>NC_068938.1:166631454-167322366 GCF_016801865.2 Culex pipiens pallens
GCAGATGAAAATGCGGTGATTTAAAGTAAACCGTGGAAAATCCAATAAACGTATCATGTTGCGATGAATTTTTCGGTGAATTGTCTTCCTTTTTTGTAGATTGAATCAAATAACTTGAGTTTTGCTGAGTTTAGAACTATGACGTAGGAGTAAAGCACACTAAAAAAAATGAGTTCGCGTAAACGTGAACAGAGTTCATGTCAACGGGAACCAGGAAGAAAACACTTTCATGGTGCAATGCACTATAAAAGTTGAACAGTTTTCTTCCTGGTTCTCGGTGGCATGAACTCTGTTCACGTTTACACGAACTCATTTTTTTGAGTGCATTTAAAATGAGTTTTTATCGGTAACTATGTGATAAAAAGCTTCTGTGATATTCTAGGTCATCCAAAACTTCTGCGAATTTTGAGTCATAGACTCACAAAAGAAAATAGTCGGATCAATTTAAAAACAGCTAGTGGGTATGAGCCCGAGCAAATCTCTAGAATTTCGCAAACATACAAATATTTATCCGATTTGTTATTTTAAAAAGTGAAACTCGTGTGAAATTCTCTCAAACTTTAAAATAGCTATTCTTCACAGTTTAAAAGGCCCTAAGAAATTTGATTCAAGCCCATTTGAAACCTGATTCAAACAATCTGACAAAAAATTCAAGAGGATGAGAAAATTTCGCACGGATTGAATTTCTTAAGATTTAAAATTGGTTCAATAGTTTCCAAGATATCATCAATTGAAAATTGAGGGTGGAATGGGTAGCACTCAGACAATTTAAATTTTCATAATTTCAATTCTTTGCGAGGTCTTCTCAGCAACCATGTGTCGGTATTTTTCAGCACTTGTATCGAAAAGTAACATTTTTCAATATTTTTTTCATTTGTTCGGTGAGTTTTCTTAACTAAGGATGTTTGACATGAAATTTCATTCAAAATTTCGGGATTGCAAAAAATGTTGTGAGTAACTCTTTGCAAAACTTGATTTTTTCAGCACTCGTAAAACCTCGTTGTATTTTTTAAACAAAAAAAATATTTTTCCTTTTTTTATTTTAATGCAAATATTTTTAAAAGTTTTTTTGTCAAAAACGGTCCGAAAACTTGGGAGGCCAAAAATGTTTTCTCTCTTATAACATTAATATTTAATGGGAAATAGAAGTCTGATCAACTTTAAACAGTTTGGAAAAAACATTGCATCGTCGATAATCATATTAATAATGTTTAAAAATATTTTGAATTTTCCACAACAAGATGTTTTCCGCGAAAAAAATATTTCGTCAATACTTGGATATTTTCAAAACTAATGATTGTAAAACAATGCGACTTGTGGCAAATGCATTTAAAATCATTTTTTTTATTTGAACATTGGAACCATGACACTGAATTACATTTTTTATATTTCTTTTTTCAATTTGTCGAAATCAATAGCTTGTGATAAGGTAGATTAATATTTAAAGTTTTTGTCCCTCGGCTCTGGCCGGAATCGAGGGGTGCATCAAATAAAAAAATATAAAAATTGAAAACACAAGCCACAGTCTCAACATATGAATGAAAAATGTGTTTTAAAATGCATTTAACACTTGTTCAGTTATTTTGATATCATACAAATAATGAACCAAAATTAGCAAAAAAGATAAAAAAAACCCAAACATGTTTAAAATGATTCTAAACGCAAAAAAATAAAATAAAAAAAGTATAAAAATTTAAATAACGAGCCATGGTTTCAACATTTTTATGGAAAAAAGTGTTTAAAAATTCATTATACACCTGTCCAAATGTTTTACCATCATTAGTTTCCAAAATATCTAAGTATTGACGAAAATTTTATTTTTTGCGAAAAATAATTTTTTTGCGGTGCTGTACATTGCAATTTCATAAAAAATCAAAACATGTCAAAATAAGCCCAAACATGCAAAATATGATTATCAAGAAAAATGCATTTTAGATTGTTTCAGTTGGTTAGACTTCTATTTTCATGGACATTTTGAAAGTTTTTGGAAAAATATGTTTTGTGCCCCCTGATTTTTCAGACCAATTTTGAAGGGGGGGAAGGGGGGGCGACATAAACTTTGAAAAATATTTGCAACGGCCTAAATAAATTCTTTGAATAGATTTTAGTTTTAAAATGAAAATTGGTGTTCTCATGCTTATTTTTTTGAATTTATACATTAAACATGTTTATTCCATAGTCTATGAATGGCCTCAAGTTCTAAATTTTATTGGTTTTTCTGATAGTTTACAAGATTTTGAACCGAACTGCATCATTACCTCAAAATTGACGAAATTACATATGGGACGGACTAGCTTCGAGTGGCAGTGCACTAAACATACAAAAAATATTAAAAATCGGAGGAAGTAAATCTTGTCAATTTTTTTTTTAAATAGAAAGCTAATTAGAAAATCGCAAACTTTTCCGTGTACCTATTTTTTTCGAAAAGTCCTAATCATAACCTACAACTTTGCTGAATACACCAAATCGATCAGAAAATTTATTATCTATTATGATACAGATTTCGAAAAATTTGCAATTTCACTTTTATTTGGATGGACTGCCTCCAAAACAATGAAAAGTCGATTTACGAAAACGTAAAGATTTTCTCCAAAATATTCAATATATTTCATGATTAGAGCAAACTACAAAGAATATACCAAGTAAGCTTAGAAATGTGCTTGAAAACTCTCAAAATATAGACAAGGGTAATTCTCCGCCAACTCACACAGCAGTTACCCCGACCCCTCTTCGATTTGCGTGAAACTTTGTCCTAAGGGGTAACATTTGTCCCTGATCACGAATCCGAGGTCCGTTTTTTGATATCTCGTGACGGAGGGTCGGTACGACCCCTTCCATTTTTGAACATGCGAAAAAAGAGGTGTTTTTCAATAATTTGCAGCCTGAAACGGTGATGAGATAGAAATTTGGTGTCAAAGAGGCTTTTATGTAAAATTAGACGCCCGATTTGATGGCGTACTCAGAATTCCGAAAAAGCGTATCTTTCATCGAAAAAAACATTAAAAAATTTAAAAAATTCTCCCATTTTCCGTTACTCGACTGTAAAAAATTTTGGAACATGTCGTTTTATGGGAAATTTAAAATCGTAAAATCGCTATAACTTGTGATGTTTATAAGCAAACCCCTTATGTCCATATATCAAAATTTTTGTTTTTGTCTGCTCTACAATTTTGTAGAACATTGTTACACTCTAAAAAATAACCCTGCCAAGTTAGAAAAAACACGAAATTTTAAAATGAAAAATTTTGTTCTAAATGAAAAAATGACCCTTCTAGGTCAATGTAGATTCGAAAAGAACATTAAATTTCCCATAAAATGACATGTTCCAAAAAATTTTACAGTCGAGTAACGGAAAATGGGAGAATTTTTAAAACTTTTTTAGTGTTTTTTTTCGATGAAAGATACGCTTTTTCGGAATTCTGAGTACGCCATCAAATCGGGCGTCTAATTTTACATAAAAGTCCCTCTGACACCAAATTTCTATCTCATCAACGTTTCAGGCTGCAAATTATTGAAAAACACCTCTTTTTTCGCATGTTCAAAAATGGAAGGGGTCGTACCGCCCCTCCGTCACGAGATATCAAAAAACGGAGCTCGGATTCGTGATCAGGGACAAAAGTTACCCCTTAGGACAAAGTTTCACGCAAATCGAAGAGGGGTCGGGGCAACTTTTTCCGATTTCGTGTGAGTTGGTAGAGAATTACCCACAATCAAAACAAAGTATAAGTTTGAAAGATTGAAAATAAGATTGCTGAGTATATAATTTTTTTTCGATGTAATTTTACTTAAATTCGTGAAACGAAATGTGAAATTACTCATAAAGAGATGTGAATTTACATATTTCAGAGGTAATACAAATATTACAACAAATTAAAAAAAATCAAACTAGCCTTTTAACAAGGTAATGTATGCAACCCTTTTTTTGAAATTAAATATGTCTTTATTGAACTTTCTTATAATAATTACATTTCATTTACATTCTAAGTGGTATGGCTGCATGCTCTTCATCTTTGTTATATTTTTCGTTTTCTTATTAACTGTTCACATTCATTTATTTACTTCAAATTGTTTTACATTTTTGCATTGAATCGAATACATTTGGGTAAAAAAGAAAAAAAAATCACTTTAACAACTAATCCTAACTTAAAACTAAAAAAGTAAATTCATTGAAATATTCAAAATCACTAGAACGAGTAAACTACGAACTGTATTTTAAGATAAATCCTCCAAGCGTTCTTACTTGTTCCGCACGAGTTTTGCAACCACGCAGTGTTGTTGTCATCTCGATGAAAATGTTCAGAAGTTCTTGTGGTGAAAACAGGTCACTACTGCCTTCATCCGTTGATGCTGGTTGGTTTTCCCTCGGTTGCTGACTGAAACCAGGAGGTGTTGTGTTCTCTGCAACTCTTTGCCGCTGATTCAACGGCAATGGCTGCAGATTTGGAACCACTCGAACAGATCCCGCTCCAGGTGACGCCAAAGCAGGAAAATCCACGTCCGTGAAAGTTGGTGGTGTTTTGCGACGATTTGGTTGGTGCCTCGTCGTCGCTTGCTGCCGAATTTTTACAAACTCAGCTCGTTTTGGGCAGCTCCGATTCTTGGTCGAATGGTCGCCGCCGCAATTGAAGCATTTGGCTTCGATGTTCTCGTTGATTGTTTCGCAAGCTTGTGTTTTGTGCTCACCTCCGCAGGTTGCACAACGACTCTTGATGAAACAGTTCCTTCCACCATGTCCAAACTGCAAACAGTTCGAACACTGTGTCACGTCACGGTGCACTGGACGATAACGTTCCCAAGTCACGATGATGTTGAAAATTGCCCGAACTGCTTTCAGCTCAGACGGCGTTGTCGATCCTTTCTCGAGATGAACCAGGTACAGTTGATCACGATACTTGATGTCCTTGTTGTGTCTCGTCATCTTGAAGACTTCGATCACGTTCAACTTCAGAGTTTTGAGCTCTTCTTTCAGCACACTCACATCCATGTCGTACAGGCCTCGGAGGACCTGTTTCATGGGGCGTTTACCTGGATCGTCATGGCTGTAGTATTCAATCTTGGTGTTGTTCAGGAAATCCCGAACGTAGTTGTAATCCTTTCTGGTAGGTAGCAGAATTTTGAGTCCATCAGCACACAAGCGAATGGAAGCTCGTAAAGCACCAGATTTGATAAACCCGGTCAGCCACTTTCGCACCGAATCCGATTACGATGTTTTCACAAAAATGGGTGGCAACTTTTCCCGTCGTTCAAATTCTTCCTTCTCGCTCACGTCCACAGGGAGGGTAGCGAACTGGTTTCCAGACAATTTTTGAGCGTCCTTGCTCAAACTGCCTGGCTTTGCAGGTAGCGCTTCGGCATTCTTTAGCTTCTTAAAATCTGCCGATCCTGCTGGTGAGGACCGCCTCTTTTTCTTGCCGTGAGGCATTTTTTGCACTTTTTAGCACTTTTTTGGTTTGTGAGGGACGCACGTCTGACTCGCTTCACTGCTGATCGCAGACTCTATGCAACCCTTTTGTAAAAGGCACTGAACAAAGTTTGATATTATTTTAATTAAATCAATTACATTTTTTTTATTTATTGCAAATTTGCAAACAAATTCCCTTGCATCCATCGCAAATCTGTCGAGGACACTTCAAAAATTCGACTCGATGCCTCCAACTACAGCATACTGCATAATGCATTTTTCCACCGTCAAATCTCACTGCTGTCAGGCCATTATAATTGGCGTCAATTAAGGCAGCGCGGAATGAAAATGAAAAAAAAAACACACACACACACACACACACACTTTTGTAAACTTTTGGCGGTGTAATTGGGCACGTCAATCACCACCGGGCTCATGTTCGCATATTTTAACGAGTTTTGTCGTCTCGGAGATTGATAAATTTGTATAATTGTGCAATCACAATGCTCGTGGTGGTGATGTTGGCGAGAGTGGCCGGAATAAAAACAGGTACAAAACACCCACCACAGAAAAAGGTGGATGTGTTTTTGTTCAGGTGATAAGTGGAGTAATGCGGCCAATTACGCCCATGCCACCCACTTGTTCGGCCGACAATCGGGGACAGATCTCGGAGAAGAGATGGAAAGAAAACCCCAAGACAAGTGCATCGATTGAGGTGCATGGCGCGGAAAACAAACAACCGTTTCCGGAAATTGGAAATGAATTATTCCAGTGAAGTTGCATGGCATTTGGACACGGATTGAAGGCTGGTTGGTGTGAAATGGGGTTTTAATGAAGGGTGACATAACAGTGGTAATTCGTTTTTTGATTTTGATGAAATAAACAAAATAACATAAAAAAATGGTTAAAATTTACAGTTTTACAGGTTTCAGAAACTATTTTTTTTATCGTTCAAAACAAGTTGATGTCAAACTGACATGACCTGTTTAAATAGTCAATCAAACAAGAAATTTAATACTTATCATAAAGCCATTTTCGATGATATCTTTATTGGCCAACACCTACTATTGGATAACCAACTGTTGCCAGTCAGTCAACAGAATGTCAACACGTACTTCCAATAATCGTGTGGTAAAATTTGCTCTTTTTAATGAGTCCTAAAATGTTACGACCAGGCCACCGCGTCATTGCGCCCAACATTTATTACAACAAACCCACTGATAAGGGAGCCAGCTTTGAAAACTGCCGCCGACCAACACCACCTTTTAATCAATCAAATTTGGTAATTTACATTTCACGAACAGCCTCACCTCACCTGAAAACTGCAGCAGCCCAAAAAACCACGAGGGGGACAAAATGCCATAAATCCAACACCAACCCCGGTTTTTCAATTTTCATCGGCGACACCATCGTAAAGTAATCGGACCACCCCCATCGGGACCAGGTGAATTAAATTTTATGTCATAAAACCAATCAATTTTGTTCCAAATGGGGGGAGGGAGTGGAAAAGGGGTTTGGTTTCTACTAAATTTTGCAAAACGTCCATGCGACCACACCTGATCGAATTTTGGTGGCCTCGTCCTTTCAAAAACAGAAAACGTTTAAAAATTGATAGATTTTTAATCGCTGAACATTTTCAAAATATTTTTTTTTTGTTTAGAAAATTATTTTTCAGGACTTAAAACTAAATGAACAAACTGGCAGCACTGTCCCAAAAACTTGTAGAATGCTCATGCAGTGATGTATTTTTACAAGGTTGTTTTGATTTTTTTATGTTTTGGAAGATAAAATTATATATTTTTTAACTTACTGGCAGCACTGTTTATTGAAATTATTGAATAAATAAAAATCTATTTATTTATTTTTAAATAAATATTTGTTTAAATCGAAAGCTTTTCCAAGAAATTTTCATAAAACATACTAAAAAGTTCAAAATTTTGTCACCCGTGCAACTGGCAACACTGGCCGAAGCGCAAGCTGCTGCAGTGCAGCCTGCCCGGATAGTTAAATAATTCAGCTCACACACATTTTATCGCATAAATTTTGGCAAATGCCTGCAGCGTCGTCGCGTCGGTGGTTTCAGCATTGACCACCGCATACAACATCATAAAATTAGCAGCAGCGTTTGCATTGGCCGAAGAAGCGGTGTCCAAACATCCGGTCATCTAACATGGAGTGGGGAAAGGATTCAGCTTTATTGATTTTGTTCAAATTTGTCCTGACTACGTAATGGGATCAATCAATACAGCAAAAAGTTCAACTGTTGCACAGCTTGAACTTGTGTTGAACATTCCGTTCAACCAGACAACCCGACTTGTCGATTTCGCAACACTTGAATTCCCGCGTGGTCTTCAATTTGCGCGCAAAACCCGTCGTCAGCGTTCCGTCGCGAGAACATATCATTTGAATGCCCTCACCAAGGCGATTCATTCAATTTCACCTGGCGCCAATTTTCACGCTCAAAAGGAGCGAGACAAATTAATCGATTGATCGGTGGCCTGTGACCGAATCTTAGGTAAGGCATGTTCAGAGTTGCAGCTGCAACAGCCGATCAGTAGCGGAATCAGTGTGGCAGAGGTAATCGAATTCGCACACAACTTCATCACTCATTGGCGGAACCCATTTCACGCGGGGTTGCCCAACGAAGCCCAGCCAGGCGCCCTGACTCATGCAATCAAGATCAGGGCACTGTGGAAAATTTGGATGGTCACATGAGTAACATTACTGATGTCCGGTATATCTCTCTTAACTGGTTTTCGTATGACTTAAGAATTAGTTTTGAAATCCACTCTGTTTTTTTACCTATGCCTCATTAGGGTGTAATATGGTTGTATGGAAAAAAAATAAAGTTGACCAAATTTAGTGAGCACAGCAACTATTCAGTTCCTTTTGGGGTCCTAAACAACTCCCCAAAGTTTGAGAACGATTGGTTTAGTCCTCACATTACGCAAAGCGATTCAATTTTCCATATAAATTTGTATGGGGAAAACTATTTTTTAGGTATTTCAAAAATCCACGATTCACGCTATATTAAAACCGGATTCATATTCGGTTGCTCTAGAATGTGCTCTAAAACTTTCCCGAAGAGAGTATGGTGCTAACTTGTTCCTATAAAAAGATACAGCGTGTTCAAAACTCGTCTAAAACGTGTTTTTTGCTCGAAAATCACGTTTTAGACGAGTTTTGAGGACGCTGTATCTTTTTATAGGAACAAGTTAGCACCATACTCTCTTCGGGAAAGTTGTACAGCACCACGTGGTTTATGGATGGTCATCTGGGATTAATGGGTAATTTTTACAGGATCATAATTTCAAAGCAACAAATTTTACGGAAATGTCGAGGAGCGGCCGTGGCTGACTGGTAACGGTGTTCGCTTTGTAAGCGAATGGTCCTGGGTTCGATGCCCATCTGCTCCCAACGAGAAAGTTTAAGACTTAGAAATACTCGAAATAATGAATAAGAACGAAAAATCAAAGTCGCTCGAGGTGGGGTTCGATCCCCCGTCCTTTGGATTGGTAAGCAAACCACTAGGCCATCAGGGCTTGGTGAGCTATGACTGGAATTAGGAATACTGTTACTTATCAACTTTATACGCGCTGAGTCCTTGTCCATTTGACAAGGGTTCGGAAGTTCTAAAAAACGTTTAAATCCGATTGGTGCAAACGTTTTTCAGGGTGGGGCTTGTCGATAAAATCTGAGGTACCTCGCGCTCGGCTAGCCAGCGTAGAAATGGGTCACCGAAGCTCGGCAGAGCTAACACCTTCCAGATGCCTATGCGAGTTATTTGCATGTATAGAATGTTGATCTAAAAAAACGTGGAAACAACTCAATTTGTAAGAAGCGGCCGCGTGGTCCCGTTTGGTTGGTGCACACACACATCAAATTTTACGGAAATGTCACGGAACGTGGAAATTGCACAAATATTCTAAAAATGACAGTTGTAATAACAGAAAGCTAACTCTTAAGACTATTTTTATGTTTTAACTAGTGATAATATCAATAATTTTCACCGTGATACCAATGGAAGTTTTGTGATGTTTTTTTTTTCTCAGTTCAGTCTCTGAGAAAAATCGATAAAACCGTAAAAGTGTAAAGCGTTCAGTTTTTACCATGATCTCATAAATTGAATAAAACAAAAGCATAAAAGTTTAATATATAAAAAATATCAAAAAAAAAAGACTGACCATTTTTATGCGAGGATTCTTTTAGATCTTTTCCACAAAAAAAAACAAGAATCTTATTTCGACTGTTTATAGAAATTCATTAAATTTATACACTAAGCAAGATTCAACATCCTTATCATCCATGTCGCCCCCACCCGTTCAATATTTTGTTGAAAATAAGAGTGCAATTTTTTGTCCAGATAACTTCAAATTATCAACTACGTTATACGTGCAATTAGATTAAAACAGTTTTAGATACATTATTCTGCGTTAGTGTGTCCATCCCGGGAATTCCCGGGACAAAAATCCCGGGATTTTTCCAAAACCGAGATTCCAGAATCCCGGGATTTTTGATAATTTGTCCCGGGAATTCCCGAAATTGAAAAAAAATCAAATTTATTCTGGAAATTCAGATTTGGTATTGTGGAAACAGATAAAAAGTTGAATACTTCGTAATCGATAAGAATTTTAAAGCATTAAAATTTTTACTCGGCGTATATCAGCTTTCATTTGGCTTATTAGGGAAAATTGTTAAATTTTTAGTTTACATAATGCCTAGCGCTTTAAATATTTTCTATTTAATGTTATATATTTTTAAAGACTGAGTTTTATATTTACGTATATTTATTGTTTTGAATTTGAAAAAAAATCATATAACATTATTTTTCATCGAATTAAGACTGTTGATGCCATTTTTTCATAATTTTTTAATTGATTCATTAAAACAGGAACAGAACAAAACAAGCAGTACACCGATATCCAAATTTATTGCTCTAATCTCCTGTAACTATTCGACTGTAGTGTCGACTTTCCCCAGCTGGCAGTAGTAACTCAAAGATAATTTTAAAAAAAATGTTTGGTACAAAAAATGAATTTCAAAACCTATCTAAAATTTAGCATCGACCGGGTTTTTTTGTGTTTGCTTCTTCTTTTTTATAACATTTTCAAAGATTTTTTTCTGGCTTTTCAAGTCACGTCATATACAAAAATAAATAAAAAATATATTTATAAAAGACAAATTCAATTTGAATCACAATGTATTTAAAATTGTGGTTAATTTAGAATCTAAAGCGCAACACAGATAAAAAAATATTTTTTTTATGTCTTTTAAGCTATCTAAAAACTGCTGTCCTTGTTTCGATTGATGTATAGATTATCATCAATCAATATTTTTGAGCTAATTCTATGATTAAACTTGAAAACATAACCAATATTATGAAACATAGATTTTATGACCGTCCCGGGAATTCCCGGGATTTCAAAAATGTTTTCCCGTTTCCCGGGAAATTCAAAACCCCGGAAAATTGGACGCCCTATTCTGCGTTCATTATCATTTTTAAGCATTTTTAAAGAGCCTGAAAATATTTTGAAACTTTGTAATAATTCGATGTTCAAACTAAAATGTTTTTAAAATTTTGATTTGATTAAATCTAATGTTTGCTCATCAACCGTAATGAAATATTGTAATTTTACTGTAATTTAATTTTTTTAGGAGGGAGGCTTTGGCCAGGGTCAATGGATAAAAAGCCAACAAAAATTACATCGGCCTAAATTATTTTTAACATTGAGATTTTGCCAGAAATGCATTTTTTATTTCTATGACACTAAATTATGAGTTCCTGGTAGAATTATCTAAGTGAATGCAAATTTGCTCAAAATAATAACAATTTTAAGCCATGCCCTTTTGAAATTTTTTTATTTGCTATTATCTTTTTAGTTTAAGTTTCTGATACTTTTTAATGAACAATTTAAATTCTAGAAAAGTATAATATTCTTGCAAGATTTTTTTTATCCTTTCCAAAAATAACAAAGAAAGAATTTACACGGAAATAAAAAACATCAACAATTCCTTATAAAAATTCGTTAAACATTTAAATTTTAATACAATCTTGTGTAAATGTGACAACAACCATATTATGAGATTCATAATTTCCGTGTCGAGTGAGTTAACTTTTTTTCCGTGTATTCATATTCTCACACTATTTCAAGTGCACATAACGCAAATTTTGAGGATCAAATATAAGAAAAAGTAGATGTTGTGTTTATACAAAACATATAATTGCAGGAGATTTCAGGGGGAGGATCTTATTTCTCGGATTCCTCGCATTTAGCGAAATCGTGTCTTTTAAGCCTAAGAAAAGTATGAACCAAATTTTAATTTAAAAAATATATAAATTTTTAAGAGAAAAATGAGTAACAAGCTGATTTTTTTTACATTCATTGAAAAGTACTTTTATTTGTTCCTAAAGTGAACCATTTTCGAGTGTGAGGCAAATTAAGTTCAATTTTGAAATTAATCATCATTTTTTTTTAATTTTTTTAAAAAGTGCCCACTTCTGAAAAAAACCCATTCCCAAATGTTTATCTTGATTTTAAAATATAAAAAAAATCCAGGTGATCAGAAAATTTATAGTTTTATTATTTTTTTGACATTTTAAATCGGACGATAGGTTTATTAATTATCGGAATTTGAATACTGAGTGCTTATTGGGTAAAGTACGTTCTCTACCAACTCACACGAAATCGGGAAAAGTTGCCCCGACCCCTCTTCGATTTGCGTGAAACTTTGTCCTAAGGGGTAACTTTTGTCCCTGATCACGAATCCGAAGTCCGTTTTTTGATATCTCGTGACGGAGGGGCGGTACGACCCCTTCCATTTTTGAACATGCGAAAAAAGAGGTGTTTTTCAATAATTTGCAGCCTGAAACGGTGATGAGATAGAAATTTGGAGTCAAAGGGACTTTTATGTAAAATTAGACGCCCGATTTGATGGCGTACTCAGAATTCCGAAAAAACGTATTTTTCATCGAAAAAAAAACTAAAAAAGTTTTAAAAATTCTCCCATTTTCCGTTACTCGACTGTAAAATTTTTTGGAACATGTCATTTTATGGGAAATTTAATGTACTTTTCGAATCTACATTGACCCAGAAGGGTCATTTTTTCATTTAGAACAAAATTTTTCATTTTAAAATTTCGTGTTTTTTCTAACTTTGCAGGGTTATTTTTTAGAGTGTAACAATGTTCTACAAAGTTGTAGAGCAGACAATTACAAAAAATTTGATATATAGACATAAGGGGTTTGCTCATAAACATCACGAGTTATCGCGATTTTACGAAAAAAAGTTTTGAAAAAGTTACTTTTTGCGTTTCTCTTTGTTTCGTCGTCCGTGTCTGTCGCGGGTAGAGGGTGACGAGCGGGAATTCCCGGGAAAAAATTCCCGGGAAATCGATCATTTTTGGACCTCTCGATTCCCGGGAAATTTGGTCGAGACTCCCGGGAAATTTTATTCTTATAAATATGAAGGCCAAATTATATAAACTAATCAGAAAACCATTTGAAAAAATCGAAATTGTCCAGAACATTGAGTGTTCAATGATCGATATTAAAGTTCGAATAAACCAATGCTTTTTTAATCTTCTTATTTAGAAAGTGTAAATTTTAACTTGTCAAAAAATTCCAGTAACTATAATTGAGTGTAAACAAAAGTTACATTGAAGCATACTTTGCAGGTACACCCCAGAAATGAAAAACTCAAGTTTTTTTTTTTTTAATATTATTTCAATTTATTATTTTTAAGAAGGAAAAGCATTTTTAAAATAAATTCATTTTCTATATCATCTCTGGAGCATAGCAAACCTTATTATTTTGTTTTTTTTTATTCTAAGTAAGTTAATTTCGCTGTATCAAGGTAATTTACTTTTTGATGTCAAAAGTAGTATTGGGTTTAGCATCAACCTTAATATTAAATAACATTTTGGAAAAATAACTCTGCAACTCTTTGTAATGTTTAGGTCCGTCAATTGTTAAAATTCTAGATTTCCGGATAACTGTTAATATTTCTTCATTTAATATTTACAGTTGGCCCAAGAAAGAAAAACAATTGTTGTTTTGAGTAGTTATTTATAAAATTGCAAAAATACAGATACTGGGAAATTATATACTAGCTAATTTTAAATTTTGAAAAATCTAATAACAAGTTCATGCAAAAAGCTTCAGAATTCAGAAAAAATATATCAAAATGTAGAACTGTGAACTTTAAAACGAGGCTACTTAAATTAACGTTTCATTGAATAAGTTTGAATTAATTGTAACTTAATTAGTTTATAACACAACATGTTTCTGAACAAATTTATTACATTTCTGTTAAATTATTGGCACTATTGCATAGTTTAAAAAAAAACTCCCGGGTCCCGGAAATTCCCGGGAAATAGCAAAATACAACTCTCGATTCCCGGGAAATTAAAAATCTCGAGAATCGTCACCCTCTAGTCGCGGGTGACCACGAACGGCCATGATCGATGACGACCAACTTTTTCGAGTAACGGAAAATGGGAGAATTTTTAAAACTGTTTCAGTGTTTTTTTCGATGAAAAATACGTTTTTTCGAAATTCTGAGTACGCCATCAAATCTGGCGTCTAATTCTACATAAAAGTCCTTTTGACACCGAATTTCTATCTCATCACCGTTTCAGGCTGCAAATTATCGAAAAAACACCTCTTTTTTCGCATGTTCAAAAATGGAAGGGGTCGTACCGCCCCTCCGTCACGAGATATCAAAAAATGGACCTCGGATTCGTGATCAGGGACAAAAGTTACCCCTTAGAACAAAGTTTCACGCAAATCGAAGAGGGGTCGGGGCAACTGCTGTGTGAGTTGGCGGAGAATTACCCACGTAGAAAACTTATGTTATCTCTTTTTTAAAGTGGCTATCATCTCATGAACAGAAAACTAAATTTTCAATGTTTTAGATGATTTTATTGAAATTTTTATCAACTTTTTGAAAAACACATGTCCATAAATGGGCATTTTTGGGTGCGATGTTAAAACTCGAAAAAAATGATGATTAATTTCAACATCGAACTTAATGGGGCTATAACTCAAAAATGATGTTTTTTTCAAAAGGACTGTTCGATTGCAAATTCAATTGTACAATTCTAGATTTATCTTTTGAGAAGGTAAAATAGGAAAAAAACTATTTTTGCTTTTTCGGGTGTTTTTGAAACCGTCTCGAGTCATAACAAAAATTTAAAATTTCGTTTATTGGACCTTTCAAACAACACTCCAGAATTGTAAAATTATGATATTTTTTTGGGGTTTGAAATAAAATTTCTTCCATACATTAATATTTTTCTAATAAATATAACTTTCTATTTGGCTCAACAGACACCTTCAGGTTCCTCTGAAGCAAATTTATAATTTCAAAAATCTTGAAATACGGATTTTCGGAATTCATCTTGATTTAAATTATCGATAATGTTAAAATATAAATTTTAATATGCTTTTCATTTTAACAATTTTAACCATCCAAAATTACATTCAAGTCCTTCTTCCAACAGTGCACCCGCAACCGGAGCAAATTTCCCAGCCCAAGTCATCAGATGTTAGTCCAAAAATTCCCCCAAATCCAAAGGCACCTCATCACACACGAAACTCAGAAGGAAGCCCCTTGCGCTGAGTACGTTTCCGTGATTGCGGTGTAGCATGACTAATGCCATTTCACTAATTCGATATGAATTAGCTGCCTGCTGCCGTCCGGTTGGTTGCCAAAATATCCGATGTTCCACCAGTGAGTCACACGCGGAAGAGGGCACACGCTTCCAAAAATGTGCAACGGTTGCGGTTCTTCATACGGTGGTCCACAAGAGGATTTTAATAAGCGCGATTTTGGGGCTAGATCCGTTCCGTTGAACGCAAATGATGATGGCGATATAATGAGGAATGAGCTTTACCTGTGTCGCGAGGGATGACGCAACACAGATGCCACCACGGGGACAATTATTTGATTGATGTCAACATGAACGTTTTCTGGGGATGGCTTTCTTGTGCCAAATCCCGGAAGTTGAGGCTGGTAGTTGAATGAAAGCATTCATGCGATGGTCATTAGTAGAAATTTCGAATAATTATTTATTTTATTCCTTTTCCCGAGTTTAAAACACAATTTGTTAATTTTTAAAATATTAGACGGGTCGATGGCACAATTTCCCAACCTACATAAAACCCCATCGCAAAAAATCGAAAGTAGTTTTCCCCCCTCTCTGGTGACCCATTTCCCTATCACTCTCGTTGAAACAGAGTACGTGTTGTCCCATTTCGCAGTTCGCGGCCAAACCTGTTGGGTTCCGTCAGCTGTTGTCCACGACTTAGTCGTGTGCACTTGAAAACTTCCTCTACACCTTCAGCCCGTGCACACTTCCTTCCTTCCTTTGATGTCCGAGGCAAAACTGCATGTCCGATACGGAAAAACAGGCCATCACCAACGACTACGACTAGTACGCGGGTTGTCCACTTGAAAATCGACAAGCCTTCAAAGGCCATGTGAACGTTTGAAAAACACTCAATTGAAGCCATAGCTGCAAAAGTGCAACGTTTGAGTAGGTTTGCGATGTTGGAGCGAATTTGTAGTTGGCCAGAAACGTGTTTTATTTCGCCTTAACCAAAAGTGACTCAAGTGATTGGAGTGTGGAGTGACTCAATTGGAGGAAGTGGTCAAAAATGTGACTTTTGTGGCCTTCAAAATATTGGAAAAATCAAACTATCTTCCTAAACAACTTCCAAGGAAGAAAGTTTCCCATTCAGCAAACCAACCCCGATTAGCGTAGCGTGCAAATATCTATGCCAAACAAGATTAATCACACTGACCATGGCGCGGCAGCAAATCCCTGATGGGCAATCTGGGGAAAAAGCAAAAAACGAAACTTGGACAAACATTTAGTCCACCACGGCCGTACGAGTTTCGCCGCAAACAAATTTCACTTTATGAAACCAGCCTCCATGTTCGTTTTCGTATCTTTTGGAGGTCATCTCGGAATTTCCCTTCACCAGAAAATTGCTGCTGCCCTGCACAAGGAGAAAGAGGTGGAAAAATTGAAATTTCGAGCTTCTCTCCCAAAGTGGACGACACCTTTAAGCCGTCCTAAACCCGATGGAAATTTGACCAAAAACACAAATTTCGAAGCGAAAACGTTCAAGGTTCGTTAATTCGATGCATGCTCCGTGGACGCAGGCAGGTTCCCACATCAGATGTGAAACTGCGGTTCCGGTAATGTCCGTGAAGAAGTGAATTTTGGTAATTTGGGGGGAAAAAGCAAAGAGCACGTGTGTGTTGAATCGAAGCTTTCAGAGAGTCGTTTGATCAGCTGGTTTGGATCTACGTTTTGGGAGGGAGTGTGTTTGTTTGGGTCGAAAAATGTGCAACCAAATATAAGTGGTTTTTTTCGGGGTGCGAGGAAAGCTTGATGAAAGTTTAATTTGACATGCGTTTTACAAATCGTTTGAATAAATTTAGTTTGTTGATTTAGGTAGGGTTTCAAATTATTTGTTGGGAGAGCGCAAACAGTGGATAATATTTGTTTAAAAAAATGTCAAGAGTGGAGAGTGAAAGAAGGAGAAAACGAAGGGAAATGAGAAGAAATTTTTGCGTTAAAATATAATTATCGCCAAAATTTAAAAAAACCTCGAAAAAACCTGTATAACACATTGTAAACCATCAAGAATATTGGGTAAAGTAGGCAACAATGATAAAATGGCTCTCACAAGTTGTAGTTTCAACCAATCGGGCTCATTTTTGGGGGAAAGGTGTATCTATAGGATACACGTCTTCCATAATAGTGACTTCGGTTATGGACGCCTCCTTGCAAAGTTATTCATTAATGTTTGATTCTGGGGTGTAAAAGTAAATTATGGACAAAAATAACCTTATCGCTCATAAGCTGCCATTAGCACTAAAACTAATATTTCCTCGTTGTTTTTTTTTTTTTTTTTTTTTTTTTTTTTTTTTTTTTTTTTTTTTTTTTTTTTTTTTTTTTTTTTTTCATTGGGAATGAGGTGGCCTTTCATTAGGTTTGACCAAAATTAAGAATATACCCAGAATCTAGTGCTGTCTCATTGTTACCCACTCTTTTCAGCCCATGAGTAACAATGAGACACTTTGATTTTTCTTCATTAAACTTTTAAAAATCTATGGAAATCTTTAAAAACTTGAATTGGAAGTGATTTTTGGCATATTTATTGAGTTTAAACTTACTTTAACCCAAAATATAAAGTTATTTAGTATAAATATATGGATTTTACAAAATTCTAATACTTATTAAACATAACTAATGTTAATTAAACTTTTAAGTTGGCAAAATTGCTTTAAAATTTTCAAGGCAACATGATTTTTGCTAGAAAAGAATTGATTCCCCACTAGGGTGCCCAGAATATGGGTTTTTTTTTCAAAACTTCGCTCCACAAGCTGAATATTGTTCCTTGACCTATTTTAGGACTCTGGGCCAAATATTAACAAAATCGGTCATCATTTATCCATTGATACTCGGAGGTGAAGTTTGTATGGGAAAAATCGAAAAAATGTATGAAAAACCTAAGTTTCTTACGGTTTGGTCTGCACGGTGCGCTACTTCCATCCAAATATTCTCAAAAGTGAGATTCTTATTGAAAATTTAATGCTCTACAACTTTGTAGAACACACCAAAGCTGTAAAACTTGATCCTGAAAAGTTATTAGCGATTTAAAAAAGTCATTTTTGTATGAAAAACATTTTTTTCACCAACTTTAGGCTCGGGTATCAATGGGTTAATCTCATCCAATTTCGCTCAAAATTTACACAGATGCTTAAAACAACCCAAAAAACCGTTTTCCGCTTGTGGAGCAGGGGGTCATTTTTTCTGGGCACCCTATCCCCCACCTGTCTCATTGTTCCTGACAAGTGCGTCTACAATGAGACAGTTCAATAACTCTGGCTGCAGACGTCAGATCGATCTCATTTTGTGGTTGATGTTAGAACCCATGAAAAGAAAGAAAATGCATCAAATAGCTCATTAAAACATGCTGATGAAAATAATACAAAAATCGTTGAATTTTAAAAACCAAAAGTGTCTCATTGATGACTACCCTACCCTAAACTGTTCATCTTTATTTATTTTTTTCATTCTGTGCTAAATTTGGCTTTTTACAAATTTCTTTAAATTTTGTAAATTTTTAACAGAAGAGCAGTTCTCTACGGAATCGGTCTTTTTTCTTTAATTTTAATTTTTGTATTTTTTAATCCGGCTGAAACTTTTTTGGTGCCTTCGGTATGCCCAAAGAAGCCATTTTGCATCATTAGTTTGTCCATATAATTTTCCATACAAATTTGGCAGCTGTCCATACAAAAATGATATGTGAAAATTCAAAAATCTGTATCTTTTGAAGGAATTTTTTGATCGATTTGGTGTCTTCGGCAAAGTTGTAGGTATGGATATGGACTACACTGAAAAAAATGATACACGGTAAAAAAAATTTGGTGATTTTTTATTTAACTTTTTGTCACTAAAACTTGATTTGCAAAAAAACACTATTTTTAATTTTTTTCATTTTTTGATATGTTTTAGAGGACATAAAATGCCAACTTTTCAGAAATTTCCAGAAAGGGCAAAAAATCTTTGACCGAGTTATGATTTTTTGAATCAATACCGATTTTTTCAAAAAATCGAAATAATGGTCGCAAACATTTTTCAACTTCATTTTTCGATGTAAAATCGAATTTGCAATCAAAAAGTACTTTAGTGAATTTTTGATAAAATGCACCGTTTTCAAGTTATAACCATTTTTTGGTGACTTTTTTGAAAATAGTCGCAGTTTTTCATTTTTTTAAATAAGTGCCCATGTTTGCCCACCTTTGAAAAAAATATTTTTGAAAAGCTGAGAAAATTCTCTATATTTTGCTCTACTGAACTTTGTTGATACGACCCTTAGATGCTGAGATATCGCCATGCAAAGGTTAAAAAACAGGAAAATTCATGTTTTCTAAGTCTCACCCAAACAACCCACCATTTTCTAATGTCGATATCTCAGCAACTATAAATCCGATTTACAATGTTAAAGCATGAAACATTCGTGAAATTTTCCGATCTTTTCGAAAAAAAATATTTTCAAAATTTTAAAATCAAGACTAACATTTCAAACGTGCTAAACATTCAATATGACGCCCATTTGAAATGTTAGTCTTGATTTAAAATTTTTGAAAATATTTTTTTCGAAAACATCGGAATTTCACGAATGTTTCATGTTTTATTATTGTAAATCGGATTTATAGTTGTTGAGATATCGACATTAGAAAATGGTGGGTTGTTTGGGTGAGACATAGAAACCATCAATTTTCCTGTTTTTAAACTTCTGCATTGGAATATCTCAGCAACTAAAGGTCGTATCAACAAAGTCCGAAGAAGAAAAATATAGAGAATTTTCTCAGCTTTTCAAAAATATTTTTTTCAAAGGTGGGCAAACATGGGCACTAATTTAAAAAATGAAAAACTGCGACTATTTTCAAAAAAGTTACCTAAAAATGGTTATAACTTGAAAACGGTGCATTTTATCAAAAATTCACTAAAGTACTTTTTGATTGCAAATTCGATTTCACATCGAAAAATGAAGTTGAAAAATTTTTGCGACCAATATTTCGATTTTTTGAAAAAATCTGTATTGATTCAAAAAATCATAACTCGGTCAAAGATTTTTTGCCCATTCTGGAAATTTCTGAAAAGTTGGCATTTTATGTCCTCTAAAACATATCAAAAAATGAAAAAAATTAAAAATAGTGTTTTTTTGCAAATCAAGTTTTAGTGACAAAAAGTTTAACAAAAAATCACCAAATTTTTTTTACCGTGTATCATTTTTTTTCAGTGTAGTCCATATCCATACCTACAACTTTGCCGAAGACACCAAATCGATCAAAAAATTCCTTCAAAAGATACAGATTTTTGAATTTTCACATATCATTTTTGTATGGACAGCTGCCAAATTTGTATGGAAAATTATATGGACAAACTAATGATGCAAAATGGCTTCTTTGGGCATACCGAAGGCACCAAAAAAATTTCAGTCGGATTAAAAAATACAAAAAAAATCGAATGACCGAAATCTCAGAGAATTGCTCAGAAGATAAATGCAACTTTGTAAAGAATTTGGTGATATTTAGTATTTTAAGTATTTTGTGATAGTTTTTCTCACAAATTTATGACATTTACAGTACAGTTTACAGAATATTTCAAATGTAACAATCGAAGTTTTGAAAATAAAATTTCAGTAAAAACATTAACCTTTTTAAATTTTTAAAACTTTTTTGTTCTTCAAATTGTTTCATTCTCTGGAATTTCGCAAAAAAATCGAGATTTTTTTAATTTTTATATGATTTAGTTAAAACTTTACTTCCATATGTAAAATAAAGTTCTATTGCATCATTAGTTTTTCCATACAAGTCTTTTCAAAATTTCGACAAAATTTTTACGCAAAACACACCACATCAAAACTGTACCGGAGTGTTTGATACGGTATGTCCACGCATCCTTCCTCCCTTGTTGATTCTGTGAAATGTGATCCGTTCTCAGAATCCTCTCTGCTGTAAACACATCACAGTAGGGCTATCCGCTTTTATTTTTGTATTACATTTTCGGGTGATCTCGGATGTACTGCAATTATTAATACTGACAAGAAAAGTGATTCGGGCGTAATCTAATCACAAGACTATCCAACATGCTTTCATCGGACTGGCTGTGTTTGTGTTAGATTAGAGATTAGATTAGACAAGTCTCTTCAAAATTTGGAGGACCGAATCAAAAAGTATTTTACAATTTGTTTGATAAAATGTACCGTTTTCGAGTTATAGCTACTCTAAGGTATAAATTTTCAATTTATTTTCGTTTTTTAGGCCGTTGCAAATAGTTTTCAAAGTTTATGTTGCCCTTCCCCTTCAAAATTGGTCTGAAAAACCAGGGGGCAAAAAAATGTTTTTTTTCCAAAAAAACTTAAAAAATTCCATGAAAATAAAAGTCTAATCAACTGAAAACAATCTAAAATGCATTTTTCTGCATTGATAATCATATTTAGCATGTTTGGGCTTGTTTAAAAATGTTTTGAATTTTTATAAAATTCCAATGTACAGCACCGCAAAAATAAAATTTTCGTCAATACTTAGATATTTTGGAAACTAATGATGGCAAAACAACTGGACAGGTGTATAATGCATTTTAAAACACTTTTTTCATTAAAATGTGAAACCATGGCTCGTAATTTAATTTTTTATGCTTTTATCTATATGTAAACCTTTTCAAAAGTTAAGATCAAATTTTGAATTTTTATTCTGATATTCTGATCAGAAAGTTTTACTAAAATCGGACCAAAAGTTTTCGGGAAATCGGTAACACTTGTAAAAACTCATTTGCATCGATACGAATTTTTTGTGACCACAGAAACTAATTCCCCGATTTTGAATGTCTCAGAAAGAAATTCGTAGGAAATTTTCTAAGCTTTTCCAAAATAGTTTTTCAAGGTTGCCGCAATGCAAATGCATAAAAACTTCAAGATATCGAAAATGTATTTTTTTCAAAAGTTAATCGATATTCTCAAAAACACACGATTTTTTCAAAAAATCATACCTCCACACCCGATTTTGCATCATCACGCACTATGGCCAGAAGACAAAAAAATTCAAAAATTAAAAAAATTACGTATTTTGGGAATAAAAAATTATGGTGGTAAAAAAATTGATAAAAATCATATCGGATCGGATTTTTTCCGTGTACCTAGATTTTCGGAATGTCCTAAACATAACCTTCAACTTTGCCAAAAACACGAAATCTATCAGAAGATCTCTTTCAAGATACAGAACTTCATTCATTTGCATACCAATTTTGTATGACCAGCCCCCAAATTGTATTGAGACTTGTATGAGAAAACGAATGATGCAAAATTTCGTCTTTTGACATAGAGGATACATGGACAAAGTTTTATTCAAATCAAAAATTAAATTTAAAAAATCACAAAAAAATAAGAACTAGGTTTTTAATTTAAATTTATGATTTTTATTATATGTTTTATCAAAATGTTTGCGCTTGAGTTTAGGATAAGAAACAGTTAGTTTTTATGGGTATAATTAATAAAGTTATAAATCTAAAAAAAAAGAGTTCAGGCAAATATCGAACTAAGTTTTAAGATAGATGTTAATTTGTAGAATAATATTCGCAATAAAAAATTTCGGTATTTTTTATTTCAGTGCGCCGATTTTAAGTGAATGGTGAATTTTCTTTAAAAAACAATAGGCAACTTTTTCACAAAATTAGAAGTGTTAAACAATTGCTAGCCTTCTCAGCTACCTTCTAATGCTGCGGATCTTATTAAAAAGTTACCTGTGGTCACCTGTTGGAGAAAGTCTATTATTACCGTCATCAGGGGTGACATTAGGCCTGGGGGGGGAGGGGGGGGGGGGTGAGATTGGGTCATACAAAAATGCTGAAATTTGTATGGCCCAATCTCACTTCCCAGACCCAATATCACCCCTGATGGCGGTATAAAGTTTATTAGAAAACCGTCAAAAATAAAAGCGGTGCCAAAAAATAAGGGATAAGCCAATCGGCAACAAACTAAGGATTTCTGTTCAACTATCAATAGACAAACATACCCTCGATGATTGGTCCATATCGGTGAAGGTCGAGTCCAAAGGTGTACTCTGTTAACATAGAATGAGAAATCAGCAGCTTGATCAAGTCTAAAACAAAATTTCTGGATTTTTTTCAGCTTTTCGATAAATTATATTTTTAAATAGCAAAAAAGCCAATATCAATTTAAACTTCAGAAGAGATAGTGCAGTAAACGTGGGTTGATAATAATAAATATCTTTGCTTTTGACTTCCTTCGAAAAGGTTGAACTAATCTTATGGTTTAGCATTCTCTTCCTCAATAACTTCAAATTATTCGTTGAATTTTATATCGAAATTTTCACTTTCACTATGAGTCCTTTATTACTTCATTTCTCACTGACAGTTTCAATCAAATTATCCTTTCTTTCCACCTGCAATTGTGCACCGCTAAAAGCATTTTTATTAGTGTTCCAATCAACGACAGCAAAAAACAAAAAAAGGCAATAAGAAGTAAACTGCTGCACCCCTGCTGAGAACTATCAGCCTTACCTTCAGCCGTCATTCAGTCAGCTGATTTCTTTTCCTTCCCCATGTTTTATGACATTGACACTGACGGGGAGCCGAGCGCGCGCGAATTGCATGCAATTGCGGATCTTACGCGCAGCGAAAAAAAAGGCCTTTATTTTCATTACATTTTTCTCTCTTCTTTTCAGATCGTCCGCGCACCACAAACGACGACTTTTGTTTTCTGTTTTTATTTTGTCTCTTTTCGCGAGCCCCCCTCACGAAAATATAAACAGCGGTTTTTTTGTTGGTTTGCTAGTGTTGGTGTTTGGTTTTGCTCCGTGCATTAGTATGACTCACTCAGCGCTGGAGCCACTTGACCAAACTGGTTTTGACTGAGGCTGGGAGCATTTTTTTTCTGCTGAAGGCCGACGGAACTTGATCAAGGTAAGTTTTTGGACAAACGAGGAGAGGTGAATGACATTAATTTAGGGAGAAATTTAATTTGAAGGTGCTTAATTTTAAAGGGATTAAATATCATTATTTTTGAGGAAATTATGCATTTTGGTTTTAAAGTATCAACACTTTTAGAAGAAAGAAACTGCAAAAGAAAGTACTTTGTTCCAGAAAGCATTAAAGAAACACTTGTTTACAAAATCATCCCCAAATACGGGTGATTTCTTTAAATTTTATCGAAAATCTTTTTTTTTTTTCGATCGACCAAGTGTCTTGAGCAATGTCTTAGGTATTGGTTAGGACTACTCAGAAATAAATTATTACACTTTAAAAAAAATCTTTGTATGCTGGTAAACATTTTATTTATAGTTTTTGCTCCTCAGCTCTGGTTGAAGTTAAGGCAAAAAAAAAACTAAAATTAAACTTGCATGCCTAATTTCCAAATCAATGTAATAATTAGTATTGCAAAATACCTCATTCAGTGTTACAGTCGAGCTTATAATTTTTTTCCGAACATCAATTAATTTCCAATTTTTTGTTTCTGTGTTCCAAAAAATCTAAATTTGGAAACAACTCAGAAATGGCACATTTCATCTAAAATACAAAAATAAACGTAGAACAATGCATTCTAAATTGTTCACTGTAGATTGTACAACAGATACAGATTGTCAGTTAAAATGTAATGTTTGGCAGTGAATTTGTTGCCATTTGATGTTGTGGAGAAATTTTTAAGGGTGAAATCTAGAAATAAAATTTGCAATGGCCGTATAACTAAAAGTTGAATTCTCACAATCCATAATTAAAGATTTCTGAAATGTTTTGATAAATTTGCTTGTGAGTTATGATTTTTTCGTTTATTTTATTTTCATAGATTACATTTCTGAGAATTGTCTTTTTTTACACGGAGAAAAAAGAGCTCCCAAAATCGTGAACAAGCGTTCCTGAAAATGGGAACCACGAACAAAGTGTTCAAAGTGGAATTTGAGCATTTTGTTCGTGGTTCGCATTTTCATGAACGCTTGTTCACGATTTTTGGAACTCTTTTCTCACCGTGTAAGCTGAATAACTTTCCTGTAAATTTGTCAACGAAACATTGAAGATTGGTCTTTATGTTTCTGAAATACTGAGAAATGACAACAACAAACAACAATAAATTTTATGTTTTTGCCTTACACATTGCGCTCAATTTCAAAAGTCGAAATCTGTGAAACTTATGGTCCGATTTTCAATGCCAAAAACTGAATCATTGATGAAATCTAATGATCTATTCGAAATATTTTTTTTTGTATTTTAAAATCAAAGCTAACATTTCAAAATGGTGTAATATTGATTTTTCGCCTTTTTGAAGTTTGTGGTACTTTTCGATAGCAAATTCGATTTCACATCATAAAATGTATTGAAAAAGCTTTTTTATGAAATTCGTTTTTTTTTCATGAGGGGAGGGGAATTACCTTAGTGATTTTTCAAGCTGAAAAATTGATTTTTTTGCGGGGACCGTAATTTCATAACTCCAAATTACAAGAAAATTTCACTGAACGTGAAAAAAATGCATTTTTCTGCATTGATATCTGCATTGATATTTAGCATGTTTGGGCTTGTTTAAAAATGTTTTGATTTTTTATAAAATTCCAATGCACAGCACCGCAAAAAAAATATTTTTCGCAAAAAAATAAAATTTTCGTCAATACTTAGATATTTTGAAAACTAATGGCGAATGGCAAAACAACTGGACAGATGTATAATGCTTTTTAAAACCATTTTTTTCATTCAAATGTTGAAACCATGGCTCGTTATTTCAATGTTTATACTTTTTTATTTTTTGCACCTAACCCCCCCCCCCCCCTCGACTTTGGTCAGATTCGAGGAACATAAACTTCAAAAAATATTTGCAGCGGCCTTATAATATTAAAAAAAAAATAGATATTTATTCTAACTTTTGCTAAAACACAACAGAAATTATAAGGCTTTGTCATATTCATGCCAAAAATTGTGATTTCGGTCATTCTTTTTTATTGTGTGATTTTTAATTTCACTTATTGTCACTAAAACTAGATTTGCAAAAATATACTTTTTTTCTGATATGTTTTAGGCGACATCAAATGCCAATTTTTCAGAAATTTTCAGAACGGGCAAAAAATCTTTGATCCAGTTTTGATTTTTTGAATCAATACTGTTTTTTTAAATCGAAATATTGAGCGCAAAAATTTTTTAACTTAATTTTTTCTGTGTAAAATCTAATTTGCAATTGAATAGTACTACAGTGAAGTTTTGATAAAATGCACCGTTTTCAAGTTACGGCCATTTTTAAGTAACTTTTTTGAAAATATTAGCAGTTTTTTAATTTTAAAATTAGTGGCCATTTTAGCACAATTTTGAAAACATTTTTTTTTGAAAAGCAGAGAAAATTCTCTATATTTTGCTTTTTGAACATTGTTGATATGTACGACCCTTAGTTGCTGAGATATTGTCATGTAAAGGTTTAAAAACAGGAAAATTGATGTTTTCTAAGTCTCCTCCAAACAAACCACCATTTTCTAATGTCGATATTTCAGCAACTAATGGTCCAATTTACAATGTTAAAATATGAAACATTGGATTAATTTTCCGATCTCTTCGAAAACAATATTTCCAAAAATTTTAAATCGAGACTAACATTTCAAAAGGGACAAACATTCAATAAAACATTCATTTTTTTGAAAACTTAATGATTTTAAAAGTTTAGTTTTTCCTGATATGAATGATTCTTATTTACTTCACTAATGGCATTCATTTATTAGTATATGTAATAATAATCTATATATATAAAAAATTTGGATGGTTTTGTTCGAACGCGAATCAGTTCATTACGGAGCGTCGGATTGAGTTGCTTTTTGTTGCGTTGGGTTCCTATAAGCCCAAAGAAGGTTTTTACGCCAAAAAGTTACAACTTTGGCCACTCTGGGACCGATTCCGGAAAATGTGCAGATTGTATGGGAAAAGTTACGTAAAATCAAATTTTGATCACAGGAGGCTGAATAAGCAAAAAAGTTAAAAACGTCAACAAATGAAAAAAAGACAGAACGAAGTTTGTCGGGTAAGGCTTATTTTATTTTATTGTATGGTGGTAGATAAAAAGTCTTTATGCATGACATACTTATTTAATGATATTATTTTCAAGCTTTAACTTGAAGAATATTTAAAATTCCACGGGATTTTCCATAAATTTCTTACTTTCAAGAATTTCACGTGACGGCATAATCGTGAAAATTCTCAGACCCGAACCACCATCCAAGTCTAATACAAACTATACTTTCCCATAACTTTGCAACCGGCCAGCAACACACACACACACTTTTAAGGAATCATTTCTAGCCTTAAATAAGTTCGAACGAGCTTGGCAACGTAAGATAGTCTTAAAGAGCTATTTCAATTGAAGTTAATTAGCTTACTTGCACAGACAAAGCTGAAATCACTCAATTTTGGGTGTAAAATAACACAAATAGTAATGTAATGTTGAATTATCACGCCTTTTTTTTATAATTGTTTGAGTCAATTGTTAAGCAAATTCTACTCAATCATTCAATTTAACCATTCAATTGAATTTTGCAATTTCTGTGTTTTTATTGGAAACCAAATCGATTTAAAAAATTGAAAAGAATCGTTGGAAGATTATTCTTTAAACATCAAACAAAATTTAAAAATGACAAAACCTTTGAAACGTTGCGTTTCATTGTTGTTTGCAATATCGGCAAATTTCAAAAAACATTAACATTTTTAATGTTTTTACGCTGTTTTTCTTATCGTGTCCACCGACGAGCCCAAAATCAAAATTGGAAAGTTCAGCCAGGGATTCCCACCGCATCGCTGCTGTCATGAATCACTGATGTGTGTGTGTGTGTGTGTGTTTATGGTCATTTTAGTGAATTTAAGTGCGTGTGTGCGTGTGATACGAGATGATGGGTAACATTATAATACGACACCCCTCGCATTTACTTTGGCAGTTTATGCTGTCTGTTGCTGTTTAGGTTTCACTTTCTTTTCGCGGGCTGGGCCCCAACCGTTTGTCAGACGTATGGCCGCCCAACATTTTATTGTTGTCCCCACAGTGTCTGGGTGCCTTTGTTGATGGTGGGTTCACCATTCACCATATGAACAAATTGAATGAAACGGGTTTTTTTAGTATGAATGTATGGTTAGCAAATTGTGATATCGCGTGCGGCGAATAATTTCGGCTTTGAATTGTTACAAGCAAAGATAATTGCTGAGACGATTTTATTTCAGTTTGTAGTTGTCTGAGATAGACTTATGGTTTAGAGTTTCATCAGAGGTTATTTAAAATAATCAAAATTGTTTCAATGTTAACGAAGATCTCAATCTATTTTTTTTTTGTCAATTTTGTTACAATTATGTAGAAGTTGTTGAAATGTGCTAATCATTAAACTTTGTATTTTCATTTGAAATAAAAAAAAATGAAGTTTAGAAAACACTAGACAGATGACAGAAGCCAGAAACAAAAGACAAAATAGACAGTTTGCAAATTTGCCAACACCCAAACTACATACGAAACCACATCCCGATCAATTCTCCAAAGTTACATGCAAAATGAAACAAGTCCGCAAAACCCATTCGACCATCATCAAATCGGGAAGGTTATCTAATCGTCGAATCCCATCTTGTGTGTGTCGACGGAGAGCGAGATGCGCTAACTCTGCCATTCAATGAACCACCGAGCGCGCGATCGATGCAATCATTGAACAATGAATGAACACAGGCAAATCAGGTAATACCCAAAAATCACATTCACATTACCGGGTGACGCCAACAAAAAAAAAAAAAAAAGGAGTGCAATCAATTAGTAACCCGTTATCGTGCGGTGAATGTGCGCATTTTTCTTCTTCTTCAAACTTCGAATCACAGCGTTCAAATCTCTTTGAGCTGGTGCCGAATGATGTGCTCGCGCCGTATGGATCTCGTAAAGTGCCAGCTTAATCGAGTCATTGACGAGTTTGACGGCTGTCAATTAAAGTTTTTTTTAATAACTTTTGGCTGACCATAAATTTCGGAGTGTGATGAGATCTAATGTGACTCATTTGAAGGTGAGTTACAGATGCCAGTTTGGTGACACAAAAAATGAGCGATAATTATATCCAATCTTCGAAAAAAAATACTTTTGGTAATTAGAGGCAAAAACCAATTAAAAACAATCATGAACTGCTGTACATACAGTATGTGATCACTTTTCACTGTCTGCTTGACCTTGACAAGCGTTTAAAACTCGCATCTTTTATGGTTCATTGACTTCAACTCTTCAAATTTTGTTCAAACTTTAAACGACGACATTTAACCCTGTACTGCTCAATAAAACTCAGCTCATTTTTTCCAAACCGAGTTGGCTTTAAATTTTAGTTCAATATATTTAATTATTTTTCTATCTTTTTTTATTCATATAATTTAGCTGACAGTTTGTTTTTGTGAATATTTTCAAGTTAAAAAATATATTTTAAGCCTAATGTCAATTTTTTTTCGAATATTTTATTTTTTCTCGTGCTCAGGATTTTTAATATTTTAATTTTCATTTATCATGTTTATGTTTGGTTTTGATAGTATTTGGCTTATTCTACCACCGCCAATCATTGGCTTTTGGCTTTTTAGTTTTTTCATGTTTTTACAGACACTTGTTCAAATTTTTGCTTGTTTTTCACATTTTCTACTATACAGCAGTTTCATATACACAGAAAAAAATAATATAAATTTGGAAGCTTTAATTTTGGAAGGTTGAATATTACCTCTTTTATGATGTAATATTACCTCAATTTAGACTGAAAAAGTGACATTACACCAGAAAAGTGGTAAAATTACACATTTCCAGAGGTAAAATTACACCTTTTTTCTGACATAAAAGATGTACCCCTTCCCAGATCTAATATTACCATGATTTTTTTTTCTGTGTATGAAAGTTAAAGAAAAAAAATAAAAGTGCTTCGATTTGGCTCCGATTTTTTCTGGGGGTTCCCTGGCCGAAATAATAAAACCCGTATTTTTTTTTTGTTTGGCCAATAGGATGACCTACGCCGTGTTAGGGTGGTCCGAAAAATGGCCATTTTCGTCGATTTCTCAAGAACCTATTCTTTTTTTTTCAGGAAATCATAACTCCTCGCCATTTTAACTGATTTTAATTGTCTTGGGCACAAATAAAAGAAGATAAATTTGACTTTCAAGACAAAAAAGTTTGGAATTTCAAAAATCTTGCCTAACATTTGAAAAAGTCTAATGAAAACTTCACATGCCATTTTGACGGTGTCTGGACTAAAGAGCCTTTATCTGAAAATATTTTTGTCGGATTCCTCTGACAATTTTACATAACATTTAAAAAAATGGAAAGGTTCATTAACAGGATTCCGAGATATAATTTTATGAAAATAAAATCTGGGTTTTTCGAAGCGCCGCGCGCAAAAACAGGAAAATTACGAAATCGGAAAAAAATCAACAAAAGGTCGAATTCACTAAAATTGCGATAACTTAAAAATTTCAGCGATGACCTGGGTACCAAAATTTTCGTATTTAGAAGACGCAACATACAATGTTTATTTTTAAAAATATTAGCCATGTCACATAAAACAAGTCAAACTTTCGGATGTGCGACAAAAGATCGAAGGAAATTAGGTTGTACGGATGAAAGGTCGAATGCCAAAAGGTCGAATAGACAAAAGGTCGAATGTGGACAAAAGGTCGAATGTGGACAAAAGGTCCAATGTGGAAAAAATGTCGAATGTGACAAAATTAAACAAATAATAAAAATAATAAACTTCTTAAATATTATTTAAAAAAAATCTTACAGCAAATCCGATTATTTTTTTCTGTGAGTAACATCCTTTTAGTTAGATATTTTTTTTTAAATAAGGCCGTTGCAAATATTTTTCAAAGTTTATGTCGCCTCCCCTTCAAAATTTGTCCGAAAAATTAGGGGGCAGATTTTTTTTTTTTTCAAAAAACTTCAAAATTTCAATAAAAACAGAAGTTAAATCAACTGAAAACAATCTAAAATGCATTTTTCTGCATTGATAATCATATTAAGCATGTTTGGGCTGGATTAAAAATATTTTTAATTTTTTATGGAGTTCCAATGCACAGAACCGCAACAACGTTTTTTCCGCGAAAAATAAAATTTTCGTCAATACTTAGATATTTTGAAAACTCATGATTGCAAAACAACTGGACAGGTGTACAATGCATTTTAAAAAACACTTTTTTATTCAAATGTTGAAACCATGGCTCGTAAGTTCAATTTTTAAACTTTTTTTATTTTTTTGCCTTTTTTACTTAAAAAAAATATTTAATAAATTTGACATTTTGTCCATTCGACCATTTGTCCATTCGACCTATTGGCATTCGACCTTATGTCTTTCGACCTTTTGTCATACATTCCAAACTTCCAACTTTAAAATGTTCTTAAATTTTAAGAGTTCTTCTTTCAAATGCTTTTTAAAGACTATCTAGAAAAATTAGCCTGGATTAAAAAAATGGCTCAAACAAAGATTTGATTTTTTCTTCAATTTGATATATTTTTTTCTTTTAGAATTACATTAAAATTTATTCTGAAATTTAAGATTTTACGAATGGTTTAGACTTCACAACTGAGATTTTTACAATCATATTTATAATTCACTTCAAGGTTTTCAACAATAAAAAAAATATCATCAACATATAAACATGTTTTTTTTAAATTATAATATTTGATTTTTTATTTTCACGAATTTTTCTAGATTCATTTCTATTTTCTTTAATTGTTAATTTTTATTTCTTTTTTCTAGTGCTTTGAATCATTTGACAAATGATATCATTTGTTCAAATTTGGACATGACATCGGTTGGCGGTAAAATTTTGCCCCAAAAAGGTTCATTAAAAAATAAAATTACTTAGTCATGAATGTATGTAAAATCACCAGATTTACCATTTCGTACCACAAATTGGACTGTGAAATTGCGATGGTCAAATCGAAAGACTCAAACAGTTAAAAATAAGAACTCTTTAAAAATGGAAAATGAAAATGTTTTTTTTTTTATAGAACATATCAGAAAATATTGCATTTTTTTGGCTAAAAATTCGTTTCCACCAATTTGCCAAAACATGAAATATTTCAACAATATTTTTTAACTAAGATTTTTTAAAGTTATTTTCTATTGTAATTTTTATTGTTTTATCTGATTAATTCTCCGCCAACTCACACAGCAAATGCCCCGACCCCTCTTCGATTTGCGTGAAACTTTGTCCTAAGGGGTAACTTTTGTCCCTGATCACGAATTCGAGGTCCGTTTTTTGATATTTCATGACGGAGGGGTGGTACGACCCCTTCCATTTTTGAACATGCGAAAAAAGAGGTGTTTTTCAAAAATTTGCAGCCTGAAACGGCGATGAGATAGAAATTTGGTGTCAAAGGGACTTTTATGTAAAATTAGACGCCGGATTTGATGGCGTACTCAGAATTCTGAAAAAAACGTATTTTTCATCGAAAAAAACACTTAAAAAGTTTAAAGAATTCTCCCATTTTCCGTTACTCGACTGTAAATTTTTTTGGAACATGTCATTTTATGGGAAATTTAATGTACTTTTCGAATCTACATTGACTCAGAAGGGTCATTTTTTCATTTAGAACAAAATTTTTCATTTTAAAATTTCGTGTTTTTCTAACTTTTCAAGGTTATTTTTTTTAGAGTGTAACAATGTTCTACAAAGTTGTAGCGCAGACAATTGCAAAAATTTTAATATATAGACATAAGGGATTAGCTTATAAACATCCCGAGTTATTGCGATTTTACGAAAAAAAAGTTTTGAAAATATTGGTCGTCGTTGATCATGGCCGCTCATGGTCACCCGCGACAGACACGGACGACGAAACAAAGAGAAACGCAAAAAGTAACTTTTTCAAAACATAAAATTTTATATACCAAAATTTTTGTAATTGTCTGCTCTACAACTTTGTACAATATTGTTACACTCTAAAAAATAACCCTGCAATGTTAGAAAAAACACGAAATTTTAAAATGAAAAATTTTGTTTTAAATGTAAAAATGACCCTTCTGGGTCAATGTAGATTCGAAAAATACATTAAATTTCCCATAAAATGACATGTTCCAAAAAAAAATTTACAGTCGAGTAACGGAAAATGGGAAAATTTTTAAAACTTTTTTAGTGTTTTTTTCGATGAAAAATACGTTTTTTTTCGGAATTTTGAGTACGCCATCAAATCGGGTGTCTAATTTTACATAAAAGTCCCTTTGACACCAAATTTCTATCTCATCACCGTTTCAGGCTACAATTTTTTGAAAAACACCTCTTTTTTCGCATGTTCAAAAATGGAAGGGGTCGTACCGCCCCTCCGTCATGAGATATCAAAAAACGGACCTCGAATTCGTGATCAGGGACAAAAGTTACCCCTTAGGACAAAGTTACACGCAAATCGAAGAGGGGTCGGGGCAACTTTTAACGATTTCGTGTGAGTTGGTAGAGAATTACCCATTTTTCTTTGGGTATAAACAAGTCTAAATATAATTTCGTTTAAATTACACCATTAAAAACAAAACTGTAGCAAATTTTTTAAAGTCAGAAAGTCCAGGATTTTGAATCAGATTTGAAATGTTTAATGAGTGTCCATTTTTATTATGATTTTTGCAGTTCAAGATTTTTGTAAGCCCTTGAATAACATAGAAAACAATATTTATAAATTAATAAACAATTATTTTTTTGAAGGCAGATTTGGACGCGTTTTCAAATTCATTCAACTAAAAAAAACTTCTCACAAAATAAAGTTAAAGGGTTTGCTTTAAATTTAACGATTACAAATGCATTTTCACAAGTTACCATGTCAAGTTATGGCAGCCCAGGGTTAACTCAATCACTCACTGCGACTAAAAATTATGCACTTATTTCCTTCAATCTTCAAAAAATAAAAACCAACCGGTTGGCTAGTTCGGCAAACCTCAACAGGGGGCTGCCCAAGACCAAACGGCCAATTAGTAGTTTTCACCCGGAGGCCTATTTTTGGAACCGCGGCGGTGATTAAGAGATTGTCTCTCGATCGGTACTGCTGCTGCGCGTTGATCGGCGAGTTCGTTGAACCTTTATTTTTACGAGTTTGGTGGATACTTTCGTCAATTATTTATGAGTTGGTAATTGGTCGGTGACATTGAAAGTTTTTTTTTCCGCGTTGATCAAGCAAATCCGGCTTCCGGTGGTAATTAGCATTGATTGCAAACTATTGGAGCAATTTTTCGGAGGAAAAGTTGTTTTGTACTTTTTTTGTGGTGGTGATTGATGAATACGCAAGCCTGGTCGATTAATCAAATGCCAAGTTATCAACCAGGCGGCGCACCTTAATTGATCACAGCGCGAAAAATGCTCGCATTCTTCAGGCGCGTGTGCTATTTGGAAAATTGGAGAGTTGAAGGAAAAACTCAACGCCACTGAATGAAGTAATCAATCATTCTTCAAAGTTTTCCACACTCGCGTCATTCCTTTTGGGAGGGCGCTCGCGCTAATGAAAGGATGTGAGTTTAACGTGAAGTTATTCAAAAATGGAAAATTTCAACTCAAAAATGATGCAACATTACGCGGCACAGTGACGGGGTGCGCCGGCTTAATTGGAAAACCCTTTTCAAATTGATTGATGCTGAGAAGAGGTGCTTCCCCAAATATGCCTCACAGCAAAAATTGGCCCGATGGAGATTCAATCAAAACGAGTGCAACCCCTTATATCAGCAACCATGGTTGGCTGGCTGGACGTCGGCGTCGATTGAGTCATAGGAAATTTTTTGATCAAAAAACATTTTGTGAATGCACACACATTATAATGCAACCATTTTTCCGGTGATTCCGCGAGTTTTGTTGGTTTGTGGCGGCGGCGGCGACCGGCGTAACTGTTAACATTTTACGGTCTTGTTACCCATCAATCACGAACGTTGGCGTTCGTTCCGATGAGTGTCGTAAGGATTGGGTGGCACCGCGTGTTAGATGTAGCGATTTAGTGTTTTCCTTATCATGTTTTTATTCAGAATGGTAATAAAAACACAGGTCGAAAGAAAGTTTGTTCGTTGAATTAAAACTCAATTATTTAATTATTTCTTAAAGCTTTAAACTCTAAACAAATTAAAAAAAAATTGCCATATTTGTTTCCAATGTAAAGTTTTCTTTGCTTCGATAAATTTATTTTTATTCAAATTATTTTGATGTTTTTGCACATCAGTGCAGTTGTTATCCTAAACCGATATACAGACAACCATTCAACAGCTGATAAATATAAAATGAGGAGAGAGCTTCCTGTTATAGAGAAAAACTAAATTAGTGAAGGAAAAAATAAAATTACATTCGAATATGCTTAAATTTGCAGTATTAATAGCCATGATTGTGATCAATATTTAAAACGTGTTGGTTAGTTTGGTTTAGAGCGAACTTAATTAATCAAAAAGTGTTCATCAATTTCTAAAGAATTGAAATGTTGAAATGTGTTTCTCCAATACTGCTATTCTGGTTCAACTAAATTTAAACTTTTTAAGCAACAAGAATGGCTGAAAACAAACAAAATGTTTCGAAATTTTGTTATGACTTTTTCACAATTTTCCAGAAGCTCGAGAATTCTCGAGAGTTAAACAAATCTCAGATATGAGACAGAAGGTCGAAAAAACAAAAGGTTGAATTTGGCTTACAAATTAAGCTTTGTAAACGTCAGCAATTCTTTCTAAAATTTGATGAGAAAAGGCTAAATAAAGATTATTTTATTCATTTAATAATGAACCGAAATAATTTATTCTTGTTTTGAGGTTTTCCGTTCTGTTTGCAGTTCTATTAAAAGTTTTTTTTCCTAAAATTCATTCTTTGTTTAGTTTTCGTTAAAAATAATTTATTTTGATTCCATAATATTTTTGTGAGTTGGTTTCCATTCTTTCAAACTTAAATAGTTCTTTTTTATAGTTTGACCAGATTTTTTTTTTTGAATAACAAGCAAAATCACGTATTCCTTAGAACAGGCCTGCCCAACCTTTTTGGCTCAATTTTCACATTTTTGATCGTCAAAATTACAATTTTTCATTTTTTCATGGTTTATTTGATGGAATCGGTTCACAGATGACCAGTGAACATAACTTTTCCAAAAGTTTGAAAAAATATTTATACAAGTCGTTTTTATCTACATTTTACGTCAAAAATCAATCCAATTTTTCCAACCAATTTTCCAATTTTTCACTTAAAACTTACATAAAAACGACTTGCAAAAATATTTTTTCAAACTTTTGTCAAATTTATGTTCACTGGTCATCTGAGAACCGATCCCATCAAATAGACCATGAAAAAATAACAACTGTAATTTTGACGATCAAAAATGTGAAAATTGAGCCAAAAAGGTTGGGCAGGCCTGCCTTAAAAAAATGATTGAAAATTCAGGTGGCAAAAAATGTTTACAATCGGTTGTAAACTAATAATAACATTCATTTTTTCGATACAAATAGAGCATTTTAAAGTGTTTTACAAATTTTAAAGTCTGGGAGCCCACATAAAAGCAAATTTAGCAATTTAGCATCTTTTAATGATTATTTTTCAATTTTCTTCTATTTCTGTGAGTTTTGGTGACATTTTTTTTAAATATTTTTACACGCCTAAAATATAAACACATGTACATGCGAAGGATTATTTCTTCGTTTTTTTCAAATATTTCTTTTACAAAGCTAAAAAGTTTCATAAAATAATATTCTTTTCAAATTAAAATGCGTAATGCAACTTGTGTTTTCATCGATTTCACTATTCGTTTTTTTATTCTTATGACCAAAACATATTTTAAAAGTTGTGATGCTCCCTTCCAAAAATTTCTTCAAATGGATTCAAGGCCGATGCAAATATTTAAAAAAAGTTTTTGTCTCTCGGCTCTGGCCAAGGTCGAAGGGGGGCAAAAAATAATAAAATTTAAATAACAAGTCATAGTTTCAACATTTGAATGAAAAAAGTGTTTTAAAATACATTTTTCACTAGTTAAGTTGTTTTGCAATCATTACTTCTCAAAAAATGTAAGATTTGATAAAAACTAAAATGTTGTCAAAAAAAAAAGTTTTGTTTTACTGTACATAATTTTTTTTCAAAAATTCAAAAGTTTTTTGAATAAACCCAAACATGTTTAAAAATGATTTTAAACGCAGGGGAATGCATTTTAAATTAATTTCAGCTGATTGTACTTGTATTTTCATTGCAATTTTGAAATTTCTTGAAAAAATATTTTTTGGTTCTCGATTTTTCGGTCCGATTTTGAAGGGACTTTGATTTTCACAACTTTCAGCTTAAAAGTGTGCATATTAATTCATAACGTTAAATTGATAGTTGGTAAGGTTGCTTTGAATGTTTGATTTAAAAAAATCACTAAAATAAAACGTTTTACTGAGTTCCACTTCTTTTTATAAAGAACAAGCCTTACCCGACAAACTTCGTTCTGCCTTTTTTCGTTTGTTGACGTTTTTAACTTTTTTGCTTTTTCAGCCTTCTGTGATCAAAAATTTTACGTAACTTTTCCCATACAATCTGTAGATTTTCCGGAATCGGTTCCAGAGTAGCCAAAGTCGCAACAAAAAGCACCTCGATCCGACGTTCCGTGTTGAATTGATTCGCTTTCGAACAAAACCGTCAATTTTGTTTTAAATATTTATAGATAGATAAATGAATTTAAAGTTCCAAATTTCATCAAAATTCATTAGAAGTTGATTTTTTCATAAAAATTTAAAATTTTGTTACAACCAAAAACAATATTGTAAAATTGCACAAAAAAATTGATGAAGCAATACGTTTTTCAAATCGAGCTTATTGAAAAACATGACGCTTTAAGACAATTGCAACAATGTATTTTTCAATGTTTTCCTAATTATAGTCTACTAACTTTTGAAACTTTTCAAAATTTGTTGAAAACTACTTCTTGAGGTTTCATATTATTCCGTTTGCAATTTTTTCCAATTTATATTTTATTTTTATTTTTAATCTCAAATCCATCAATGTCACTCCATTTTACGGTGTTGTTCTAATTTTAATTGGATAACTACAGATGTGAACAGGAGGTAAAATTTCCCGGATCTAACACGTTCCGCGAAATCGTGAATCATCTCTTGTACTATTATTAAAAATAGACGTTATACACGTTTTGGACGTATTTTTTACCATAATTCGAAAATTGTGCAAATTTTTGGATCATAATAAAAACTTTGGGATGCTCAGGAACTTCAGGCCGTTGCAAATATTTTTTGGAATTTATGTACCGTCAGTGGTGACTATGGGTAAAAAAACGATACAACTCTCGTAATTTCTTAATAACAAAATCAATTTAAATAACATCGAAAATCTTTCAAAGTAGATTTGTTCTTTGATAGTTTACTTACTATGGTGGATTTTGATGAACAATAGTTTGAAAATTGACCCAATCTCACCCCTTAGTGGGGGTGACATTGGGTCAAATGAAACTGAAATGATGCTCAAATACAACGATATGGTAAAAACAAGTCATCAAACAGGGTTTCTTGTTCGAGGGAATCGTATTGACATGCTACAATGTTTGAAGTAATACCGGCGCCGGCGCCGGTGCCACCACCACGGCGGAAGGAGAGGAGGTGCTCTACAGTTCGACTGAGCTGTGGCACATTTTTAACGAGTACAGCGCCAGGTTCCAGACCTGCAAGACCCGCGTGGACCAGTTGAGACTCGTCAGTTACATGCTCGGCAAATACGGCGGAAAATGAGTTTTTTTAATGTATTCTAAATTATTATGAACCGTCCCTCGGTCCTAACCTGGTCACAGCACCTAAACGGACCTAATAAAAATAAGTTAAGAATAAAAAAAAATAATGTTTGAAGTAGATATTTTCAAACATTTGGGTAATTTTCGAGCAATTCCAACAAAAATATTGGAAGAATGATTTTTAGTGAGGTCAATTTTGGCCAAAAACGTACCTCAACTTTAGACAGCTGCCAAAATAACAGGATTTGTTCTAGTAACGAGATTTTTTCAGCGAAGTCATCTTAAGATGTCCCCTACTCAACCCTTTTAACAGAATTAAGTTTCATTGAAAAGAACCTGAGAAATGGTAAAATCCGTAAAAAATCACTTTGACCCAATCTCACCCCCAGACCCAATGTCACCCCTACTGAGGGTACCTCAAAACTGGTCTCGTAGTCACGTAAATTGCATGAAAATTGCACAGCAATATTTACAAAAACTCAAAATGGTCACACCACTGAAAGTTCAGCGGCTTTATTTTGTTTTCAGAAACAATACTGATCTTTAACCCCTCATAGTCCATATTTTAAAGCCAGAAATTTGAAATTTATGACACTTTTATTATAATTTTATCATTATTATTATTATTATTTATTATTATTGATACTTAACTATAATTTTCGCGCTCGTGTCATAAATTTATGACAATCTTTGTTATCAGTCACTAAAAAAAGGCTAAGCCTATTAAAAAGCAACCATAAATCACTCAAATTACGCCGATGAAAGCTCCCGATAGCTCCCGCTAATGGACATAATTCACCTCCCAGATCATCATCATCGCGTTTTGGTCAGACTGCCAGCGAAAATCGAAAGTTTTGCCTAATGCTTCGGCGATCTTCAACCCAAAGCCAAACAAGTAATCATAATAAAACCTTGGCCAAACAATGACGCCAAACGTCCAACGGCGCAGAAAATGACCACCGGAGTTTACGCATCGATCCGCGGCGACGTGTGACAATCACCTGACGGAATCGCACAGATGGAATATCCTATCCAAAGTTGTGATCTCCATGTCCGCTTTCGCGACTTTTGATTCAGTCTACGCCGGTTGGTGAGAGATTTCTCCTCGTTGATCGGGCGAGCAAAACAAACCGTTTGCTTAAAATGCCACTCTAATTACCCGATACGCATACACACCCTCTCAATGGGCACAGTGAAAAAGAGTCTATCTTTTTTGTTCAACTCAATCAAATTATCGTTTGGAAATAAAAAATAAGACAAACAATTAAAAAAAAACTTTTTCAACTGTGTGTGGTCTCAACTGAAGCACTGCGAGGAGGCCAGCTGGAGGTCCGGGTGTTCGTATGCAGATTTGCCTGACCGTGGCCGTCTTCGCGTAGGAAAATTGATAATTTCTCTTTTTTTTTCGTGCACGATCGTAGGTGCTGCAGCTAACGAAGAGATAGTCGCTATTGACCATGCAAATCAGAGAGCGATGCGTGGAGGATAACCCTTGGGGTATCAGTGATCAGCTGTACAAAAAGTAACGATTTTAAGTCACCTGTTTTTAAGAAAAATGGAAATGTGATTGTGAATATTACCTATTCGTTTTCACAAAAAATATGATTAACCAATAGAATTTAATTTGCAAAATTAGCAACATAAAAACACTGAGGGTAATTCTCTACCAACTCACACGAAATCGGGAAAAGTTGCCCCGACCCCTCTTCGATTTGCGTGAAACTTTGTCCTAAGAAGTAACTTTTGTCCCTGATCACGAATCCGAGGTCCGTTTTTTGATATCTCGTGACGGAGGGGCGGTACAACCCCTTCCATTTTTGAACATGCGAAAAAAGAGGTGTTTTTCAATAATTTGCAGCCTGAAACGGTGATGAGATAGAAATTTGGTGTCAAAGGGACTTTTATGTAAAATTAGATGCCCGATTTGATGGCTTACTCAGAATTCCGAAAAAACGTATTTTTCATCGAAAAAAAAACTAAAAATGTTTAAAAAATTCTCCCATTTTCCGTTACTCGACTGTAAAAATTTGGAACATGTCATTTTAAGGGAAATTTAATGTACTTTTCGAATCTACATTGACCCGGAAGGGTCATTTTTTCATTTAAAACAAAAATTTTCATTTTAAAATTTCGTGGTTTTTTCTAACTTTGCAGGGTTATTTTTTAAGTGTAACAATTTTTTACAAAGTTGTAGAGCAGACAATAACAAAAATTTTGATATATAAACATAAGGGGTTTGCTTATAAACATCACGAGGTATCGCGATTTTACGAAAAAAAGTTTTGAAAAAGTTACTTTTTGCGTTTCTCTTTGTTGCGTCGTCCGTGTCTGTCGCGAGTGACCATGAACGGCCATGATCAACGACGACCAACTCTTTCAAAACTTTTTTTCGTAAAATCGCGATAACTAGTGATGTTTGAAAGCAAACCCCTTATGTTAACATATCAAAATTTTTGTAATTGTCTGCTCTACAACTTTGTAGAACATTGTTACACTCTAAAACATAACCTAACAAAATTAGAAAAAAAACACGAATTTTTTAAATTAAAATTTTTGTTCTAAATGAAAAAATGACCCTTCTGGGTCAATGTAGATTCGAAAAGTACATTAAATTTCCCTTAAAATGACATGTTCCAAAAAATTTTAAAGTCGAGTAACGAAAAAAGGAAGAATTTTTAAAACTTTTTTAGTGTTTTTTTCGATGAAAAATACATTCTTTCGGATTCTGAGTACGCCATTAAATCGGGCTTCAAATTTTATATAAAAGTCCTTTTGACACCAAATGTCTATCTCATCACCGTTTCAGGCTGTAAATTATTGAAAAAAAAGGTGCAGGTGGTTATGTTACACATGACCAGTATGACAAAGAACTTTGCTAGATGATTGTTGAAATTTTCGACTAGAACGTCCGATCTAAATTTCCCCATGATTCCCTTATAATTACACAATTCTAATTGATTACGAAATAGTTATTCTAAATTTCCAGAAACAGATTTTAGAAGTTTGATACCCATTTTTCCCCAACTCTTATGGTTCGGCAAATGTCCCCCCATCGGAACATCCCCGGGGCGTCCGGCCACTCCGGATTGTGGCCAATACTGCTGAAATATCAAATTTCATGTCCAGTATCAAAATCCATAAAGTTTGATACCCATATTGTACCAACTCTTATGGTTCGGCAAATGTCCCCCTATCGGAAAATCCCCGGGGCCTCCGGCCACTCCGGATTGTGGCCACTACTGCCGAAATGTCAAATTTCATGTGCAGTATCAAAAACCCTACAGTTTGATACCCATATTGCCCCAACTCTTATGGTTCGGCAAATGTCCCCCCATCGGAACATCCCCGGGGCCTCCGGCCACTCCAGGTGGTGGCCACTACTGCCAAAATGTCAAATTTTATGTCCAGTATCAAAAACCCTAAAGTTTGATACCCATATTGCCCCAACTCTTATGGTTCCGCAAATGTCCCCCCATCGGAACATCCGCGGGGCCCTCCGGATTGTGGCCACTACTGCTGAAATGTCAAATTTCATGTTCAGTATCAAAAACCTTAAAGTTTGATACCCATATTGCCCCAACTCTTATGGTTCGGCAAATGTCCCCCTATCAGAACATCCCCGGGGCCTCCGGCCACTCCAGGTGGTGGCCACTTCTGCCAAAATGTCAAATTTCATATCCAGTATCAAAAACCCTACAGTTTGATACCCATATTGCCCCAACTCTTATGGTTCGGCAAATGTCCCCCCATCGGAACATCCCCGGGGCCTCCGGCCACTCCAGGTGGTGGCCACTACTGCCAAAATGTCAAATTTCATGTCCAGTATCAAAAACCCTAAAGTTTGATACCCATATTGCCCCAACTCTTATGGTTCGGCAAATGTCCCCCCATCGGAACATCCCCGGGGCCTCCGGCCACTCCAGGTGGTGGCCACTACTGCCAAAATGTCAAATTTCATATCCAGTATCAAAAACCCTAAAGTTTGATACCCATATTGCCCCAACTCTTATGGTTCGGCAAATGTCCCCCCATCGGAACATCCGCGGGGCCTCCGGCCACTCCGGAATGTGGCCACTACTGCCGAAATGTCAAATTTCATATCCAGTATCAAAAACCCTAAAGTTTGATACCCATATTGCCCCAACTCTTATGGTTCGGCAAATGTCCCCCTACCGGAACATCCCCGGGGCCTCCGGCCACTCCAGGTGGTGGCCACTACTGCCAAAATGTCAAATTTCATGTGCAGTATCAAAAACCCTACAGTTTGATACCCATATTGCCCCAACTCTTATGGTTCGGCAAATGTCCCCCCATCGGAACATCCCCGGGGCCTCCAGCCACTCCAGGTGGTGGCCACTACTGCCAAAATGTCAAATTTCATGTCCAGTATCAAAAACCCTACAGTTTGATACCCATATTGCCCCAACTCTTATGGTTCGGCAAATGTCCCCCCATCGGAACATCCGCGGGGCCTCCGGCCACTCCGGAATGTGGCCACTACTGCCGAAATGTCAAATTTCATATCCAGTATCAAAAACCTTAAAGTTTGATACCCATATTGCCCCAACTCTTATGGTTCGGCAAATGTCCCCCTATCGGAACATCCCTGGGGCCTCCGGCCACTCCAGGTGGTGGCCACTACTGCCAAAATGTCAAATTTCATGTCCAGTATCAAAAACCCTAAAGTTTGATACCCATATTGCCCCAACTCTTATGGTTCGGCAAATGTCCCCCCATCGGAACATCCCCGGGGCCTCCGGCCACTCCAGGTGGTGGCCACTACTGCCAAAATGTCAAATTTCATGTCCAGTATCAAAAACCCTAAAGTTTGATACCCATATTGCCCCAACTCTTATGGTTCGGCAAATGTCCCCCCATCGGAACATCCCCGGGGCCTCCGGCCACTCCAGGTGGTGGCCACTACTGCCAAAATGTCAAATTTCATGTCCAGTATCAAAAACCCTACAGTTTGATACCCATATTGCCCCAACTCTTATGGTTCGGCAAATGTCCCCCCATCGGAACATCCGCGAGGCCTCCGGCCACTCCGGAATGTGGCCACTACTGCCGAAATGTCAAATTTCATATCCAGTATCAAAAACCCTAAAGTTTGATACCCATATTGCCCCAACTCTTATGGTTCGGCAAATGTCCCCCTATCGGAACATCCCCGGGGCCTCCGGCCACTTCAGGTGGTGGCCACTACTGCCAAAATGTCAAATTTCATGTGCAGTATCAAAAACCCTACAGTTTGATACCCATATTGCCCCAACTCTTATGGTTCGGCAAATGTCCCCCCATCGGAACATCCGCGGGGCCTCCGGCCACTCCGGATTGTGGCCACTACTGCCGAAATGTCAAATTTCATATCCAGTATCAAAAACCCTAAAGTTTGATACCCATATTGCCCCAACTCTTATGGTTCGGCAAATGTCCCCCCATCGGAACATCCCCGGGGCCTCCGGCCACTCCAGGTGGTGGCCACTTCTGCCGAAATGTCAAATTTCATGTCCAGTATCAAAAACCCTAAAGTTTGATACCCATATTGCCCCAACTCTTATGGTTCGGCAAATGTCCCCCCATCGGAACATCCGCGGGGCCTCCGGCCACTCCGGATTGTGGCCACTACTGCCGAAATGTCAAATTTCATATCCAGTATCAAAAACCCTAAAGTTTGATACCCATATTGCCCCAACTCTTATGGTTCGGCAAATGTCCCCCCATCGGAACATCCCCGGGGCCTCCGGCCACTCCAGGTGGTGGCCACTACTGCCAAAATGTCAAATTTCATGTCCAGTATCAAAAACCCTAAAGTTTGATACCCATATTGCCCCAACTCTTATGGTTCGGCAAATGTCCCCCCATCGGAACATCCCCGGGGCCTCCGGCCACTCCAGGTGGTGGCCACTACTGCCAAAATGTCAAATTTCATGTCCAGTATCAAAAACCCTAAAGTTTGATACCCATATTGCCCCAACTCTTATGGTTCGGCAAATGTCCCCCTATCGGAACATCCCCGGGGCCTCCGGCCACTCCAGGTGGTGGCCACTACTGCCAAAATGTCAAATTTCATGTGCAGTATCAAAAACCCTACAGTTTGATACCCATATTGCCCCAACTCTTATGGTTCGGCAAATGTCCCCCCATCGGAACATCCGCGGGGCCTCCGGCCACTCCAGGTGGTGGCCACTACTGCCGAAATGTCAAATTTCATGTCCAGTATCAAAAACCCTAAAGTTTGATACCCATATTGCCCCAACTCTTATGGTTCGGCAAATGTCCCCCCATCGGAACATCCGCGGGGCCTCCGGCCACTCCAGGTGGTGGCCACTACTGCCAAAATGTCAAATTTCATGTCCACTATCAAAAACCCTAAAGTTTGATACCCATATTGCCCCAACTCTTATGGTTCGGCAAATGTCCCCCCATCGGAACATCCGCGGGGCCTCCGGCCACTCCGGATTGTGGCCACTACTGCCGAAATGTCAAATTTCATATCCAGTATCAAAAACCCTAAAGTTTGATACCCATATTGCCCCAACTCTTATGGTTCGGCAAATGTCCCCCCATCGGAACATCCCCGGGGCCTCCGGCCACTCCAGGTGGTGGCCACTACTGCCGAAATGTGGTGGCCAATTCCAATTCCCGCTCATGCCGGCTGGCATGTCTTGGCGTGTCCATGCCTCCAGGCTATCTGCTCCCGGGCCTCCAGGACGTCTGCAAACGGGCCACCAGGCCATCTGCTCCTGATGTGGTCTTGTCGACGGCCAGCAACAGACTGAATTTTCGGGACCGACCGAGCCGAGTTTTGTTAATTTAGATCGGGGACGTATGCCCCGCCTTTTTGCACCCATTCTCCTACATCTCCTTATTCGCTTTTTGCCGCGTCGACGATCCGAAAATTATGAGGTAGAGTGGGGGTGATTTTAGATACATCAATCTCACGTCTCTATATTGACTGATTGGGAAACGTTTGTTCAACCAACCAGCGTGCACCAAAAAGAGGGGAAATTTGCCGAGAGGGGAATTCGTCACGTAACGTTTTCGCTTCGCGAAAATTTTGGATTGACACCCCGTATAGAAACCTTAGGACAAAGTTCTTTGTCAAAAACTTCTTTTTTTCGCATGCTCAAAAGTGGAAGGGGTCGTACCGCCCCTCCGTCACGAGATATCTAAAAACGGACCTCGGATTCGTGATCAGGGGCAAAAGTTACCCCTTAGGACAAAGTTTCACGCAAATCGAAGAGGAGTCGGGGCAACTGCTATGTGAGTTGGCGGAGAATTACCCATGAACGAAATATTAGAATTAGATTGAGAATTTTTTTATTTTGAGTACCGTAAACTGGGGTGACTTTGATAGCCCGGGGTGACATTGATAGAAATTTGATTTGGCCATTAATTTTGATACATCCAATGTAACAGTCACATTTTTGCATATATGTTCGATAATAAGCTATCCCTTAATGCTTACATATTCAAAATTCTCCAAAATGTTTAGATATTAATTTGACGGGCATTTGAAAAACCTATCAAAGTCACCCCGGGCTATCAAAATCACCCCAGTTTACGGTATTTATATTCCAATATAATATTGCGGATTTTTTTTTTTTATATTTTAAGGGCAATTTGAAACTTTGTTATTTGGGAGGTATTGTGAACTTTTATAAATATTTTTTTTTTCTGAACAAAACAAAAAATACAATTTCTGCCGTTTCACACGAAATCGAAAAAAAAAGTTGCCCCGACCACTCTTTGATTTGCGTGAAACTTTGTCTTAATGGGTAATGTTGATCTCTGATCACGAAGCCGAGGTCCATTTTTCGATATTTCGTGACGGAGGTGTAGTACGACCCTTTTAATTTTTAATCATTCGAAAATGCAATTTGCAGCTTGAAATGATGATGAATTAGAAATTTGGTGTCAAAAGGGACCCTCCCATATTGAGTACTTTTTCAAAGCTTAAGCAATTAATCTATACAATATTTCATTTTTTTTAACAAAGCGTCAGAGCATGATCAGATATCTGTTGAGGGACAAATTGGACATTTACGCAAATTTGGACAGTGTTGAAATTTGTCCTTCTTTTTTTATTCTGAGTTGATAGGTGTACATAAATCTACGAGCATTCAAATTTAATTTTAAGAGTATCACAGTAAAAAATTGGGAGAAATGCGAAGGAGTAATTTTTAAAGGTTGAATATTGCCTCTTTAATGATGTAATTTTACCTCAATTTCGACTGAAAAAGCGACATTACACCAGAAAAGTTGAAAAATAACACATTTCAGAGGTTTTTTTTACTGTGTTGGTTTATAGCCTAACCTCTGTTTTTAAGCTTTTTTGTTTACCTAACAATTATTTCCCATATTCTTATTTATTTTTAGTTGAGTAGAAGCTAAACGAGTCAATAACAAATTGCAATGGAGAAGCAAAATTTTGTTGGACCAAATATTATATTACACAGTTTTGTTTAATTTCTACAGAAAACATTTGAAATCCACTAAAATGTTTAAAAGGATTTTTTTCTTTCAATTCCGCTGCTATTCAGATTTATTTAATAACTTTCTACAACTTGCAGACCTCATCAGTGTTTTATATTCAGTTAAACCATTTTTGAAAATTGGTACCCTGGTTGCTTGAAAACAGAATCTGGAAGTAACCTAAAAATGTTATATGATTCTTGTGAGAATTCTCTGATCTTTTCGAAAAAGAAACAGCAATAAATTTTTGTTCTCCAATGCTTTATTTAGTTTAATTTAAGTAAATATCGTGTTCCAACACAAGTTCAATCTCTTAAAAGAAAATGGGTCGGCAATTCGAATGTATGACAAAAGGTCGAAAAACATAAGGTCAATTGGACAAAACGTCGTAAAGACAAAACATCGATATTTTTAAAAGCTTTTATTATCATTAATATTTTTTTATTCAATATTGCAGTTTGAGGGAGCAACCCCTGATTTTTAGAGGTTATTATGAAAGGGAGAGCAAATACAAATGAAAAACATTTGCAATGGCCTAATAATTTGACTATTTAAATAACTCTTCATGAATAAGAAAAAAATTACAAAAATGTTACAACCATCAAGGATAGATTAAAAATATATATATTAAAACTCGCAAAAACATTCAAGAAGTCAGACATTTTCTCTTTTATTCACAGCTAAAAAAGTAGTAGTCCAGCTGCGTATAAAAGGCCTGGATGTTAAATAAATATTGCATTATGTTATGCAATTTTATGCGATTTTACAACCTGAAATATGTAGCCCATCAGTAAATCCGTTCTGATGGCCGAGTGGGCTAAGGCGCCAGTCCTTAATGTTGGTGCTGGGTTTGAGTCCCGTCGGCTGCAATTTTTTTTTTGTGTTTGCAAAAATTGTACATGCAGTGTGTTATTAGATTAGATTAGATGCAGTGTGTTATTATAAGTGGTTATTTTGACGAAGGTGATGTGCATGCTTTTGCATGCGATTTTACCATCGGATTTTTGCTGTGTTCTTAACTGCTTATGTTTGAAAGAATGGAAAATGGCTCAAAACTATTCCAACCAACGAGATTAAATTGTTTTTAAATAATGAAAAACGCACAAAATATTTAAGAAGAACGTCTTTCATTTGCAAGAAATTCTTATGTTTAAAAAAAATTAATAAAACTCACAAAAATAGAACGAAAAAAAATATATTTTAGAAGTAGGAAATTAAAAAAAACGCTCTATTCGCAAGAATTGAAAAACTCACAAAAATATTGCAACAAGCAAGAAAAGTTAGTTTTTAAGGAATTAAAAAACTCTCAAAATGCTTAGAAGTGCATTTTGTTAGTTCGATTAGGAATAGGTTTTTTTTTTTAAAGAATGAACTAAACATATTCTGAGGTCAGGCTTTTTTCAGAGAACTGCTTTTGATTGAGAGAATGGAAAGACTCACAAACGACATGTCAAAAAACAGTTGTTTTTAAAAATAGAAAAAATACAACATATTTTAAATGTCGAAATTTTGTCATGTTTGAAAGAATTGAAAAACTTAAAAAAAAACTTACGCCATCAAGAGGCAGCTGTTTCTACATAATGGAAAATCTCTTAAAATATTTTAAGAAGTTAGCCTTTTTCCTTTAAAAAAAAAACTGCTTATCTTTAAAATAATGTAATAACTCACAATATTATTGCAAAACTACTTTTTTTATGGAAAGAAAAAAATGTTTAATAGTTATGCTATTTATTTGCAAAAACTTACAAAAAACGGATTTGTTTGCAAGAATTTTTTTTAAACAGTATTAAAATGCCTGACTTTTTCTGCACATGTTAAAATACGTTTATTATTTGTTAGAAAATTCACAAAATATTACAGAATGTTGTTTTACTTTTTACACATTCGACCTTTTGGCATTCGACCTTTTGTTCATTCAACCATATGTCCTTTGACCTTTTGTCGCACATCCCTTTGCAGAATGCAGTCCAGACTCGAGAATCCGATGTTCGATTATCCGATGGTTTGTATGGGACTTCGAATAATCGAATCACGATCAAGCAATTTTTTTGACCATGTCTTTATTTTCTAACTTTCAAGATTAAATTTGAATTTTGAGACCTCATTTTTGTCAAATTTTAATGGTTGATTACCTTAAAAATTACCAAACGCATTTTCTGAATATTTTATCACCGTCATTTTAGCCGTCATCTTGGATTTACAAGTTCTAAATCACTTTGGAATAGTTTGGGGATTATTCCAAAGCTCGACAATCAAAAATTAGACACAATTGTCCAAGGATATTAGAGTCTGGACTGTATGTATAAGACGATGGCAAGTAATCTATCTAGTTCAGAAATGGATTTTAGATGCCCATGAGTTTTGTAAAAATTGTCGTCATATTTCCCATATATTTTCACTTACTTCAACATACTTAAGTTATTATATTTTAAAGATATCTAATTATTGATACTCCTATTTGAAACAATTTATCTGTTTTGCTTGTTTGATTTTATAGAATTTAGTAAATTTTGATAAATCAAGCTCGAATCTGTAAATAAAATTTTCGGGTTTTCCAAAGATACGCCTTTAATGCACCCCTTCCCGAGCAGGGGTAAATAACACGGGAATACCAAATTTTGGTATTACTTGGGCAAATAACAGGGACCAAAATGTGCCCTTGGTTGCCCAGTAATAGATGGTAAAATACCATGAAATCATACCAAAGTCTTGTATGTGGAAGGACACAACAATACCAAACCATGTTATTCCAAGGGTAAAATAATACCTCAAAATAAAACCATTTCAATACCAAGTTTAGGTCTTCTGGATTTTTGAACATTGCTTGAATACCAAAACTTGGTATTGCCATGGTTTTATTTTTAAGTATTCCCGCGCCCTTGGAAAATCAGATTTTGGTATTCCTGTGGTCGTCCACATACATGATTTTGGTATGATTTCATGGTATTTTACCATCTATTACTGGGCAACCAAGGGCACATTTTGGTCCCTGTTATTTGCACAAGTAATACCAAAATTTGGTATTTTCATGCCATTTTTTAGTGCAGCAGTTGCAGTTAGTGAAAAAACGGAAATGATCCATATGCAACAGCCAAATCTACTCACCTGATGATTCCATGTTGTTCTTAGTGATATTCTTCACCACATCGAATGCATTTGTCATTAATGAACGGCCTGTGCTTGAAATTCTTGAAGATTCTGAAAAATAACAAGATTGAACAATAAGTGTTAACAAAATGAAACTGGATTGAAATTCACCAAAATTCAATAATCTGTCGATTAACTCGTTTTTCTAAGTATTTGGTTATCCCAGCTTAGAGAAATTTCAACGTTTTTAAATAAAATCATAGTGAGTATATAAAAAAAATTGAAAATCAGCTTCAACATTTTTGGGTTTCAAGTAATTTTAGCGCAAATTAATTATCTCGTCAAAATTTATAAAAAGATTCCCATAGTTTCAGGGGAATTTGACAAAACACTTTAATAGCAAAATGTGCCATGCTGACTTAGAAAGTTTTCCACATTTTCAAGTCATTTCTTCAGGGGGTATATCAAAAATGTTTAAAATCAAGTTTGAAATTTCCGGTTTTCAATGAAAGCATTCGCTTTGAGACATCATTTTAGCGCAAAATTAATTATTTTGTCTAAATTGGTCAACATTTTCCCATGGTTTCAGAGGAATTTTATAAAACACTGTAATACCAAAAGAATACCAAAATGTGGTGTTCGACCATTGACAAATTCTGGAATTTTGCAAAATCATAACAATACCTTCAATTGGTAAGATACCACATTTTGCTCTTACATAATCCTTAAGACAAATTTTAAAGGATCCAGGAATACCAAAATTTGGTATTGATACCAGAGAAAGGTATTATTACGCATTTTTCTTGTTATTTACCCATGCTCGGGTTACCACTCTTTAACCACAATGATTGGAAAAAGTTAACCATATTTATATTTCACGGCCAAAGTAAATATCCAATCACAGCCTAGACTTCAAACCCTGTGCTCCACGTCTCAATGACACTTGGTTTCAATATCAACCGTTAGCCATCGCAAATTTCCACCGCGCCAATGTTTTTATTTTCCATTTCGTTCACCTTCAGGGGGTTCACGGTGACCAACAGCAACTCAAGTTTTAATAAACATCTCTCTTCTTTTTTGCCGCTACTTTGTTTATGCCCCAGAAAGTTGAGGTCAAGGAAAGTTGGCTGGTTGTGTCTCGTAGAGACTCACCGGAAAGTAATTCGCACCGGACTAATTAGTGCTCTACTCGTTTTTTTTTCGCTATTTGTTTAGTGTCAAATATGGAAAGTAAGGCTAAATTTTGACCCATTCGATACGGTGGTGAGGTGAAAAGTGACCATAATTTGTACCGTTGAACGGGGGGTTCCACCCACCACTGCCGGGAGGTGTCGAAGGGAGTAATCAAGTCAATCTGGCGAGGGTGGCTAAAGCAAACCAAAAACCCTTGATTAAATACCGACTTTTCACTCGTTATCTTTGCGCGCAGGCAGGCAGCTTGATGACGGACTAAATGTGGGCTAGATCTTTGAGCGGAGTGATGTGTGTGTGTGTGTGTGTTTGGTTCGATGTGCTTCGCTGCCATCAGATACAAACATCGGGCAGGCAGATCCAACGGTCGAACCAACGGACACTTGAAGCGCTCTAATTAGCTCATGGTAGAAAGCATGGATTAAGACTGGGCAGCCCACGTGGGCGCTGATTAGGGTGAGATTGTGAGAAGTGAGAATTAGTATTGTTTTTAGCTCTGGTTTCACTGAAGATACGTTTCAAGGTGAGAAGAAACATGGTCCATACATTCCCTGTTTCAAAAGAAGCAATTTTGCATCATAAGTTTTTCCATACAAGTTTTCATACAATTTTGCGGGCTGGTCATACTAAATGTATAATTTGAGATGATATTTTATGATCGATATGGTGTCTTCGGCAACATTGTAGAATATAATTAGGACTTTGTACCCGTTTCTCCATTAACTTTTTTTATCAAAAGTTGGATCTTCAAAATATGTATTTTTTTAATGTTCCGTTTTTTTTATATTAATGTTTTATGGGGCACGAAAAGACATCTATTGAGCCGTAGTGCATGATGGGGCAAAATCTGTTTCCCTAGTTTATGAATAAAACTATAGATTTTTGAAAAATATCAAAAAGGTGGCAAAAAAACATTATTTGAGGCTAAAACAAATTTGCAACTTTACCGAATGTTTGATAAGTGCACTATTATAATTTTTGAAAAGTTTTTCTGGTTTTTGAATACTTGAAAAATATTTTTAAATAGCTGAGAACATTTCCTACAATTTGCTCTCTGGAACTTTAAAAATTGGACAGTTGCTTTCTGAGATATCAATGAAAAATATGTTTTTATGTGCCGCCTAATTAGCCTATCAACTGACTTATGGTTTAATTTGTAATGTTGAAAAATTAAACTTATGTGAAATTTTCTGATGTTTTCAATAAAAATAACTTGAAAATATGAAAATAGCTTGTTTTTAAAATGATCTTCAAATAGATAATTTTCCTGATTTCATAATTTAGACTAAAATTATATTTTTTAGAGATATCGCCAGTTAAAAATTACAATCTAATTAGGTGACACTAAAAAAAATCATTTTCATCGATTCGAATTCATTGTTAGGCTGTATCTCAAAAACCATTTGCCCGATTTTCAAAGTTTCAGAGAAAACTTTATAGAATTTTCTAAGCTCTTCAAAAATGTTTAAAAAAATTAAACGGTATTTATAATCCGTAAAAAAGAAAAAAATCGAAAATTTATACCTTAAACTTGAAAACAGAACATTTTATTCAACATATTGCAAAGTACTTTTCGATTGGAAATTCCATTTTACTTTAAAAAAAATGATTTAAAAAAATGACCAGGTTTTCAATGATTTACAAAACCAGGAATACTTTCTGACTCGATTCCTTTGGCAACAATAAGTAACTTTGCCCATTTTGAGCCAAATCGGTTAAGGTTCAAAGGTCGCTATAGATCGTTAAAGTTGGTGAAAAGAAAATCGTTTCATGCAAAAAAGTCTTCTTTAAATCGCTAATAACTTTTCAAGTACCCAGGGGTTTTGCGGTCTTCGACAAAGTCGTTTTTTATAAAATTTTAGACAAGAAATTGACTGTGTTTTTTACTTAAATTTCCTATATTTTAGGTCAAAAGAATTATGCAGTAATTTTGGTAGTGTCCCAGACTATGCCATCACGCATTTTTTTCAATTCAAATGATAATGGTTTCATTCTATAGCAGAAAATGTGAAAAACAAGAAAAAAATATAAAAGTGACTATAAAAACATGAAAAAATTAGATAGGCAAAATGTAATGCTAGTAAGTGGTAGAATAGGCCAAATACTACCAAAAACAAACATAAACTCAACAAGATAATTTCAAATTAAAATACTAAAAATTAAACAAGAAAAGTAAAGACAGAAGTAAAGTTTTTCGTTAAACAAAATTTGTTCAAAATGATCTCCTGAACAAATATTTCGAAACATAAATTTGAGCAGTAGAGAGTTAAATAAAAAAAATAAAAGGCCTAATCATAACCTACAACTTTGCCGAAGACACTAAATCGATCAGAAAATTCCTTTTCAAGATACTTCAAGATACAAGAAACTTAAATACCAATTTTGTATGACCACCTTCCAAAATTGTATGACTTGCATGGAAAATAATTACTAACGGTTTCTCCATACATCTCCATCTCCATACAAAATTTCAACTCTCAGCGTGATTTTCGGATCAACTATAACAAAGGAATTCTTCTTTTAATTTAAACCAAATAGTTACTTTTTCAAACCATAACCCATTTTTTTGTTCACAAAATTTAACTTCCCTCATTTTATGCTTTATTTCTTTTTATTTCTGAGTATTTTTCTGTTCTTTACTTGCTGAGTTTTTATATCTTTCTGATATATGGTTATTGCTAAGCTCTTATGATTATATAATTGTTTTAAACTTTTTAGGGTTTTATCAAGCAATTTATTCTCTTAATCATCCATTCAAATAACGGAATGTTAAACCGTTATGTTTTTACTCTATGTCGTGTTTGACACATCAAATGTTCCGATTTGGCTCTATTATCTGCATGAAATCCCACTTGATCCACACTTCAATCCAATCCGTCATCATCACCAGCACCCATGTTAAATCCTAACTGTCTGCGAATTTCCAACTCTTCTCAGAACTCATTCGGACTCATCATTCATGCTTCTGGCGGGGTGCGATTTTTCACACTCTTGCTCCAAACCACTGATTACACGCTAAATTTGCTCGCAAGTAACGGCAACTAAACGTCTGTCTGTTCTGTCCGGATTCGCAACTCTGCTGGATAGTGCCAAAATACAGTTTAGCGCTAGTTCGTTCCGAGGGCCTCTCCAAATTATGCCTAAATCGTTTGAGCGCCAATCACTTTCTAGGGTTGTGCTTAGTTGAAGTTCATCTTTCATAACCTTTTTTTTTTCAAACAAGGCATTCTTGTTTTGTAATTTTATTTTTAAATTGTTCTAAAATGTTTTTTCTTTATTTTGAGAGAACCTCCCTAATTATTTTACTTTCTCACCAAAATTTTCCACAAGATGTGACTTTCAAAAAAGCCGGTGAATGTCTAAATCGGGCCCATTCTTTCTAAATTCACTTGGCTGTGCATAAAAACCACGTTCAAAATAAACAAAACTAGCACCACTTCCCCCCTCCTCTGGTAATTGCATATCTGGGTTAGCAAATCGTCGTCGTGCCTTCATTTCGACCATCAAGGTGGGTAGGATTTCCCTGCAAACCCCATGATTAGCACCGGCTGAATGTCCGCATCAATGGAGGTTTTTTTCTTTCCTTCTTTTTATTCATCATTCGATAAAAAAAAATCTTTAGTGGATGGCAACCCGGCCGTCTGGCGTCTCGCCGGTGAAAGACTATGATTAGGCAGAGATTCGTGAAGGGGAGGGTGGAGTCGTCGTCTGTGTTACAATCGGGTCCCGTAATTTTACACGGGTTCACGCGTGCAAATGAGTTGGGTGTAGCAGACTATGAATGAAAGTTAAGGGGGGTAAAATGGGGGTCTGATAGTCTGAGAGAGGGGTTTTTTTTAAATAAGCTTTCTATACTAGATCACAATTAGGAAAAAAGAGTGAATGAAGATTGTTTTTTTGTTGTGACTTTTTCATTATCTGAGAAGTGTCAGTAATAAGGGTAGTGAACATTTTGTGACCAAGTTTGGATTATTTTTTTGAAAAAATGAGCAATTCTCCACCAAAATCAGACATGGATTTCATTTTTTGATTTGGTTCAAACTTTGTAGGGTCCTTCCCTATGACCAAAGACGCTTTTTTTTGTCATTGATTCATCTTTATAAGGCTCCATACAATTTTGGCGGCTGTCCATACAAAAATGGTTGTAGGTTTTCATGGGGACTTTTCAGAAAAAAAAAAGTTACCTAATCCATCTTAAGGTGGTTGGTGCCTTCCTCGCATTCATGTTGTATTTTAGGTTGTATTTACAAATTAATTTAAGAGTTTTTTTTTATTTTTTTTTATTTTTTTCATTTATTTTTTATAATTATTGATTTTACTTGAACAGCAATTTTCAATTCTTTTTTTTACCAACTCTCCAAAATAAAGGAGAAAAGTCCCATGAGTTATATATTTCAGTAAAAAGTTCGTGTAAATCTTTGTCGAGACAAAATGATGCAGCAACATAATTAATACAGATTTTTTCCAGAAGAGGCGCAGACACTGCTTATGCAATGTGGCAACCGGGCGATACGCATGCAAGGGGGTGTGGCTGCCAATCCCCCGCGTGGTCAGACCAAAATCCCTACGCATGCTGCGCGACACTCGCGCGTATGCAAAAAGATCCGGTCTTTGAAGTTATGCAAAAATCACCCTTTTTTGTAGCTACAAAAAAACTTTTTCTTGGCATAACTTTAAAAGTACTTCATTAAACAGAATAAAATTTAATAGGGTCTTAGGGGACCCCAAAACGAACAGAATAAGGTGGATCCGGCCAAAATCGGTTCAGTCAGTTCTAAGATAATCGTGTGGAAAAAAATCATGTCTACACATATCCCCACAGACATTTGTTCAGAATTTGATTCTGAGTCGATAGGTATACGTGAAGGTATATCTAGGAAGTGTATTTGAGAAGTTCATTTTTCGAGTGATTTTATAGCCTTGCCTCAGTGAGGTGAGGAAGGCAAAACGGTACACGGAAAATGTTATTTTAAATAAACTTTTTTTTGCCTGAAATTTTATTTTTACCCTCCTCCTTTGACCTTAAACATGGCCGAGCGACAAACATATTTATGAATATTATTTATTGAGAAAGCCTTACCATATTAAAATAAACTGTTATGCATTTTGGGTTAACTATTTCCATGAATTAGCAAACTGATTGGAAATTTTCAAATCACAATTATGAATTTCTGTTTGTTTTTGGATGCTGTTCAAAAATAAAAGCATTTTAAATATTATTAAATAAATAAAACCAAAAACCAGCATTCTATTCATTTTTTCTTCTTTAGCTAAATTGTCGAATAAATTTTACTTAACAACAGTACCCAAGTAACATTTTTTCCAGGAGTTCTACAAGAGCTCTTCAAGATAGCTACAGCATTGCAGTTTGGACCGCGGTAGGATAAAACTCTCTTCAAGTACTCTTCCAAACTCTTGAAGAAGTTTTGAAGAGAATTTTATCCTACCGCGGTCCAAACTGCTATGCTGTAGCTATCTTGAAGAGCTCTTGTAGAACTCCTGGAAAAAAATGTTACTTGGGTAGTCTCACATAAAATTTTTTTTTTTATTTTCCCTTCAAAAATATTGTTTGTTTTAAACCTGTTCATATCATTTACAGAATCTATCTTTTTAACTCCTAAAATTTAAATTTAATCATTATTGATCAAAATAATCTTCAGTCTCACAAACATAGCAAGACAATCTTAAATTTTAAAATGTAGAATTTAGTTTCTAAATCTGAAACTAATCATTTTTAAATAAATTACCCAAACAAAATGTTTTATACACTTTAACGTGTGTTTTTTCTAAGAGTATTTCAGAATTTTCCTTAAAATCAACTTGACATTTTTCTCAACTTAAAAAAACACTGAAAATAATTATTTTTTCCAAACATGTCTTAATGCAATACCATTTCTTGGTTTAACATTTTATTCTGAAATTCTGAAACAAATAAAACTTTCAAAATTCATCATGAAGATGCCAATTTTATTAAAAGTTTTTGTCTCCCTTTCCAAAATTGCTCAAAAAATCAAGTGGCACGAAAAAATTGCTATTTTTTTTATTTTCAAAGAAAAATCATGCCAAATTGATTGTAAACTATAAGAAAGTTGTTGAACATGTATTTTTTTATCATTTTCAATAAAATGAAGCCATTTGAATCTTTTCACACGCTTTGAATTTTGGGAGCGAGATTTAAAAAAAAAATAGGCGAAAAGTGTCACAAAATGCCTTTGACAGCATTCAAGTTGCAAGTGCAACAATAAAAAAATAGCAAAATATCATAGAATAAGTGAAAAAAATGTTTCTTAAACATTATATCTCTGAAAATATTCATTTTCATCAAGAATATAATGTCTTATTTTAATAAACATACATAACTAATTATTATACAATCTTTTCTGAATAGTTTACAATCGATTTTACAGGTTTTGCAATAAAAATGAACAATTTAGTCAATAATATTTGTTTGCCTTCTTATTTTTTATGGCAAATTGGATATTAAATTTACAATGGCCTTAGCTTTTGCCAGGAAAACATTAATAAATATTAATGCATACTTTAATTCTCTCCAAGTGTCATGTTATTTTTTTTAATTGAAATTGGTTTGAGTTGGAGAACGGACTGAATTTTTTGAATCTTTGTAAATTTTTTAACTAAGAAAAAAATCTTTTGATTTTGATTTGATCCACCTTGGAATTTTTTTATTTTGATCCGCCTCGGATTTTTTTATTTTCTTTCTTTTTGATTTATACAAATTTAATTAAAAACTTTGAAAACTTTGTTAAACATTCATTTAACTGTGATTAATTTTAAAATCTTAATAATTAGTTCTTTATTTGTTGGATTTGTTGGTAGTTCTAAGCCTTTTCTCCAAATTCTAAGGTATATGTTTATAAATATTTTTTTCACATTTTGATATAAAATTAACACAGTAGTTCTCAAGTCGCAAAAAAGTGCTTAAACATAATATGGTACAAAGTAAATAATCCTGCATACCGTCAGTGGGGCTGACTATGGGCCAAAAAACGATACACCTCTCGTAATGTCTAAATATCAAAACTAATTTAAATGATATTAAATAATTTTAACGTAGATAGGTTACCAACATTTTACCAAGATATGGAGGAATCGTTTGAAAATTGACCCATTCTTTCCTTGTCATTGAGTCATATGAAACTGAAATGATGCTCAAATAAAAAGACAGGGTCAAAACAAGTCATCCAACAGTCATGTTTCGGAACCGTATTGACATGCTTCAATGTTGGAAGTGGAGATATTTTTGATCATTTAGGTATTTTTTAAGCAATTTCAAAAAATATATTATAAGGTTGATTTGTCGACAAGTCTTTTTAGGTAATGTTGTGTAATGTTGTACTAATGATCACTTGTTTTCTATTTTCAGGTAAATTTTTGGTTGATAACTACAAAGGATTGTGTTATGCTGATTTGTAAGTAATAGTTTTGAAAAATATTTAACGGATAAAATCCCGGATAAAAAATTACCATTTGATTACCATATTGGATCATACAATGACACTTTGAGAAATGGTAACTATTTGTGAAATCGTTTTTCAATTTCCCAAAATTAAAATTTAACTATATTAAACTATTTGTGAACTGTTTGATTTAAGGTTACTTTTTGCCAAATAGTACTTAAACCATTTATTTACCATACAACAAACAGTTTTTTGACGAAAATAGTACTGAGTTTTTTAAGGTTACCATTGCTAACCACCCTTATGCCAGATGGTTAAACCATTTGTGAGATAGTAAAAATTCATGCCAACCATATAAATACCATTTTTAAAATAGTAGTCAAACATTTTTGGAAATGGTAGTAACAATATAGTTTAAAGTTCAATTACCATATGAAAAAAAGTTTTTATATGGTACTTTTTTATGCGGGATGTTAGGTCTACTTTGAGCTTAACTTAGCTTCTTAAAAATAGACTTGCTGAAAACATAAATATTTTCATAATTTAAACTCAAATTGTACAGATTAAAGGGACCACATTCTCAGTCAATGACCAGTTCATTGCCCAAATTTAGACCCAAAACTGTTTATCAAAACCACTTCACGCCTAACGTTATCTGCTCACCCACAATAAATTACCACCCACCCCCCAAATAGCCATCTGGAATTGGCTGACAAATCCCATCCCTCAATCTACCTTATCAGCCGCAGATGCCGATAGCCGAGTGTCACGGTCACCGTTCTCAATATTCCTGTCACGATAACAGGCAACGTGTCGGTATCAGTGTTGAGGTGTTCGTTTTTTTATGCCGAGCTGGCAATTCAATCCTCTGAGGTAGTGGATGATTAATCGCTTGGGAGTACACTTTATATTGGCTGTGTCAAGTGTTGTTGGTTTACTCCAGTGTCGCACCGTCCCCCGCTTCCCCCATAAATATTGACACAATTGTTTGTTTTTGGACAATGTTGACGGAGGAACACGCGATTTGGTTTGATAAACAGGGTGGCATTTTGATTTGATTTTTCAAGTCTCTCAGAGTTTGTCACGTGAAACTTTTACCTGAAGTGAGTTATTTGAAAATTAAATACCTTTTCGAGTAGCTCACTATATTTAGTAGATCTTATCAAAGTTGAGGTCTTCCCATCAACTCCGCGTAGTTCGCGTAGATCCGAATCCGGCTTGCACGACTCTTGCCTGCGTCCACCAAATTGATAATAACTCAGATATCAGCAATCAACAGGAAATTTGATAGCGTTGTTTTCATTTCACCGATAATAAAACAACAGCAGCAACAACAAAAAGCGACTGTTTGCAGACTCTTGAGTTTGGCCCGATCTTGGGTTCGATTGCCGGCAGGGTTTTAGTTCGGTTTCGAATTCACCGCGGGCAAGGTCGCAGGTTTTCAAACGCGCGCGCGAGCTGCAGCACGGTGCAAAATTCGAAAGTTCAACGCTGGGGCTTTTTTGTTCGTTTCTTGCTTTTCGGGGAGTGAGTTGTAACAAGTGAACCCCAAAAGAGGATCTTCGCGAGCAAGTGTGACGTGTGATTACCGCATCAACTTCCCGTGAAAGTGAAAGGAATTTAATTATCGCCAATTGTTGCCTACCTTCAGGCGGGGGACGAAATTGCCGGTCCCAATCAATCAGGGGAGTTGCGCCCACATGAGTGTCACGTCCCCAAAGAAGGCCACTTTGGGACAACAGTTGTGTGCCAGGTGGTTGTGCCCGCCCTCAGACAGGAATTTAATAAGAACGGCAAACCCTAACCTTAGTTGAGGTGCGCGGGTCTTCGCACGCCCACCAATTTATACCATCCGCCAGGAAGCAGGGAACAAGTCTGGCATTAATGAAGAAGGACTTGTCCTTTAGTTTGGACGGATAACATCGTGTCGAAGGGTGGTATCGAAGGGTGGTGCCTGGTACGTGAGATGATTCTGCAGTGCGGAATCTGTCGGCGTAAGCCTACGGACTGAGACTGGAGGAGAAACACGTGTAATCTTGCAGACAGATTAGAAGCAGAAGCTGGATAAGGAGAAAAGGAGAGATACTTCATTTGCATATCTTCCAGCCAAGTCGCAGAATGTGGTACGTTTTGGAATTTCACTTAACTTTGCTTCTTTTCATGGAGTTTATTAGATAAGGGCGTTTCTTCAAAATTATGTCTGGTGTTCGTCAGATCACGAATTTAATTCAAACTTGTTAAAGACTGTTACATACTGTATAAAGTAATTGCAGCTAAAAACAGAAACAAGTACTTTTTAACTCGACCCTCTCCGATATCAATGAAACTTTGTGGAAATGTTATCCTTAACTTATAAAAGCCATTTTTGTGTATATGGAGCCAGTTGCACTCGAGAATGACATTTGAGTAGGGCGTTAGTTTTTTTGTTTCAAATATAATTGTATTTCGTAATTTAAATATTCCTGTGTCTCGAAGCCGATGCATGGTATCAAACAATGATCAAAAGCAAACTTGTAAAAAATTTGACAGGCATTATGAAAAATACACTGAAAGAAAAAAAACACGCCTCCTCTTTGATTTTTGGATTTTTAAGTTTAAATGTCAAATTTAAAGGGGATCCGGTGATTTTTTCGTTGATGCAAAAACCTTCACGAAAAATGCAGGATAGAGTAACATTGTCTTAGGTACAATCCTTGTGAAATAACAGCGGTTTTTAAAAATAACAATGTTGAAAAACAGGAGCTTTTACCATTTTTTGTGGTTTTTGGGCAAGTCTATACATAAGACTTGATTTTTCAGGCCTGAAAATATTGTTAAACGGGAAACTCATTCAATTTCCCAACAGTTTTCCTTTTATTTCATTTCAATTGGAAGTATCTACGGGCTTCCAGATATGAGCTTACATACATTGCCATATCATAAAAATTAGGATTTTTTTCAGTGTAGTCAAGTTAAATTTGAATGCTGTCATAGGTAGGGGAGAGTGGGGAGACTTGATCCCTTTTTTTGTATCGCACATAACTCTGTCAATTTCTCACAAAACTATAAACTTTTTGCATGAATTGAAAGCTTAAACATTCATCTATGTTTGGCTAATAAGGGTATTTCATCAGATGAACTCTTCGAATCATGCCAAGCGTTTTAAAAAAATATTTTAAACCGGTATTTTAAAAATGTTAGGGGTAATTTGATCCCCCTTTCAACATTTTGAAGAAATCTTAAGCAAAATGTTTCTTATTCATCCAAACTTTTAATTTTCTATAAGTTACAGCAATTTCACATAAAACCTGCACGTTTGTGTTCAAAATATAACAAGTTTAGTATGTAAAATATTTAAAAACTTAAAATATTATTTTTTAGACCAAAATTAAGCATGTTTACAAAAGCTGGAAATTTTTGTTTACAAAACTTTTGAAAAAAGGTTCAAACTGCAGTAAGTTATGTACAACTATACTAAAGGAAACTATGTATGAAAACCCAGCCCAATTAATTAATCTTGAGGCTGATTCCAGTGACTGTAAAAATGCAGGGATCAAGTCTCCCTAAACGCACTTTTTTAAACAATTGATTGTAAAAATAGTATCACAATAAATTTAACATCAAATGCGCAAGGGTTTTGGAGTGGATAAATTTATCAAGCAATTCATGTATAGAAAATATTTTTTTGAATAATTTTTGAGTGTTTTCTATACATATCAAAACAAAGAAAAAAAGATCCCTTGGAAGTTTTTTGCAGCTCGTTTTAGAAAAATGTGTGTAACTTAATCTATACATTTTCTAATTTTTTTCTTTGTTTTCTACAATGAGTTTTAGTTAATTTCGCACAACTTTCTAGAACAAAGCTAATTGTTTTACCCACATGCTGACGAGATACAGGCTTGGGATCAAGTGTCCCCGGGGATCAAGTCTCCCCACTCTCCCCTACATTTATGGTAAATTGAACGATATTTCAGGTAGAATATTTTGAAGACTGAAAAATAAAGTCTTGAAATTGCCAAAAAACAAGAATTTTAGAAATTAATTTTTCAAGTGATTTTATAGATTTTTCCATTGGGGAAGGCAAAAATGCATCTTGATTCTTAGTAAAATAAAAATTTAGTAAGAATGATCGAGCAAGAACTATAATTGTTGGGCATGTGATTTAATAGGAAAATCAACAATAAAATTAGATTCTGAAATACAGATTCCAACCGGAATTTTGTATAATCTTGTTAGTGCCTTACACATTGAAATTGGCATGAAAATGAAATAAAAAAAAATGATTTCCTAAAAACCTTTTTAAAAAACAGTGTTCAGAATCAAAATTTGCCTTTTTGAATTGAATGGAGCTAACAAAAATTATAATTATTTTTTTATTGTAATAAGACAAATTAGACATTTGGAAAACGGATAAAGAACTACAATCACAAAAAAGGGAATGGCAAAATTTCATAGGATTATCGATTTTTAATTTGAGAAAACAATTATATTGCAGATTTTTTGATTCTATTGTAAACAAACAGAAAATCATGAATGTGAGGTTTTTAAAATATATATTATTTTTAAATAGATGATCGGTTCAATGCTTTCTACAGTGCACGAGCAGCTGAAACAATTTTGAATGCAAAAAAAACGAAATAATTTCAATTTTCTAAATTTAGAATCGAAAATATGAAATCATTTTCTTCTTTTTCGAATCGGTAGTCTCAAAAATTTAAAATAATAGATTAAAAAGTCAAATATTTTGAAAAATGCATAAATAATCGTTAAACAATGTATTTTTAATAGTTTTAAATCTACATTTAAAGTATTTTCAGTTAAAAGTTCAATTTCAGTAAATTTTTTGCCCCAGATTCAATTAGCATAATTTTAAGGGAGGGGGAACAAAACTTGAAATAAAATTCTCAATAGCCTGATTAAACAATATTAAAATTTTCTTATTTCTCGAATTTATATTATTTTCAATAATTTAAATCATAAATTTATAGGATTTTTTCAGAGTTGGTAAAGCTTGATTATGACTTCTACTGGCAAAAATTCGCTTATGCTGCAAACAATAATTTTTAGGTGTTATCCACCATGAAAACATGAAAAAATGTGTTTTCGGAAAATTACGATTTGTTTAAAAAATCGCATCACTGCCAAATTAGTTTTAATCGTCTCGTGGTTTAACTCAAAAGATGGTATTCTCAATAATCAGAAAAATCCCTTGTGAAAAAAGTTAAAAAGGGTTATTATTACACTTTAAATATTTCTCTCCCATACTCCCATTTTTGGTAAAAATACAAAATCGATAAGAAAATTAAATTTTCAGGGTACTGATTACCTTTTAATAACATCTTTGAATTCGATGATAGTTGCCAAAATTCTCTAGATGAACTATTGATGTAAAATCGCTTTTTTTCAAAGAGTAAATAGATGCCTCTGTGCTTTTTTATGCTAACTAGCTGGAAAACCAGCTACCTTAGGAAGTGTTCTTTTATTATGTAACACAAAAAATGATTTTTTACCCCCTCGCGTTTTTTTTTCTATACGAATTTTACAAAAATGTTTGAAAAAGTTGGTCGTTGTTGATCATGGCCGTTCACGGTCTGGTCACCCGCGACAGACACGGACGACAAAACAAAGAGAAATGCAAAAAATAACTTTTTTAAAACTTTTTTTTTCGTAAAATCGCGATAACTCGTGATGTTTATAAGCAAACCCCTTAGGTTTACATCAAAAATCAAACCATCCTTATTAACGACCCCCTGGTCTTTTGTGGTCTCTATTGCAAGTTTCTGCTCGAACCTAGAAGTCCGAAGGCTTGAATGGGGAGAGCACCCAAACCTCTTTCTACTCCAAGGAACCTTCCACCCCAGTGTTTGAACTGACGACCTTCGGATTGCGAGTCCAACCGTCGCCAGCGATTCCACCGGAGTAGGCTTGGTTTGGTGTGTTGTTTGTACTTATGGCATGGAGACGACTCCTACACCTGTGATGACTTAACGGCCTCACAACCAAGGCCGGGACCGACATTTTACTTCCTCATCCGATGGAAGGTTGCAGCAGATAGGAATCGAACCCATATCAAACTTAGGTTTACATATCAAAATTTTTGTTATTGTCTGCTCTACAACTTTGTAAAATATTGTTACACTCTAAAAAATAACCCTGCAAAGTTCGAAAAAAATTCGAAATTTTAAAATGAAAAATTTTGTTCTAAATGAAAAAATGACCCTTCTGGGTCAATGTAGATTCAAAAAGTACATTAAATTATTCACAAAATGACATGTTCCAATTTTTTTACAGTCGAGTAACGGAAAATGGCAGAGTTTTTCAAACTTGTTAAGTGTTTTTTTCGATGAAAAATACGTTTTTTCGGAATTCTGAGTTCGCTATCAAATCGGGCGTCTAATTTTTCATAAAAGTCAATTTGCGATCAAATTTCTATCTCATCACCGTTTCAGGCTGCAAATTATTAAAAAACACCTTTTTTTCGCATGTTCAAAAATGAAAAGGGGTCGTACCGCCCCTCCATTACAAGATATCAAAAAACGGACCTCGGATTCGTGATCAGGGACAAAAGTTACCACTTAGGACAAAGTTTCACGCGAATTGAATACGGGTCGGGGCAACTTTTCCCGATTTCGTGTGAGTTGGTAGAGAATTACCCATATCCGAAATCTGGTGGCCACCCTGACCTACGTCGTTGATGCTTTTCCCACTTCTAACCAAATATGGGCTTAATGATCCGGAAATTATATTCAGCTGAGTTATAAACTTTTGGGAAACTAAGTTTCTGGTATGGAATCAGCTAATTTAAATTAAGAAGCAAAAGTTCAATTAAGATCCAGTCTCCTAAAGTATGGACAGAGTTGCCAAATTTTTGAACTTTTAAACTCCCTATGAAAGTCTTTCAAATACTCTTCAAATAACATAGTTTTTACATTTGTTATGTGTACTCATATCCAAATAATTGATAAAACAAGATGGGGTGTCCGGGTTTCGAAGCGTCTGGTAATTCGAAGCATCACGTTATATGAGACGATTTCCGAACTTAAAGGTTGTTAAAAAGGAAAATAAATCAATTTGAATCAACTTTTATTATACTTTTTTTTCACTCAAATTTGAGTTTTATTCCTTTAGTTCAACATTTATTTTTTTGACCTTAGCTTTAAATCAATTTTTTTTTGCATAGTAAATCCCAACGCAACACACTTCTTCACTGATGCTGAAGATTACGCTAGGAAAGCAGAGCCAATTGCGCGTTGATGGGCAGTCAATGTGCGCCGCCGCTGATGATGGGTACGGTTCATACAAAATTGAGCTGTTTCGTTGCGTGCAGCTTTTGCGTCGAAGCATATGTGTGCTGCGAAGCCGTGAATTTATGCTAAATATGCTCGCCCCCAGTACGCATCTCTCGTTAACAATATACATACATTCTCGCGTACATGATTTCTCTCATGACGATGTGCTCGAGCACTTGTGTGAGCTTGTGACACATATCAACTGCTGGTAATTTGAAGCAAAAAAAAAAAATAAATGAAGGTCTTGTGCCCAATTTTGATGCCATTTGAAACTGCAATAAATTGAGACAATCAACGCGTCAGCATCGCGTGCTGTTGGGCCCAGTTGAGTCCACGTGGTGCATGTGCCCCATCAATTGGACAGCTCAGACTAATTGTTGAACTTTGTTTATTGCGTGTGCTGTGAAATGGATCAGTTTCGAAAACGAAATAAAAAGTTCACCTTGAACACCCCCACCGTGACAGTTGTGCACAGTGAAAAATAATAGTAAAGTTTGACGTTTAAATAAAGGTTGATATCAAATGTCTAGACTTTTTTTATTATTCAGTTTACAATTATATTTCTGCGATTTTTTTTACGGTGCATTGTCAGCTGTTGAAGTGTACTTAAATTAGCCCTTTTTATTTGCCTCTAGAGAGGATTTTAAATAATTTCATGCTCTATTAATCACGCAATAAAATCGCGGGAAATACAGCTGTGAAACGAGACAGCTGTGTTGCAACTCTTGAACTGCGTGTGTGAGCTTAATTTTGCATTGCTTTTTTTGGGGGCAGGAAATATCAATTAACAAACAAACACTTTTCTGTAGGTCTGAATGCATTTTTAATTTTTTTTTTATGAAATTGTTCAAAATTTAAAAATGAATTGAAAATTGATAGATATATTATGCGATAAGAGTTAACAAATTATTCAAACAACTAAACGAGATATTAACTTAGCAAGCTTTAAAAAAATCTTTTGAAACCGAAGATCTAATTTTCTCATTTTTTTACAATTTCCAATCAATCCCCGTTCAACACAATTTCACGTTCCTGTCATAAAGCAGAATATTGATGACGCTTGACCTCCTTCCCTGCCAACTTTTCCAATATCATAAGGCTACTCCAAAATTTGACACATTCAAGTACCTGCCTGCTCGGGAAAGTACTTGAAGGGGCTGAAAAGCCCACAAGCCGCCGCCGCTTGCCTTCACTGCACTTTCCAGAAGTCCACTTGAAGCCAGAATCTTGCCGAAACCACGTTGGGTAATTCTCCGCCAACTCACACAGCAGTTGCCCCGACCCCTCTTCGATTTGCGTGAAACTTTGTCCTAAGGGGTAACTTTTGTCCCTGATCACGAATCCGAGGTCCGTTTTTTGATATCTCGTGACGGAGGGGCGGTACGACCCCTTCCATTTTTGAACATGCGAAAAAAGAGGTGTTTTTCAATAATTTGCAGCCTGAAACGGTGATGAGATAGAAATTTGGTGTCAAAGGGACTTTTATGTAAAATTAGACGCCCGATTTGATGGCGTACTCAGAATTCCGAAAAAACGTATTTTTCATCGAAAAAAACACTAAAAAAGTTTTAAAAATTCTCCCATTTTCCGTTACTCGACTGTAAAAAATTTTGGAACATGTCATTTTATGGGAAATTTAATGTACTTTTCGAATCTACATTGTCCCAGAAGGGTCATTTTTTCATTTAGAACAAAATTTTTCATTTTAAAATTTCGTGTTTTTTCTAACTTTGCAGGGTTATTTTTTAGAGTGTAACAATGTTCTACAAAGTTGTAGAGCAGACAATTACAAAAATTTTAATATATATACATAAGGGTTTTGCTTATAAACATCACAAGTTATCACGATTTTACGAAAAAAAGTTTTAAAAAAGTTGGTCGTCATCGATCATGGCCGTTCATGGTCACCCGCGACAGACACGGACGACGAAACAAAGAGAAACGCAAAAAGTAACTTTTTCAAAACTTTTTTTCGTAAAATCGCGATAACTTGTGATGTTTATAAGCAAACCCCTTATGTATATATATTAAAATTTTTGTAATTGTCTGCTCTACAACTTTGTAGAACATTGTTACACTCTAAAAAATAACCCTGCAAAGTTAGAAAAAACACGAAATTTTAAAATGAAAAATTTTGTTCTAAATGAAAAAATGACCCTTCTGGGACAATGTAGATTCGAAAACTACATTAAATTTCCCATAAAATGACATGTTCCAAAAATTTTTACAGTCGAGTAACGGAAAATGGGAGAATTTTTAAAACTTTTTTAGTGTTTTTTTCGATGAAAAATACGTTTTTTCGGAATTCTGAGTACGCCATCAAATCGGGCGTCTAATTTTACATAAAAGTCCCTTTGACACCAAATTTCTATCTCATCACCGTTTCAGGCTGCAAATTATTGAAAAACACCTCTTTTTTCGCATGTTCAAAAATGGAAGGGGTCGTACCGCCCCTCCGTCACGAGATATCAAAAAACGGACCTCGGATTCGTGATCAGGGACAAAAGTTACCCCTTAGGACAAAGTTTCACGCAAATCGAAGAGGGGTCGGGGCAACTTTTCCCGATTTCGTGTGAGTTGGTAGAGAATTACCCCGTTGAAAAGTTTCCTCTCACTTTGCCACCTCGTGTAAAGGAAAAAGTTTCCGGGGGAGAAATGATTTATGATTCTTTGTCTGGTCAAGTCTGGCTAGATGCCTCTTCCGGGTTGGGATATTTCATTCAGTAATAAACGAGAACCCCCCGGTAATTGACTCTTTATAGACAATTTCTTGCTAAGCTGTTTTTGATGGGGTCGCAAAATTAACGGAGACGGCGGAATTGGGGTCGGCCAACGGAGTTTTGGTTGCTGGTGTTTATGGTTACGTTACTTGGCTGTCATCTCGCTTGATTGGAGAAGCCAGCTGGCTTCACTTTTAAATTGAAATCTAATTATTATTTTAACACTTAAAAAACTTTATTTTTCTAAAATGATCACAAACCTTTTAATAAAAAAAAAAACAATAAACTTTTTCACTACCCTTCCCCTCACAAACACCCCAACTAACTCTCTTATCTCGTTCATAAATCAATTCACTCTTGAGCAGAGCCATGGCGCTTGTTATCGGCATATGTGTGGGAGTATTTTCGGTATGTTTGTGTGTGTGTCATGTTATTATAATACCCACTTTGCATATCGCTTGTCGCGGCGGCAGCGGTTTGGACGTGCAATCAATAGCCGCAACTACGGCAAAAGTGCGTATTCTGATAGCGCCGCCACACTCTGCGGTAGAGTTAGGGTGACTTGTTCTTACACACCAATTTCTCATTACTGTATTCAGTTAAATTTACTGAAATCTGCACTACTGAAATTTTCAGTAAATGAAAACTTGCTGAAATTTCAGCAAACTTTGACAGCTCCATACGAATTTTTACTGAAGTTCAGCGAAAAACTAACTGAAAATTTCAGTAGTGCAGTTTTCAGTAAATATTAACTGAAAACGAACATCAGAATTTGCTGTGTATGAAATTTTTCAAAATTCAGGAACACTGATTAATAAGCTGAAAAGTGGAAACCAATAAGTATTATACGATTTAATATTACCTCTTTTCGAAATCAATTTACCTCAATTTATATATAAAATGTGTGATTAAAATACCTAAGAAAGATGTAATCTTACACATTTTTCATGCAACATTACAATTTTTACACAAAATCTGTACTCATTAAAGTTTCTCAAATCTAGCATAACATTTGAAAAGGTCTTATGATAAAGTAAAAAGCTGCTTCGAAAGTCTCCGATTTTCGGAAAATTGTAAACTGCATGGGTAATTCTCTACCAACTCACACGAAATCGGGAAAAGTTGCCCCGACCCCTCTTCGATTTGCGTGAAACTTTGTCCTAAGGGGTAACTTTTGTCTCTGATCACGAATCCAAGGTCCGTTTTTTGATATCTCGTGACGGAAGGGCGATACGACCCCTTCCATTTTTGAACATGCGAAAAAAGAGGTGTTTTTCAATAATTTGCAGCCTGAAACGGTGATGAGATAGAAATTTGGTGTCAAAGGGACTTTTATGTAAAATTAGATGCCCAATTTGATGGCGTACTCAGAATTCCGAAAAAACGTATTTTCCATCGAAAAAAAACACTATTTTTTTTTAAATTCTTCCATTTTCCATTCCATACTTCCATTACTGGACTGTAAAAATTTTGGAACATGTCATTTTATGGTACTTTTCGAATCTACATTGACCCAGAAGGGTCATTTTTTCATTTAGAACAATTTTTTTCATTTTAAAATTTCATGTTTTTTCTAACTTTCCAGGGTTATTTTTTAGAGTATAACATTGTTCTACAAAGTTGTAGAGCAGACAACTACAAAAATTTTAATACAAAGACATAAGGGGTTTGCTTTTAAACATCACGAGTTATCGCGATTTTACGAAAAAAAAAAGTTTCGAAAAAGTTACTTTTTGCGTTTCTCTTTGTATCGTCGTCCGTGTCTGTCGCGGGTGACCATGAACGGCCATGATCAACGACGACCAACGTTTTCCAAACTTTTTTTTCGTAAAATCGTGAAAACTCGTGATGTTTGTAGAACATTGTTACACTCTAAAAAATAGCCCTGCAAAGTTAGAAAAAACATGAAATTTTAAAATGAAAAATTTTGTTCTAAATGAAAAATGACCCTTCTGGGTCAATGTAGATTCGAAAAGTACCATAAAATGACATGTTCCAAAAAAATTTACAGTCGAGTAACGGAAAATGGGAGAATTTTTAAAACTTTTTTAGTGTTTTTTCGATGAAAAATACGTTTTTTTCGGAATTCTGAGTACGCCATCAAATCGGGCGTCTAATTTTACATAAAAGTCCCTTTGACACCAAATTTCTATCTCATCACCGTTTCAGGCTACAAATTGTTGAACACCTCTTTTTCGCATGTTCAAAAATGGAAGGGGTCGTACCGCCCTTCCGTCACGAGATATCAAAAAACGGACCTCGGATTCGTGATCAGGGACAAAAGTTACCCCTTAGGACAAAGTTTCACGCAAATCGAAGATGGGTGATGATCAAGTTCCATCAGCATTTTCGTAATTGAATGACCGAACTTCGCTACCCAAAAATAATTCGCATTTAGACGGGCTTCGATCTAAAAAATCGCCAAAAAATCTATTTTTGTACCAATTTTCGGTCTTTTAAAATTCTTAAAATAAAATAAAATTAAAAAGTTGTCATTTTTTAAATTCAAATTATAATGGTATCGTTTTTTAGAAGAAAATGTGAAAACAAGCAAAAAATATAAAAAGTGGTAAATGGTAATGATATTAGGTGAAAGAATAAGCCAATAATATCAGAAACTATTTTAAACTAAACATGATAAATGCGAAGTAAAATACTATAAATGAAACAAGAAAAATATAAAAAAAGAAGTAAATTTTTCGTAGAACAACGGTTATTCAAAAAGACCTCCTGAAATCAGACAAAAAAAATGTGTGCAGAAGAGGGTTAAAATAAGTTCAAATTAAAAGTTTTAGGATTTGATTGATGAATAAAACCTTTTCTGGTGTTATTTTACCTAAACTTAGGCCGTTACAAATATTTTTCAAAGTTTATGCTTTTTTTGTGCACAGAAAAAAAAATCATAGTAATATTACATCTGGGAAGGGGTAAATCTTTTATGTCAGAAAAAGGTGTAATTTTACCTCTGGAAATGTGTAATTTTACCACTTTTATAGTGTAATGTCACTTTTTCAGTCTAAATTGAGGTAAAATTACATCATAAAAGTGGTAATATTCAACCTTCCAAAATTACAGCTTCCAAGTTTACATTATTTTTTACTGTGTGGTAGAATAGGCCAAATAATACCAAAAACAAACATAAACTAAACCAAATAAATTCAAATTAAAATACTAAAAATTTAACAAGAAAAACATACAACAAGCCATGTAAAGAGAGGGTTAAATTTCGATTTTTGACAAACTATCGATCGTACCTGGGTGTTGAATAGTGGTTTGCAAAACGGCCTCAATTTTGAACTGTCAAAGTGGAACCGATTTACTGTTCGCCAAAAGTAGAGAGTATTGTTATCGATCATTAAAAATTGTTTTTTTTTTTGTTTTTTCAAGAATAACAAAATTGTGGCTTTTGAGGAGTTAAAGTCAAGATATCTTAAAAAAGTTGAAGGCGAGATCGTCACTTTTTATAATTATGATTGAAAGTTGTTTATAGATTCGATGCGGTTGTTTCCATCCAGAAGCTGTCTTAATTGTTTCATTCCGTTTGAAAATCTACTGGTTTAGTGAAAATCTTCTCTGTTTGTTGGATCAGCTTCGAAAGAATTAGCAATGTTTTATTCGCTGAACCAGGAAGAGCTGCAGGATTCCAAAATCAGTCAGGGAATTTATCTGCGATAACGCAAAATGACACTCTCGCCGCAGTTTGTCGTCACCCGTAAAAAAGAACATCTTCTAACCGATCGAAACTTGAAAACACACACAATTTTACAGCAAAAAAGCCAAAAACTAGGCAAAATAAAACACATACCACTGATTATAAAACAGCTCATTTACCAGTAAGAAAAAAGTCATGCTTGTGCTTGAACAGCCTCCTACTTTGTAGATGTAAACAAAGTGGGATCATTCGAAAATCACGTTACGCATTCTCTCTTTTCATCACCCAGGATCGTAAAAAAGTGAAAATTAACTTTGGCAAGAGTGAAGTGACATTCACCCTAAACGACCTCCAATCCTTTTCTTCAATCGGTTTTGAGTTTTTTAAATCACACTTTTGCTTTTTGTTTTTCTTTTCATTGTAACTTAATTTTATCATGACTTTAAATGAAGGTTTTTTTAAATAATATAGTTACCTACAGAAATAACTTTTGTTGTGCATCGGAAGAGTAAAATAATACTATTGAAATTAACGAACTCAAAATATTTGGAAGATCAAACAATGATTGTAAAATATATGGTTAGGATGGATCCATATTAGCACTAATTTTAGTATCAGGAAAAGCCAAATAATCAAATTACTTATTTCTTTTTATTAAAAAGTGCAGTAAGCAGTATGTGCAATGGCCTATCTACAACAAACTTAACTTAGGTTTCAAAGAAGCAGTCAACAAGGTTGTAGGATATCAATCAAACATCAGGCCCAGTTTGCTACGATGTTCTGGCAACACCGTATTGATAGGCCATAAGGCGGGTTTTTGTCAATCTTCATTTAGAGTTTTCGTCGAAATAACTTTTTCTTGTTATTCTGCATATTATTTGAAAACGCATGTCAAAATTTGTAAAAAGTATAAAAAAGTGACTGGAATAACATGGCAAAAGGCAAAACATGACGATGATTAAAGGTTTTACAATAAACATTCCTTCTATCGGATGGTGAAGTAAAACGTCGGTCCCGGTTTCTCCTGTCTCGTCAGAGGCGCTGGAGCAGAAATCCCACGTTAGAGGAAGGCCATGCCCCGGGGGGCGTAGTGCCAATAGTTTCGTTTTTTTTTTAAATAACAACAAAAAATAGATAAATGCATTTCAAAGTACCATGAGAGAAAAAACCTAAAGTAGTTTTTTCAGAAGCAACTGTTGCTTTCAATGCGCTCCTGAACTCGGATTTTTTTTAAGGAAGCCTTGAATACCAAGAAGCTAATGGAGAAGTCTAAAATTGCATCTTCTTTCCTATTGGTCACCCTAAAATCTTGCCAGATAGTATGTGTGTTTGTACGTGTGCCATACCAAATCGTCGCGTTCCGTGTGTCTTATCAGCGCGGGCCATCTCGCAGCGGCACGTTCCCTTATCGGGCGGTCGGCATCTCCAGCACCAGGTCCAGGGCCAACAACAGCTGCTTGCAGGCTCGTTTGGGATAACCATCTAGGGCCATATTCCTCGATGTTCTTCCTTTTCTAGATTGGAAGTAGGGGGCCTGTATCAAGGAATAAAAAAACCGTTTGGTATCGTACAATCAAGAATTCCGCTCCTTACATCGGACTTCTACCCAGGGATCTAAGGAACGATGCCGTCAACGCCCATAACTAAGAGCTTCTAGCTGGGCCTGCTCTATATTCAGCGACGAGCGGTGCAGGATGATGTAGTGGAACGTCGTGACAGCTTGGAAAATTGCTTCTAGACGAGCCAGAACCACGTGCCGCATAGACAATTCACATCTTGCTGAAAGGACACATCACGACGTTCGAGCCATGACCAACCAAAGTCGGACAGAACCTTGGCGGCTAGAACTTTCATCTGCAAGAGTGAAAACCGTTGATGATACCATCGCTCAAACACCTCAACCTCAAAATAACCAAAACAACAACGCTGCGGTCTCCGTTGAATGTCATCGCCGTTGACGGCTCGCCGTCAAGACGAAGTGGAGGTTGGTGACGGGTCGCGGACGAGCCTCCACAACTTGGAAGCAACCGTGGATGGCGTCATCCCCAACCGGTACACACAGTGGTAATGACATTGTCTGGTATAACGGCGAAGAAGACGACGGTCGACGATGTGTTTATAAATATTAGCGCAATTATTGCCGTCGTTAAATTCCATTAACGCAACACGGGGAGGAGACGAAGTCACGTGTTGTGTAAATTTTGGGGGAGCAAAAAGGGGGTGGTGACAAACGCCGTGTGATGTTGATAAACATTGTTGAGAAGGTGGTCGCGCATATCTGATGAACAAGTTTTTGTTTGCCGCGAAAGACCTTTATCGGGTTTGTTTGCTATTCATGGCGCATTAGGCATGCGTGGAGAATGAACTTTGATGAGTTTTTATCGAGTGTAATGTAGCTATTACACACTATTACCATCTATTAGTGCCGTAAACACATTTAAGTGAACGTTTTCTTTAAAAAACCTTTTCTTCTATAATATTTGTTTCAAGTTATTTAAATAAAACTATGACTAAATATTTTTCTTTTCATTTTTCCTATTTTCAGGTATGAACACCATTTAGCCACCGATATATTGAATAAGATTTTATGTTTCGCCGATATCACTGGTAAAGTAACAAGAATCAATATATTTTCATGGTTTAAGAAAGTTTGAATTATCTTGTTTCCATGATTGTATTAATCACAAAAAAAAATTATAATAGATTTAAAATATCAGATAGCAACAGTACCAGCGGTAGGGACGGCATTGAGACTGAGTCATATAAGTTCTCTGAAATTTGATTTGCTCAACCACTCTTACTCCCCAAATCACATAGTCCTGAAAAAAAAAAACATAAAAAATACAAGATACAAAATACAACAAAAATATTGAAAAACTAACAAAAATATAAAGAACTAACAACTAATATACTAAAAAACTAATAATCTGATCAAATTTACCAAAGTTAATTCCTAACAAAACAAACAAAAAAATTAACTTATAGCTGAAACAAAACAAAAATAGAAAAACCAAAAAATAAAGAAAAAAACTAAACAAGAAAAGAATTTATAAAATTAAAACGTTACAATAAAAAAATACTAAAAAAGCAAAAATACTAAAATCGAAAAGCTTTAACAAATAATAAAATATAAAAAACCCTGAAAAATACAAAAAACATGGTTAAAAAAAACAAAACACCTGAAAAACTTCAAAAAATTTTTACTTTAAAACTTTCAAACTCAAACTTTCATTTATATTTAAAAACTTAGAAGCTTCAAAACTTTAAAACTTTAAAACTTTAAAACTTTAAAACTTTAAAACTTTAAAACTTTAAAACTTTAAAACTTTAAAACTTTAAAACTTTAAAACTTTAAAACTTTAAAACTTTAAAACTTTAAAACTTTAAAACTTTAAAACTTTAAAACTTTAAAACTTTAAAACTTTAAAACTTTAAAACTTTAAAACTTTAAAACTTTAAAACTTTAAAACTTTAAAACTTTAAAACTTTAAAACTTTAAAACTTTAAAACTTTAAAACTTTAAAACTTTAAAACTTTAAAACTTTAAAACTTTAAAACTTTAAAACTTTAAAACTTTAAAACTTTAAAACTTTAAAACTTTAAAACTTTAAAACTTTAAAACTTTAAAACTTTAAAACTTTAAAACTTTAAAACTTTAAAACTTTAAAACTTTAAAACTTTAAAACTTTAAAACTTTAAAACTTTAAAACTTTAAAACATTAAAAGTTTTTTCCACTAAAATACTTAAATACTAAAATACTAAAATACTAAAATACTAAAATACTAAAATACTAAAATACTAAAATACTAAAATACTAAAATACTAAAATACTAAAATACTAAAATACTAAAATACTAAAATACTAAAATACTTAAATACTTAAATACTAAAATACTAAAATACTAAAATACTAAAATACTAAAATACTAAAATACTGAAATACTAAATACTAAAATACTAAAATACTAAAATACTAAAATACTAAAATACTAAAATACTAAAATACTAAAATACTAAAATAATAAAATACTAAAATACTAAAATACTAAAATACTAAAATACTAAAATACTAAAATACTAAAATACTAAAATACTAAAATACTAAAATACTAAAATACTAAAATACTAAAATACTAAAATACTAAAATACTAAAATACTAAAATACTAAAATACTAAAATACTAAAATACTAAAATACTAAAATACTAAAATACTAAAATACTAAAATACTAAAATACTAAAATACTAAAATACTAAAATACTAAAATACTAAAATACTAAAATACTAAAATACTAAAATACTAAAATACTAAAATACTAAAATACTAAAATACTAAAATACTAAAATACTAAAATACTAAAATACTAAAATACTAAAATACTAAAATACTAAAATACTAAAATACTAAAATACTAAAATACTAAAATACTAAAATACTAAAATACTAAAATACTAAAATACTAAAATACTAAAATACTAAAATACTAAAATACTAAAATACTAAAATACTAAAATACTAAAATACTAAAATACTAAAATACTAAAATACTAAAATACTAAAATACTAAAATACTAAAATACTAAAATACTAAAATACTAAAATACTAAAATACTAAAATACTAAAATACTAAAATACTAAAATACTAAAATACTAAAATACTAAAATACTAAAATACTAAAATACTAAAATACTAAAATACTAAAATACTAAAATACTAAAATACTAAAATACTAAAATACTAAAATACTAAAATACTAAAATACTAAAATACTAAAATACTAAAATACTAAAATACTAAAATACTAAAATACTAAAATACTAAAATACTAAAATACTAAAATACTAAAATACTAAAATACTAATATACTAAAATAATAAAATCAACCCAACATGCTTAAGAATGATTCTTAACGCGAAGGAGTGCATTTTAAATGGATTTCAGCTGATTGCACTTAAACTTCCATTGAAATTTGGATGTTTAAAAATCAGCCCCCCTGATTTTTCGGGTAAACTCTTAATAAAATAATCAAGTGATTGATAAATTTGGTTTAAAAACTTAACCAGAAGCGTCGAAGCAAATAATGTAATATCTGCGTAATTACTACCATCCTTCCAAAAAATAAAACCAAACTTCCAAATTACTTCCCCGCCACCACAAAACTTAACCATCATAATCCTTCGCACCATTGTGAGTGTGTTTCACTAATGAGGCTGAAGTAAAAAAGATCCATTCAGGGAAGCCGAACAAATTTAGTTGCTTGCTCTCAAGCTCTCAATAGAGCAGCATCCACTACCTATAGCTTAACTACAACTCGTGGTAATGAATAGGTTTTGCCAAAGATGAAAACCACCTCCCAGCATGAACACCGGCAAAACAAATGATTAATTAAGAGGCAACAAAGCAAACATTAGAAAAATATTTATGCTCACTTTGGGAGAGAAGAAGCGAAATGATGGGGTTTGCAAATTGAGCAAATTGTTGCTTTTCTTATGCCGCAAGAAAAATATTTTAATTTTACTTTAGTTTTTTGTTTAAATAAAAGAGTTTGAAAATCCAAAGAGATCTTGAAATCTAAAAAATATACCAATAGGGAGATTCACAAACTTTGCTTAACTTTGAGTGAGCAATAATTATTTCAATTATCTTTGAAGAAACTTGCGGCTTTCGCAACACAGCCTAAATTGCTCAGAGTCAAAAGCTTGAGACTTTTCGTGACTTGTTGTTAAAATCAAGCTCCAACAATGTCAAGCTTTTATTGACTTCTCGACGTCAAATTTGTGAAGTCATGAAGATGCACCTCATTAAAAGTCCCCGCGGAGATGAAAGCTTCCTTTCGGTTGAAGCAGGGTTGGGAAATTTGCATAACATGTTTCCTCTGCGGAGTTTATGTTTGTGTGTGTGTTCGGGTGGGTGGTTTCCACCACCCATTATGACTTATGCAATGCACACAACAATAAGCTAACCAAGCTAACGCAAAACCACCCACGCACCGAGTGCAAGAGCAACAGTGTTGTTGGCAGAACATAATCTCTGTGTTAGTGGGTTGGGATTATGTGTGTGTGTTCATGTTTTCCGGAATGAACTTTGAGTTTGACTCTATTTTCCGCGCCTAATGAGCCGTGCTGGATGAGATATGGCCACCTGCGGAAATGCTCGCAGGTGACTGTTGGTTCGGTTTCTCCGGTTCTTCAGGTTGTACTACTTGTTTGGAAATGGTTAAGGTGGTTGGTTTAAAACAGAGCGACTTTTGAAAGGAAAAGGTATCTATAAAGAGTTTACAGTTCTTTGGAACATTATGGCTCCCAAATTACCCCCAAAAAAGATTCAAAAAACGTCAAAACATTTTATAACCCAAATATACCACCTTTCCAGTGACGTGCTCGTCCAATAGACAAAGAGATAATTCGACAGATAAAAACAAGCTCGACTGTCACTGACTGCGTTGGAATGTTAAGCACACGCGCGCGTTGAAACAATAACATCAACGGAGTCATTAGGTAACACTACCGCCGACAGACAGACTTAATTGGAGCTTCTAAATCTGCACAGCACTAAACCGTCAGGTGTCATCTCGTGTAGCAATAAATTTACATCATAATAGGTCGTTAGGGTTGAGGTTAGGGCGTGGAGTTGAGTGCTCTCGCGTAGATGTAACGTTTTGTTTGATATGCTATTGTTGATGATGAGTTACAGTGAGTCAAATATTTGTCCGTACCCCCCCGTACAGGAAATGTTTGTGATATAAAAGTACATAAAATTCGACTAAAGTGCCATGTTTTATACATCAATCGACGCGGCAGAATGTCCTCTTTAAGACACTGTCATTGAATTTGCAAAAAACTTTTTCTTAAAAAATACAAAAATTGTTTACTGAGTTGGGTGGTGACGCGCGGTCAATTATGTGGCATTGTGTGTGAAAAGAAGAGAATTTTATTTCGTGTTTCATCCTGGTTGGCTTGCCCACAAGCTGAAGAAAATCAGTTCAATTTGTTGGATGGTGACGCGCGGTCAATTATGTGGCATTGTGTGTGAAAAGAAAAGAATTTTATTTCGTGTTTCATCCTGGTTGGCTTGCCCACAAGCAGAAAAAAAATCAGTTCAATTTGTTGGATGGTGACGCGCGGTCAATTATGTGGCATTGTGTGTGAAAAGAAAAGAATTTTATTTCGTGTTTCATCCTGGTTGGCTTGCCAACAAGCTGAAGAAAATCAGTTCAATTTGTTGGATGGTGACGCGCGGTCAATTATGTGGCATTGTGTGTGAAAAGAAAAGAATTTTATTTCGTGTTTCATCCTGGTTGGCTTGCCCACAAGCAGAAGAAAATCAGTTCAATTAGTGAGGTGGTGACGCGCGGTCAATTATGTGGCATTGTGTGTGAAAAGAAGAGAATTTTATTTCGTGTTTCATCCTGGTTGGCTTGCCCACAAGCAGAAGAAAATCAGTTCAATTAGTTGGGTGGTGACGCGCGGTCAATTATGTGGCATTGTGTGTGAAAAGAAGAGAATTTTATTTCGTGTTTCATCCTGGTTGGCTTGCCCACAAGCTGAAGAAAATCAGTTCAATTTGTTGGATGGTGACGCGCGGTCAATTATGTGGCATTGTGTGTGAAAAGAAAAGAATTTTATTTCGTGTTTCATCCTGGTTGGCTTGCCCACAAGCTGAAGAAAATCAGTTCAATTTGTTGGATGGTGACGCGCGGTCAATTATGTGGCATTGTGTGTGAAAAGAAAAGAATTTTATTTCGTGTTTCATCCTGGTTGGCTTGCCCACAAGCAGAAGAAAATCAGTTCAATTAGTTGGGTGGTGACGCGCGGTCAATTATGTGGCATTGTGTGTGAAAAGAAAAGAATTTTATTTCGTGTTTCATCCTGGTTGGCTTGCCCACAAGCAGAAGAAAATCAGTTCAATTAGTTGGGTGGTGACGCGCGGTCAATTATGTGGCATTGTGTGTGAAAAGAAAAGAATTTTATTTCGTGTTTCATCCTGGTTGGCTTGCCCACAAGCAGAAGAAAATCAGTTCAATTAGTTGGGTGGTGACGCGCGGTCAATTATGTGGCATTGTGTGTGAAAAGAAGAGAATTTTATTTCGTGTTTCATCCTGGTTGGCTTGCCCACAAGCTGAAGAAAATCAGTTCAATTTGTTGGATGGTGACGCGCGGTCAATTATGTGGCATTGTGTGTGAAAAGAAAAGAATTTTATTTCGTGTTTCATCCTGGTTGGCTTGCCCACAAGCAGAAGAAAATCAGTTCAATTAGTTGGGTGGTGACGCGCGGTCAATTATGTGGCATTGTGTGTGAAAAGAAGAGAATTTTATTTCGTGTTTCATCCTGGTTGGCTTGCCCACAAGCAGAAGAAAATCAGTTCAATTTGTTGGGTGGTGACGCGCGGTCAATTATGTGGCATTGTGTGTGAAAAGAAGAGAATTTTATTTCGTGTTTCATCCTGGTTGGCTTGCCCACAAGCTGAAGAAAATCAGTTCAATTAGTTGGGTGGTGACGCGCGGTCAATTATGTGGCATTGTGTGTGAAAAGAAAAGAATTTTATTTCGTGTTTCATCCTGGTTGGCTTGCCAACAAGCTGAAGAAAATCAGTTCAATTAGTTGGGTGGTGACGCGCGGTCAATTATGTGGCATTGTGTGTGAAAAGAAGAGAATTTTATTTCGTGTTTCATCCTGGTTGGCTTGCCCACAAGCAGAAGAAAATCAGTTCAATTAGTTGGGTGGTGACGCGCGGTCAATTATGTGGCATTGTGTGTGAAAAGAAGAGAATTTTATTTCGTGTTTCATCCTGGTTGGCTTGCCCACAAGCTGAAGAAAATCAGTTCAATTTGTTGGGTGGTGACGCGCGGTCAATTATGTGGCATTGTGTGTGAAAAGAAAAGAATTTTATTTCGTGTTTCATCCTGGTTGGCTTGCCCACAAGCAGAAAAAAAATCAGTTCAATTTGTTGGATGGTGACGCGCGGTCAATTATGTGGCATTGTGTGTGAAAAGAAAAGAATTTTATTTCGTGTTTCATCCTGGTTGGCTTGCCAACAAGCTGAAGAAAATCAGTTCAATTTGTTGGTGGTGACGCGCGGTCAATTATGTGGCATTGTGTGTGAAAAGAAAAGAATTTTATTTCGTGTTTCATCCTGGTTGGCTTGCCCACAAGCAGAAGAAAATCAGTTCAATTAGTTGGGTGGTGACGCGCGGTCAATTATGTGGCATTGTGTGTGAAAAGAAGAGAATTTTATTTCGTGTTTCATCCTGGTTGGCTTGCCCACAAGCAGAAGAAAATCAGTTCAATTAGTTGGGTGGTGACGCGCGGTCAATTATGTGGCATTGTGTGTGAAAAGAAGAGAATTTTATTTCGTGTTTCATCCTGGTTGGCTTGCCCACAAGCTGAAGAAAATCAGTTCAATTTGTTGGGTGGTGACGCGCGGTCAATTATGTGGCATTGTGTGTGAAAAGAAAAGAATTTTATTTCGTGTTTCATCCTGGTTGGCTTGCCCACAAGCAGAAGAAAATCAGTTCAATTAGTTGGGTGGTGACGCGCGGTCAATTATGTGGCATTGTGTGTGAAAAGAAAAGAATTTTATTTCGTGTTTCATCCTGGTTGGCTTGCCCACAAGCAGAAGAAAATCAGTTCAATTAGTTGGGTGGTGACGCGCGGTCAATTATGTGGCATTGTGTGTGAAAAGAAAAGAATTTTATTTCGTGTTTCATCCTGGTTGGCTTGCCCACAAGCAGAAGAAAATCAGTTCAATTAGTTGGGTGGTGACGCGCGGTCAATTATGTGGCATTGTGTGTGAAAAGAAGAGAATTTTATTTCGTGTTTCATCCTGGTTGGCTTGCCCACAAGCAGAAGAAAATCAGTTCAATTTGTTGGGTGGTGACGCGCGGTCAATTATGTGGCATTGTGTGTGAAAAGAAAAGAATTTTATTTCGTGTTTCATCCTGGTTGGCTTGCCCACAAGCAGAAGAAAATCAGTTCAATTAGTTGGGTGGTGACGCGCGGTCAATTATGTGGCATTGTGTGTGAAAAGAAGAGAATTTTATTTCGTGTTTCATCCTGGTTGGCTTGCCCACAAGCAGAAGAAAATCAGTTCAATTTGTTTGGTGGTGACGCGCGGTCAATTATGTGGCATTGTGTGTGAAAAGAAAAGAATTTTATTTCGTGTTTCATCCTGGTTGGCTTGCCCACAAGCAGAAGAAAATCAGTTCAATTAGTTGGGTGGTGACGCGCGGTCAATTATGTGGCATTGTGTGTGAAAAGAAGAGAATTTTATTTCGTGTTTCATCCTGGTTGGCTTGCCCACAAGCAGAAGAAAATCAGTTCAATTAGTTGGGTGGTGACGCGCGGTCAATTATGTGGCATTGTGTGTGAAAAGAAGAGAATTTTATTTCGTGTTTCATCCTGGTTGGCTTGCCCACAAGCAGAAGAAAATCAGTTCAATTAGTTGGGTGGTGACGCGCGGTCAATTATGTGGCATTGTGTGTGAAAAGAAAAGAATTTTATTTCGTGTTTCATCCTGGTTGGCTTGCCCACAAGCAGAAGAAAATCAGTTCAATTTGTTTGGTGGTGACGCGCGGTCAATTATGTGGCATTGTGTGTGAAAAGAAAAGAATTTTATTTCGTGTTTCATCCTGGTTGGCTTGCCCACAAGCAGAAGAAAATCAGTTCAATTAGTTGGGTGGTGACGCGCGGTCAATTATGTGGCATTGTGTGTGAAAAGAAAAGAATTTTATTTCGTGTTTCATCCTGGTTGGCTTGCCCACAAGCAGAAGAAAATCAGTTCAATTTGTTTGGTGGTGACGCGCGGTCAATTATGTGGCATTGTGTGTGAAAAGAAAAGAATTTTATTTCGTGTTTCATCCTGGTTGGCTTGCCCACAAGCAGAAGAAAATCAGTTCAATTTGTTGGGTGGTGACGCGCGGTCAATTATGTGGCATTGTGTGTGAAAAGAAAAGAATTTTATTTCGTGTTTCATCCTGGTTGGCTTGCCCACAAGCAGAAGAAAATCAGTTCAATTTGTTTGGTGGTGACGCGCGGTCAATTATGTGGCATTGTGTGTGAAAAGAAAAGAATTTTATTTCGTGTTTCATCCTGGTTGGCTTGCCCACAAGCAGAAGAAAATCAGTTCAATTAGTTGGGTGGTGACGCGCGGTCAATTATGTGGCATTGTGTGTGAAAAGAAAAGAATTTTATTTCGTGTTTCATCCTGGTTGGCTTGCCCACAAGCAGAAGAAAATCAGTTCAATTAGTTGGGTGGTGACGCGCGGTCAATTATGTGGCATTGTGTGTGAAAAGAAGAGAATTTTATTTCGTGTTTCATCCTGGTTGGCTTGCCCACAAGCAGAAGAAAATCAGTTCAATTTGTTGGGTGGTGACGCGCGGTCAATTATGTGGCATTGTGTGTGAAAAGAAAAGAATTTTATTTCGTGTTTCATCCTGGTTGGCTTGCCCACAAGCAGAAGAAAATCAGTTCAATTAGTTGGGTGGTGACGCGCGGTCAATTATGTGGCATTGTGTGTGAAAAGAAAAGAATTTTATTTCGTGTTTCATCCTGGTTGGCTTGCCCACAAGCAGAAGAAAATCAGTTCAATTAGTTGGGTGGTGACGCGCGGTCAATTATGTGGCATTGTGTGTGAAAAGAAAAGAATTTTATTTCGTGTTTCATCCTGGTTGGCTTGCCCACAAGCAGAAGAAAATCAGTTCAATTAGTTGGGTGGTGACGCGCGGTCAATTATGTGGCATTGTGTGTGAAAAGAAGAGAATTTTATTTCGTGTTTCATCCTGGTTGGCTTGCCCACAAGCAGAAGAAAATCAGTTCAATTTGTTGGGTGGTGACGCGCGGTCAATTATGTGGCATTGTGTGTGAAAAGAAAAGAATTTTATTTCGTGTTTCATCCTGGTTGGCTTGCCCACAAGCAGAAGAAAATCAGTTCAATTAGTTGGGTGGTGACGCGCGGTCAATTATGTGGCATTGTGTGTGAAAAGAAAAGAATTTTATTTCGTGTTTCATCCTGGTTGGCTTGCCCACAAGCAGAAGAAAATCAGTTCAATTAGTTGGGTGGTGACGCGCGGTCAATTATGTGGCATTGTGTGTGAAAAGAAAAGAATTTTATTTCGTGTTTCATCCTGGTTGGCTTGCCCACAAGCAGAAGAAAATCAGTTCAATTTGTTGGGTGGTGACGCGCGGTCAATTATGTGGCATTGTGTGTGAAAAGAAAAGAATTTTATTTCGTGTTTCATCCTGGTTGGCTTGCCCACAAGCAGAAGAAAATCAGTTCAATTAGTTGGGTGGTGACGCGCGGTCAATTATGTGGCATTGTGTGTGAAAAGAAGAGAATTTTATTTCGTGTTTCATCCTGGTTGGCTTGCCCACAAGCAGAAGAAAATCAGTTCAATTAGTTGGGTGGTGACGCGCGGTCAATTATGTGGCATTGTGTGTGAAAAGAAAAGAATTTTATTTCGTGTTTCATCCTGGTTGGCTTGCCCACAAGCAGAAGAAAATCAGTTCAATTTGTTGGGTGGTGACGCGCGGTCAATTATGTGGCATTGTGTGTGAAAAGAAAAGAATTTTATTTCGTGTTTCATCCTGGTTGGCTTGCCCACAAGCAGAAGAAAATCAGTTCAATTAGTTGGGTGGTGACGCGCGGTCAATTATGTGGCATTGTGTGTGAAAAGAAAAGAATTTTATTTCGTGTTTCATCCTGGTTGGCTTGCCCACAAGCAGAAGAAAATCAGTTCAATTAGTTGGGTGGTGACGCGCGGTCAATTATGTGGCATTGTGTGTGAAAAGAAAAGAATTTTATTTCGTGTTTCATCCTGGTTGGCTTGCCCACAAGCAGAAGAAAATCAGTTCAATTTGTTGGGTGGTGACGCGCGGTCAATTATGTGGCATTGTGTGTGAAAAGAAAAGAATTTTATTTCGTGTTTCATCCTGGTTGGCTTGCCCACAAGCAGAAGAAAATCAGTTCAATTAGTTGGGTGGTGACGCGCGGTCAATTATGTGGCATTGTGTGTGAAAAGAAAAGAATTTTATTTCGTGTTTCATCCTGGTTGGCTTGCCCACAAGCAGAAGAAAATCAGTTCAATTAGTTGGGTGGTGACGCGCGGTCAATTATGTGGCATTGTGTGTGAAAAGAAAAGAATTTTATTTCGTGTTTCATCCTGGTTGGCTTGCCCACAAGCAGAAGAAAATCAGTTCAATTAGTTGGGTGGTGACGCGCGGTCAATTATGTGGCATTGTGTGTGAAAAGAAGAGAATTTTATTTCGTGTTTCATCCTGGTTGGCTTGCCCACAAGCAGAAGAAAATCAGTTCAATTTGTTGGGTGGTGACGCGCGGTCAATTATGTGGCATTGTGTGTGAAAAGAAAAGAATTTTATTTCGTGTTTCATCCTGGTTGGCTTGCCCACAAGCAGAAGAAAATCAGTTCAATTTGTTGGGTGGTGACGCGCGGTCAATTATGTGGCATTGTGTGTGAAAAGAAAAGAATTTTATTTCGTGTTTCATCCTGATTGGCTTGCTCAAGTCCTTCCTACATCATCGTTGATCGGGAGGCACGACGTCGTGTGAATTGTTGCATTAAAATAAGTTTAAGTATTACTGTAAATGACCTCCTATATCATCAATGTCGTCTGGGTAATCGTGATGAAAAATTACATTTATTCAGTATTTAAATACCTGTGCGCGAGTGTTTTGGTGTGCTAATTAGAAAGACCTTCCCATAGCATCGTTGCTCGGAAGGCTCGCCGACGGGTTTGTTATGAAAGTCCTCCCCATAGCATCGTAGCTCGGGAGGCATCGAAAAGCCAATACCTTATCCTACTAACCCAAAAAAATAATAATCACGTGATGCTTGAAGGAGATGCTGTGGATTCAACGGTCTCAAGCGGTATCAACAAGTATATAGCGAAAAACTATGTGCTTGATGAGTCTGCAACTTCAACTATCGGACTAACATTCCTCCCTTTTGTTGAACTGCAGGCTTCTTGGGAGGGCGCCGGTATTGACTAATAAAGTCGGGGTCTTCAGGGGTTAAACAGTGAACGGATGGTTGGCTCCCACTGATCATTTTTGATTCATTGTTTAACTTCAGCTGATCTGTCAATAACGGAGTAGCAGCTCATTGGCAGTCAACCATGCTCATGCTCATGCTCATGCTCAAAAATACAAAAATTGTTTACTGAAAAAAGTCAAAAAAAGAGGTCAAATAATTGTCCGTACCCCTAGTAAAAGTACAAAATCTGATCGATTTAAGTGAATTCATTCATGAAATGTTGTTTCAGTGTCAAATACTAGTACCTTTAGCCAGTTTGTGACAACTTTGAACTTCTGATAACTTTGTTTAGTTAATTTATATTAACAATTGGATTAAATTTAGTTTTTTAAAGTAAAACTTATCAAAACATTAGTTTATAAACAACTATTTTTATAAAATTGCTATTTTGTGTTATAAGAGTCTCTATTGAACAAGTTTCAACAATATTTGTTCAAAATATACATTGTTTTCATCTTTTTTATTGACATTTTTCGACCAAAAAAACTGTTTCGGAACAATACCGTTAAACAATCCGGATTGTCCCGGAACCGGTTCAACCCCTCGGAAGGAAATTTTGTGGTGATCAGATAGAGGACAAAAAAACCCACCTCTTGCAATTTGAAGCATCCAATTTCGTCCACTACAAACCGATTACGAGTCCCTAGTCTGAAATTTGAAATTTTCGAATTCCCCAAGCAAAACATTTTAACCCAGGACGGTACAGAAATTCTCAGCACAAAAACTGAAAATTTCAAATTTCAGACTAGGGACTCGTGATTGGGCTGTAGTGGACGAAATTGGGTGCTTCAAATTGCAAGAGGTGGGTTTTTTTGTCCTCTATCTGACAACCACAAAATTTCCTTCGAGGGGTTGAACCGGTTCCGGGACAATCCGGATTGTTTAACGGTATTGTTCCGAAACAGTTTTTTTGGTCGAAAAATGTCAATAAAAAAGATGAAAACAATGTATATTTTGAACAAATATTGTTGAAACTTGTTCAATAGAGACTCTTATAACATAAAATAGCAATTTTATAAAAATAGTTGTTTATAAACTAATGTTTTGATAAGTTTTACTTTAAAAAACTAAATTTAATCCAATTGTTAATATAAATTAACTAAACAAAGTTATCAGAAGTTCAAAGTTGTCACAAACTGGCTAAAGGTACTAGTATTTGACACTGAAACAACATTTCATAAATGAATTCACTTAAATCGATCAGATTTTGTACTTTTACTAGGGGTACGGACAATTACTTGACCTCTTTTTTTGACTTTTTTCAGTAAACAATTTTTGTATTTTTTAAGAAAAAGTTTTTTGCAAATCCAATGACAGTGTCTTAAAGAGGACATTCTGCCGCGTCGATTGATGTATAAAACATGGCACTTTAGTCGAATTTTATGTACTTTTATATCACAAACATTTCCCGTACGGGGGGGTACGGACAAATATTTGACTCACTGTAGATGAAAGTATTCTGTGATGTTCAAATCATTCAACTAAATACGTAAATCGATGTTCTCCAGATGAAATCGACTCAATTAATCAGATCCACCTAGCATGAAGCCGTACAAAACCTGCTGATCCAAAGGCAGATTGATGGCCGGTTCAGATTTGGTTGAGAGAAGCCAAAACAACAAACTTATTCCGGACCATTATCTCGATACGGCTGGATGCTGTCAAAGAACTGACTGACCGACCGACAGGTCCATATTGCTATCGCAGCATTCTGACAGTCTGTTATGCATGTGGTCAGCATGGTTTCTCATTATTTGGAATTGACAGGCCAAACAAGCCTCAATTGTCTGTCGTTAGCCGGCTGGAACGGAAATTGAGCCGCCATAGAAATGAGCAGCTACAGCAATTTATGGCATCTGTTGGATTGCTGGAATTTGTCCTCCAACTCTCACTCTCTGCTTTTGTTGGCACGGCAGGTGAGGTTTGTGAACTTTTAACCTTGTGCTTAATTTGAATACATTTGGGTAATTCTCTACCAACTCACACGAAATCGGGAAAAGTTGCCCCGACCCCTCTTCGATTTGCGTGAAACTTTGTCCTAAGGGGTAACTTTTGTCCCTGATCACGAATCCGAGGTCCGTTTTTTGATATCTCGTGACGGAGGGGCGGTACGACCCCTTCCATTTTTGAACATGCGAAAAAAGAGGTGTTTTTCAATAATTTGCCGCCTGAAACGGTGATGAGATAGAAATTTGGTGTCAAAGGGAATTTTATGTAAAATTAGACGCCCGATTTGATGGCGTACTCAGAATTCCGAAAAAACGTATTTTTCATCGAAAAAAACACTAAAAAGTTTTAAAAATTCTTCCATTTACCGTTACTCGACTGTAAAAATTTTTGGAACATGTTATTTTATGGGAAATTTAATGTACTTTTCGAATCTACATTGACCCAGAAGGGTAATTTTTTCATTTAGAACAAAAATTTTCATTTTAAAATTTCGTGTTTTTTCTAACTTTGCAGGGTTATTTTCTAGAGTGTAACAATGTTCTACAAAATTGTAGAGCAGACAATTAAAAAAAAAATTTATATATAGACATAAGCGGGTTGTTTATAAACATCACGAGTTATCGTGATTTTACGAAAAAAAGTTTAGAAAGAGTTACTTTTTGCGTTTCTCTTTGTTTCGTCGTCCGTGTCTGTCGCGGGTGACCATGAACGGCTATGATCGATGACGACCAACTTTTTCAAAACTTTTTTTCGTAAAATCGCGATGACCCGTGATGTTTATAAGCAAACTCCTTATGTCTATATATCAAAATTTTTGTAATTATCTGCTCTACAACTTTGTAGAACACTGTTACACTCTAAAAAAAAACCCTGCAAAGTTAGAAAAAACACGAAATTTTAAAATGAAAAATTTTGTTCTAAATGAGTCAGTCAATGTAGACTCGAAAAGTACATTGAATTATGGGAAATGACATGTTCCAAAAATTTTTACAGTCGAGTAACGGAAAATGGGAGAGTTTTTAAAACTTTTTTAGTGTCTTTTTCGATGAAAAATACGTTTTTTCGGAATTCTGAGTACGCCATCAAATCGGGCGTCTAATTTTACATAAAAGTCCCTTTGACATCAAATTTCTCCTCTCCACCAAATTATTGAAAAACACCTCTTTTTTCGCATGTTCAAAAATGGAAGGGGTCGTACCGCCCCTCCGTCACGAGATATCAAAAAACGGACCTCGAATTCGTGATCAGGGACAAAAGTTACCCCATAGGACAAAGTTTCACGCAAATCGAAGAGGGGTCGGGGCTACTGCTGTGTGAGTTGGCGGAGAATTACCCGTTTGGAAATTTTGACGGTAACATGAGACAGTGAACTTAGGATTCAATCATCGAAAAAAATTCGTGACATTTAGCCTCCTGAACAATTATAAATTGTTTTTTTTTTATGTTTTGTATTTTTTAATACTTTTCAATACTTATTTCAATATTAAAAAAAGGTAAAAGTCAGCGTTATATTCAATTTGTTAGGGCAGATGACCTGATAAACAAATTTGGAGAACTCTCTTATGCACTTTTTTTTCGTAATTAGGAGGTGATTGTGAGAAAATTTTGTTCTTTTATAAACTTAACTTATCTCGTAATTTGTTTATCATGTTACAGTTTCAATATTTTAATTTGCAAATTTTTTTATGATGATTTTTGGCTTATTCTATCACCTTCTATCGTTGCTTTTTGTGTAAAATTAACTCCCTAAAAATATCTTTCGAAAAACAAAATGCCAAACTCAAGTCCAACTTGCCCCCAAAAAATCATAAAAATCAACAAAAAACTGAATTTCTGTTTTATAACCAAAAGAACAAATCAATAAGCAGCGATAAAGAATATGTTTTTTCAACGCGATCAACTTTATAAAAAAAAGGGAAGTTTGAAACTCAAATCGGAAAAAGAAGTAAAATCTTAAGAAAAACCATGCACTAATTTTTATTTTTTTAATAACTACTGTAATTTTTAACAACCTCGCCTCAACCTTTACAACCTCATAACCTCACAACCAACCTTTGACATGGGCCGATGAACAAAAATGTTCAATAAAATATTGAAGATCTGTGTTCTTGACTATTTTAAAAAAGATTTTAATTTTTCTGAAAATCATTATTTGACCATGTTATGCAATAAACAAATATGTTAAAAATGAAACTGGATTTTTTAAATGCAATGTAAATCAAACTTTGAGCAGTTCTCTACGAAATCGGTATTTCTTTATTTATTTTATTTTTTGTATTTTTTTTAATCCGGCTGAAACTTTATTGGTGCCTTCGGTATGCCCAAAGAATCCATTTTGCATCATTAGTTTGTTTATATAATTTTCCATACTAATTTGGCAGCTGTCAATACAAAAATGATGTATTAAACTTCAAAAATCTGTATCTTTTGAAGGATTGTTTTGATCGATTTGTTGTCTTCGACAAAGTTGTAGGTGAGGATAAGAACTACACTGAAAAAAAACTATGTACGTTAAATTTTTTGGTGATTTTTAATTTCTCTTTTTGTCACTCAAAAAGCTCATTTGAAAATAAACACAATTTTGATTTTTTTTAATTTTATGCTATGGTTTAAGGAACATCAAATGCCGATTTTTCAGAAATTTCCAGAATGTGCAAAAAATTTTCGACCGAACTTTGAATTTTTGTATCAATACTGATTTTTTTAAAATAATCCAAATACCGGTCGCAACAATTTTTCAACTTCATTTTTCGCTGTAAAATCGAATTTGCAATCAAAAAGTACAAAAGTGAAATTTTGATAATGTGCACAGTTTACAAGTTTAAGCCATTTTTAGGTAACTTTTTGAAAATAGTCGCAGTTTTTCATTTTTTTTTAAATAAATGCCCATGTTTGCCCACTCTTGAAAAAAATATTTTTGAAAAGCTGAGAAAATTCTCTATATTTTGTTTTTTTGAACTTTGTTGATACGACCCTTGTTTGCAGAGATATTGCCATGCAAAGATTTTTAAATAGGAAAATTGATGTTTTCTAAGTCTCACCCAAACAACCCACCATTTTCTAATGTCGATATCTTAGCAACTAATGGCCCGATTTTCAATGTTAAAATAAGAAACATTCGTAAAAATTTCTGATCTTTTCGAAGAAAAATGTTTATAATTTTTTGAATCAAGATTAACATTTCAGAAGGGCTCAATATTAAATGTTTAGGCCTTTTGAAATGATAGTCTCGATTCAAACCATTCGAAACATTTTTTTCGAAAAAATCAAAAAAATTCACGAATGTTTTATATTGAAAGTCGGAATTTTTTATACATTGAAAGTCGGACCATTAGTTACTGAGATATCGACATAAGAAAATGGTTCTGATATTTCAGCTATTTTTGTTTTCAATTTTTCTGAATTCTCAGAAAATTAACTGAGAATTTATTTAAATATAAATTGCAAAATCTTTTACTGACCGTTAAGGTAATAAAAAAATAGTAAATTTTTACTCAAATCCAGCAAAAAAATTTGCGTAGTTTTTAATCTTGTTTATTGTTACACTGTCATTTTTTGGTTTTATTATTTTTTTTTTTATATTCATTTTGTAAACCTCAAATTTAACAACCCAATATGATTAAAGTAAAAATCATCAAAAAACTGTGGAAAGAAAATAAAGCTCTAAAGCATGATTGAATTAGAACAATAAAACATCAACTTCAGAAAAAAAGAGATACAAGTATACTTTAAATTGGAAGAAGAAAAACATAAATCACACAAATCAAAGTTGAGTATTTGGATATTTTAAGAATTAAAATCAACTTTCCAAAAGGACTTAAAAGTTTACTTTAGGCTTTTAGAAATGTAAGTCTTGACTTAAAAACATCTAAAATATTCTTTTCAAGAAGATCGGCAAAAGTCGCAAATGATATAAATATTTTGACATTAAAAATTGGAGCATTAGTTGCTGAGACTTAGAAAACTGAAATTTTCTGATTCTTTTTGCTTTATCTCCGTATTCAAGCAATTCATGGATAGCTGCCAAAATTGGCTCCATACAACATTGTATGGGTAAACCAATAACTCAAAATGGCTTCTTAGGTCATAGGGAAGGCTCCTGCAAAGTTTGAACCAAATAAAAAAATAACCATTTCTGGTTTTGGTGGAGATTTGCTCTGTAGAAAAGCATTATATTACGATCCAAGTGCTAAAAATTTGAACTTTTCAGCACTCCCCCCCCCCCCCTTCCTCACGACATTGGTCAAAGTCGAGAAGCATAAACTTCAAAAAGTATTTACAACGGCCTAACATTTTTGCCTTCCTCACTGAGGTAAGGCTATAATCCTGCTCTAAAAATGAACTTCGTATAAAAACGTCATAGACCCACCTTCATGTATACATATCGACTCAGAATCGAAAACTGAACAAATGTCTGTGTGTATGTGTGTGTGTATGTGTGTGTGTATGTGTGTGTGTATGTGTGTGTGTATGTATGTATGTGACCAACAAACTAGCTCATGTTTCTCGGCACTGGCTGAACCGATTTGACCCGAACTTGTTGCATTCGACTTGGTTTAGGGTCCCATAGATCGAGTTTTATACAGATTGAAGTTTCGATAAGTAGTTCAAAAGTTATGTATAAAAATGTGTTTTCACATATATTTGGATCTCACTTAACTGTATGTAAACTATGTCCGGTCCATCATCCGACCCATCGTTAGTTAGGTTATCAAAAAACCTTTCCAACGAGCCCAAAACATTGAAGATCTGGCAACTCTGTCTCGAGATATGGCCACTTAAGTGATATTGTTATACTTTTTTGAAGCCGGATCTCACTTAAATGTATGTAAACTATGTTCGGGTCCACTATCCGACCCGACGTTGGTTAGGTTATCAAAAGACCTTTCCAACGAGTGCAAAACATTGAAGATCTGGCAACCCTGTCTCGAGATATGGCCTCTTAAGTGATATTGATGTACTTTTTTGAAGCCGGATCTCACTTAAATGTGTGTAAACTATTTCCGGATCCACTATCCGACCTATTGTTGGTTAGGTTATCAAAAAAACTTTCCAACGAGTGCAAAACATTGAAGATCTGGCAACCCTGTCTCGAGATATGGCCTCTTAAGTGATATTGATGTACTTTTTTGAAGCCGGATCTCACTTAAATGTATGTAAACTATGTCCGGATCCACCATCCGACCCATTGTTGGTTAGGTTATCAAAATACCTTTCCAACGAGTCTAAAACATTGAAGATCTGGCAACCCTGTCTCGAGATATGGCCCCTTAAGTGATATTGATGTACTTTTTTGAAGCCGGATCTCACTTAAATGTATGTAAACTATGTCCGGCTCCACTATCCGACCCGACGTTGGTTAGGTTATCAAAAGACCTTTCCAACGAGTGCAAAACATTGAAGATCTGGCAACCCTGTCTCGAGATATGGCCTCTTAAGTGATATTGATGTACTTTTTTGAAGCCGGATCTCACTTAAATGTATGTAAAATATGTCCGGATCCACCATCCGACCCATTGTTGATTAGGTTATCAAAATACCTTTCCAAAAAGTCTAAAACATTGAAGATCTGGCAACCCTGTCTCGAGATATGGCCCCTTAAGTGATATTGATGTACTTTTTTGAAGCCGGATCTCACTTAAATGTATGTTAACTATGTCCGGGTCCATCATCCGACCCAACGTTGGTTAGGTTATCAAAAAACCTTTCCAACGAGTGAAAAATATTGAAGATCTGGCAACCCTGTCTCGAGATATGGCCACTTAAGTGATATCGATGTACTTTTTGGAAGCCGGATCGAAAAAATAGATGAAACTTGTGTACAGCCATTGTTGTGAGGAAGGCTCCAACCACATAGGTGGATTAAGTTAGTTTTTATTATAATTTCATCATATAGATTTGTAACCGGCTCCGTGGCTTAATGGTGACGGCTTCTGCCTCACAAGCAGAAGGTTCAGGGATCAAATCCCGGCCGGTACCTTTGAAATTTGGAATCAGGAATTTGAACTTTGAATATGAACAAAAACGATTTGTACTTAAACGATTCAATATTCTAAAGCAGGGTGAGAAAGTGTGAAAAATTTTAGTCTGTCACATATTCAAAGGTACAAGTTTTTGTTCATATTCTAAGTAAAATTTGTAAATCCAAATTTCCAGCGATCCAACAGGGTTGTTACCCCTCAAACTTCTTATCGAGGAAAAATAATATGGGGTTTGAAGCAAATTTAGCAATGTCACTCAAAACGGTGTTAAGATATTCAGTTAAAAAAAAAAATACGCCTTCTTTTCTGAATGACACATTCAAACAAAGATCAATATGAATATTGATTTCTATGCTATAAATTATTCAATTCCAATCAAAAAATGTCATCGGAAACTAACCTCAAGTGCAATTAGGTTTAAATTTAATCCATAACGATCCGCATTAAGCCTAATCCCAGGATTTACAACTTCAGTAATAACCCGTCGTCCTTTTTTCCTCACTTTTCACATTCCAACCCCCATCGGTCCACCCACCGCTGATAATTGAAAGTGACAGATATAGTTAATGTACTCGGGTTAAAACTAATGGACCCTCATTATGCTAATGGGGAGCTACTTTCTATTTCATGCGTCCAACGCTGGTTGCTCGTTGTTGGGCCCAGCCACGTGCAAGAATAATAACAATAATGATGATTTTCCAGTGCCTGGATTTGCGATGCGTTTCCACCATAAACATCCACGTGGTGAGGGGAGGAGGGGGGGGTGGAGATTTAGCAGATAGCCCAGTTACACACATTTTACGCAGCGAGCTCGCACGTAGAACCAAGCGCCGATCGTAACTCAAACGAGCATAAAATTAGCATAATGAGAAAATGGAAATAATTTATCGATGCGGGTGCGATGGGTGGATGGGGTTTTCGCGCGCCGTTTTTTTGTACTAAAGGCTTAATCGCAATCACTTACACAGAGATTAACGCACGCACGCGGGATTTTTTGAGTGGAATTGTTGAGGGAAATTCTGTTGGGTTTTATGTTGGTTTTTTACTTTGGTTGGATTAAAATTATCACTTTATCTCCGTTTTTGGAAAGTGGTGGAAAACACGTTGAATGATTTGAAAGAAAAAAAAAATCAAAAAAATGAATTCTTGAAAACTGTCTTTAATATTTACTCTAAATATAAAAAATATAAACCAAGTAAGAATACAGTTTAAACTTAGCTGCAGATTGCACAGTTTAAAACAATGATTGTTTAATAGTCCTAAACTGTAAAATCTGCACTCTGAAGTCAAAGATTGAACTGAAGGGCTGCAAAATTACAACTATCCGCAATTAAGATGTACCGTTGCTGACATCATTACACCAAGCAGCAGCTCAATTATGTTGTACCTTAAGCAGTACCGTTCTGCGAGATCTCAAGACCCTTCACTAATCGACACACCGCTGATACGCATGGCAATGCAAATTGCAATTAATGCACACTTGAACGCATCATGTTGCATTCACCACAAACCGCTACCAAGTTAGATAACATGAGGCAGCTTACCTGGTGGAAACCACCAGAACACCTCCAATTGCGATAACAGCCCTGCGGAAAACGACATCAATTAGCTTTCCGCGATTTACCCCCACCCCACACTCAGTTGCAACAACACAAATTGACGACAAAGTGCAACGATCGGACGTACACCCACAACCGCGCGGGTGGTGTACATTGTACGGCAATTAAACAAAGACCCAGCAACACTACTGTTACTCAGCGATCAACATAACTCACCCGCTAAATCATCCGCTAAAAAACGTGGGTGCGATTTTACACGTGTTGTACATGTGGTGATGTTTTCAATTTCTGGAAATATAGTATTTTTTCGTTTCTCTATTTGTAAATAAATGTGGTATCAGCCATTTTTGGACTAAATCTTAGACTTATGTCACGAGCTACTCGGATTTTTTTTTCGGAAATCGTAAATATCTTACCATGAAATTACGATGTTCGTGATTTACTAGGCAACATTTTTTTGTTAAAAAAAATTAACGAAACGTGAAATTTCGATTTTTTTTTTCCCAAAAGAACTATTTATCAAAAATTCATACCTTGGTGGCTAAATCTTTGACCATAGGGATGCTGAGGTTAAGACGGCCACCCCACTGTTTTGCTAAGTATAGGGGAGAGTGGGGAGACTTGATCCCCTTTTTTTGTATCGCACATAACTCTGTCAATTACTCACAAAACTATAAACTTTTTGCATGAATTGAAAGCTTAAACATTCATCTATGTTTGGCTAATAAGGGTATTTCATCAGATGAACTCTTCGAATCATGCCAAGCGTTTTAAAAAAAATATTTTAAACCGGCATTTTAAAAATGTTAGGGGTAACTTGATCCCCCTTTCAACATTTTGAAGAAATCTTAAACAAAATGTTTCTTATTCATCCAAACTTTTAATTTTCTATAAGTTACAGCAATTTCACATAAAACCTGTACGTTTGTGTTCAAAATTTAACAAGTTTAGTATGTAAAATATTTCAAAACCTAAAATATTATTTTTTAGATCAAAATTAAGCATGTTTACAAAAGCTGGAAATTTTTGTTTACAAAACTTTTGAGAAAAGGTTCAAACTGCAGTAAATTATGTACAACTATACTAAATGAAACTATGTATGAAATCCCAGCCCAATTAATTAATCTTGAGGCTGATTCCAGTGACTGCAAAAATGCAGGGATCAAGTCTCCCTAAACGCAGTTTTTTAAACAATTGATTGTAAAAATAGTATGACGATAAATTTAACATCAAATGCGTTAGTATTTGAAGTTGATAAGTTTATCAAACAATTCATATATAAAAAAATATTTTTTTGAATGATTTTTAAGTGTTTTCTATGCATATCAGAAAAAGAAAAAAAGATCTCTTGGAAGTTTTTTGCAGCTCGTTTTAGAAAAATGTGTGTAACTCAATTTAAACATTTTCTAATTTTTTTCTTTGTTTTCTACAATGAGTTTTAGTTAATTTCGCACAACTTTCTAGAACAAAGCTAATTGTTTTACCCACATGCTGATGAGATACAGGCTTAGGATCAAGTGTCCCCGGGGATCAAGTCTCCCCACTCTCCCCTACTAATGAATATTACTATAATGTTTAGCAATACTGTTCCTCATGCTAGATAATGTATATGGAGTCACCTTTGCCAAATCTATTGTTTACAATAGTATAAAAATAGCTCAAAATTTACAAATAATGTTTCAATTTGAAACTGGATGTAAATAAACATTATCAATTTAGTTATTTTTGTTAGGTAACAATTTGTAATCTTCACTTTATATATTTTTTCATGTCAAATGGCAATTATTCCAAGATTATATTTTTCGAAAAAGTTAAAAAAATGCGATGAATTATTTGCAAAACTGTTTTTTATATATTATTTGGGAGCATGAGGGGAAGTCGACCATTTTTGGACCTCTCGATTCCCGGAAAATTCGGTCGAGACTCCCAGGAAATTTCAAACTTTTAAATATCGAAGCAAAATTATATAAGCTAATCAGAAAATTATTTGGAAAATTCTAAATTGTTTAGAACATTGAATGTTCGATATTCAAGTTAGAGTAAACCGATTCTTCTCTAATCTTCTTATTCAGAAAGTGTAAATTTTAAATCCCAATGATTATAATTGAGAAAAGCCAAAAACTAATATTGACCACAAAATTTACCTGAAAGTATACTTAGCAGTTACACCCCAGAAATAAGATCTATTTCTTTGTTATTGATTTTTATTTATTATTTCTAGGAGGGAAAAGTTTTTTCAAAATAAGTTCAATTTCCATGTCCTCTCTCGACCATAGCAATCCTCAGAATCTTTTTTTTTTTAATTCCCTAAGTTAATTTCGCTGTATCAACGTAATTTCCTTTTTTGATGCCAATAAGTAATTTTGTGTTTCACGTTAACCTCAATATTAAATTATATTTTGAGGAAAAATAACTCTGGCTATCTTTGCAAAGTTAATGTCCACCAATTGGGAACATTCGGGTTTTCCTGATAACTGTAAATATTTCTTCAATGAATATTTACAGTTGATCTTAAAAAAAAAACAAGTTTAAATTGTTGTTTGAGTCATTATTTATCATATTAGAGCAATTCTCTACGAAATCGGTCTTTTTTCTTCAATTTTAATTTTTGTATTTTTTAATCCGACTGAAACTTTTTTGGTGCCTTCGGTATGCCCAAAGAAGCCATTTTGCATCATTAGTTTGTCCATATAATTTTCCATACAAATTTGGCAGCTGTCCATACAAAAATGATGAATGAAAATTCTAAAATCTGTATCTTTTGAAGGAATTTTTGATCGATTTGGTGTCTTCGGCAAAGTTGTAGGTATGGATACGAACTACACTGAAGAAAATGATACACGGTAAAAAAAATTGTGATTTTTTTTATTTAACTTTTTATCACTAAAACTTGATTTGCAAAAAAACATTATTTTTAAACATTTCAAAAGGGCCAAACATTCTATATTACGCCCTTTTATAATGTTAGTCTTTATTTGAAAATTTTGAAAATATTGTTTTCGAAAAGATCGGAAAATTTTACAAATGTTTCATATTTTAACATTGAAAATCGGACCATTAGTTGCTGAGATATCGACATTGAAAAATGGTGGGCTGTTTGGGTGAGACTTAGAAAACATCAATTTTCCTGTTTTTAAACCTTTGCATTGAAATATCTCAGCAACTAAAGGTCGTATCAACAAAGTCCGAAGAAGCAAAATATAGAGAATTTTCTCAGCTTTTCAAAAATATTTTTTTCAAAAGTGTGCAAACATGTGCACTAATTTAAAAAAATGAAAAACTTCGACTATTTTCAAAAAAGTCACCTAAATATGGATTTAACTTGAAAACGGTGCACTTTATCAAAATTTCACTAAAGTACTTTTTGATTGCAAATTTGATTTTACATCAAAAAATGAAGTTGAAAAATTTTTGCGACCAAAATTTCGATTTTTTGAAAAAATCAGTATTGATTAAAAAATTCATAACTCGGTCAATGATTTTTTGCACAACCTGGAATTTTCAAAAAAGTTGGCATTTTATGTCCTCAAAAACATATCAAAAAATAAAAAAAATTAAAAGTAGTGTTTTTTTTGCAAATGAAGTTTTAGTGATAAAAAGTTAAATAAAAAAATCACCAAATTTTTTTTACCGTGTATCATTTTTTTTCCAGTATAGTCCGTATCCATACCTACAACTTTGCCGAAGACACCAAATCGATCAAAAAATTCCTTCAAAAGATACAGATTTTTGAATTTTCATACATCATTTTTGTATGGACAGCTGCCAAATTTGTATGGAAAATTATATGGACAAACTAATGATGCAAAATGGCTTCTTTGGGCATACCGAAGGCACCAAAAAAGTTTCAGTCGGATTAAAAAATACAAAAAAAAATCGAATGACCGAAATCCTAGAGAACTGCTCATTAATTAAAACCTTGTTACTCGGATTTTATATATTTCAAAGGTAAATATAGTTCCTCTGAGTTATGATGATATTTAAATTAATTGTGATTTGATTGTAAATAAATTCACTGAAAAAAAAAAAATACTTTTCTGTTTAAATTATTGCCACTATTGGTATAGTACAAAAATCCCGGATCCCGGGAATTCCCGGAATATGGTTGAATTCAACTTTCGATTCCTTGGAAATTGAAAATCTCAAGAATCGTCACCCTCTAATGAAATTCTTTTGTTAGTCTTCATAAAAAATATAATTTTGATTTATTTATTCTAATCGCATCGAATTGTTTTTTTTTTTTGCTGTAAAATACACAGTTTTCCATGAAATGCGGTCGCAATAATATGAAATTCACTAAGCCAAAAAATAAAATTAGTGGAACGGCATTTTTCTTCACATTTGAAACATGTTTTTTTTCAACCAAAATAGTTATGATGTTTAGATAAGTCTGTTCTACAAATCATGTAAGTCTTTGGGTGGATTTAGCAAAGTTGTTATGATAATTTTTAAGCAGAAAGATGATCCCCACATGGGTGGCCGTCTTACCCGGCGAATTTCAAATATGTACGATTTTTTTTAATTGCTGAAAAGTGTTTAAAATCGTTTTATTTATTTATTTATTTATTTATTTATTTTTAATTTATTTCATTTCTGTAATGGACTACTAGTAGAAAAAGACAAAGTTTAAGCCAAATAAAAAAAAAATACGAAAAATAAACGCGGTCGAAATCGGCCGATTTCTTGAAGAATTAATGTGGAGTGAGTTTTAATTAAGTGCATCGTTTTCAAGTTATAAAAATTTCCATGTTTTATTTTTAAGGACATTAGTTAAAATTTGTAAAACCAAAAAAGGTAAGTTTTCTGCTCTATTAATTGAATAAAAAAATAATAATAATGTGAAATTAAGAATAACATTTGAAAGAGTCAAAGGTTTGACATTTTCAAATGTTGGGCTGAATCTTGAACTTCGAAATATCTTGTATTGAAAAGAGCTCCAACTTTTGAACCCCGGGGTTTAGAGAGTTGGTCCAGAAGACTTTTTCATGTATCGGCGAGACATAGTGTACACCCTTGGACCAGCTTCCATACAAATACAAAAATCCTTTTCTTTTTTCATACTTTTCAAAACATTAAAACTTTGTTCAGTCTATTCTGGAATTTAAATTTGAAAACATTTTCAAATGGGGTAATTTTGGACTTCAAATAAAAAGAAATCAAAAAAAATTGTTTTGCAATCATTAGTTTCCAAAATATCCAAGAATTGACGATTTTTTTTTCTACATACATCGTTTTAATTTTAAATTAAAAATAATGTTTCAGGAATCTTCGTCTTTTTAATATTTTTTTTATATTTGTAGTCAATTTTGTTTTTTTGTCTTTCAACATTTTCTATTTTTTTTTAATAAATGAAAAAATAATTTTGGATTTTAGGACTTTTTTAAGTTCTAACTTTTTTAATTTTATTCCCTATGACTCACTGCATTCTGAGCAAAATCCAATATCCGGTCTACTGATTTTCCGCCGTTCAAGATTCTGGTTTTTATCGGCTTTGGCTGAACAAATTTTGTCCGGATGTGTTCTAATCGGTCCAGTTTCGGGTCCTACAGCTTGGTATTGAAAATTGTAGAGAGCGGCCGTGGCTGACTGGTTACGGTGTTCGCTTTGAAAGCGAATGGTCCTGAGTTCGATTCCCATCTGCTCCCAACGAGAAAGTATAGGACATATAAATCTTGAAACTCTGAACATGAACGAAAAATCAAAGTCGCTCGAGTCGGGGTTCGATCCCCCGTCCTTTGGATTGGTAAGCAAAAAAAAAATGCTGACCATTAGGCCATCGCGACTTGGTGAGTTATGACTGGAATTAGGAATACTGTTACTAGTTCGCACTGAAACCCAAACCATCAGGACAGAATGGTACCAAAAGCCCATCGCGAGTGGTCGGTTCCTCGACTTTCACTCGCTCCACCCCTTGAACCAAAAACTCAACACTGCTACCAATCTAATCAACCGGATCAACACCTTCTCTACAAACCTGTCCGACCAGCAGAAGGTGAAAATAATGGACAACCAGCTGAAAATCAACAATTACCCCCGAGCTCTCCGCAACCGGCTTATCAACCACAGAAACACTCGCCGTATCAACCCCCCTGTTGATCCAGTCCAGAATGACCAGACTACACCCACACAACATCTGCAACATACCTACCGTAGCATAGCATACATCCCAACACTGACTGAACAAGTCAAAAAGCAGCTGAAAAAGGACTACCCACACATAAAACTGGCCACAAGGAACATCAAAACAACCAAAACAATGTTCACACAAATGAAGGACACCACCCACAAGGAGGACCACAAAAATGTTATCTACAGTATACCCTGCACCGACTGCAACCAACAATACATAGGAATGACAACAAACAAACTCCGAACCAGGATATCAGGCCACAAATCAACACTCAACACACTGGAACGACTACGACAAACAGGTATCCCCCAAGATGACCCCCAACTAACAACACTTAGCGAACGCACAGCATTGCTGAACCATTGCATCCAACAAAACCACACATTTTCTTTTGAAAACACAAAAATTCTAGACCGACACAACATAGAATCAGCCTTGCCCATCCTCGAAATGCTTCACATTTCAATTACACCAAACACAGTTAACAAACGTACAGACACCGAACAGTTAAATCCCATTTATGCTGGCATTATAAACAACCTAAAATGCTATAACAAACACAGACATGACAACAACGTCACTGTCAACTGTAACCCAACAGAAAATTAGACGAGTCCCTTTCCAATTCCCCAAAACACACAAACACACAATCAAAGTGAACAAGATAAAAGTGCACACGATAGAGCTCCGAACAATAACGACCAAAAACAGTTAGAAACGACATCTAGGCGAAAAAGAGAATCCCCAAAATCATTACCAAACCAATGCAGTAAGTCTACACAATACGAATCCACACACTCCCGATCAAAAATATCGACCAATGAACAAACATTCAATTTTTATAGTTTTCTCGACGCCACAAAACCGACATTTTACAAATTTTACAAAACTGAACCAAGACAACCGAACACCTACGTACGAGTAAGTACACATACAAATACACAAAAACACACAAAAATTAACGGAAAAACCAAAAACCAAATTTCTAGTTTCCCTGAAGATGATTTAATAAAAATCGAAACGTTGGATAAAGTACACAAATAAGTGTTTGAGCTGCTTCCAACGACTGCAAGCCGAAAATCCATCTCAAAAAAAGTTACTATCAACTATATACGCGCTGGGTCCTTGTCCATTTGACAAGGGTTCGGAAGTTCTAAATAACGTTTGAATCCGATTGGTCCAAACGTTCTTCAGGGCGGGGCTTGTCGATAAAGCTGAAGTACCTCGCGCTCGGCTAGCCAGCGTAGAAATGGGTCACCGAAGCTCGGCAGAGCTAACACCTTCCAAATGCCTATGCGAGTTATTTGCATGTATAGAATGTAGATCTAAAAATACATGGAAACAACTCAATTTGTAAGAAGCGACCGCGTGGTCCCGTTTGGTTGGTTGCACACACACACACACACACACACAAATAAAAAGAAATCAAAAATGAACCACACAAGTAGTCGATTTCAGATTCAATTCTACTTGCTTTAATTTTGATTGCAATGTAAATTTAATTATAATACCAAACATTTAAATTAAACCTAAAATGTACAAGATAAATCTTAAATAAGCAGCATCTAGTTCAGAATCTCCCGCCATTAAGAGAATTTAAAAAGTGTCTATTTCGATGGGAAAACAAGACCCTCAGACGCTGTGTCAACTGGCACACGACTTGATGCGCGGAACTAACGAACCGGAACGCAAACTTCACGTTTAGTTTCGTTCAACGACAAAATTGTGTCATTTGACTATTGCACAGGAGACCCACTGTTTCCTAGTGTCAATAAGGTACCTTTCACTGTTTATTTTACAGTTTTAGCTATCCCATCGCAGCGTTGATCTGCATGCGGGCTAGTCAGCCGAGCTGAATGGAGGTTCTTTGTTTGATTTGAATGGTTGAAAAGTGAAAACGAGGAAAAAACGGCACATTGGCTGGGAAAGAACTTTCTGCGAACGGTTATGGAACGTTCTGTAGAAACCAGATCTTTCGATATCTGGTTTCATGTTTGCTTCAGTTCTTTTGCTAGTAATATTGCGATCTGAAAGACAATACATTTGATTGTAATCGATAGTTGAGACTATCTTCAGCGCAAATCAGCTACCATGAAGTTGAGGAATCTTTCCACGGATCTGTAAAGTTATGTAAAATCGAAAGCAAACGACTTCTACGTGATACTCACCGCATTGAGTTTACTCACTCAACCGTTAACCGATTCTTCCAATTCACGATTAAGTAAATCAGCCAACATTTGCATCGAATTGTCTCTTTGTTCAATATGCAAACCATCACCCCTTCGCACACCTGTCTGATGTTCGGCGATGGTCCTGGTTGAATGCAAAAGTGTATCCTCATTGCTGTGCCTGTAATCAAACGAGCTCCCTCAACCGCGAAAAACACGCCAAGTACATCTTCTTCAAGTCGATTAGCCGATGTGTGAGAAGCGCGCCATCAATCGCTTGAAGAAAAGTACAACATAACCACATACGATATTACCCGCCATCACCATTTAGTAGTATAGTAGTAGCTCTGGTTGAAATCCATCACGTTCGATTTCCTGTGGCCCAAAACATGGCGCTTATGCTGCTGCTGCTGGCTTCCATGTCAAACACTGAACGACGGGCAGAAATTTGCATACCTTCATCGTCATCATTGGCCCACGCGCGAGAATTTTCCACTTTCACTTACGGGCTGGGACACGGGGGTATTACTTGAATGAGTTGGCTCTTTTGTTTTTCCTCTACAACTCTGTCATGGTGCTGTCGCGGATTCGCTTGAGCGAGTTTTATGCTGGTGCTGGTGGACATAATCGGAGGGAAAATTTGCATGGGGCAAGGTGGGTTGACTTTGTTGAGTTTTTTCTTGTTGAAAATTATCTGCCATATGTTGAAGTAAAATTCAAGAAATATTTTTTAAACTCTCTTTACTTTTAATATATATATAAGATTATTTCCTTCTTTATGGAAACAAAAGTTTGTACACCCCGTGTATAGTGACATTTTGTAATCAAACATGCAGAAAATTTACAGTTTTACAAAAACCTTGTACTACATCTTGTTCAGAAACTTTGTCACAAAAAACTTATTAAAACCTGATTGATGAACCAACATTTTGAAAAATGCAAAACAGGTGCAAAAAAAAATTGTATACTCCTTTCAAAATCGGTATAGAAAAAGATTAGATTTGAATATAAAGTTTATAACTTTGAAATTCATTTATAAAATTTATCTTAACTTAATTTTGCAAAGTTTTAATTCAACTGAATGTCATTGTATAACTATTGAATTGATAAACAAACATTTTGAAGTGGACAGTTAAAAAAAATGGGTTCCACAAGTTTGTGTTTTGTTTCTGTATTTTTGGCACTTCGGACATTTGTGCGATAACATCAATTTCATATATGTTTTAGTCAGATTTTGATGATATATTTACACCATTTAGTTTCATGTTTTCTAAAAATCTGTAAAAGCCTCTAAAGCTAGACATTTTTTTGAAAAAAAGAAGCTTTTTCAGAAAAAACTTAAAGCGTCATTGGTGTTATAACGGTCGACTTCTGATAGTTAAAAAAATTTAAGATATAACACCGAAATTTGAGCATCAACATCAACTCCATATAAACTTCAACGATAAAAATCGACCCCTGAACCTTAACCGATTTGGCTCAAAATTTGCACAGATACTTATTTTTGCCTAAGGAATCGAATCAGAGGGTATCCTTGATGTCGATTTTTTAAATTGTCACCCTATTTCTTATTAAAAAAAAAATACACAAGATGTTAGTGAAACACAGCCAAAGTTAACCTCAGAAAAAATACAAGGGTAATTCTCTACCAACTCACACGAAATCGGGAAAAGTTGCCCCGACCCCTCTTCGATTTGCGTGAAACTTTGTCCTAAGGGGTAACTTTTGCCCCTGATCACAAACTTTTTTTCGTAAAATCGCGATAACTCGTGATGTTTGTAAGCAAACCCCTTATGTCAACATATCAAAATTTTTGTAATTGTCTGTTCTACAACTTTGTGGAACATTGTTACACTCTAAAAAATAACCCTGCAAAGTTAGAAAAAACACGAAATTTTAAAATGAGAAATTTTGTTCTAAATGAAAAAATGACCCTTCTGGGTCAATGTAGATTCGAAAAGTACATTAAATTTCCCATAAAATGACATGTTCCAAAAATTTTTACAGTCAAGTAACGGAAAATGGGAGAATTTTCAAAACTTTTTAGTGTTTTTTTTTCGATGAAAAACACTTTTTTTTCGGAATTCTGAGTACGCCATCAAATTGGGCGTCTAATTTTACATAAAAGTCCCTTTGGCACCAAATTTCTATCTCATCACCGTTTCAGGCTGCAAATTATTGAAAAACACCTCTTTTTTTGCATGTTCAAAAATGGAAGGGGTCGTACCGCCCCTCCGTAACGAGATATCGAAAAACGGACCTCGGATTCGTGATCAGGGACAAAAGTTACCCCTTAGGACAAAGTTTCACGCAAATCGAAGAGGGGTCGGGGCAACTGCTGTGTGAGTTGGCGGAGAATTACCCACAAGCAAGACTTCAACCCTAAAATTCTTTAAAGTTCTTCTTTCCCGCGAAAAAAATGTATCGTTTCCCGGAAATTTTAAAGTTTTCTGGAAGTACCCGTAATTTAAGCGGAAATATATATTTTTTTTAGTTTTTAAACCATTTGATTTCTGAAATTCTATTTCAAAAAATTAATTCAGTTCAATTTACTGTTATATTTAAACTAACCATCTGTTCTGAAAATTTAATCTCAAAATTTATTTGAGATTATCTTAGTATGTGGTGCATTCAACAATATATTTACTTTTTTGTTTAGCAACAGAAAATCTCGATATAATGGAATGAAAAAAAAGTATTACATATTTTATTGAAATTAAAAAAAAAAAACGTTTAAAAACAGATACCAACTAAAATTTCCAAAAATAATACTTCAAAAACTTACTGAAAATATTTGAAACCTTTATTTTGTATGGCTTTTTTTGGTTGTAAATTTATGAAAAAAGTTTTTGAAGTAAAGAAACACGATAATTTCGATTTTGTTTGAAGTAAAGAAACAAGATGATTTCGATTTTTTGCACATCAACCAGAGCTTTTGCACCCAGATTTTCGTTATCTCCATTTTAGTATCTCTAAAATTACGAGAACTATCGATATATTTTTTAATTATCCATTTATTAATATTTCCAAACCTGTTGTTTAAAACAAATGATATGTCATAAAAAACATTATTGTTGTCAATCAAACCGTTCACAGAGTTGCCTCTGTGTTTAAAAGCAATTTTATGGTTGTGGAGCATAGATTCGTTTTAGTCACTGTCCTATCACTTTGATACAAAAATAGTGTTTCTGAACATAAAAAAAATCTGGAATCATTGTTTTTAAATCATTCGACGTTTCGAAATAAAAAAAAGTTCGAATAAAATATGAAAAAAAAATTTCAGATTATATGATGATTTCACAAGCAGTTTGATTAATCCTCACACTCAGCTTGCTGTTTGATACAATTTAGTTGCATCTATGAATCAGAACCAAGATCAGGACCGAGCTACGTAGCCTAATGGTTACGCTTCCGCCTTGTAAGCGGTAGATCAGGGTTCAAATCCCAGCTTGGACCAACCCAATCATCATCACAAGCTGTATCTTATCACGACACTTTAGGGAAGGCGACTTATGGGATGTTAACATTATCCTTAGCATGTGAACGTTGAGTTAACCCTCTACTGCCCAATTTTTTTTTAATTTTTTTTTATTTTTCTCGTGTTTAGGAGGGCATTTTGAGCAACTTTTGTTCTTCGAAAAACTTTACTTCTCTTGTTTTATATTTTTCTTATTTTATTTTTAGTATTTGAATTTGCTTTTATCTTATTTAGTTTATTTATGTTTTTGATAGTATTTGGCCTATTTTACCACCTCCTATCATTACATTTTACCATTCTATTTTTTTTTTGTTTTTACAGTCACTTTTTAAATTTTTTGCTTGTTTTTCACATTTATTGCTCTAGATTCATTTAAATTATCATTTAAATTGTAAAAAAATGCGTAGAGGCATAGTATGGAACACTACAAAAAATTCTGCATACTTCTTTTTACTTAAAGTATAGAAAATGTTAGTAAAAAACACAGCCAAAGTTGACCCCTAAAAAAAATACATTTTTAAAAAACATTGGCAATGCCACATAAAACAAGTAAAACTTTCATCCCTAAAATTTTAAGCGCTCTTCTATCCAATGCTTTTTAAAAGTCAAATATTGGTTGAAAAATGGATTTTTGGCGATTTTTTAGATCGAAGCCCGTCTAAAGGCGGAGTAGGGTTGTAGAGGGTTAAGACATAGTCACTGTTTCCGTTTTATAAATGCGAACCAATACTCTTCATGGGTCATGGGAAAAATTAATCTTTTATGATCAGAACAATTTCCAATACATTTAAAATTTCCTGCCCGCATAAAAAAGTACCATATCAAAACTTTTTCTCATATGGTAATTGAACTTTAAACTATATTGTTACTACCATTTCCTAAAATGTTTGACTACTATTTTAGAAATGGTATATATATGGTTGGCATGAATTTTTACTATCTCTCAAATGGTTTAACCATCTGGCATAACGGTGGTTAGCAATGGTAACCTTAAAAAACTCAGTACTATTTTCGTCTAAAAACTGTTTGTTGTATGATTAAGAAATGGTTTAAGTACTTTTTGACAAAAAGTAACCTTAAAACAAACAGTTCACAAATAGTTTAATATAGTAAAATTTTAATTTTGGGAATTTGTAAAAACGATTTCACAAATAGTTACCATTTCTCAAAGTGTCATTGTATGATCCAATATGGTAATCAAATGGTAATTTTTTATCCGGGTGGGAATCCCCGTTTCCCGGGTTAGTTGTGGATTGTTATGAAAAGCTGACTTTCAAAAAAATATTTGGCTTATTTGGGCAAAACAATGCCGCATAGCTTAAATGGATCTGGTACGTTTCGCCGAATGTCGTTTCGCCGACGGTCATTTCGCCGAATGTCGTTTCGCCGAATGGTACGTTTCGCCGAAAGTCATTTCGCCGAATGGACGTTTCGCCGAATTGAATAAAAATGAACTTTTTTGTATAATTTATGCTATTTGTTCGCTGCAGTGCCATCTTGTAATTCACTCATGCAAACTTGAGAAGGAGTGGCAAGATAATAATATAATAATTTAAAAAGTAAAGAATTTCTCATATTTCAAAGAATGCAAAAACTCACAGAAATAATACAAATAATTTGCTTAAAAAATTAAGAATGCAAAAACTATCAAATTTTTTTTTTGCAATTCCGTCGTGAAACGACTTACTTTTCCTGACATTCTTGAACGACGAAAAAGCCTACTTTTCTGTACCAAAAATAACAGAATCGAATAGCAACACTTTTCAAAATAAATGCTGAAAAGTTCTACTTTTCAGCACTGAAATGGGTGCTGAAAAGTTGAACTTTTCAGCACTTGTTTCGAAAAGTAACACTTTTCAACATTTTTTTGATTTAAACGATTTACTGACAAAATAAATGAAAATTCGACTTAAAATTTCACTCAATGGGTGTTTTTCGAAATTGCAAAAAATGTTGTATGGAACTCGTTGCAAAACTTGATTTTTTCAGCACTCGTCGTATTTATCCAACTCGGTGAACCTCGTTGGATAAATGTACGACTCGTGCTGAAAAAATCCTCTTTTTGCAACTTGTTGCATAAACTACTATTAAATGCTATGCTAAAAATCAAAAAAAAACTGCTCATGTTTGAAAGATTGTAAAACCTAACAAAAATTATAGAAATAATATGCTTAAAAAACTAAATATACATAAACTCACCGAAATAGTTGAAAAATATGCCAAAAATATAGAATGCAAAAACTAACAGCAATTTTGCAAAATGTTGTGCTGAAACCAAAAGAACTGCTCATGTTTGAAAGAATGCAAAAACTCCCAAAAATTATACAAATAAATTGCTTGAAAAACAAAGAATGCAAAAACAAACAGAAATAATCTAAATAATAAGCAGCCAATTAAAAGAACTGCTCATGTTTGAAAGAATGCAAAAACTCACAGGAATAATTAAAAAAAAAAATGCTTAAATACAAAGAATGCAAAAACTAACAAAAAAAAATTCCAAAATGTTATGCAAAAAATAAAAAGAACTGGTCATGTTTGAAAGAATGCAAAAACTCACAAAAATTATACAAATAATTTGCTTAAAAAACAAAGAATGCAAAAACAAACAGAAATAATTAAAAAAATATGCTCAGTTAACAAAGAATGCAAAAACTACCGCCATTTTTTCAAAATGTTATCATGAAAATCAAAAGAACTCCTCATGTTGGAAAGAATACAAAAACTTACAAAAATTCTACAAATAATATGCTTAAAAAACCATGAATGCAAAAACTAACAGAAATTTATCAAAATTATAAGCAGAAAATTAAAAGAACTGCTCATGGTTAACAGAACGCAAAAACTCACAGAAATAATTCAAATGATATATTAATACAAGAATGCAAAAACTCACAGAAATGATTTAAAATTGTTTGCTGTACTTAAAAAAAACTGCTTATATTTGAAAGAATGCAAAAACTCGCTCAATTTTTTTCAACTTGATTATTTTTAAGCGATTGTTTATGCATGTCATAATGCATAAACTTTTAAAAATAACATACTAAGAAACAAAAAAAAAATGTTTTTAAAGATTGCAAAATCACCTATTAGGGACATTATACTTTTTCAAAATATTTTAATACCGTCAGTGGGGGTGACATTGGGTCTGGGGGGTGAGATTGGGTCAAAGTGATTTTTTACGGAATTTACCATTTCTCAGGTTCTTTTCAATGAAAATGAATTCTGTTGAAAGGGTTGTGTAGGGGGCATCTTAAGATGACTTCGCTGAAAAAATCTCGTTCCTAGAACAAATCCTGTTATTTTGGCAGCTGTTTAAAGTTGGGGTACGTTTTTGGCCAAAAATGACCTCTCGAAAAATCATTTTTCTAATATTTTTGTTAGAATTGCTCGAAAACTACCCAAATGTTTGAAAATCTCCACTTCAAACATTGTAGCGTGTCAATACGATTCCCTCGAACAAGAAACACTGTTGGATGACTTGTTTTTACCATATCGTTGTATTTGAGCATCATTTTAGTTTTATTTGACCCAATGTCACCCACTCTAAGGGGTGAGATTGGGTCAATTTTCAAACAATTGGCATTTAAGGTAGTGTTCATCAAAATCCACCATATTTTGGGAAAATGATAGTAAACTATCTAAGAACAAATCTACGTTGAAAGATTTCTGATGTTATTTTAATTGTTTTTGTTATCAAGAAAATACGAGAGGTGTATCGTTTTTTGACCCATAGTCACCCCCACTGACGGTACAATTTGTGTCCATTTTATATATTTATTTTACGATTATTTGTCAATTCGGCGAAACGTCCCATTCGGCGAAACGTCCCATGCGGCGAAACGACATTCGGCGAAATGACCTTCGGCGAAATGACCGTCGGCGAAACGACATTCGGCGAAATGTCCCCCACCCAGCTTAAATATATGTTCAAGTCATGTGTTCCTTGGTTATATTTCAAGTTACGACGAAGCAACAAGTTCGCTACCGCCTCAACTGACGCAAAAGTCTCACAATTTCGGTGACTGATTACCACATTTTCCGGATGATGACGTATAAAACTCATACAACACACGTGGGAAATAACCAAACATCGTCTTCGTCACGTGTTACTTTTCTCCTTTTAGTAGTAAAACAACCAACAGATGTGTCCCCACGCTGAAAGTAACGGCCTTTTCACCTGTTTGCGCGCGCCTTCGCTCACCAGTCACGGTTGGCCAAAATTTTCACTTGCAGCCTCCAGAAAACCCCTGATTGTATACTCTTCGCTCAGCGGGTTGCATCACTTCAGGGGGTTTTCAAGCAAAACTATTTTTCTTTTCTCATGTAATTAAATCACACCCGGTCAGGTCGTTGACAGAGGTAGTCAAATTTAACGGCCAACACCTTCTTAATTGGCCCCGATGACAATTTGAATTTAGTATTAGCAAAGTAGCGGGGGTCCACTCACCTAGTCACCTTGATTACACAAGCCGTAAACATAGTTAGTGAGGGGGACGACCTCAAAAGTGATGTGACCAAGAAGAATCACGTAAATCTTAAGAAATTGCAACACCCCTCAAATTTTGACCAGATTTCACGTGACCAAACCAGGCCGCGTGCAAATAATCTGTTTCGACACAAATTTACAGCTTTTTTGGCGGAAAGTTCGCGTGTGTCGGTTACACACGTGGCCACTTGCAGGAAACACCAGTTGCGCTGTAAATGCGATTTCTAGGTGCGGTTCGATAAGCTCCATGGGAAAGTGAGCCAATCGGGCGGTGGCTTTCCGTTTGTAAACAAGCTGCCTGCCTGGTTAAGGATGGCACCCGAGGGTTGTGACTTCGTAATGGGGAAATAGTGCTCGGATTTAACGAGCTGGTTGCGTTTTAAAATTTGACCGATTTATTAGGTGATAATCTGTTTTAAACGATTGCATTAGCTCTAAGTAGTTTTTAATAAAAGCAATATTGAAGGCCAAGCCACGTAGCCTATTGGTAACGCTCCCGCCTAATAAGCGGCAGATCGGGGTTCAAATCCCGGCTCGGACCAACACAACTGGTGATCGTTTCTCTTCTGGATTCGATTGCTTAGTAAAGGGAAGGTAGTGTATCGTCACAAACTGGACCTTATCACGACACCTTAGGGAGGCGACCTATGGAATGTAAACATTAACCTTAACATGTTAACATTAAGTTGAGAATGAAAATTGCCACTGAATCCGCTTTGTAAATGCCGGCCCCGATACTCTTCACGGGTGTTCCCCTCAGGAACTGGGAAAGATTTACTAATATTGAAGGCTTCAGATATTCAAAATATGTTTTGCTGATAAAGTATATCATTGAGGTCGTTGCAAATATTTTGAAAGCTTATGCCCCTCGACTCTGATAAAAGTCAAGGACAAAAAATAAAAGAAATTAAAAGTTAAGGTTTCAACCTTCGAATGAAAAAAAGTGTTGTAAAATGCATTATACAACAGTTCAGTTGATATGCAATCATAAATTTTCTAAATATCCAAGCATTGACAAATTTAACATTGTCCTAAGTAATTTTTGATGAATAAATGCAATACAAGCGCTTTTTTAAATATCCTCTTGGAAAAATAATTATGTCGTTTTGAAAGCCATTTGTTCAATTCTATTACATTAACAATTTTATTTTCAGGTTTCGTTCTAATATCAAGTCAATCAATAAATTATAACATTCTCATTGAAAATAAACAACATCAAATTCGAAATAATCTTCTTTTAAATAAATCCGTTGAAAACTTTATTTCAAGTATAACGGCTCAAAAAAAGGAAAAAAATAAATATTCCAATACTACTATGTGAAAAAGGACACTACTTTTTTTTAAGTTTGAATTACATTTTTCTTATTCAATAAAATTCAGATCTTTTTGTCTTATATTAGAATTTTTTTATTTAATGTTAATTTATTTACTTTTTTATATAACTAGGAAAAATATATTGTGCATGTGTTTGGTAATGTCTGAAAAAAGAAAAGTATCAAGAACAAAAAAAAAATGAAAACTATGGAGTAATGTATAACAATTTTATTTGATATTTTTTTTATTTGCCTAATAAATAGGGACCGTAGTTTTTACAGCATATAGTTAGGAAATCGGAGTCAACATCAGTACTCCAATTCAATACAAAAAAGTATCGAAACATGTTGGAATAATATGACGTCAATAGCTGTTCCAATTTGTTACTATTTTTCACACAAAAAAAACACTTTCCCAAAATCCGTAGTTTTCATTTTTTGAAATTTTTTTATATGTTTCATGGAAAAACAACCGCAACTTTTTATGCAAATTATTTGCAATCCAAAAGTTCTTGACACATTTTTTGATGTTACAATAAAAACGCATAAAGACATTATCGATGTTGAACAATGAAATCTATATGTGAAATTTTATGATCTTTTCGAAAAAAATATCATGATATAATTGATCAACAAATCAAAAAGGACAAAAAATCAATATTACGCCCATTTAAAATGTTAGTCTTGATTCCAATATTTTCAAAATATTTTTTTTCAAAAAGACTTTAAAAACCTTGCGATTTTTTGGCAATTTAATTTAGTTTTTTGTAAGTTACGCATTTTTAAATTTATAAAAAAAAACAATAAAAATAAAGAAATATATTTAAAAGTTTGAGGCAAAAAAAGGTCCTAAAACAAATCATGATAGTCATTTTTAATCAAATTAAATTAAACTGTAAGTCTAGCGATTTTGATGACATGTTAGCGATTTTGTGAACTTGAAAAGCATTGGAAAGAAGAATTCTCAAAATTTTAGAAAATTTTAGGGTTGGAAGTGTTACTTGTTTCATGTGCCCAAACTTCTTAATAATGTATTTTTTCTGGGGTCAATTTTTATTTTATTATCATTTCCTATATTTTAAGTAAAAATAATTATGCAGTATTTTTGTAGAGTCTCAGACTATGCCTCAACGCGTTTTTTACAATTTAAATGATAATGGTGCCAAAATGTTAAAAACAAGCAAAAAATGTAAAAAGTGACTGTTAAAACGTGAAAATTAGAAAGGAAAAATGAAATGATAGGAGGTGTTAAAAAAGACCATAAACAAAGATTAACTGAACAAAATAATTGCAAATTAAAATACAAAAAATAAAACAAGAAAAACGTAAAACAAGAGAAGTGATTTTTTTCGCAGAACAAAAGGTTACCTCCTGAACAAGGGAAAAATAAAAAAATTCGAAAAAATGGGAGGTAGTTGGTTAATGCTTTTTCTTTAACTTTTGATCTTTTGGGAAGCGTTTAAAACAGGGGTGACCAAAGTATGGCCCGCGGACCAAATGTGGCCCGCGAGGTTTTTTTTGTGGCCCGCGGACCCATTTTGAAAGATCATGGAAAACGGCCCTTTGGACCACCTGTAAAGTGATTTAACAATTCTTAAAATTAAGGTTTAGTGAACATAAAACTAATGATTTATCTATACTTTGATCCTGAATATACGAAACAGATATTTTATTGTAAATAATTAATAAAACAATTTCACACCTAAATTTCATCAAAAACTTCATCAAACATTTTTGGAAATGTGTTATGAAACGTTCAAATTTTACCAAAAAGACAGCAAAAATAAAAATAGAGATTCCATATTAATTGAAATATCATGACGCATCATTTTTATGGGCTGGACCCAAACTTTTTTGCAATTATAAACCACCCACCTCGGGAATCGAACTCATGAAAATTGGGTTACGCACTGAGTACGTAACATTTGATTCAGGCTAAAATGTTTTGAACTATTATTGAAATTGGAGAATTAATCGTTGAACAATCTCTTTGCAACGACAAGTAATTCTAGTTGCAATTTATTTAAAAGTACTCTATTATTCCAAGTATTAATCACCCCCTTTGAAATCTTTTTACAAAAAAAAAAAAAAATACGCGTGCATTCAGTTAAAGACCATTTTCATTTTTATTAAATTATTTGAACAATGGAATAATAGTACAGATTTGAAAAATACTTTTTCAAAATTGTAATAAATTTTTCTTAATTGGTAGATTAGTTGGTAGTAAACATTATTGTATGCATAATTTGTTTATTTAATTCTCTATTTAATGCAAAAACTGTAAATAAAAAAAGAAAAAAAAACCTGATCTGTTGGTCAATGCATGAAAATTGCAATATTTTTGATATTTTGTTTTTTTTTTTATTTGAGACAGTAAAATAAAACTGTTGGAATTATTTCATTTTTTGATCTCTTATATTAAAATGTCGAAAATGTAAAAAAAAACTTTAGCTGTTTAATGTATTTTACAGTTTTAAACTTTAAAATATGTTATTTATTTTAAATTAAACTATTTTTCACATATGGCCCGCAAGCTTATGTGAACTGCAAATTTGGCCCGCCACTCAAAAACTTTGAGCACCCCTGGTTTAAAATGTTATTTTGCATTTCCGTGGTGAAACTTATTATTTTGCTTGTAATTCTCGATTGACGAGACGGCAAGCTTTTCTTCACCAAAAATAACAGAATAAAAAAGTATCACCTTCGACACTCAAATGAGTGCTATAAAGTTGAAATTTTCAAAACTTGTATAGTGAAGTAATACTATTCCAATTTTTTTTTTCATTTTTGGCATGGCAAACACATGGCGTTTCAATTTAATTCTTATTCAAATGAAATTCAGAAAATATATGAAACTCGAAACAGAACTCAAAAAATATATATTTCAAAGATATGTGTAACAAATATTTGGCTCTGTTTGTCGTGCATCGTTAACGTTATTTGTGGATATTGCTTTATTTTGTATTTAAAGTTTCTTGACAAATCTTGTCAGCAGGAACTGTTTTGAGTCGGAATCGGTATGACCAACATTTTTTGACCTTTATTCAGCGGAAACGAATCACACAACTCTGCGTACAATATCCGAAGAAACCCCATTGTTTTAATTATTTTTAGCTTGTGTTATTACTGTTTTTTTTTTAATTTCATTTTTAAGGGTATCAAACTACTTTTAGGACATGCTATATTTTCAAGATTTGAAGAATAATTCAAAATGAAAACTTCTTTGAACTATTTCATTTATGAAATTTCAAATAGACTATAAATATGCCTGAATACAAGACATTCAAATGTTTTGCTAATTCCCACTTCATATCCCACCACCAAAGTCCCAATTCTCAATCGATTAGTCCGCTCAAGCTCGACAACAGAAACAAAACGTGTGTCCTTCAGCCGTTTTTACATGTGTCAAATCGCATCCTCGGAACAGTACATGAACTACCATCAATCGGGAAGGCCCCCAGGAAAGCGACGTGCGAAAATCGATAGTTTGGTTAATTCCTAAACTCGGTCGAAACGTGCTCCACGTTGCCTCTGACTGATCCTATTAGCTGGTATGTCCAGCTCGTCCAGCCCACTAGAATCGAACCATCAACGGGCAGAATCAGTCTCGTTCCGGCGGTGTTTCCCTAGGGTAGTTGCGAAGAGCTTCCTTTGAAGAGTTGACGGGGCTGACACAATTAGATCCCCCTTTGAGTTGAGTGCAACAGTTGACTTTTGCGGGTTACCCGGAGTGGAACCGGCGGTCAATGGTCCCCCAAGTGGCGGGTTGCTCCGTAATTAAAGTGGCCAGTTAGTGGGTAGTTAAGTTGAAGTGCGTATCGTTGATGTTTCCTTTGGGAACTGTGTTGATTGCACTGAGATAAATCTTGTCGTCGTTATCGCAATGATATCTTCACGAATTCAAAATATTCCATCAGATTTTCTCTCCGTGTCCCCAACCAAATCATCAGTCTAAAGTGTGTCTAATGTGGTCAATCTCTCTTCTCCAAACATCCACAGGAATATGGCCTACAATGGACTGTCCCAGCACGTGGACTTTGTCCGGCTGCCCAACCCGGGCGAGCGGTTCGAGCTGCTGGACCTGATTGGCGAGGGCACCTACGGCGAGGTGTACAGCGCCAAGGACAAGCACAACGGCCGCAAGTTTGCCGTCAAGGTGAGTGTTTTCAACTGGGGTTAAGATTAGATGCTGACAAGGTGGATGACACTAGAGAGACGGATTTGATTAAAACGGGGTTTGGATAGTGGAGAAATCGAACAGCGTTTTTCAATTTAAGTTGGAAAGTGAATAGAGATTGGCATTTCGAGTGGGACCTGTAACATATCATACAGGTTGTATGTAAACGATACCGTTTCAATTTCACTGAAATAAATCTTCGATGAATAATGTTCCAATTGAATGTTGATCCAGATAAATCGGAAAAGCAGAGTCATTAACCTGTTAAATTTTATGAAACCTTGAAATGACCCAAAGGTCAATATTTATTTGAAAAATAATGTTCTTAAAAGTCTTAGGTGTTTATACCAAGTACACAAACAATACAATGTATCCAAAAACGCTCAACGTTCCCACGATTCACTGCAATCGAAATGGACATGGTTCCCTCCTTTCCTTGGTTGTATCGCTACTTGTAGGGCTTCAGGGCACACGTGATAGGAATTTGTGTCCAACTTCAACCTCGACCAGCGTGGACACGTTGATGAACACACAGAAAACAGGCAGGGGAAATTGGCAGCTTGCAAATCGGAAATCGTGAAACATCGTTTCCAAAGGGTGGAACGTTGTAATGTTTAAGGTATTTTTCTACCAGCTGTTTTATGCTACCATACAAGCGGATTATTTTAATTTGCGATGAAGCAGAAAGCGTTGCGAAACAAAATTAGAATCCCCCAACCAAACGCCACTTTGAAGTACCCTTTGTATGAAGATCAGACCCAACTCTGGCAGGGTTGAAAAAAAACCACCCACAATCCGACATGATGTAGGAATGAAGCGTTTGGCATGAGTTGAAAAAAAAATGAAACAGTTTAAACTGTGCTCCTCCCACAACACACTCAACAAAACAAACGACTTCTGGAATTGTTTCAGCTTGTTATCTTTTTATGGAATAACAACTGTCTGTGTCTGCCATTTTTATATAATTACAATTAAATAATTTGCCCCTAACAATTGGTTTACGATGGGGGAGGCGAGCTATTTTTCCGGCATTTTATCTATCTCTGCAATGGACAAACAACGCAGCAGAACAGACCAAGATTTGCACGCACTCGAGGTTGCGTACGCAAATGAAGAGAGATATTTAAATGAATCAACCCTTCTTTGATGGCTGAAGTGTGTCTGTTGGAAGACGCAGCCGATGGTGTTTCCCACACGTATTAAATTGCGGCTATTGAAATATGTTTGCAGCTCTAATTCTTGGTCTGGTATTTGCTGGTCATTGAATTTGAATTTGAGTCACAATTGATTGAGTAATTTTCGTTACAAAAGCCGTTTCGAATTGATGTTGATAAATTAAATACAAACAGTAATATTTTTTGAAGAGAACCAACTTTGAAGACCATTTTGCGATATTTCAAGATTTAATTTTCCCTGAGTTTTTCTTAGCTAACTATAATTACAAAACTGTCAATATGATTTGTGTAATAGTATCATGATTTTTATTTTAAAGATGAGCCTGACTTGAAAATCTAAAAACATTTTCGGATACTTTTGAAAATTTTACACTTGGATAAGATAAAATAAGTTTTTTAATAGTATTTTTTAGTGTGTTGCCTTCCTCACTGAGGTAAGGCTATAATCCTGCTCTAAAAATGAACTTTGTATAAAAACGTCGTAGACCCACCTTCATGTATACATATCGACTCAGAATCGAAAACTGAACAAATGTCTGTGTGTATGTGTGTGTGTATGTGTGTGTGTATGTGTGTGTGTATGTATGTATGTGACCAACAAACTAGCTCATGTTTCTCGGCACTGGCTGAACCGATTTGACCCGAACCTGTTGCATTCGACTTGGTTTAGGGTCCCATAGATCGAGTTTTATAAAGATTGAAGTTTCGATAAGTAGTTCAAAAGTTATGTATAAAATGGGTTTTCAAATATATCCGGATCTCACTTAAATGTATGTAAACTATGTCCAGGTCCATCATCCGACCTATCGTTGGTTAGGTTATCAAAAGACCTTTCCAACGAGTCCAAAACATTGAAGATCTGGCAACCCTGTCTCGAGATATGGCCACTTAAGTGATATTTATGTACTTTTTGAAAACCGGATCACACTTAAATGTATGTAAACTATGTCTGGATCCACCATCCAACCCATCGTTGGTTAGGTTATCGAAAGACCTTTCCAACGAGTCTAAAACATTGAAGATCTGGCAACCCTGTCTTGAGATATGGCCCCTTAAGTGATATTGATGTACTTTTTGGAAGCCGGATCTCACTTAAATGTATGTAAACTATGTCCGGATCCACCATCCGACCCATCGTTGGTTAGGTTATCAAAAGACCTTTCTAACGAGTCTAAAACATTGAAGATCTGGCAACCCTGTCTTGAGATATGGCCCCTTAAGTGATATTGATGTACTTTTTGGAAGCCGGATCTCACTTAAATGGATGCAAACTATGTCTGGTGCTACAATCCGACCCATCGTTGGTTAGGTTATCGAAAGACCTTTCCAACGAGTCCAAAACATTGAAGATCTGGCAACCTTGTCTCGAGATATGGCCACTTAAGTGATATTTATGTACTTTTTTATTCCGGATTTGAAAAATAGATGAAATTTGTGTACAGTAGGGTGCCCAGAATATGAGACTTTTTCTCAAAACCTCGCTCCACAAGCTGAATATTGTTCCTTGAGCTATTTTAGGACTCTGGGCCAAATATGAGCAAAATCGGTCAACATTTACCCATTGATACTCGAAGGTGAAGTTTGTATGGGAAAAATTTAAAAAATGTATGGAAAATCCAACTTTCTTACGGTTTGGTCTCCAAGGCACGCTGCTTCCATCCAAATGTTCCCAAAAGTGAGATTCTCATTGAAAATTTAATGCTCTACAACTTTGTAGAACATACCAAAGCTGTAAAACTTGATCCTGAAAAGTTATTAGCGATTTAAAAAAGTCATTTTTGTATGAAAAACAATTTTTTCACCAACTTTAGGCTCGAGTATCAATGGGTTAATCTCAACCAATTTCGCTCAAAATTTACACAGATGTTTAAAATAACCCAAAAAACAGTTTTCCGCTTGTGGAGCAGGGGGTCATTTTTTCTGGGCACCCTAGTGTACAGCCGTTGTTGGTAATTAGTAGGCTTAGTGATTTTTCACGCTCGAAAATAGCTAATTTCACGGGGACCTCAATTTCAAAACACTAAATTTCACGCAAATTTCGCGGAACGTGAAAAATGCTAAAATAACTCTGAAAATCTTTTGTTTTAATCACAGAAATTACTATTTATACTTCATTCAATAAACTAAATAAATCTTCACTAAATTTGAACCTGACACAAAAAAAAATTAGTAATTTTCAAAAATATTTCCACCTGGTCAATAGATGAGCTTTATTTATATTTTAAAACAAAATGTCATTTAATGAACTACTTTTTTAATATTCGACTAATAAAGCAAAAACGTTTTCGCTGATTTGCTTCTGTTTTATCAGTTTACAGTTTATTGAATTTCATATCACAGCAAGATTCAACAATCTTGTCCAGCCAAAATGAGTAAAATAGTTTGAATTTTCTGCGACATTCAGCCCATTCAAAATAATTTTTAAGGATTTCATCTCTCTCTTCAAAAACTAAATTTAACATCAATAGGCAAAAAAATATAATTTGTAAATGAGAACAGAAAACAAATAACAGGTGGCATATTGAACTTTCACGGGAATTATCCACCAAAATAATCAAATATCGTTAAAATTAAACAGGGCTTCGAAAAAAAATCTGAAATGCTTTCAAAAATAAAAAATACTCTTCCTATAATTTTGGATAAAACAAAGCTTATTTCTTCTAATTTTTTTATGAAATTTTACATTTTAAATAAAATTGTAGTAAAATTTTACTAAAGCGAAAAAATATTACTATATTTTGTTTGTTTCTAAAAAACTGAAAAATCTAAACAATTCTTCAAATGGTTCATATTAAGCTTTTCAATTGAAAACTTATAAAATTTACAGAAATAGTCTTTATGGATGAAATATTGAAAATGATTTGAATTTTTTTATAAATTCATCGAAATTCACTAACCCTGTATTAGTAATTGAACAAGGGTATTCGCTCGCTCAATTCTACAGTAGTTCTTAAAATTATGTTTATTCCTATTTAAGTATAATAAAATATTTTGAGATAAATCGTTACAGTTTCACACAAACATAAAATTTCACGGGATTTCGCGGAAAAAGACTAATTTCGCGGATTTCACGCTGTCCGCGAAATCGTGAAATTTCACTAACCCTAGTAATTAGTGAGGAAGGCTTCAACCACATAGGTGGATTAAGTTAGTTTTTAAAACACAATTTGTTTAAAAAAAACTGATTTTCATGCATTTTCAGTAGAAAAAAATTCATATAAGATATGAAAACTTTTGATTCATGCTTAGAATTTATCGTGCTCCATTCACGTTCACGTTCAGATCAACGTAGGCTCCGTTCGCGTTCACGTTTATGTTAACTTTTAACGATTCCGTTAAGTTAAACGTCGTTAATTTAAACGTTTAACAGCACTGCCCCTTACTAATTTGAAATTATTACACAAATAAATTCAAAACCTGTCAATGTTACCCTGGATAATGGTACTAGTCTGCTGTATCCTGTTACTCAAGCTTTTTCTTAGAAAATATTTTTTTGATAATATGGGAAGTTTCAAAGTAGAACTTCTAAAAAAATCATAAAATACCGTAAGTACTCAAATTTACAATATGGGTATCAAACGAAGCGAAATTTTGTATGCTTCTTCGCAGCTCTAGTATATTTGGAATTAAATACTCTTGTTTTCACAAAATACCGTTTTTTTTCAAAAATACTCAAATGTTCACTAAATACAGACTCGATTGTCCGAAGTTCGAGAGGTTTGTTTGGAACTTCGGATAATCGAATCAGGAAAAAAAATTGTTTCGAATTATTTTATTTTCGTACTTTTAACAAAAAATTCGAGTTCTGCGACCTCATTCAAATCAGTATTTTTAGGTTTTTCCATTGCGACGGTATCTTTCTGCGGCGATTAATTGAAGCGCAGGATTTTATTTTTTTCGAAATTATTAATAGTTAATTGCCTATTAAATTACAACATGGTTTTTTTTTTCAATATTTGATCACCGCCATGATGGATTTTAAAATAATAAATAACTTTAGCGCAGTTTAGAGTTCATACTTAAGCTCGACAATTAAAAACAAGACAACTAAAAAAAAATTCTCGTTATTCGATTATCTGAAGTGATTTTTTTCCGAGACCTTTGGATAATCGAGTCTGGACTGTACCGTATTTTTTCGAAAATAATAAAATTTTCATAATTGGCAACATGGGTATAAAACGAAGCGAAATTTGGAATGAATTTCACTGTTTTAGAGTTTTTTGGATGAAATACAAAAAAAAATCACAAAATAACGTTTTTTTATTTAAAGTACCCAACATTTCTTAATTTGTAATATGGGTATCAAACGGGTCTCGTGGCGCAGGGGTAGCGGCTTCGGCTGCCGATCCCGATGATGCTATGAGACGCGGGTTCGATTCCCGCCTTATCCACTGAGCTTCTATCGGATGGTGAAGTAAAACGTCGGTCCCGGTTTCTCCTGTCTCGTCAGAGGCGCTGGAGCAGAAATCCCACGTTAGAGGAAGGCCATGCCCCGGGGGGCGTAGTGCCAATAGTTTCGTTTTTCGTTTCGGGTATCAAACGATTTGAAATTTTTCATGAATTTTCACTGTTTTAGAATTTTTGAATAAAATACTACAATTTTCACAAAATACCGTTTTTTAAAGTACTCTATCATGGGTATCAAACGATGCGAAATTTGGCATGATTTTTCATTTTTAATTGAGTTTTTTTGTAAAATACTAAAAATTTCACAAAATTCCTTATTTTCTCGAAATTAACCAAATTTTCATAACTTGTATAATAAGTATACAAAATACAGCATTTTGTGAAAATTTGAGTATTCCATTCAAAATACTCTAGAACAGTGAAAGAGCATGCAACATTCAAATTGTTAATACCCATGTTGCAAATTATGAAAATTTGAGTACTTTTAAAAAAAGGGTATTTTGGGAAAATTTTAGAATTTCATTCAAAAAACTATGAAACAGGGAAAATGCGTGCAAAATTTCAAAGCGTTTGATACCCATATTGCAAATTATGAACATTTGAGTACTTTCAAAAAAATACAGTATTTTGAGAAAATTTTAGTTTTTTATTAAAAAAACCCTAAGACAGTGAAAATGCATGCAAAATTTCAAATCTTTTGATACTCATTCTGAAAATGATGAAAATTTGAGTACTTTAAAAAATACGGTATCGGTTTTGAAAATTTGAGTATTTAATTCAAAAAACTATAAAACAGGGAAAATGCATGCAAAATTTCAAAGCGTTTGATACTCATATTGCAATTTATGAACATTTGAGTACTTTCAAAAAAATATAGTATTTTGAGAAAATTTGAGTATTTTTTATTTATAAACGTTACTTAATCCACCTTTAGGTGGTTGGTGCCTTCCTCTCATTTATAGAGTGATTCCAACCCCCCTAAAGTGTCCACATGGTTTATGGATCTCCCCTAACGTGATCGCAGCACCTAAGAGGTCCTAATAAAAATAAGTGATGAGTAAAAAAAACAGACTACCTACAGACTTTTTGTCAAGATTATACGGACACCGCCTTTTTTTTAAATGCTTGTAATTTTAGATAGGTACGTCAGATTTCAAAAATTCTTAATCCACAAGAAAGGTCATTTCATAACCTTTCTGAAAATATATAATATCGCAGGTTTTCATGCAAAAACCACTTTTTTTTTGCAAATTGTGAAGTTTATATGCAGCAGTTTTTTAAGCATAACTTTTGATTTGCTTCAGTAAATCTTATAAATTTCAATAGCGACTTATGGGACCCCAAGACGAATCGAATAAGGCTAATACGGTCAAAATCGGCTCAGCCAGTGACGAGATATTCCAGTGACATTGATTCGGTACACATGTCTACATACAGCCAAACACACAGACATTTGCTCAGCTGGTGATTCTGAGTCGATATGTATAAATGAAGGTAGGTCTAGGAGGTCTAACTAAAAAGTTCATTTTTCGAGTGATGTTATAGCCTTTCCTCAGTAAGGTGAGGAAGGCAAAAACCCTAAACCAAAATTTCAAATCTTTTGATACTCATTCTGAAAATTATGAAAATTTGAGTACTTTAAAAAATACGGTATTTTTTATGAAAATTTGAGTATTTCATTCAATTCAATTCAATTCATTTTATTTACCGAAATAACAATTTTACAACTTGTGTGAATGGCTGGTTCAAAGAGATTTGGTGTTCCTTGCAACTATTTCCTTTTCAATAACCGCTTGGTATCAGAAGGTTCTTCAAATGCAATTAAACAAAAACTAGGGAAAATTTGGCCAAAAAACCTAGTGAGATCGAAACAAGTATTTCATTCAAAATATTTTAAAACAGTCAAAATGCATGCAAAATTTCGCTTCGTTTGATACCAATATTGCAATGAGTATTGTCAAAGAATTCGGTATTTTGTGAAAATTTTAGTATTTCATTCAAAAAAATCTAAAACATTGATAATGTCAACAAAATTTTGCTCGTTTGATACCCATATTGCAAATAATGAAAAACTTGAGTATTTTTGAAAAAATACATTGAAAATTTTACATGATATTGTTGAAATAATGCCGATGTAAATATTTTTCAAAGTTTTGTCCCTCGGCTCTGGCCGTGGTCGAGGGAGGGGGGGGGGGGCAACAAATTAAAAAATATAAATATTGTAATAACAAGCAATAATTTCAACATTTGCATGAAAAAAGTGGTTTCAATTGCATTTTACACTAGTTCAGTTGTGTTGCAATCATTAGTTTTCAAAAAATGTAAGATTTGACGAAAACAAAAATTTATCGAAAACAAACTTTTTGCGATACTAAACATCATTTTTATTTTAAAGATCAGGAGGTATTTTTAAATCAACCGAAACATGCTAGAAATGATTCTAAATGCAGGGGAATGCATTTTGAATTGATTTCAGTTTACTGCACTTAAATTTATATTAAAATTTTCAAGTTTTTTTTAAATACTCGTTTTGCCCCATGATTTTTCGGGCTAACTTTAAACGGGGAAGGGGGGAGGGGTAAGACAAAAACTCTAAATACAATTTTTACCAGCCTAAGCCAATTTAAGAAAGATTTAAAAAACGAGTTATCGTCCGTTATCGGCGATAATATATTTCGAATATTTTGTCATCATGAATAACTTTTTGAAAGGGCTAGAAACACTTATTTTTCACATTTTTGAAAAATGTCACAAAGGTTCTTTTTGACTGCAGATTTCATTTTACATGAAAAATTATTGCAATATTTTGTTAAATCTTTTTTTATGATTTATTTTTAAAAACCACTAATTTTTCCCTAAAATCAAATTATGCCCTTAGTGGGAGTTTCTAAAAATCCTTAAAACTCATAAAAAATATATTTTTGGATCACAATTTTTAGTGACAAAGAATGATTTTAATAATCAGCAAAAAAAAAAATACCAGTATCATTTTTTTTTTGTGTAGTCCTCATCTATACCTAAAACATTGCCGAAACCATCAAATCGAATAAAAAAAGATCTTAAAAACACACATTTTAGATTTTTACAGACAATTTTTGTAGGGACAGCTGTCAAATTTGTTTGGAAAATGATATAACCAACTAATGATGCTAATTGGCTTCATTAGGCATACGAAAAGCACCCACATTGATCAGTTTGACAATTTTGGAATAAGAAGACGAAAACTTCTTCAGTTGCTGTGCAGTGTGCACCCTTAAAATTCTGAGTACTGTTATTCTTTTTTAAAAACACAAATAATAAATATCGTTTTCTTTTGCGTTTCTCAAAATTCCCATTCCAGATCCTCGAGAGCATCGCCGACAACATCGAGGAAATCGAGGAGGAGTACCTCGTCCTGCGCGATCTCTCCAAGCACCCCAACATACCAGACTTTGCCGGCCTCTTCCTGAAACGGGGCCTCACCGTCGAAGATGACCAGCTGTGGTTCGTGCTGGAGGTAAGTGACCGACCCCCTACAATCCATAGGTTCCAATTTTGTAACACACTGCGTAACGCCACCACCGAGTCCGAGTCCGCGTCTGTAGATCTGATCTGATTTGTGATGCTCTCGGAAGTGCAGATTTGTGAAAGGTCCCGCCCCAAGTGGTCTTCTCCGCGGTTGTCCAACCAATCAGGTTACGTTACGATTACACCGCGTGGGGTCCGTCGCGAAAGTCGCCTCTTTAGGCCTTTTCAACTGAATATGCATCAATTGACCGTGAACTTGGCGCGCGAGCTACTTCGGGTTGTACGACGAGACTAATTAAGCTGGATGGAGAAAAGCTTGCCTTTATCAAAATCGCGCACCAAATTTCGCTCCACGCGCTAATTGCGCGCGCTTAGGTGGCGGCCTTTAATTAAGAGAGGTAGCTCAACTTTGGACGTCGCCGGATGAAGTTGGTTGCATTACGGTCGAGCCTTACGACTCTATCATCAGCTGCTTCCGTCATCGATGTTGATTGGCTATCAAAGCGTATGCAATACGGCGTTAAACGCAGTGGAGTTTTTTAATTTGCTCCATCTGGTATCGATTTTTAAAAGCTTAATTTGATACTGAGTAAACTTAAACCAATATGAACTTTGATCAGAAATCAAAGATTTACTTCGACCTCAACCAGTTAAAAAACGCCTCAAAGTATGCAACACAATGCTGGTCTTCAAACTCCTAAATGTACGCCACCAAAAATTTCTCTCAACTGAATATTTATAAATTCAAACCAAACGCGGATTTAGGGTAAAAGATATCAAATTACAAGGTGTAATTCGGACGTAAAAATTAAGACGTACCTTTTACCTGGCATACACTTGATCTGGATCTCCAAGCTTTTGCGTTTATTAGTTGTGAAAACTTTTCTCCGTGAAAAAATGCGCAAAGATATTAAACGCGCGATAAACGCGTTGGATGAATGCGAAAATAATTAGTGCATCTTTTAACTTCGGGGGAGAGAGGTGAGTGCGGGTGTCAATCATGCTAATGAATATTGCATCGAGGTAGCAAATCTCTCACCTTCTGTGGGATTCCCTCAACTTTTAACTCTGTGTGCGTCACTTGGTGGGCGCCGATATCACTTGTTCACTTCCAAGTTTCGGAAATTTAAACGAAAATTCATGAGCTTAACGAAGTGTCCCTTTGGACCGCCAGCTGAGTATCGGTCACTAGGGATGCTCAGAGGTTGTGAGGTAGTTTGATTGATTTCTGGAAATTTGAAAAAAATTCCAATCAGTTTTGATCATTTTCTAAATAAACTTATTTAAATGATGCTGCATTTGAATATTAATTATAAATATAAATATTTTAATCAATTTTTCATAAATCATCAAGATATTTTTGCAAACTTTTATACACTAAAAAAGAAAAATATTTTAGAAATATTATACTTCTGAGCAATTCTCTACGAAATCGGTCTTTTTTCTTCAATTTTAATTTTTGCATTTTTTAATCCGGCTGAAACTTTTGTGGTGCTTTCGGTATGCCCAAAGAAGCCATTTTGCATCATTAGTTTGTCCATATAATTTTCCATACAAATTTGGCAGCTGTCCATACAAAAATGATTTATGAAAATTCAAAAATCTGTATCTTGTGAAGGAATTTTTTGATCGATTTGGTGTCTTCGGCAAAGTTGTAGGTTTGGATACGGACTACACTGGAAAAAAATGATACACGGTAAATTTTTTTTTGGTGATTTTCTATTTCACTTTTTGTTACTAAAACTTGATTTGCAAAAACACACTATTTTTTTTTTATATGATTTAGGGAACATTAAATGCCAACTTTTCAGAAATGGTAGGGTGGTCTGAAAAATTGCCATTTTCGTTGATTTTCGCAAAAAACACTTTTTTAGAAAAATGACCTATACATGTCTGGGTACCAAAAGTTGCGTCTTTCAATTACAAAAAAAAAATGATATCCAGACATGTTTAGGTCATCGCTGAAAATTTGAAGTTATCGAAATTTTAGTGAAATAGTTGATTTTTTTGCCGATTTCGTCATTTTCCAGTTTATGCGCGCGGCGCGTCGAAAAACACGGATTTTATTTTCAAAAAATCATATCTCGGAATCCTGTAAATGAACTCCTCCCATTTTTTAGTATGTTACGTAAAAATGTTCGGGGAATCCGATAAAAATATTTTTAAGACATTAGCTCTTTGGTCAAGACACCGTCAAAACGGCATTTTAATGTTTCATACGCCCTTTTCATATGTTAGGCTAGATTTTTGAAACTTCTTACTATTTTTCTTTGAAAGGCCAACTTATCACCTTTCATTTGCGTATAAGACAATTAAAATCGGTTGAAATTTGCGAGGAGTTACGATTTTTTGAAAAAAAGTGGTTTTTGCGAAAATTTACGAAAATTGCCATTTTCAGACCACCCTAACACGGCGTAGGTCACCCTAATGGCCAAACAAAAAAATACGGGTCTAATTATTTCGGCCAGGGAACCCCAAGACAAATTTTGAGCCCGATCCGAGCACTTTTGTTTTTTTCCATGCTGTTTTCGTGGGGAATTGCTGAATAAGTAATTTTTTGTGATACATTAAAAGACGAGAGAAAGTTAAAAAAATTACTATGCCTTTATTATTAAGATACAAATTATGGAAATTATTTAAGGGTGCACAGCAACCAAGGAAATTGTTGTCTTCTTATTCCAAAATTGTCAAACTTACGGATCCAATCCTGCAAGAATCTGATTGTAAAAATAGTCAAACTTTGTTGTGAATAACTACAACTAAAAATGAAAAATAATTTATCGAATGCACACTTCAAGATGTTTTACCGAATTCTGTAGCGAAAAAATCGGTAAAGTTTAGATCAATTAACCTGGGTGATGAATAGAGAGAATGCGTAACATGATTTTCGAATAATCCCACTTTGTTTACATCTGCAAAGTAGGAGGCTGTTCAATAGGGTGCCCAGAAAAAATGACCCCCTGCTCCACAAGCGGAAAACGGTTTTTTGGGTTATTTTAAGCATCTGTGTAAATTTTGAGCGAAATTGGATGAGATTAACCCATTGATACTCGAGCCTAAAGTTGGTGAAAAAAATGTTTTTCATACAAAAATTACTCATTTAAATCGCTAATTATTTTTCAGGATCGAGTTTTACAGCTTTGGTATGTTCTACAAAGTTGTAGAGCATTAAATTTTCAATAAGAATCTCACTTTTGGGAATATTTGGATGGAAGTAGCGTACCGTGCAGACCAAACCGTAAGAAACTTGGATTTTCCATACATTTTTTCGATTTTTCCCATACAAACTTCACCTCCGAGTATCAATGGGTAAATGATGACCGATTTTGCTCATATTTGGCCCAGAGTCCTAAAATAGGTCAAGGAACAATATTCAGCTTGTGGAGCGAGGTTTTAAAAAAAGGTCCCATATTCTGGGCACCCTACTGTTCAAGCATAAGCATGACTTTTTTCATATTGGTAAATGAGCTGTTTTATAATCAATAGTATGGGGTTTAATTTGTCTAGTTTTTGTAAATTTTTGCTGGAAAATTGTCGCATTTCGTTCGGTTAGAAAAGATTTTTCTTTTTTACGGGTGACGAAAAACTGCGGCGAGAGTGTCATTCTGCGATGTCGCAGATAAATTCCTTGTCCAGCGAAAAAACATCGCTAATTCTAGCGAAACTGATCCAACAAACAGAGAAGATTTTCACTAAACCAGGTTTACTAACTGAATTAAACAATAAACTTCCATTCATAATTATAAAAAAAATGACGATTTCGCCTTCTACTTTCTTAAGATTTCTTCACTTCAACTCCAGGTCTTCAAAAGCCACACATTTTTCTTTCCTGCAAAAAAAAATATATTTTTTTAATGATCGATAACAATACTCTCCCTTTTGGCGAACAGTAAATTAGTTCCACTTTGACAGTTCAAAACCACTATTCAGCACCCAGAGTTAACCATCTGTCAAAATGAACAAAATTCACCTAATAACGGTAGTAAGATGAACAATAATGAAGTTCTTTACCGTAGTAAGTAAGACTTTACCAAATTTGGTAGTATTCAGTTCACCGAACTGTTCAGCAGTTGAACAATCAGTAAAATTTACTGAATTCCGTAAAAATATAAGTGTGTACCTTTTGAAAAATCTTAAAATTTCATAAATTTCTTGGACCTAAGAAAAAAAATAGAATGGAATGGGATGGAAGAAATGCAACAGAAGTTCAATTCCCTTTAGCAACTTGTCACAATTACAGGGTGTCAAGATAGCACGATTCGATCAGAACTGCATTTCATATGAAGAGTGACAACATTGCACTGAGTTGCAGGATTGAAGTCGAGTTTTGGAAATCTGTAAAGGTCAAAAAAATATGTGGCATTGAAAGCAGCGCTAAATAACGTTCTTAACTAAATTCAGCCAAAAAATCACATGTGACAAAATATCATGATCACGATGAATTGTTATTACAAAATGTTTAAAACTACGCGATAAGATAGTATCTCTTCCCTGACAGATCAATATCTCTCTTGAGCACCCCTTACCCAACTCACCTTGCATCATCCCTACACGCTGGCTGCTGGTCTCCGCAGTCACTCTCTCACTCACCTTAAGGTGCGCAGCTGCTTGACACCGTCAATCTCTTTTCTCCTGAGAGCAAACACTATCAGCGCGTTGATGAAAATGCACCCACGCAACAAGGGAAAAACACGTCAAGACGTTGTGTTTTTTCGGTGAGAGAGACGAGAGCCTCTGCCTCCACCTCTTCCAAATTTCGCGGAGGTCGTCACGATCAGCGTTGGGAGTTGATCGCCGCGGCGGCATCGAGATAATTTGAGACCTCCACCGGCGGCTACTTCAGTTGATTCCACTACGCCGGAGGACACGGAAGTTACTCGGCTCAACTTACGCGAGTATCACCTTTTTTAAGCTTAAAACATCTTCAACAGAAGAAAACGTCGTCACCGTCGACCTAGCTATTGCTCCGCGTGGCAATAGTCAAATCTAGTGTCGTACTTGTGTCGGCCGAAATTCGCGAATTCTGATCAGGCAGCCGCGTTCTGACAATGCAATACCGCGTGTCGTGTATCGTGATTGTCGCTCTCGAAACCCCGGCCTGTCGCTTCGTGTGGCGAACGACGTCCCGGTTCGAGGTCGGACTGGAGGGAGCCGCAACCGCAACCTGCCAGCAGAACCGGAAAGAAGATGAAGATCCAGAAGTTGGGGTGGCCGCGTTGCCAGAACCACAACGAGCCATTGCAGATAAAAAGCAAATCAACGAGGACAAAGACCTGGTAGGTCTTGGAGTGATTAATCCCCCTAACAGTTCAAAGAACCACAAGCAACGACATCACCAGCAGTGGTACCACTCCAGTGGAACGTCCGAGTCCGCGGTATTCTGTACCTATGCGGAGTTTCCGCGAAAGGGTGGAGTTCACGTGCGTAGTGCGCAAGTCACGTGGATTTACCGGACGAAGAAGGTGGAAACGGGGGCGACCCTGACTAGTATTTACATTTTTACATACGTGCACATTAAGGTGAGCACGGAAAAGTGCCTGCTGGCGGATGAAAGGACTAAAGTGGACAGTGAATTGGCAGGAAGAGGCCTTGAAGGGCTGCTAGAACTGAAGCAGGTATTTTGGACGATGTTTGGGAGAATGTTGAGTGCAAGATTGTTGATATTATAATTGCTAAAGAGGGATGCTGCTATGTAAATTCGCTTCTGGTGCTACTGTTTTCGCGTTGTGAGTTGACATAAAATAAAGGAATTACCGGGATTTAAAAATAAATAAAATTAAAACATTATTATCTAAGATTACAATTCTCAATAATAATCTCAACTCAGGTATTTTATAATGGGATCATACTTGTATCAACTGTATTTTTTCACAGTTCATATTTACATTCTATAAAAGAATTATTAATATTATATTGAAGATTTTGTACAACTTTTCCGCGTAAAGAAATAAAACTTCATCGGAGTTATTTTATTTATAACTAATTTCATAACGAACACGTAAAAAAGGGATCCTTAGTACTATGTCAAACAAATACAGGTCGCAGGTTTTTTAAACCCCAAAACAATGATCTTTATGAAAACAATCCTTACTGATTGCCCGGATAAAAAATTACCATTTGATTACCATATTGGATCATACAATGACACTTTGAGAAATGGTAACTATTTGTGAAATCGTTTTTTCAATTTCCCAAAATTAAAATTTAACTATATTAAACTATTTGTGAACTGTTTGATTTAAGGTTACTTTTTGTCAAATAGTACTTAAACCATTTATTTACCATACAACAAACAGTTTTTTGACGAAAATAGTACTGAGTTTTTTAAGGTTACCATTGCTAACCACCCTTATGCCAGATGGTTAAACCATTTGTGAGATAGTAAAAATTCATGCCAACCATATAAATACCATTTTTAAAATAGTAGTCAAACATTTTTGGAAATGGTAGTAACAATATAGTTTAAAGTTCAATTACCATATGAAAAAAAGTTTTTATATGGTACTTTTTTATGCGGGTGATTGTTGATCAATATTGTCCAATTTGTTCCTGAAGTCAATTTTTTAACTTATTTAATCACAAATGGGATAAAATAGACCCCGGTTGATGAGACTGTCGCTAATCGACTTTTTAGAATGTGTTCAAATTCCATGGTACGTTTTTGAAACGTACCATGGCATTTGAACACTTTGTTCGTGGTTCCCATTTTCATGAACGCTTGTTCACGATTTAGGGAAATCTTTTTTCTCCGTGTAGTGTGTCCCAAAAATGGCGGAATTCTTCGGGCTCACCCAAATTTCGATAGGTTTTTGCCTCAGGAACAATGTTTTCATACAACAACAAAATCCCAAAAATCGTTTAGAACTCGCGATTTACGATTTTCGAAAAAATTGTCTGTTTTCATAAAAAATATCATGTTTTGTTCTAAAACCATGAAAAATGCGTTAAAATTGCCCCCTATTTCACTTTACTTAGGAGTTCTACCAATAATGTTCTTTATTCATATTGGTCCAGGAAGTCGTCATTTTTTATTGGCAGCATGTTAAAGTTGGAGAAATGATTTTTTTTTACGAATTTCTCTCAAAAATCCATTTAAAAATTTTGGCACCAAAACCAATACCATCAGCTTGTAGGTAACATTTTTCTGAACAATTTTGCTTTTTTAAGAATTAGTTTTTTGTCACTTTAGTGCCAAGATACAGCCATTAATGTAAAATAAAAAAGGAGAATTTTCAAAACTCTCTATGAGAACTCAATTTTCACACTAACACCACTGTTTCAGCTACTGCCAGCATTTTATATGTTTCCAAACTTTTTGCATTGTTTTATAACAGCAATTTGCAACCAGAATCTAAAGTTTACATTGGTTTGGTTGTATGTCGTAAGCGTCATGCTGACGAAATGTATTTTAAATTAACCGCCTGTAGTACAACAAAATCTTTTTTTTTTCGAGATATTGATGAAAATAGTTTTTTTTAGATTAAAAAACATATGTAATAATGTAATTAATATTTTTTGAAAAAACGCTATTTTTATCAAAATCATGAAAAAAAAAAGATTGTGTTGTACTAAAGGTGGTTTATTTTATATACTTACATAATCAGTACTTATATGTTGAACACGGTTTGTCAAAAAAATCGAGATGACTCATAACAGATTTATACGTAGAAACCTTCCTGAGTCAGATTATATATGATTCAACATATTCTTTCGGTTAACATTGAGTTGAGTTGAGGTCTGATTTATATTTTTATTTGGAAGTTAATAGCAATTAAAGGAAGAAGACAAAAAAAAACATTTTGAAATTTGACATATAACAAAGTTTATTTACAATTAACTAAAATTACTTCACTTGAACAAGTAACACTGTTGGGTGACTTGTTTTGATAATTTATTTGTATTTGAGCATCATTTAAGTTTCATTTGACCCAATGTCACCTCCTCAAAGGGTTGAGATTGAGTAAATTTTCAAAAGATTGGCATTTAAGGAAGATTTCATCAAATTCCATCATATTTTGGGAAAATGTTGGTAAACAATGTATGAAAAATCCCACGTCTTTGTTATTAAGAAAATTCAACAGATGTACACTCAAACCTCGATGGTTTGACACCAACTGTTGTCAAACGAACGGGATCACTTCTAAGTTTGACACCCCGTTTAAACACGGAGTTCACACACTCTACCAAACGTTTGCTTTGATGGTGTGCGTGAGCGCCATGTAAAAAGTGACAGTTCCTCACTTTTTAGTTTGACTTTGTCAAATCAACGGTGTACAAACTAAAACGTGTCAAACGAAAAAGTGACCAACCACCGGGGGTTGAGTGTATCGTTTTTTGATTTTTTGGAAATCTAACCTCACCCCCTCCCCCCCCCCCCCCCTCCGAGGACAATTTTCCATATAAAACGAACATGCACAATCGCAACCCAATACGCCCTCATTTTTGGCAAATAATGGTCCTATTTTCAATGTTAAAAAATGAAAATAATGTTGAAGTGATTTTTTTTGTTCTTTTCCATTACAAAATATTTTGAAATTTTGAAACTTCAAGATGTCAATACTAAGTGTTTAAGCTCTTTCAAACAAATACTTTTTAATTAAAAAAAAAAACAGAAAATTTCACACAAATTTCATAACATCAATAAGAGACAAGTAATATGCAAATAAAATTTTGAACTTATACGATTGCTACAGTATGCAAACAAAATTGTTTCTTATTAGAGTTTTGTTTAAAAATGTGAAAATTCGTTCTCATACATTTTTTTATAATTTTAGACTCTCAATTTCATGAACGGCCTAAACGGCCAGTCATTGAGCAATTTTCAAAAGCGCTCGGGCTGGATGAATTATAAAAACAAAATAACATTTGACCATGTCATATGAAAACAAAGTCTTCCAGGAAATTTTACGAATCATACTCAAGACATCATTATCGGTAATCCATGATATAAAATTAAGGATTTTTTACGCCACTCCAACAAAAACGGGAAAAGGACTCGAAGCGATCTTCAAAATTTTGTAGGGTACCAAAAGTAGTGTTTTTAAATTTCAATAAAACGAGACATTGACGAGGGTACATTGTTTATGCTAAGTTATCCTTTTTTTAAGAACATTATTTTGTCATAACTTATTTTAATTATAACATAAATAAAGTCTTAAGTGGACAATAGGTTCTGTCTTCTTAAGACAAACAAATAAAAAAAAAATCAAATGCGTGCGAACCATTTTCTAAAACCATTTTGAAAAAGTTATGATGCACAGTACAAAATAATGTAAATTTGGTAGCTATAATTTTGGAAGGTTGAATATTACCTCTTTTATGATGTAATTTTACCTTCATTAAGACTGAAAAAAGTGACATTACACCAGAAAAGTGGTAAAATTACACATTTCCAGAGGAAAAATTACACCTTTTTTCTGACATAAAAGATGTACCCCTTCCCAGATGTACACAGCAAAAAAAGTAGTAATCCAGCTGCGTGTAAAAGGCCTGGGTGTAAAATAAATATTGCATTATTTTATGCAATGTTATGTGATTTAACACCCTGAAATATGTAGCCCATCAGTATGGGAAACCTACTTGACCGAAATGTCAGGTTCATATGTGCGTTTATCCTTACAACTTTTCATCGGTCTGATGGCCGAGTGGGCTAAGGCGCCAGTCCTTACTTTTGGTGCTGGGTTTGAATCCGTTGCAACTTTTTTTTTTTGTATTTGCAAAAATTGTACATGCAGTGTGTAATATTAAGTGTTTATTTTGACGAAGGTGATGTGCATGCTTTTGCATGCGATTTTACCATCGGATTTTTTGCTGTGTAATATTACCATAATTTTTTTTCTCTGTGTGGGAACCCTTTCTCAGGCCTGATGGCAAGAAATTTTCTTATCGATAGCTGAAAAAAAATGAGGCCTCAAAAATGCCATAAACTCGATATGTCGTTTACGCCACTTAGTCGTACAAGGATAGCCCTCCATAAAAAAGCCAATCCATAAACCACGTGGACACTTCAAACTATTTCAAACGTGATTTTATTTGATTAAAAAAAACATTTAAACGTCAAATCAGTTGTAAAATTTGCTGTTTACATTAAACCCCATTGATTTGTTCGTCAAATTTTAAGCACGTGGTTTCGTGCCTTTGAAAACTGTCGTTCCAATTAACAAATTCGGATTCGTTCACTCGAATGCAGGAGTTCCATTGGATTTTTTTTGTTCCATTCGATTTTAAGATACTCAAATCAGATAAAATAATATATTATAATTTCTTTTCATGATTTCAACATGTTGAAGAAAAAAGGGTTAACTAATTGTAACTACCGTTTTACGGCGGAAAGACGTAGAAACCATTTTCTCGATTTTGCATTTATGGCAGGTCGAAGTAGCACAATCACCTATTCTTTTTTTAAAACTGATTTGAATATAATTTTCAAAACTTAAGTAAATTTGAAATCTTCAATGTAATTACAATTCTAGTTTTGTTGAATGATGTATCTTTCAAACAAATTGGAATGTTTTGATTTACAACCATGTATCAATAAGCTTCGTGACATTTCTAATCGAAAGTTTAACCATTGTGACAACGTGACGTTCGGTGAAAACAACGCCAATTTCTAAACTTACTAAACATTGTATTCATCAGCTTTTCATTGAAAAGAAAAAAAAATATGTTTAAAATTACCATTAACCTACTCCAAAGATTTCCTTTTCGTTTTTCCTCCCATTTGACGGCGATAATGAGATGCTTCCGAGTGTGTGTGTGTGCTTTGTACTAATTGAATTTATAATCAGCAAAACATTTTGGCAGTTACACTTCAGGAAACTTGTCCAACGAGAAAAAAAAGGCTACCAACGTCACGCCAAAAAACTCGATTTTGTTTGGATAGCTCTTCAACTGAAGAGGGGTTCAGCGCTCAATGGTCCAGTGCACTTTAATTTTCCTTCCAACTTGGTTGGTCAGTTGTTGAACTTCGTCACTTTTTCCTTCAGCTGATGAACTTTCTACATAACATAAATAAGGAAAAAAAACTCAGTTTACCAAAAAAACAAAAAAATCGGAAAGTCAACTAGGAGATAACTCGTCGCCGTTGATGAAGATCGCTTCAAGTTATTTATTTTATTTAATGAAATCTCGTTGAACCATCGTCGTCAGCTGTTGAAGTGTGCCCTACCCCTTAGCTTTTTTTGGGCAAGGCCGTTGGCCGAAAGAAAAGCAAACAGAAAAAAATCACTTTCTTCGACAAATTATTTATCTCGACAATTTGCGCGCCCTTTTATCACCCGTTTGTGATCGGAAAAAAGTTTCACCTTTTTCGGCCTTTTCCGATTGATCAATTTCACTTTCCTTTGGATTAAAAGAGGTAAATCAATAAAAATGTTACGCAACCAGCAGCCATTGTTGTTACTAAACGCAAATTTACCCGGTCCACCCACGCACTGCACAGCCTTGGCGGCAAAAAATCAAACAACGAGCAGTAAGATGTGCGAAATTGCGCGCAAAAACAGTGTAGATTTGCGTGATTAAATAAGAAGGTGATAATGGAGCTGTGCCAAAGTGGTCATTATCAAATATTTAAACGGAGCGTTTGCTGATTGACGGAGGCTGAAATAGAAGAAAAAAAGCAAATGATGTTGGATGAATGCGAAATGCCGGCGCCTAGTGGCAGGTGGTAGATCGGAAGAACTTATTATAATTCACTTGAGAGCGGAGCTGGAGCGAAGAATAAATGTGTTTTAAATTTTAATTACACCTTGGAAAAGGGAGTAATGAGAGACGGTATAATTGGAAGGCGTAAAGTTCTTGATTGCCAAGTGTCTGGGGCAAATCGACTGTGATTGTAATTCTATTTTTTGCTCACTTTATCGTTTTTACGTATCGGTAGGAGTTATTTTCAACAAATGTATCTGGTGCTGTAAATCTTGGCCACCATTCTATTTTTTAAAATATGGTTTCTAATTTAATTTTCCATTTTTTTTTTCAAATGTTAGTATAGGAAACTTCTGGCAAATAGGAACTTTTGGAAATTATTCTAAAATTAATAATTTTCAGAAATTCAAATGTTTTTTTCAGCAAATAATTAAATAAAGAATTTAACAACATTTTGCTCTATTTATATTTTACGTTATTGTTTCCCTCCCTTCACCTCTTTTTTAAAAGACGAGCAGATTATTTTTCAAATAAAAACTAGATTATTCCATTGGAATTATATTTACTCCTAAATGTTTATTTGCAATTTTAAAGTAAAATATTGACGTTTAGTTGATTTAAAAGTTTGAAATATTAATTTTAATTTTTTACATAGAATTTCAAAAGTTATACTAACTTTCTTACTAAGTACGAAAAACATTACTAAAACCGAATTCTTTTGAACATCGATTAAAGAAGACTGTTTTGAGTTTGTCCCTCAAATTAGGATTGTTTATCAACAAACAACATTTTTTTTCATTGAAATATCGAAAGGTGTGTTTCTTGCTTTTAAAAAAGTATTTCTAATGATTTTACAGATTTTTTTTTTCTTCAATTACTTTACAAAATTTTAGTATCTCAGCATTTTTTCCCATTAAAAAAAAACTTATACTGAGCTATTCACAAGATATCTTTTGAACATTTTGAAAAGCTTTATTTTTTATTTAACAAAGGTTTAGAGTATTTTGTACGAATATTTAAAACAGTTTAAGCGCTTTTTTAGTATGAAGTGCTTTAGCCATGTTTTAATGCAACCAGATTATCAAAAGAACCTTGATAAACAGTAATAAAACTTAACAAAACTAAAATTAAATGTTTTGTACTGTTAAAAACGTAACGTGGCAACAAGAATGTATCATTCCCAATTTTTTAAACTTACAAAAATGAAAAAAAAAACAAAAATTGCTTCGAAAAATGTTTGCATCAAGATTATATAAAACATTGTTTCTCAATCAGTGAGGAATTCCCCCCTGGGGGGGAATTTGGCCATTCTTGGGGGGAATGAGGATGCAATAGAAATGTAATGCGATGTAATGAACGAGCTTTTAAAAATAATCCATGTCTGACACTTTCATTCAAACTATCGAATTGGATTTTTTTTTTTCAAACTTAAAAATAAGAGTCCTTTCAGTTTTTATACCCTTTCAAACTTAAACTATTTTTAAAAGGAATGTTTTTTTAACACATTTTTATTAGTTTTTGCTCTATTTTTAAGAGATTCAAGTATTTTTATTATCGCCAGTTTTATATAAATTTAAACAGGAAATCGATGGATTTTTTTTTCATGGAAACATAAATGTAAATTTGCATTAATTCAATCAGGAACAGTTAGTTTATATTAAATATTTTTTATCATAATCATACGTATGATCAGTTAATTCCACTTTGCTCAAATCATTATTTTTAACTTTTTAAACGTTTCTTTCACAGCTAAATTAATTTAACTGTATTTGAAAAAAATATCTCTGGAAGAAAGTTCAAACAATTTTGGACTACCAATTGGAGTTTATTTCGCAAACTGCATATTTATATGTTTTGCATGATTTTGCCTTCCTCACTGAGGTAAGGCTATAATCCTGCTCTAAAAATGAACTTTTTATTAAAAGCTCAAAGACCCACCTTCATGTATACATATCGACTCAGAATCGAAAACTGAACAAATGTCTGTGTGTGTGTATGTGTGTGTGTATGTATGTATGTCACCAAAATTCTCACTGAGTTTTCTCAGCACTGGCTGAACCGATTTTGACCAAACCAGTTGCATTCGACTTGGTTTAGGGTCTCATACATCGCTATTGAATTGTTTGAAGTTTCGATAACTAGTTCAAAAGTTATGTATAAAAGTGTGTTTTCACATATATCCGGATCTCATTAAAATGCATGTAAACGATGTCCGGATCCATCATCCGACCCATCGTTGGTTAGGTAATCGAGAGACCTTTCCAACGAGTCCACAACATTGAAGATCTGGCAACCCTGTCTCGAGTTATGACCACTTAAGTTATATCTGTGTACTTATTTTTCTGGATCTTAAAAAATAGCTGAAATATATGTCCAAACCACTCATATTACGTATTGTTGGTAAAAAGTGAGGAAGGCATCAACCACAAAGGTGGATTAAGTTAGTTTTTGTTTTTTTATTGCAACTTCAGTCTTATGATAACCATTAAATGGTAAATTATGAAATTTGTTTTAAATTTATTCCAAATTTAAGGGGGGAATGTAACGAAAAAGGTTGAGAAACACTGATTTAAAAGTTTCACTGGCCTTAATGTTGTCTTTGAAATTATGAAGTTATTTGTCTTTTTTTTTTTAAATTATGATTTGTCAAACCTGAAGAAATCCCATTTCAAAAAAAGTGTGGGACACGTGTGAAAGTTTGCAACTTTTAGTGACATTTGTTCATAAAATTCGTAGGCTGAATAAATTAGAGCGATATTTTTATTTTTTTGTATTTTGTGTTTTTGAACATGTTATAGGAATTGATTAAGTGTTTTGCCTTCCTCACCTTACTGAGGAAAGGCTATAAAATCACTCGGAAAATGAACTTCTTAATTCGACCTTGTAGACCCACCTTCACGTATACCTATCGACTCAGAATCAAATTCTGAGCAAATGTCTGTGTGTGTGTGTGTGTGTGTGTGTGTGTGTGTGTGTGTAGGGATGTGGGTCTGTGCACCAAAAAATATGCACTCGATTATCTCAGCACTGGCTTAACCGATTTGGACCGTTTTGGTCTTATTCGATTTGTCTTGGGGTCCCATAAGTCCCTATTGAAAATTATGAAGTTTAGTAAAGTACTTCAAAAGTTATGCTAAAAAAACGATTTTGGCGTATGTCCGGAAGATTGTAAAAAGGGTGGTTTTTGCAAGAAACCCTATCATGTTATACATTTTCAGAAAGGTATTAAAAAGACCTTTCCAATGAGCCCAAAACATTGAAGATCTGACAACCCTATCAAAAGTTATTGGCACTTAAGTGTTATTTATACACTTTTTGGAGGCCGGATCTCAGATATTTTAGTAAAAACGATGTCCGGGTCCATCATGTGACCTGTCGTTAGTTAGATAATCAAAAGACCTTTCAAATGAGTCTAAAACATCAAGGATCTGACAACCCTATCAAAAGTTATTAGCACTTAACTGTTATTTATACACTTTTTGGAGGCCGGATCTCAGATATTTCAGTAAAAATGATGTCCGGGTCCATCATGCGACCTGTCGTTAGTTAGATAATCAAAAGACCTTTCAAATGAGCCTAAAACATCAAGGATCTGACAACCCTATCAAAAGTTATTAGCACTTAACTGTTATTTATACACTTTTTGGTGGCCGGATCTCAGATATTTTAGTAAAAATGATGTCCGGGTCCATCATGCGACCTGTCGTTAGTTAGATAATCAAAAGACCTTTCAAATGAGCCTAAAACATCAAGGATCTGACAACCCTATCAAAAGTTATTAGCACTTAACTGTTATTTATACACTTTTTGGTGGCCGGATCTCAGATATTTCAGTAAAAATGATGTCCGGGTCCATCATGCGACCCAACGTTAGTTAGATAATCAAAAGACCTTTCAAATGAGCCTAAAACATCAAGGATCTGACAACACTATCAAAAATTATTAGCAATTAACTGTTATTTATACACTTTTTGGTGGCCGGATCTCAGATATTTCAGTAAAAATGATGTCCGGGTCCATCATGCGACCCAACGTTAGTTAGATAATCAAAAGACCTTTCAAATGAGCCTAAAACATCAAGGATCTGACAACCCTATCAAAAGTTATTAGCAATTAACTGTTATTTATACACTTTTTGGTGGCCGGATCTCAGATATTTCAGTAAAAATGATGTCCGGGTCCATCATGCGACCCAACGTTAGTTAGATAATCAAAAGACCTTTCAAATGAGCCTAAAACATCAAGGATCTGACAACACTATCAAAAATTATTAGCAATTAACTGTTATTTATACACTTTTTGGTGGCCGGATCTCAGATATTTCAGTAAAAATGATGTCCGGGTCCATCATGCGACCCAACGTTAGTTAGATAATCAAAAGACCTTTCAAATGAAATGCGAACTATCGTTGGATAGGTTTTTTTTTATCAGACCTTGCCGATGAGCCAGAAAAATTGAAGGTCTGCGAACCCTATCAAAAGAAATTAGTAATAAAGTTGATTTGTTAAACATGTTAAGGGAATGTTGATATTTTTACTGAATGTATTGACTTTATGAATGTGAGGAAGGCACCAACCACCTAAAGGTGGATTAAGTAACGTTTTTCCTAAAACAGTACTTTTAATTTTCATGTTTCGATTTTCAAATATGACTTTTTTGAACAATAATATTTTTTAAAGGCTAATCAAAATCTTACTTTTTTTGTGTTTTAATATAAATTAACGAAATTACTGTTAATTTTTAATTTTGCCCATAATTAATCATTGTTTTAAATACATAAAAAGAAATGTTTCAACATTTTTCTGAGGTAAAAAAAATAAGATTAATTAAGATAACTTAGATAAATTTTTGGATATCACTTACGATGCAATTAACCCTCTACTGTCCAATTATTTTTTTTTGTGTTTAAGAGTTTATTTTTTATCAACTTTTTGTTTACAAAAAAACTATAATTCTGCTGGCTTATATTTTTATAAGCCATTAAGTTTGTATTAAGTGCAGTTGATTTAAGTTGTTTCTACTTACGTCATAAAGTATAAATAATGAAAATAATTGATGTTGCATGTCAATTGATGTAACAATTAATAAACAAAAGTTTTGGAAACAAAAAATCTGGATTACTTTTTCAAAATAACCATTGCGCCATGGGTATCCTTCTTTGTTGATAGGACCTTTTTAAAGGTAGCGGGAAATCATAGTAGCCCCTTGAAATCAGGTGGGCTTGATGATCTAATTGAGATCAATGTCTGACTGTCTTTCATCAGAGGGGTGTAATATTATGCTCAAAAGAAAATTTGTAGAACATTTTAAAGTTCAGTTTGAACTAATTTGCTTTTTTTCTAGCTAAATTTGAACTGTCACTGGAACAGAAGGGATTTTTTTAAGCTGTCACTTTTTGTTAAACTTTTTGTTCTGTTTGTTAAAGTTATTGCATTTTTTCATCAATTTATGAAATCATTTGAAATTATACTTAAGTAAATTTGATATTTTATATTATTTTCTATCAAAATTGTTGAACTATTCTACATTCTTATGTCTACAACCGTTTCCTGCATCACACCCTAATTTATTTGATCCTAGATTGTATGCAACGCATTTTTTAGTGCAACAATTTTTACACAAAAGACGGGATGGACCATGCCCAATGATCTAAAAATTACTCCATTGAAAGCAGCACCAGGGCTAACAATACCTAATGCTCGGGACTACGATGGGCCTTTACCTTCAATTTCAACATTTAACATTCTGATATATTCTTGGAAGAAATTCCCTAAACTGTTTCCCTAAAATAGATCTCCCCTCTTATCACACCTCTCAACTCGATTTAATTGCTTAATCTTCCGCCTACCGTTCGCGGAAATAGCCCCTCAAACAATTCAACAAATTAATCATTCGAATTTATTCAATTTAGCACGTCGTGCCAGCGAGTGACAAACTGCCGCCGCCTGAGCCTACTTTCCCCGAAATTCGAATCCTACAGTTAGGCACGTTCTAAATTACCGCCACCCGCTTTCGATTAGATTTTTCGCGCAATTTAATTTAAATTGCCGTATTTAAATCACACCTCTAGCACCGCCAGCGTAAATTGTATTATCGCTTTCAACAGCAACAACAATAAAGCTAGAGTGCGGGGCTTCGAAACCGTTTCGCAACTTTATGGGAGGAAATGACCATTTAACTCACTGTTTCTGCTTTAAAGCTGGGTCTGCCCACGTGTACGGAAAAGTGGCGTGTGGGAACACGTGTGTGGAGCGTCCGCTAATTAGTTTTATGAAGTTCGCGCCCGAAATTATGTGCTAGTGTGGGTGATTGTGTGTGGGAATTTGCACCGGACTATTGCATCATTTCACACGCACCTGTTGCACCCAAATTTGAGGAGTATCATGCTTTCTGGCGATGTTTGACAGCAGTTTTGACATCTAATGACGAAGGTTGGGATTTGTCATCAATAGAAAATTTTCTTTTTCCGTCTCTTCCGTTCTTTGCTAAATTTAATCTAAATCAAAACAAAGCACTAATAACTGTCAAAACAAATGAATTTTACTTGCAAAACAATTCTTTTTGTTGTTCCATTGAAGCTGGAGTTCCACTGTGCAAACTTGCGAAATACAGATAACAAATACCTTGATTTTGACAGTTTTTGTGGTAGTGGAAACTGTCAAGATTGTGTTTTGACAAGTATGATGATATCACTGTTTCTCGTAGTGGAATACCAGCTTAAGTTTACTAAAAATAAACACTACACAATTTAGAAGCGAAAAGTAATTTATTTCCACTGCTTTTACTTCTGGTTCTGATTGTAATTTCTGATGTCAACTATGTAGATGTATTGTTGACACATCTAAAACATAAATTCGTCGTCATTGTGCTATCTTGACGCACGTCGGTTTTGGGGCTAAATGAGTTAAGAAGGCCGTTTTGTGCATCTTTTGATCTTTTGACCTCAAAGATCTCCAAGGTTCGTTTTCAATTCTGAGATATTCAACTAAAACCGTAAAAACCGCGAGCAATGTTGTCATTCTTCATTGACACACCCTGCAAGTGCGACAACTGGCCAAAGGGAACTTAGGCAGAAGACATTTTGTCACAAGTTAATGCCCGACTACCAAGCCGACTACTGTTTACATTTCTAAATATGACTCGGGACTCCGGCAACCAAATTCTGCCAAACAAAACGAGTTTGTTATTGTTTACATTGCGTTTTTCTCGAAACGTCAAAATAGCGAGTGCGCAAGAAAGTTCGATCACGTCGAATTGCTTGCATTGAGTGATGAGCTTGGTGGTCACATATTTCGCCAGCAATCTTTCGTTTGGGTGTACAGACTCTAGGGCGCGGACCGCGACTTTGGCTGGGCTGGTGTTCCAGTGATCTAATTTGCTTTTATTGAAATGTTTCTTTTCTGTGTCTCGTTTCAGCTATGCACCGGTGGCTCGGTTACGGATCTGGTTCAAGGTCTGCGCAATCGGGGCTCCCGGTTGAGCAACAACCAGATCGCGTACATCTTGCGCGAGACGGTGCACGCGCTGGTGTTCCTGCACGAGAACCACTGCATGCACCGGGACATTAAGGGACACAACATTTTGCTGACGGAGAATGGACACGTGAAGCTGGTGGACTTTGGGGTGAGTTCGCATCTGGCGGCGACGATGGCGCGGAGGAATACCAGCGTTGGGACGCCGTACTGGATGGCGCCGGAGGTCATTGCTTGCGAGCAGCAGCTGGATCAGTCGTATGATTCGAGGTGTGACGTGTGGTCGATTGGGATTACGGCGATCGAGTTGGCGGAGGGTGATCCTCCGCTGTGCGAGTTGCATCCGATGAGGGCGTTGTTTCAGATTCCTAGGAATCCGCCGCCGAAGTTGGGGCATCCGGAACACTACTCGTCGATGTTGTCGGACTTTATCTCCGAGTGCTTGGTGAAGGACTTGGAGCAGCGACCTTTTTCGAAGGAGTTGGTAACGCATCCGTTTATGAAAGGAGTTGGACCGTACGTTGAACAGGTTAGGCAGGAGTTGAAAGCGGAGATTCAGCGGCAGCGATCGGAGGGACGGGCACCGAAGCAAGCGGAAGCCACTACCAAGTACGGCAAGCTTAAATCTGATCGTAAGACGAAACCTCAGAAGATGTACATGGACGACCTTGCTGCGCTGGACGTCCTAACCGAGGACACCATCGTAGAGCAGCTTCAAAAGCGCTACGAAACCAACCAGATCTACACGTACATCGGTGACATCCTGGTGGCGGTCAATCCGTTCGCCAAGCTTGGCTTGTACACCAACTACCACCAGCGAAAGTACGCCGGGAAGACCCGTTCGGACAACCCGCCGCACATCTTCGCCGTAGCGGACGCCGCTCACCAAGCGCTTGTCCACCAAAAGCAGAACCAAGCGATCGTCATCTCCGGCGAAAGCGGCTCGGGAAAGACCGAGAGCGCCAACCTCCTGCTCAAGCAGCTTGTCTTCCTCGGAAAAGCAGTTACCCGCAACCTCGAGGAGCGCATCCTCCAGGTCAACCCAATCATGGAAGCGTTCGGCAACGCCCGAACCGGCATCAACTCCAACAGTTCCCGCTTCGGAAAGTACCTGGAGCTGACGATGGCCCGCAGCGGCAAGGTCAACGGAGCCCGAATCTTCGTGTACCTGCTCGAGCAGAGCCGCGTCGTCAAGCAGGCCGAAGGCGAAGGCAACTTCCACATCTTCTACTACATGTACGACGGTCTACAAGCTGAGAAGCGTCTCGAAGAGTACTACCTTCACCCCTCGTACCGCAAAACGCATCGTTACCTCCAGGAAACGGCCACCCTCCCCAAAACCAACGTCGAACGCTGGAAGCAGCTGCTTGCCAGCTTCAAAGTGCTCGGATTCCGAGACGACGAAGTCGACATGGTCAACCGAGTGCTCGCAGCCATCCTGAACCTGGGCGACCTCGAGTTCGGCGAGATGGACTCCAACGACAACACCGACAGCAAGGCGCGCGTCATCGATGTGGCGCCGATGCATCGGGTGTCCAAACTGCTCGGCGTGGAGTCGTCCGATCTGCTGGAGGCGCTCACCTCGAACTCGGTCGTAACGCGGGGAGAAACCATCACGCGGCACAACAACGTGGCGGAGGCTTGCACCGCGCGGGACGCCATGGCAAAGGGGCTGTACGGACGGTTGTTCGACTGGATGGTGAACCAGATCAACCTACTGCTGGTGCACAATCGGCCGAACAAGTAAGACCTTAACTAAGTTAAGTAGAAAAGAGTTACAATGATATTTTCATTTCAGCTCGGAACAGCTGGCCGTTGGCCTGCTGGATATCTTCGGGTTCGAGAACTTCTCCAAGAACTCGTTTGAGCAGCTGTGCATCAACATTGCGAACGAGCAGATTCAGTACTACTTCAATCAGCACATCTTTACGTGGGAGCAGCAGGTTAGTAACTTTGAGACATCCTCTGATTTTTTGCAAGCAGTAACATAACCAGACTTTAAGGCACCTTCAGCAAACGTCAAATTAGTAAAAAATGCTGCCGGATCTTCTTCAGGATCTCTTCCGCAAATGATCCGGCAGCAATTTTGTATAGTTTAATGTTTCCGGGTTAGTCGACAAATGTAAACAAACTGACTGACAGTTTACACACTAAAACTCGTTCAACAATTTGGCACTAAAATCGCCCCTTACACGTCTAATCTTGATTGCTACAGACTGTGTATACATTTTGCACAAAAATCAATATTCTTCCCAATTCCCCAGGAATACATGGCCGAGGGCATCCCCGTCGACATGGTCGAATTCGCCGACAACCGTCCTGTGCTGGACATGCTCCTGAGCCGACCCCTCGGCCTGCTCGCCCTCCTCGACGAGGAGTCACGCTTCCCGCGCTCCAACGACCGCTCGCTCATCGAAAAGTTCCACAACAACGTCAAGTCCAAGTTCTACCAGCGGCCCAAGTCGGACGCCGTATGCTTCGCGATCCACCACTTTGCGGGCCGCGTGGTGTACCAGGCGGACGGCTTCCTCGAGAAGAACCGCAACTTCCTGCCGGCGGAGATCATCCAGCTGATCCGGCAGAGCCAGTACGACATGATTCGCTTCCTGTTTCAGTGTCCCATCACCAAGACCGGTAACCTGTACTCGGCCATCCAGGACACCGGATCGCGACAGAACGTGTCCAACTTTATCAAGGTTGATACCAAGGTACGTTGGACGATCACTTGCACTAGATGAATTCTCACATGAGTTTCATGACCCCCGTAGGAAAAGTTCAACTCCCGCGGACTGGCATCGCAGTCGAGGGCCCAGCAAACGGTGGCCACCTACTTCCGCTACTCGCTGATGGACCTGCTGCAGAAGATGGTAACCGGGGCGCCCCAGTTCATCCGCTGCATCAAGCCGAACGAGACGAAGGCGGCGAAGAACTTCGAGCCGGCCAAGGTGCTGAAGCAGCTGCGCTACACCGGCGTACTGGAGACGATCCGCATCCGGCAGCACGGGTTCAGCCATCGGCTCGCGTTTGCTGAGTTCTTGAAGAGGTAGGTGGTGTTGGACGGAGTCCATTGTGTTGTTCTCAAACGAAGCTTTGTGCTTCCACTTCTTTCCAGATACTACTTCCTCGGTTACGGATTCGAGGAACGTGTCGTCGCTAGCCGAGAATCGTGTCGTTTACTTTTAGTACGCCTAAAAATGGATGGATGGGCGCTCGGGAAGTCCAAGGTGTTCCTCAAGTACTACCACATCGAGTACCTGTCCAAGCTGTACGAGGAGCACGTAAGTTCGATCCTAAATCCACCAAAATAGTTCAAGATACCAAGATAAAATTTCCGACAGGTCCGCAAGATCGTTCTGGTGCAGGCCTGCGTGCGCCGCTGGTTGGCGAAGGCGTTCTGCAAGCGCGAAAAGCAACGGCTCGCCGTCGTCAGTGCCGTGACGCTGCAGAAGCACGTCCGCGGCTGGTTGACGCGTCGCCGCATGAACAAGCTGATTCGCGAGAAGCAGGAGCGGGAACGGGTGGAGCGCGAGCGGGCCGAGAAGGAACGGATCGCGCGGGAGAAGAAGAACAATGGTGAGTTGATTAGACTAAATTTCGTAACTCAACTCAACTTCCACAATATTTCAGAGCAAAACAAAGCGAAACAGGCGTTTGCCAAGGCGAAGCTGATCCACCAGATGTCGAACCACGAGCTGATCAAACCAGCGGAGCGAAGCCAGAACGCCGTTGACGTGAACAACAAGGAGAACGAAAAGGCCGCCATCGTCATCCAGAGCTACTACCGGGGCTACACGATCCGCAAGATGAAACTGACACCCGAGTTGGAAGCGAAAACCAAGTACATCTTGGGCATCGCCAAGAACCGCGTCGAAGCGCAACGGATGATGCAAAAGGAAGGCTTCTCCAAGGAGGACGCCGCCCGAATCATTCAGCGCTACTACCGCACCCACAAGAGCAAAAACGACGGCTCGCGAAGGAAGGGCCCAGCCCCCCAGCCGGTGAAGCCCCTCTCCGCGAAAGACCAGCAGATCGATCTGATTGCGTTCTCGCAGAACGTGCACATGCTGAACCAGGAGGTGCACAAGAATCTGCGCGCCAACAAGACCGGCGTACCGCTGGATGCCATAGAGAAGCTACCGAGCGACTACAAGCGGCCGCCGGGCTTCGTGCTGGTGCCGGGACTGCTGGGAACGGTCCCGGGTGGTGGCAACGGGGGCAGTACCGCAGGTAGTGGGGACTACTCAAAGTACAGTTCGTTCCGCAGCGCGGAGTGTGACCACGAGATGACCAAAGAGCTGATTCAGAGGTGAGTTGCTTTGAAAAATTAGTTTTGAGAAGTCTTTCAGGGTGGCCACTCAGTTTGGGTTATCTAAAAAAAAGGTTTAAAAATATGAATGAAAACACATTACAAATTTATGGTAAAATTGCTCTGAGCTGCCTAATATAGAAAATTCAGATTGGTGTTCGTCGCCGTCGATTCAAAGTATAAATACTCCAAATTGTTCACAAAATACCGTATTTTATTTCGAAAATACTCAATTTTCAAAATTTGCAATATAGTTATCAAACGAAGCGAAATTTTGTATGCATTTTCACTTAAATCGAGTTGTTTTAAACTGAAATTTTCTAAAAATATTGTTTTTCTCAGGAAACACTCAAATTTTCAAAATTTGCTGTATGGGTGTCAAATGAAGCGAAAAATGTTTTGCAATCCCAAATTATTAGACTTTTTCCATAAAAAAAATTTGGATTTTCACAATATGAGTCAAACGAAGGATTTTTTTAAATGAACCATGCAAAATTTCACTTTGTTTGAAATATTGCAAATTTTATTTTTTAAATTATCGAAAAATAAGATGTTTTGTAAAAAAATTTAGTATTTTCCAAAAAACTCCAATAAAGTGAAAAAACTTACAAAGTGTCGGTTCGTTTGGAACCGTAAACTAGGGTGATTTCGATAGCCCGGGGTGACTTTGATAGGTTTTTCAAATGCCCATAAAATTAATATCGAAACATTTTTGAGAATTTTGAGTAAGTAAGCATTAAGGGATAGCCTATTATCGAACATATATGCAAAAATGTGACTGTTACATTGGATGTATCAACATTAGTGGCCAAATCAAATTTCTATCAATGTCACCCCGGGCTATCAAAGTCACCCCAGTTTACGGTACCCATATTGCTCTTTTTGATAATTTTTTGTATTTTCGAAAAAAAATATGGTATTTTGTGAACAATTATGAGTAATTATACATTAAAACTTTTAACATTTTCTAAAAAAAATCTTTTTGCAGCATTTCTAGAGTTTTTTTATAGGTCCTATAAACATATAAAAGACAATAGTTTAAAGAACCTTGAAAAAACTTAAGATTTTAACACAATCTGGTTGAATGATTCGATTTTAGAAAAACTTTAAAATTGAGTTATTGTCAGTAATTAAAATAACGATAACGATAGATTATCGTTATCGTCCCGACGTTAACGATAACCATTATCGTTAGACGCTAATATTGTCGACGATAATTTTGTCGATTAAAAACCTCGATGTTTTGATGAAAAAAATCAAATAAGGCTGGTACAAATATTTATAAAAGTTTTTGTCACCCCCCCCCCCCTTCAAAATTGGCCCGAAAAATCAGGGGGCAAAAAAATATTTTTACAATAAACTTCAAAATTTCAATGAAAATTTAAGTGCAACCAGCTGAAATCAAATTAAAATACATTCTCCTGCGTTTAAAATCATTTTAAGCATGTTTGGGTTTATTAAAAAATCTTAAGATTTTTTGAAAATTTTCGATGCAAAATCTTTTTTTTCGATACAATTTTTGTTTTTGTCCGATCTTAGATTTTTTGAAAACTAATGATTGCAAAAAAACTGAACTAGTGTAAAATGCATTTTAAAACACTTTTTTCATTTAAATGTGAAGACTATGGCTTGTTATTCAATTTTTTATATTTTTTTTTATTTTTTTACCCCCCCTTGACCTCGGCCAGGGCCGAGGGACAAAAACTTTTTTAAATATTTGCATCGGCCCAATTTGGATTTGCTTATTTTAAGTAGCATTCAATTGAAAATTTCAAACGTATCAATAATTTTGTATTCGATATAATAAAACCGAAACATTCTGAATTGCCTTTTAATGACGAATCTCAAAACGCGGAATCTGGGAACTAAAAGGACAGATTTAGTTTTTTTTGCTCGATATTAAGTATTTCAAAGGGAAAATCCTAACAATTATTTTTTATTTTTCTTGTAGATAAACACAACAATGAAAAAACAATAACTTTGAATTAAGAAATATACAAAATAGAAATTTAAGTAAATAATATTCATGTTTTTTTCAATTTTTAAATGTTGATTTTTTTGATTACCTTATATTAAGATTTAAGAAGCGGCAAAACAGACGACATTAACTTTTTTTCCAATATAAGAAGTATTTAAGTATCTAAGTATTTTTGTATTTAATTATTTAAGTATTTAAGTATTTAAGTATTTAAGTATTTAAGTATTTAAGTATTTAAGTATTTAAGTATTTAAGTATTTAAGTATTTAAGTATTTAAGTATTTAAGTATTTAAGTATTTAAGTATTTAAGTATTGAAGTATTTAAGTATTTAAGTATTTAAGTATTTAAGTATTTAAGTATTTAAGTATTTAAGTATTTAAGTATTTAAGTATTTAAGTATTTAAGTATTTTAGTATTTTAGTATTTAAGTATTTAAGTATTTAAGTATTTAAGTATTTAAGTATTTAAGTATTTAAGTATTTAAGTATTTAAGTATTTAAGTATTTAAGTATTTAAGTATTTAAGTATTTAAGTATTTAAGTATTTAAGTATTTAAGTATTTAAGTATTTAAGTATTTAAGTATTTAAGTATTTAAGTATTTAAGTATTTAAGTATTTAAGTATTTAAGTATTTAAGTATTTAAGTATTTAAGTATTTAAGTATTTAAGTATTTAAGTATTTAAGTATTTAAGTATTTAAGTATTTAAGTATTTAAGTATTTAAGTATTTAAGTATTTAAGTATTTAAGTATTTAAGTATTTAAGTATTTAAGTATTTAAGTATTTAAGTATTTAAGTATTTAAGTATTTAAGTATTTAAGTATTTAAGTATTTAAGTATTTAAGCATTTAAGTATTTAAGTATTTAAATATTTAAGTATTTAAGTATTTAAGTATTTAAGTATTTAAGTATTTAAGTATTTAAGTATTTAAGTATTTAAGTATTTAAGTATTTAAGTATTTAAGTATTTAAGTATTTAAGTATTTAAGTATTTAAGTATTTAAGTATTTAAGTATTTAAGTATTTAAGTATTTAAGTATTTAAGTATTTAAGTATTTAAGTATTTAAGTATTTAAGTATTTAAGTATTCAGGTATTTAATAATTTAGAAATTCATGATCCAGTTAGGAATTTGAGGATTTTTAATGCGGTAATTGAAGAATTTAGGAATTCAACAATTTATGAATTTTTAAATTTTTTAATTGCTTATTTTTAATTTTGATTCAAGATTTTTAAAATTGTATGATTTAGAATTGGATATTTTTGATAATTTTTGTTAATTTTAAAATTTTCTAATTCCCGAATTTTCAAGTACTTCAACATTGAAATTGCGTTTTAATTTTATTATTCGAGCATTTTGAATTTTTGAATATTTAAATCTTTTTATATTTTTCGCGTGCGGGAAAAAAGTCTCAAATACATTTTCTTATTATGAACACATTATTTTGAAGAATTTGAGAATTATCATGCAAAAAAACCCAGATACAATTTAAAAAAATGTATTTATTTTTACTGAAAAAAATCAGAATGTATAAACTTAAATTAAGTGGCCACCCTGCTAAACTTAAACACCACATTACCAAATTTTAATCACAAACCCATTTCGCCAAAAGTCCAACCACGGCCCAGTCGTGCTCGGAGTTCGACGAGATCTCCCCGTGGGACATGCCCTTCTACGAGCTGGAACGGAATCTGCGCTCGCAAAGGTTCTTACATCTACTTCTGGTTCTGCTGCTAGCGTCCATGCTGTTTGCCTGGTTTTTCCTCTGGATTTATAGCTGGGGCTGAGCCCCGGCCTGGTTGTGTGTGTGTGCGATCCATTTTTATGTTGTTGCGCGTTCAGTTGTCTGTGGTCGGCCAGAAGTTTCGTGCTTTTCGTAGTTGGTATAAAGCTAGTTAGAGGACTCGGAAGATTTATTTCGAACGCTTGAGAACTCGGAATAGGAGGATGAACAAAAAACGTGAACTTTTGATTTCTTTTCGGGTAGTTGGCAGTGACCTTTGGCGACGGTACTTTGTCGGCGTCGTTGCCGGTAGTCGAGGCGACGAGGCGATCTGTAACGAGGGGAAGATTTATGTGCGCATTTTTTTTGCATATGCTTTAGCATTTTGGAAAGTTCTTCCCGGAAGTGGTTCAATGTCTGGATGTCCTGGTGAACGATACACTTTGGAATTGGGCTATAAATTGTCGATTTTGAATTTATTAACTTGCTTTCATATCAAACAGCCTAAAAGAGCTAACAGCTTATTCAATAAAATCATAAAAAAATCGATTTTGTAAAATTATTTAAACTTAAGTTTGAAGCATACTTATTTGGTCTATTTTTCCTAAATTATTTGAAATAAATTCCTCGCTCCAATCATCGAATCATCACTTAATAATTCATTCAATTTTCGCCATATCCAGCACATGTGCCTCATTCATAAATTAATAGCTGCAGCTCACAATGTGTTGACCCGAACAAATTATGCATACTTTGCAATATTCTAGTCTCTGCTCCTCTCTTAAACGACCATGACCTACCCGAACCAACCTGCTTTATCGCTCGAATGTCCGTCCACACAAACTCCTTCTATTGCCAGCCAGCCAGCAGCTGCCAGTTGTCCACTTTCCCAGAGCTATTTTCAAGGGAACAAAAACAGAAAACTTATTTGCTAGATTGCTTTCCCCCCTCTCCACCCCCTTCCCAAGTGACCCCCACCTCCCACAATTATGATTCATTTTCAATAACTCAATTTGACTCGTGTGCTTGACTCGCCCTCTCCAGACAACGGAATCAGCAGCAGCAGCATCAGCATCAATACCAGAACCACCAGCACCAGCCCAGGGTGGTGGACATTAATCGTAACGAGATCCTCGGCGAACGCAAGGTGGAACTGAGCGAACGCAAACAGCAACTGTCCCACAACTGGCACCAGGCGTTCCAGGCGAGCGAGGTGGCCCAGCGGGGTGCGGCCGACCATCAGCAGCATCTCCAGCAGCAGCAGCAGCAGCAGCAGCATCAGTACCAGAACCAGCAGGACAATAAATTCAAGGGGATGGTCAGGTGAGATGGGGTGATGGCGTTTTTGGGGAGGACACTCTTTTTTTCTACGTGAAACAGGTGATAGTGAAGGTGATATGGTGAGTGGGTTACACTGAATGCATTGAAGTTTGAAGAACCTTTTTTAAACTCCAATTTCGATATTCTATTTTTGTTATGATTAAAAAAAAATGGCAGGCATTTGAAATTTGAAAAACATATAACTAGGCTTAGTGATTTTTCACGCTCGAAATTTGCAAATTTCACGGTGCATCAATTTCAAAACATCAAATTTCACGCAAATTTCGTGGAACGTGAAAAATGTTGAATTAACTCTGAAAATCGTTTGTTTCAATAACAGAAACTACTTTTTATGCTTAATAACCTAAAACAAATCTTCACTAAATTTTAACGAGACACAAAAAAAATCTCCTTGCTTTCAAAAAAGTTTCCACCTGGTTTATGGATGGGCTCTATATATATTTTTAAACAAAATGTAGGGCATGCGTATTCTCATTTACTAAACTGCTTTTTTAATATTCGACTTATAAAGCTAAAAAGTTTTCGCTGATTTGCTTCTGTTTTATTATTTTACATTTTATTGAATTTCATATCAAAGCAAGATTTAACAATCTTTTCTAGCCAAAATGAGTAAAATAATTCGATTTTTCGGCGACATTCAGCCTATTAAATATTTTTCAAGATTCTCATCTCCCTTTCCAAAAATTAATTTAAAATCAATCGGCAAAAATAATATAATTTTCACCGAAATCAAAATTTATATTCAAAATGAGACCAAAAAAAACAGTATTTTTTTAACTTTCACGGAAATCATCCACCCAAATAATCAAATCAAACAGGACTTAGAAAAAATAATCTGAAATGTTTTTAAAAGATGATTTAAAAGATAAAATATACTCTTTATTTTATTTTGCATAAAACAAAGTCAATCAAATCAAATTATTCGCTCTACAGTTTTGCCTTGGCGTTCTCGATTGCGAGATTCCTACTCGAAACTAGGTGTCCGAAGGCTTGATTGTTGAGGCAATTGCAAACCTCTTTTTACACCTTAGCTTCTATCCACCCCGGGATTCGAACTGACGACCTTTGGATTGTTAGTCCATCTGCCTACCAGCGACTCCACCGAGACAGGACCCAGGGAGACGACTCCTACACCTGGACTGAGCTAACGACCTAACCTTTTTTTTAGGTTAGTCCGGGGCCAACATTTACTTCCCGTCCGACGGAAGGCGTGATCAGACAAATCTCGTCTCGAAAAATGCCACCGGGACCGTCTGGGATCGAACCCAGGCCGACTGGGTGAGAGGCAACCACGCTTACCCCTACACCACGGTCCCACCCTAAAACAAAGCTGATTCTTTTAATTTCTTTTGAAACTATACCTTTAAAAAAAATTAGCAGTTAAATGCGAAAGGAAATAATACTAAATTAAGTTAGTTTAAAAAAAAAAACAGAAAAATCTGAACAATTCTTCAAATGGATCATATCAAGCTTTTCCATTGAAAACAAATAAAATTTACTTAAATAGTCTTTATGGATTAAATATTTATTATGTTGATATTTAAACAAAATTATTTGAGAAAATTCATACATTTTACAAATTTAACACCGTCCACGAAATTGTCAAAAGTCACTAACCCTATATTAGTAGTTAAACCAGGGTATTTATTCGCTTAATTTTACAGTAACCTACATTAATTCCTATTTTAGTTTGATAAATTATTTTGAGAAAAATCATTATAGTTTTACACCATCATAAAGTTTCACGGGATTTCGCGGAAAAAGCCAAATTTTGCGGATTTCACGCGGTCCACGAAAACGTGAAATTTCACTAACCCTACATATTACCAAAGCTCTTAACAAAACAATAATTTTTAAAATTGTACAATTTGGCTCATTTCATTATTTTTCTTAAACTGAAACATTAAAATAGACAGAATAAATAATGTTTTTGCAACGATACAACCTTACAATACAAAAAGCATACGATCGTTTTCATCGTTTTCTGATTGTTAAATGCAAAAAATATATATAGGGTCCAAAAACGTAACTCTTTCAGTTGGAGCCGATAAAAAATATCGAAAGATATTTCAATAAATTTTGCCATTTGTTAGCATTTGAAGTTTAACATTTTTCCAAAGAATTTTCTTTGCTAAAATGTAACACCTTGGATGACACCAAAATGCTTCTAATTTCTTCTAATTAAATTAGTTTTATAAAACAATCTTGAAAAAGCAGTAGGAACTAGTTTTCATACCGTCATCTGGGGTGATATTGGGTCTGGGGAGATTGGGTCATAAAAATTGCAGTAATATTCAAATAATTTTGGAGTATTATTGAAGCTCATCAATGACAACGATTTTTTCCTTATTTGATATTTTCAAATATGAAGTGATTTCTGATAATCGAGTGTGGAATTTGCAATATGAGTATTAAAAGATGCAAAATTACGTATTTTTTTATTGTAGAATAAAAAAAAATACACAAAATATCGAGTTTATAACCTACATTTACAATATGCATATCAAATGTGCCATTTTGTATTTTTTACATGAAAAATATTGCATAGTAGAATTCTTTAAGAAATTTTAAGTCATTTGAAAATCATATTGTCAATTCCTGACTTGATTATTCGAAGTTCTCGGAAAAATTTCACTTCGGATAATCGAATTTTTGTATTTTGAAATCACGAAAATATATTTTTGGTTGCTTTGTTTTGGGTCGTTGAGGAGCAATCTTCTACGAAAAAGCCCTATTGAGCAATTCTTCACCAAAATCGGAAATGGATTTTATTTATATTTTTTTTTATTTAGTTTAAACTTTGTGGGCGCCTTCCCTATGACCAAAGAAGCCGTTTTGTGTCATTGGTTCACCATACTTCATACAGAAATACTACATAATTATTGGAAAAACTTTAACTTTTAAAGGAATTTTCTGATCGATTTGGTGTCTTTAGAAAAGATTTAGGTAAAGATGAGGACTATGCAGAAAAAAAACTGTTTAGGGCAATTTTCTACTGATTTTTTAATAATAATTTTTTTTTCACAAATATTATTTTTTTTCCAAAATCCAAAACTTTTTAATTTTCAAAATGTTTTGTATGTTTTAGGAACAAAAAACTCTTAAGCCATAGAGAAGTATGGAGAAATTTTTTGCCGCCAAGATATGATTCCTTGAAAAAAAAATTTTTTTTTAACAGAAAAAAGTTTTTAATGTAAAATTAAATTTGCAATCGATCAGTTCCTTACAGATTTTTTGATAAAGTGGTCCTTTTTAAGATACAGCCGTATGAATTTTAATGTTAATTGAAAAATTGCCGTTTTTGATTTTTGCAATTTTAATGTTAACTGAAAAATAACCGTTTTTCGATTTTTTCAAATAGTGATTCCTGAAAATATTTTTTGAAAGGTTCAGAAAATTTTCAATAATTTTGTCTTAGAGACATTAAAAATTGAACCTCTGGGTGGCCGAAATATAGCGAATAAAAGAAAAAAAAACCAAGAAAATTTAAGTTTTAAAGACACATTTAAAGATTCTCACATTTTCTAATACCATCTTACCAACTAATGGTCCAATTTTCAAAGTTGAAAAAGAAACATTTGTGAAATTGTATGATCTTTCGAGAAAAATATTTTGAAAATTCAGGATTTAAAACTAAAATTTCAGAAGGGCCAAGCATTCAATATTGTTGTTGTTAATTCATTTATTTCTGGCAGCTTTAACCTTCTTAGTCATTCGCTGCCCTATTCAATATTACGCTCATTTGAAAATAAATTTAAAAAAATCATCAATTTGTTCATATTATTTTGCATACATATTTTGCAGATGTCCATACGAAAACGGTATGGGATTTAAAAAAAAATATTTATCTTTTATAGAAGTTTTTTAAAACGATTTGGTGTCTTCGGTAAAGTTGTAAGATGGAAGAGGACAACCCCGAAAAAAATTATTCAAAAACTTTTTTTGTCGTTTTTTTAAAATCACCTTTTGTTACTAATATTTATTTCCAAAAACCCTTTTTTTTATTTTTTTCTATTATTATAATATGTTTTAGGGGACATAAAATGTCCTTTTTCAAAAATTACAAACAAATGTTTGACCAAGATATACATTTTTTAAATTGGTGATTTTTTCATAAAATCAAAAAAAAAAGTGACAAGCAGAATTCAACACGTATCAACAAGTATCAACAAGTAATTGTATTGAGGTGCACCTTCTTCAAGTTGTAGCAATTTTTAGGTAAAAATCGCCATTTAACATTTTTTTTAAATATTGTCCGTTTTTGTGCTTACTTAAAAAAAACTTGAAAAGTTAAGAAAATTCTCCACATTTTGCTTTTGTGAACATTGTCGATAAGACCTTCGATTTCTGCAAAGATAAAAAAAAACAGAAAAAAATGAGATTTCGTTTTTTTTTATCATGGTCCGATTCTCATCTTTTAAAAAAACGAAACAGTCATATAATTTTCCGAACTTTTCAAAACATGATTTTAATGTCAACCCATTTCATTTCAAAAGGGATAAATTACAAGTTTCAGCCAGAGTAGAAAAATGCAAAAAATCGAATAGCCCAATTCTGAAAGAATTGCTCTGAGTTCAAATGTGATATTTAAAATTATCTAAAGTCATTTAAAAATCGAAATCCAAGACGGTGGCGACAGACGTTTGGATCACTTTTCAAAAAAAACCTTGAAAAATACGGTTTTATTCAGTATGTTTTTTGTATTCTAGAGTACTTTTTCAAAAGGGTTCGATGCGTCATGGGTTTCCTATACAGATAGGACATTTTGAAAAAAGTAAGCGAATATTGTTTTAGGAGATGCTTTTTTCGTGAGACATCTAGCATCTTTTGTAAACTAGCCCGAAAATGATTTTGTAGTGTTGGAAATAAAAATTTTGGGAATCATGAGAATGAAAGAATTGCAATAATGTCCCTCACAGAAGCATAGCAAATTGGTTGCAATGGTACACTTACAGACAAATTGTCGATTCTGTTTGGTTTCTGAATTATTATTATGAGTTATTTGATCCAAATCCCTAAAAAGTTGTAAAAAAAATGTCACAGTGCACTAGGCTCTTATTGAATGGTTTTAGGAGATTCATTTTTGAAATTCCGTCGTGAAACTACTTACTTTTCCTGTCATTCTTGAACGACGAAATAGCTACTCAATGGGTGTTTTTCGGAGTTGCAAAAAATGTTGTATGGAACTCGTTGCAAAACTTGATTTTAAAACTCTTGCAAACATTTATTCATCTTAAAATTTCTTTCACCACTGCTAATTCTCAATTTTGAACCATGAACTATCTGATGTTTCTTTTTGAATTGTGGTTTGTCAAACATTTAATTATTATTTTTCCTCCAAGTTCAATGCGTTCAGTGTTCAAACTCACCAAAAAAATCACCAAATCGTACGAGGAGTCCATGCATGGCATGCACTTCAACCCCCCCTCCACTAGCCACCACCACCACGACAATGCATCACGAAGTCACCACCTCCTTCGTGGGGAGTGAGAAAATAAAACACTTTCCTCTAAATTGTTAGTAAAGCCAAGTGTGACCAGTTGTGCAGGCGAAGCAGTGAGGGTGGAGAAAGTTCAACAATTGAATTGAATTGAATTGAATCTGCTTTGCTCTCTCTCTCTGGTCGAAAACCAAAGCTAGTCAATTTCGTGATTTATCATCGAGGAGGAGGACGGCACACTCTTCGAGGGTTGGCTTAACGATTTTTGCTTTATTTTTCCTCTCTCTTTATTTTTCCACGCTGCATTTTGGGACTCTTGCTGGCTGACTAACTCTGGTTTGATTGGATTTTTTCTCTCTTTATTATTCTTTGCTTTGATTTCTATTGTTTGAACAAATAAACTGCTCGGATGACAGTGCCGAAATGGCGTTCCGGATCAATCGATTTAACAATCTGAGTAACAGCAATAATAACAACTATTAAGGGCACTTGACACTGCAGTCTTTTCCGAACCCGCACCCTTTTCCCCTTACTAATCCTAACCTCACTAATCTTAATCCTCTCTAACTGTGTGACACTGTGTGTGTTTGTGTGAGAGCAGACCTCACCTTAACAATCCTAGGGCTGTGCAAAATTTGGACCACTATCAAGAGCACCAGAACCAGAGCTACCAGCAATACAATTACCATCCCGAAGAGCAATGGCCAATGATACGGAAAAATGCGTCTTTTCTCTTCTCCAAGGGAAAGTGGTAAGGAAAACTGGATGTCTAGTTGTTGTCCTCTCCCCTTTTTGTGGTTTTGCCTCTGTCCGTTTTCATCCATGTCCAAGTACCTAGTAGAATGTAGTTGTGTGTGTGTTTTGTGTGTGGATTAGAGCCATTTAAGAGTAATTTATGGGTGTTGTCGCTTTAAACGGGAGGATGTCCGGGGTGGAAATTTGATCGTAAAGTTTACGACGGTAGGCTAGGCCTTTTGTGTAGGGTGAAATGCAGTAAAATGCAGTAATTTAAGATTTAAGCATAGAGATAAATTTGACTGATGACAATATGAGTTGATAGAGTAAAAAAGCACTGCAGCGATATTAAATTTGAGCAGTTCTTCGCCAAACCTGGAAATGGATTTTACTTATATTTTTTTGATTTGGCTCAAACACTGTGAGGGCCTTCCCTTTCACCAAAGAAGCCATTTTGTGTCATTGGTTCACCCATACAAATTTCCATACAATTTTGGCAGCTATTCAAACAAAAATTGTACGTAAATATTCGAAAATCTGTAACTTGTCAAGGAATTTATTGATTGGCAAAGTTGTAGGAAAAATTGGTGATTTCAATTAAGTAATTTTCACAAAAAAAAAAACAATTTCCTAAAATTCGTATTTTTTTAAATCTTTTTATATATTTTATTAATACCGACGAGTTTTTTAAATAACGGTTTTAAAAAAAATAAATATTGTGCTTAAATTTTTGACCTAATTTTTTAATGTAAAATCGAATTTGTGTTATTCTCCGCCAACTCACACAGCAGTTGCCCCGACCCCTCTTCGATTTGCGTGAAACTTTGTCCTAAGGGGTAACTTTTGTTCCTGATCACGAATCCGAGGTTTGTTTTTTGATATCTCGTGACGGAGGAGCGGTACGACCCTTCTTTTTTTAAACAAGCGAAAGAGTTGTTTTTCAATAATTTCAAAACTTTTTTTCGTAGAATCGCGATAACTCATGAGGATTACAAAAAAAACTCCTTATGTTTGTATATAAATTTTTGTAATAGTCTGCTCTACAACTTTGTAGAACATTGTTACACTCTAAAAAATGACCCTGCAAAGTTAAACACGAAAATTTTAAATGAAAAAAAAAGTTCTAAATGAAAAAATGACCCTTCTGGGTCAATGTAGATTCGAAAAGTACATTAAATACATGTTCCAAAATTTTTTACAGTTTTGTGTTTTTTCGATGAAAAATACGGTTTTTCGGAATTCTAAGTACGCCATCAAATTCCAATTTTACATAAAGGTCTCTTTGACACCAAATTTCTATCTCATCACCGTTTCAGGCTGCAAATTATTGAAAAACACTTCTTTTTTCGCATGTTCAAAAATTTAAGGGGTAGTACCGCCCCTCCGTCACGAGATATCAAAAAACGGACCTTGGATTCGTGATCAAGGACAAAAGTTACCTCTTAAGACAAAGTTTCACGCAAATCGAAGAGGGGTCGGGGCAACTTTTCCTGATTTCGTGTGAGTTGGTAGAGAATTACCCATTTGCAATCGAAAAGTACTTTACATTTTTTAAATTAATTGCACCGTTTTCAAAATAAAGCCAAATATGAAATTTTGTCCGAAAAATACCGATTTTTTTTATTTTTTTTATAGATAGTGTCCATGATTGTTCATTTCTGAAAATATTTGTTTTCTTTCGAAATTTAAAAAAAAAATCCTACAATTACGTCTAATAAACATTGGACTACTGGTTGCTGAGATACAGCGGATAAAAGAAAAAGAAACAGGAGAATTTAAGTTTTTTAAGTCTTACTCAAACAACGCTCCATTTTCAAAGGTCGATATCTTAGTAACTAATGGTCCAATTTTCAATGTTAAAACATAAAACAATCGTAAAATTTTCCGATCTTGACGAAAACAAAATTATTAATATTTTTGAATCAGGACTAACATTTTAAAAGGTCCAAACATTCAATACTATGCTTTATTTTGCTAGAAAAAATAAATACTTAAAAAAATAGTCGAATGTTTGTTTATTTTTTTTCCAAAATCGGGGTTGGGTCAATTTTGAGAAAAAAATCAGCAAATGACAGTAATTTCAATCGACAAAACTTAATGGCCGAATAATATTTGGCAGAATTGTAAGCGGCAGAAAATGTAAATAGAAAGAAAGTGTCAATAAGCAAAAAATTGAAAGTTGATAAATCAAAAGGCAAAAATTAGAAGTAGAAGAACTTAGCGGCAGTTTGCTAATTAGGAAAAAAATAATAGCAGAAAATGAATAAGCAGAAAATCAAATGGCAGAAAGTTGATCAGCAATTTTTTTTTGATGGCAGAATAAGCTTCGAATCTTGTTCTATTCATCCAGGCTTACGGATGCTTTAGCATGTTTTTTCGCTGTTTCAGTCAGCTGTTGTAGTAAGTCCAGTTATTTTTCAAATTACTTAATCTGATTCTACTCACTTAGACTTTTGGCTTATTTTGATGTTTTTTCGGTATTCATGGTAGGAATTTAGTTAAGTTAGTTTTTCAACTATTTCAACAGTTTTTTTCCAATGCAAAAATAAATTGATATAATAATTAGGTTTTTCTATCATTTGATTTTTCTACCTTTTAATTATTGTTTCTATTATTATTTTGCTGATTTCCCTTTTCTGCCATTTGCATGCAAGCTAACAAACAATTTTATAAATTTGTCTAATTTTTTTAATAAAAATTTTGTTTTTAAAAATTAATTCAAATGCATAGCACTGAATTTGAACCAAAACTTCATCACTTGAAATCAACGATATGTTACAACGAATGGTTCAAACATTTCCTTCTCATATAATGCTATTTTAATCAAAGTTTTTAAAAGAAATTGTATTGATTTTGAATTCATGTAATTTTATGAGACCAATTCTGTACGTCTTCGCAAATCGACATTTCATTGTATTATTTGATTTGGATGAAATTGTGTTCATCGATTCCTTACGTCCAAAAAGAGAAAAAATTAAAAATATGTTTTATATCGGCACACCACTCGAAATCGATTTTCTCTGATTATGCTCAAATTTGGTGGAGCTGTCTATCTTAAAAATACAATAATCATGAATTTCAACATAATTTGACCACCCTGTTCTTTTCTGGCACCGCTCCATTTGTTTCCGATTTAAACATTTTTTTTTAAAAAAAACCTCTGTTTTTAAATGGTCCATATTAATTCAATCAATTTTATTTACAAAAAATAGATGACTGCTATGCAAAATCATTTGGGTTTGGGAGAATTTTCTCATGTATTTAAAATTATTTATTTCAGAGATTAACGAGGATCTACACTGCCCATGTTCACATAAATGTCCCATATGCAAAAACAGCAAGCTGAGAAAAACGCAAGGGAAGTTTGTCCCACACATAAGGCTACGTGTTAAGTTTTCACGAAAAAACAGGATTTCCTCTTGATTTCTAGAACAAAGTACTGGATGTTATAGGCTCTTTTGAAAGAGCACACGATTTTGAACAAAACTGCATCAATAACTCAAAAGTGATAAAAATGCATATGGGACATTTATGCGATCATGGGCAGTACACTAATTTCAAATATTGAAAATATGTTTTTCTTAAAATTTGAGCTAAAATTGGCTATAACTTGGAAACAGTGCATTTTATCAAAATTTTAGTATGATTTTTTTTAATTAAATTAAATTTAAAATACTAATAAGATTAAACAAAATGTTTTTGTTGGCCTAAATAAAAACGTCTGTCGAGTTTGTCAGAACCGAAAGTGAAACAAAAAATCGTGAAATTCTATAATTTAATTTTGTTTGTACACGAGAAGAAGGTTTGCTGATAGAGCACAAACGTGATCCACAGATCGCACTCTCTTACTCTAGCGCAGACAAACTGCAGTCCTTCTGTCCCTTCTGGACAGCCAATAATTGCTCGCAGGAGCGAAAATGCATTTCTCTCCACGATCGTCCTCGATCGCGGACCCTCAACAGCAGCATCAGAATTAGTATTATTCAGATCCCAATAAACTACCAACCGGGTAACAACGCGTCTTTTCGAACGGAATAAAGTTGTTTTAGTGTTCACGCAGCTTTGTTCGTTTTATTCGCGTTTTTAAAGTGTCCGAAGAAACAGGTGGAAGAGCGAACAAATTTCTTTCTGAAAAGTCTGATTTATAAGCTACATTTTGCCGATTTTTTTAATAGTGCGAAATTTTCGAAGTTGATTGTAACAGCCGTATCGAATTTCTCAAAATTAAAATTGAAAAGAGAACAAATTCATCATAGGGTTAAGAAAATAACTAGAAATTAAATTAAAATTAGATAAACAGCAGATATTGCACAACTAAATTCTGATAGACATTGATTACGTAAACATTGCACAAAATATTGAACAAATCTTCCAAATATGTTTTCTTCGAGAAAGTTTTTCCAAATTAATGAAAGTGCTACATCTGAGAAAGGTAAGGACAGGACGAGAGCCCTTTAAGGGCCAAAAACAGAAATAGTTAAATTTTCTCCATAGACGTTGGTGATTTTTTTAAGAAAAATTTTTAGGGGTCATGGGAGGGGTTCCTGAGGTCTGAGCTCAAATTTAGAATAGAGCCTCGTGAGATCTGGTCTGAGATTTCAAAAAAGTGTCCACGTGGTTTATGGATGGTCCCCAAAGTATTTCTATGTTTCTTTACAGGTTTATGCTATATAATTTGCTGGTCATCATTGCTATAGTGTTAATATCAATTTTAAATTTTGTTGAATGTCCTTATTCGATTCTTTTCATTTTGTAGCATCCATCCTCATCATCAGATCCAACTTCAAAATCTTGTTTTTTTAAACTAAACTAATCTTCTCTCACTCCCTCCCCCCCTCCTTCCAGACCCACCAACCACGCCGAACCGGCCCCCATCCGGCACATCCCGGCGTTCAGCTACCTGAACCCGAACGGTCACCAGATCCTGCGCTACTCACCCAACTCGGCCGATCCACAATCATCATCCACCGGTGGCGCTCCATCCCCGTACCGCAGTAGCGACGGCAGCGGCCACCGTTACCACGACATGCCTTCGCACCATCTGCTGCAGGAACAGCAGCAAACGCCACCACTTCCGGCTGGAAAGAGTAAGAAGAGCTCCAAGAGTGAGAACAAGGCAAAGGAGAAGGAGAACAAGGAGCGCAAGAAGAAGGAAAAGAAAGCGGCCAAGAAGGAGAAGGAACGGTCGGCGAGTTCGAGCAACTCGACGGCGGTGAGCAGCGGGGATAAGGTGAGGAAGGAGTCCAAGAAGGGAAGTCGGGCACCGGCGCCGATTCCGCCGCCGCAGCAGGTTCCGCAGAAGCGGTTGATTGAGCATCATGAATATCAGAACATTTCGGAGGAGACTAAGATTGATAGCAAGAGTCCGGTGATGAGGATGTTTGGGGATACGAACTTCTTGCTGAATCATAGGAGGAAGACCTCCGGTCAGCAGAGTCAGACTCAGCAGCAGCAGAAGGAGAGTGGTCTCAGCTGTGGCCAGGGCGTTTGCGAGCTGCTGAATGGCGTGTATCGTTTCTCCCCGCACGTGACCTCCTTCGCGGAGCTCGAGTCCAACAAGAGCAACGTCAGCACGCCCACGTTGATCGTTGGCGGAAAGGGATCGTCGGCGGCGACCTCCACGAACCACTCGCACCCCTCAACGCTCGACCCGAAAGAGTACCAGAACTTTAACGTGTCCAAGTATCTCAACATTGACGTCAAGACGCCGAATCTGCGCAAGAACCACGTTCACGGGCATCACCATGGTCATCACCACATCAGCTCGAACGCGAGCAGTTTGAGTTCGGGGAGTAGCGGAAGCAACTCGCTGAACTCGTTTGACTCGGTTGAGCAGGCGATCATCTTTCAGAAGAACAAGAATCCGGACTCGTACCTGGGGCCGTTTAACTTCCGGCAGTTGTTGAGGCCAACGCAGGGGCCGACGGAGTCGTTGCGGAAGCGGAAGGGCATTAATCCGCCGTCGCCGCCGCCGCTGCAGCGGGGGAAGAGTTGAATGGGGCGGAGTTTGAATTTGTGAATTTGGTCAAAATTGTTCGGATAGACCTACTCGTTTTGCGTTCACCCGGAGGGGTTTTGAGCGACGTGGGGGATGAGGTAATCAATCTTCTTTCTGGAGATATTTCTACTAGAAGTCTCTACTAGAAGCACATTTGATCTCGTAGTTTGTAGGTGCACGGTTTATCGAATCTGCTGTCTGCTACTTTTCCGTTTGAAGTGGAGGAGGTGAGCAATTCTGTGAGAAAAATTGAATCGAGGAAACTTTGTTTTTACCGTTCTTTGGTGGATTTCAAAAAGTATACAATAGTATTCTTTTTGGGGGAAATTTAATTCTATGGTTTATTTCCTAAACAGTAAAATTCATCAGTAAATTTTAGAAACTTTGTGTAGCTTGAAATAAGGCATATATTCTTAGAAATTTTAATCGAAATGAGTTTTAAAATCTGTCAAAATTGGCATCAAATTACCGAAAGTGTATTGATGATTTAAAATTTATATTGCTGCCGAAGTATTATAAAATTTCCTTAATATCAGTAATTAGTAATGTGAAAAATAAATATAACAACCAAATTGAAAAAAAGGATAAAAATCAAAATTCAAATATCAAGCCCAACCTTCATTTTTTTTAAGCAAATAGTATTGAATTTATTATATACCAATGAATTTATGAAAATATTTGTTTCCAAAATTCTAAATTTGCTAAATTTTTAAAAGCATCTTATTTGATTAAAAATGTGTACATAAATAGTTGTTTCCAATTTATGTTAACAATCAATTCGACAAGTTTTTCAAATGAAAATTTCGATTTTTCCGAAGAAATCTGAGAGCAATAAAAGCCCAAACTATCTTTTTTTTTCTCTGAGAAACGTAAACAATGCAATAAAAACTTATTTTTATCCTTAAGACTTTGTGATGCTTTTTATTTTTAGTTGATTTGACTTTTTAAACATTTTTGCCTTCCTCCTTTCGAACCAATCAACAAAAACTTCCATTATTCGATTCTATTATAATATTTGTCTGCCTTTGTGGATCAATCGGACCGCGCACTGGACTCACAATCCAGAGGTCGCCGGTTCGAATCCCGAGGCGGACGCAAACAAATTCTAAGTGTAAAATATAGGTATTCGGTGCCCTCTCCCCGTGCCCATACCTTCACACTTAGGAGACCCGGGAGGCGGAGTCTTGTCGCAAAAAGAACGATACACGCCTGTGGATCCGTTGACGAAACCGCAAGGTTTAAGAGGGCCACATTATAAGGTGTTACGTCGATTCCGTTTTCATAATATTTGCATGTTTTTTTTATAATTGTCTTTTAAGGACAAAACCCAAAATTCACTTCACTCTCAAGTGTTCCAACTGATTTCTAGATGAGAACAAAAGATGATACGTTTTCATTGAATGATGAATAATTTATTTGTTCTTTGATCTTATGGTTGAAATGGAATACATTATTATTATTTGTAATTTAAACTTTAGACATGATGTTTTTTAAATAAATTTTTCTTGATAATGAGTTTAGATAGATAAATGAGAACTGGATAAAATGTGTTAAAACATATTTTTGAGCTCTTCAAAACAATTTTATACCGTTATTATTATTGCTTTTATAAAAGATTTTTTTTGTTTGTAGTATTGGCCGAATTTTATTTTTAATTTTGCAAAATAACGTCGAAATGGTGCATATTTTGACACCATTTTGACAAAATATCAATAAAATAACATTATGCAAACGTGAAAAGAGTTCGTAAAATTTTTGAAAAGAAGCTTTATTTAATTGCTTTTATTTTCTTTTTTTTTTCTTTTTATTTTTAATTGACAAAACATAGATTTCCTAAATTCCTTTTTTAAGTCGTTTAATTCACATGATTTACTGCAATTATTTTTTATCATTTATTCAATCTATTTTTGCGATTTTTTAAATATCATCTGTTGTCAGAAGGAATTAAACTGAAATGAATTTATATACATATTTTTATAACCTCAAACCAATTTGACCCAGTTTTGTTTCTTTTAAAGCAATAGACCACAATTTAAAAAAAAATCGAAAAAAAAAATAAAAAAGTTTGAAAATATTGCAAAAATACATGTGTATTACAAAATAATTATTGAAAATTCAGAAATCTATATTTTGTAACAAAAAAATATATTTACTGATAATAGAAGCAAATTGAATGTATGCAATTAAGCTTCTTGTCAAAATTAACATCATATTTTGAACTTCGTTTAAATTGAAATTCGATAAATAAAAAAAATAGAATTGAATGATCAAATATCCCTTCAGTTTTCTATTTTCTTGATAAATTTAGAAACAGAAGAGGGCAAACAAAGAGAGAAAAAATAAAATCTAAATGGTCTTAGACAATAATAAAATTTATTGTCCCACAACACAAAGTTTTTTTAAAGGTCATTCTTTAAAAAACATGTTTGAAATTTTTGATATTTTTTTTCAAAATTAAATATTTAAGTTTTACATAGCCAGAAAATGTCGAAAAAAATTCTATTCAAATTTTTGACAGCTGATTTTCTGATTCAAATTTGCTCATGGAATCGCTCAGTTTTGCTAAATTGATATGAAAAGAAAACCTACCAACTCGATTAATCTCTACAACTTAAACAAGGAAACAAATTGATCGGATCAAAGTCCCAAAACACGTAGGGCTGCTCGTCCTTTTCCTTTTTTCCCTAAGGCAAATCCTCATTTATTTTTGCGGTTCGAAAATTAGGCAAGCAAATAAACAGGGCAAAGATGAACGTGAAACGATTCAGGTCTATCCGCATTTCCGAAAATGTACGCTATCTTCGTAGTTTTTTTTCAGTTGAAGTGGAATTGATATTAATTTTACGTTTGAGTTTATATGTTTTGTTTGTCCAACTTTCGGGGGTTTCGGTACACGCAAGCACACAAACAATTACACCTACACACAATCATTAGTTAGCCGCCGTAGGGATAAGCTATTACTCGCACTCAGTAAAGAGTTACCTAAACTTAACTTTTCCCTCATCTTTTCCCGCTCGCATAAAAAGAAACTGGCCGCGAAGCAGAACTGGGTTGTCTTATCTCGCCGTTTTCCACCAATTGCGCGTGTTTGGAAAGGGGCATTTAATGAGTCAGCACAGAAGTGAGCAATCGAGAAAAATGGAATTGAAATCCACCGAAAAGCAGCAAATAGTACAAAATCTTGAAATTTGAGAATGCTTATCGTGGTCAGTTTTAAGGTGAAACGAGTGGAATATAGTCTTTTGTTTTCTGGTTTCTTGAAATTGTTTGACGCAGTTTTTATAATTTATTGCCTATCTTAATTTAACTATGTTTTTCGTGTTCTACTTGTAATCTGTTGTTTTGTTCGTTCTTTGTTATATCTACCGTTTAGTTTGTAAGCTAGAACTTATTCTAAAGGAAACAATCAGCCAAAGTTTGCGCTGGAAAGTAAAACTTGTTATGTTAACCAAACTCTGTCGTTATATAAAATATGGATGGTTGTTAGTTGTTAAGCACACACCTACATAACACACTCATACATTCACACTGATTTTGGGGGTAGTCTGTAACGATGGTATAAATCTAAATAAAACATAAAAATCAATGTAAAACTCATGGACTCACCAAACTACACCAAAAACTAGAATGGAACTAAATAAAGAGCTAATAAAAATCAAAACAAATACCCTTTTTCTGATTTTCCCCAACGAGAAAACCCAGTTTCCACAGAAAGCCATCGAGCAGCAGCTTACTGACCTCGAAAGAATCCAAATTTATTACCCAAAATGGACGCGTTCGAGGGGGGTGCAATTTATGGTGTCACTCTCTGTTGCATAATTAATGGGATCCAAGTTGCAGTCGCCAAAAATTTACTGTAAATTTTACAGAATTTACTCCCACATGGTCAAGGTTGCTGGCGCGGAAATCGCTGATGAGATAATCAGCATTGTTTGTGTGGAATTTTTTATGCGATTGGATAGTTGGCTGAGGTTTTGGAAATGGTTGATGACCATGCGTCTCCTTCGAAAGCATGCGGGTTCGGGTGAGGGTCGTGGTTATGAAAAGTTTGGATGGTTTCGTGCAGTTGGCAACGCGTATCGCGTGTTGCCTACTTTTAGGCGGATTCAATTCAGTTTATTTTTGATACATCACGGTGTGCTTGTTTTTGAATTATGTTTAGTTTAGTTGTTTAGTTAACTCCAACTGCATAACAAAAATGAAGTTTTGTTGATTTAGGAAAGAAATGCGAACTTTTGGACCACAAAAGTTTGCAATTTTTAAACATAACAAAATGTTGATGTTGTTTATCTGGATGATGAAATGGGGGTCGAATAGCGGCACTGTTATCCGATGTCAAAGCGGAACCATTTTCTATTCGACAAAAGATGCAAGTATTGTTATCGGTCATTATAAAAATGGAAATAATACTCTATTATTGTCCGTTTTTTTTCTTCTTAGGATGAAAAAGTCGGTGTTGAGAGAACTCCTGCGAGCGGCTCTATTGAACATCTATTTTGCTATCTGAAAAAGGGTGAAAAGGCTATTTTATAGAATGGTGTGATTTGTTATGTTTATTTTTATCATATTTAATTTATTAGTTTATTATTTAAAAAATACGAAAAAGCTTAAAACGAGAAGTCTTTCCAGAAAACCACAGGTTGTTGTTCAATATGTCAAGATTTTTACTCAAAGCTAAACGTTTGAATAATTGGATTGAGATAGCACCCAAACTAAAATTTTAAATAGAACAAATGCTGATATTTTATTATTTGAGAAATTGAATCAAAAAGTCTATAAATGCCAAAATTTAATCGGCAAGAGGAAACCTTTGAAAAAGGGGCATAATTATTTTGACAGTTATGACCATTTTGCAAATTTTGAGACAGCAAGTAACTATTTAACAAAACCTGTAATGTTAAAATGTAGCCGTGGAGGCCAGCTATTGATGTGAAAAAGTTACCTATTGTCCAGGAATTTTTCAAATTGTTTCAGCTTTCAACATGCTTATCCGCTCTTTTCTCGTGTTACTCCAGATTTAGTAGTTTTTTTTTGGGAAAAATTTCTAAGACAAACATTTGGAGATACTTAAATTTGTATTTGGTAATACCGTAATGAATCTTTACGATCAGTTGTGCAATGAAAAGTTTTTTTTGTTTTGTTTGAAAAATAATGCAACTTTCGTGGAGTAATTTAAAAGAAAAATAGGAAACTGAAAATATGGGTTTGAAACTTTTTAGTGGTATTCAAATATTGGCAAAAATGCTATTAAGAGTGCATTGGATATTAAAAAAAAAGTTGCAATAAACCCTTCAACGAAATATGTCGATTCAGCTCTCAAAATTTTGGGGCCCCACTTTGACCTGCCGTTTTTTTATTTTAAATTACTTGAAAAAGTACACTGTGGGACAATTTTAACAAATTTAGCATTTATTTATTGAAATATTTGAAATTACATTTTCATCTCCCAATAACAAATTTTGTTCTACAATTTGTTGAAAATTCAATGAATTATATTTATAAAAGTAAAAAAGACAGAAGTTTCAAAATCATTCCGGTTCTTTTAGAAAACCGGAGTTTCAAAAAGAACCACGGCATTTTTTTGTGATTCGTTCGTATCTTTTTTTAGTGAACCGGCTCTTTGAGAATAATCTGGCACCAAACTATGTCAAAAACTTATACCACTGATTGTGAAACAGCTCATTTACCCCTAGAAAAAAAAGTCATGCTTGAGCTGGCACATCATCCTACTTTGTAAATGTAAACAAAGTGGGATCATTCGAAAATCACGTTACGCATTATCTCTTTTCATCAACCGGTTGATAAATAAAAAATCTTACAAGCCAGATTTTCCAGATATTTTAGCCAGATTTTTTTTTCTGTTAAGACCTATTAACCCTGCTAGCAAGAAAAAAAAAAAATGTTGGCTCTTTTAAAATGTTTGTGTGATTTTGAAATCTTGTAAATATTTTTCAAGTAAAGTGAGAAAATTGCACAATTTTTGTTATTGAAAATCGAATCAATAGTTTTCAAAGTACTATCGATTAAAAAACAGCAATTCAAAAAAATATATTTCCTAATTCTAACTCTTTTCGAGATCTTTGATTGTTTGCTATCGACCTTTTAATTGTCAATATCGTAGCCTTTCCGTTTCACATTAAAAACGTTACTTAATCCACCTTTAGGTGGTTGGTGCCTTCCTCACATTCACAAAGTGAATACACTACACAGCGTATAAATAACACTTATTTTTATCAAAATATCTGAGATCACTAAAATACTTATAAATTTTGATAGGGTGTCAGATCTTCAATCTTTTGGGCTCGTTGGAAAGGTCTTTTGATTACCTAACCAACGATGGGTCGCATAATAGATCCGGATAACTTTTTCATCAAAATATTTGAGATTCGGCCTCAAAAAAGTGTATAGATAACACTTAAGTGCTCATAACTTTTGATGGGGTTGTCAGATCTTCAATCTTTTAGACGCGTTGGAAAGGTCTTTCAAATACCTTTCTAACAATATATAGCATGACAAAAACCACCCTTTTTACAACCTTCCGAAGTTTAGCTAAAACAATTTTTTAGCATAACTTTTGAAGTTCTTTTCGAGTGATTTTATAGCCTTTCCTCATTGAGGTGAGGAAGACAAAACGTTACTTAATCCACCCTTTTTACAATCTTCCGGACTTTTGTTCAAATTAGTTTTTTTTAGCGTAACTTTTGAAGTACTTAACTAAACTGCATAATTTTTAAGATCCGTCTTAGGCCCCATAAGTCGCTATTAAAAATTATGCAGTTTAGTTAAGTACTTCAACAGTTACGCTAAAAAAACTAATTTGAACAAAAGTCCGGAAGATTGTAAAAAGGATGACGCCAAAACGGAAAAAATGAGTTCAGCCAATGTCGAGATAATCGAGTGACAATTTTTTTATCAACATCCCACCACACACACAGACATTTGCTCAGAACATGATTCTGAGTCGATAGGTATACATGAAGGTGAGTCTAGGAGGTCTAATTGAGAAGTTCGTTTTTCGAGTGATTTTCTAGCCTTTCCTCGGTAACGTGAGGAAGGCAAAAATATAACTTGGTCGTATTCCAGGATCTTTCCGAGTTTTTTTTTATTGTTAGATAGTCCTGATTTTAAACTTACAACTTTGTCGAAGACATCAAATCGATCAGAAAATTTAATCTCAAGATACGGATTTTCAAATGATTCTACATACTTTTTGTATAGACAGCCTTTAAAATTGTATGCTTGTAGAAAACTAGTAATGTTGTAAAATGGCCTTTTTGACAGATGGAATCGATTGATAATGTTTCATTAAATAAAAAAAATACAAATTGAAAATAGCGAAAAAATGTGGAAGAATATTCAATTTCATCAATATGAATTATAGTTTAAATCATAGGTTAGCGGAACCCCTTTACTCTGTCAGGTTACAAGAAATCTGAAATTTTCAATTGATTATTTACTATACTACACAGAAAAAAAAATCATGGTAATATTACATCTGGGAAGGGGTACATCTTTTATGTCAGAAAAAAGGTGTAATTTTACCTCTGAAAATGTGTAATTTTACCACTTTTCTGGTGTAATGTCACTTTTTGAGTCTAAATTGAGGTAAAATTACATCATAAAAGAGGTAATATTCAACCTTCCAAAATTACAGCTTCCAAATTTACATTATTTTATGCTGTGTAATTAACTTATCTTTTTTTAAATCATAACTGCGCTCCATTTTAACTGATTTTAGCTGTCTTGGGCTCAAAAAAAAATGGATAAGTTTGACTTTCAAGAAAAAATAGTTTGGAGTTTCAAAAATCTAGCAAGATTCATATGGAACTGCTCCATATATGAATTATTTTTTTTTACTGAATTTGCTTGGCTTTGAATTTCAATTTGTATAATACAGTCGACCCTCTGGTTGTCCAACTGTTGTCAAACGAACGGGGTCACATTTTAGTTTGACACCCCTTTTACACGGAGTTTACACACACTACCAAACGTTTGTTTTGATAGTGTGCGTTAGCGCCGTGTAAAAAGTGACCAACCACCGGGGGTTGAGTGTAATATCCAAGGGACCATCGAGGAAGAGAAGCATATGTTTTAAGAACGATGAAAAAAGAATACCCGATTCCAGATACCTAACTATTCTTCATGTAAACTTATGTCAAAAACAAAAACAATGACTTTTATATCCCGCCTTTTGACATGGAGGATTTGTAAAACCCGCCAAACAAATAGCAGCAAACTGATGGTTTCTGGGGAAAATTCAGAAAAGTCCTTGTCAGAAATTTTCAGTTTTGTTTTGAAAAGGAAGTGATTATTTCGGACCTCAGGATTGATTGAGACGGAAACAAGTGGCTGAATTCTAGAATTTTTAATCCTTTAGATCTGGCCAGATTAAGAAGCGCAGCTTGTGGTTCCGAATGGTGTGCGAGTTTAACAAAATTCATGGCCTTGGTCGCTTCCGGTGGACCACAGAGTGAAAACGAATCGGAAAAAATCCAAGAAAAATTCATTAGGTTTTCTGAAGCAAAACTGAAGCAGAAGATGAAACATATTTTAAATTTGTTAGTTTTTTAAGTGAAATAAACTTTTTTTGAGGGGGTGGGCTGGTTTTATAGAGTGTTATTAGAAATGCTTATCATATTTGATACCGTTAGTGGGCATGGGGTTTGAGACAGGGCCAAAGTGATTCTTTTTTACGGATTTTGCAATTTTCGAGGTTCTTTACAATGAAATTTATTTGTTTAAAGTTTAAAGGGTTGTTTTGGACAGAGCTGTGGAGTCGGAGTCGGTGGAGTCGGGTCTTTTTGGGGACCTGGAGTCGGAGTCGGAATCGTCTTAACTCAGAAAGCCGGAGTCGGAGTCGGAGTCGCTTGAAATATGACCCGACTCTGCAGCTCTGGTTTTGGGGACATCTTAAAGATACTTTTCTGGAAAAAAACAATTTCAGAGAATAAATTATGTCATTTAGGTAGCTGTTTGGATTTGAGATACGTTTGTGGCAAAAAAATTACCTCTCAAAAAATCAACAGTTAAAAATATTATTTTGAAAATGCTATTGAAATTGCAAAATGTTTAAAAATCTACACATTCTACAATACCGATTCTATTCTTCATGTAAACTAATGTCAAAAACATAAACAATGACTTTTATATCCCGCCATTTGACATGGAGGATTTTTAAAACCCGCCAAACAAATCGCAGCAAACCACACACTTAGATTTTTTTACCGTACTCGGTTAAATTTTTACCGAAATCTCAACAGCCGAGCGCTCGGTAGTTGATTTTGATTTTGACAGCTCCGGTTAATCTGTACCGAGGAGCTCGGTAAAATTTTAACGGGCGCTCAGTTTAATTTCGGAACAATTACCGAGCTTACAGTAATGCCTTTTCCCCTTTTTGTTCATATTGATTTTGAAGGTTAGAATAACAAAAAAAAACATTTATTTACAATAAAATTAACGTATATTCCACAAATTTAAAAGCACGCATGTTTCCGAGATCCAAAATAATAGTTTTGAAGTTAGTCCGGGACCAAGTTCTTAATAAACATTACTTTTTAACAAAATCATATCGTCTGAAGAATATCTCTGCATTTTATCTTGCCTGAAAGAAAATTTATATTTAATCAAAACATCCATTTGTTTTTAAATGAAAATAACCTTACCTCTATAATAATAGCCAAAGTTTTTCATAAATGTGTTGTTTTTATAACTATTTAAACAAATTTTCATCACACCGATCATTTTTAACCGTTTTCTAAGCGTCAGCAAAACACATTAAATGACAGCTAAGTTTCAACAGTAGAGCTCAGTAATATTTACTGAGTTCCCAGTAAAATTCACCAAAATTTACCGAGCAATCAGTACTTCAATTACCGAGCTGTTAAAAATAACCGAACACATGAGTTTACTGAGTTAATCAGCAGAATGAAATACCGTAGTTTGGTAATTTATGCTGAACTTCAGTAATTATTTTACTGTAGCATGGTAATTTTGACAAAAACTACTGATAGCTCAGTAAAATATGACTTTTACTGAGCAATCTCAGTAAAAAAATTACCGAGTAACGAATTCCTGATTTAGTGTGCAGGTTTCGGGAAAAATGCCTGCGTCAAAAATTTTCAATTGGAATCCAAAATGGCAGTGTTTTTGACTACCGCGGGTTGTAAATTTAAGCCGGGCCACTTCCGTATTTTTTTTGTGTGGTAACAATGGTCAAGGTAGTGCTTTTATTTTATTTAAAAATCTTTTTTTAAGTACTGGTTTCCTTGCAGACAGAAATTATTCTCAGAAGCTGTTTCTTTCTGTGCGTCGAATTGTGGTTCCACTGGAGAGACGGTTTCTGTTGCAGTTGTCGATTTTTCTCAATGTGGGCTATAATGAAATAATGTCCAAGGCGTCCAGAGTAGCTGGAACACAAAAATGATTATTCTCTAGTTGTTGCTCAAAGATGTTTTTGTAAATGCCAGAAGTCGAAAGCACCGCCCAACGAATGCAGACTAAAACTGGGAGATTACGACGTGCTCAACTTGATTGTGATGATTCATTTCTAACTGCAACGACACGCTGCTTACGTTTTGTTTACTCATGAACATTTTTGGATTTATGAAAAATAAATATATATTTCTTTATTTGCTTTTAATTAGACTCAATTTAACGAGAAACAAGTGGTCATACATATCTCTTACAGTGTTTCAGATCCCTTATCCGGTGACCCACCCCGTTAAAAACGCATTTAAAAATCAGGGGAAAAGTACTTATGAAACATGTAAATTTTACAAATAAGTTAGCTGTAGCAAAAGTACACAGAAAAAAATCAATTCTCGAAACCGTGAATAAAGTTCACGATTGTGAGAACCACGAAGGAATATATTCACGTTTATAGTGCAAATGCACCATACTCATGAATAAATTCCTTCGTGGATCTCACATTTGTGAACTTTATTCACGATTACTGGAATTGATTTTTTTTCTGTGTAGGAAAAATCACTTTGATCCAATCGACAATCTCCCAGACTTTTAAATCCAGCCTCAACCCCTCTGAAACATTTATTTCACTTAAAAACTAGTTAATAATAATAAATTAAAATAATGTTTTATCTTCTGCTTCAGTTTCACTTTGGAGAACTTGACGAATTCTTTCGTAGCGTTTTCACTCCATGATCTACCGGAAGTTATCAAGGCGCTGACTTTCTTTAAACTCGCACACCATTCGGAACTACAAACTGCTTTTTATTAATCAGGTCAGATCATCGCTAATGATGAACTCTACAGGATTTATAATTCAAGAATTTCACCACCTGTTTCCGGCATAATTAAACCTGAACTACGAAAAATCACTTCCGTTTCAAAAGAAAACAGAAAATGTTTGACAATAACTTTTCTGATTTTTCCCCAGCAACCCCCAGTTTGCTGCGATTTGTTTGGCGGGTTTTAAAAATCATCCATGTCAAACGGCGGGATATAAAAGTCATTGTTTATGTTTTTGACATAAGTTTACATAAAGAATAGAACAAATTACGATACAAGACTTGAACTCGTATCGAAAAAAAACGAATGAATGACATTTCCATACCAAGCCGAATCAGCTCGAGGTTGGTGCCAATATTTTCATTGGGGAGATGCAAATGATTTGGGCCAACCGCTAAATAGTTTTGAATCCAACAGGGTTGGTACATTCCATGTGATCAAGGCTCTTAACACCTAGCACCACAAATACACATTTTTAACGGGACTGATCATCAGAATGATGAAATCTAGGAGATCGGAATCGCTGTAATGTTTCCCGTCTACTAAAGTCTAATTTAAAGCAGATCTCAGAATAATCACAACACAAACGAAAACTTTTGACAAGAACTTTTCTGAATTTTCCTCAGCAACCCCCAGTTTGCTGCGATTTGTTTGGCGGGTTTTACAAATCCTCCATGTCAAACGGCGGGATATAAAAGTCATTGTTTTTGTTTTTGACATTAGTTTACATGAAGAATGAGAGAGAATCATGGCAAAGTCAAGCAAACAAAAACAAACGAATGTCAAACACATTTTCAACCTTCGTTTTGTAAAGAAAAAAAGCCTATACGAGCTATGAGATAGAGTGAATATTGACAACCGCAAAGTATTTTTTTTACTTAAAGAATATCGCGGAAAAAATAACATCAAAGTATGCAGATTGAAAGGGCTGGAGAAATAATCGATAGACCGAGAAATATTGATATCGAGTCGACTGTAATTTGGAAACAATATTTTAAAGTAGTAATTTAAAAATAAGGATAGCTAATCATAATCTGAAAAGTAAGGAAAGTTTAGATAATGTTTTTGGAAACATCAAAAAAGTTTCTGTGATTAAAAAAGGATTTGAAATTACTCGGATTTTTTCCGAAATTACTTGGTTACTCCAAAATTGGTTTGGCCTCAAACTAACAAAAAATACCCAAAATTTGCGATGATCAATAATGATAAGAAAATAAATTTAAATTGATAATCCCACTATGCGTTAAACGCTTGATCACTCTCATTCTCTCCCTATCTCTGCCAAAGTCACTTGACCACCACGATTTTCGGGGTTTCTGCTAGAGCACCGTCAGTCAGTGACGCCACACACTCGCCGCACAACTCATGATCTGGGAAAATCGATCTTCTTCCCCGAAAAAACGAACTTTTGCCTCTGCCGCGCTCTCTAAAAATAACAACTTTATTCTGTATTTCTCTTTCTTCTGCAAGAAACAAACATGAGCTAACCTTCTCTGGTCGATTTGTAGAAAGCAAGCAAGCAAAAGAGAAGGCAGTCAGTGGAGCATAAACGTCACAATATTTGAAAACCGGCCCCACGAATGCTGCACCTGTTCGCACCTTTATAGAGGAGTTTTGTGTGTTTTGAGTGGATGCGTGTGGTTGCGAAAATGAGCGTGTCTGAAATAGTGCTTTCATGAGCTAGGAAAATCCCTCGAGAGAATGGAAAAGCACGCATCAATTAATTCTTGGATGGTTGATTTCAGCTGTCTCTTTTTGAAAACCATTTTCTTATAAATTTGAAGCTGAATTTAAACAAAAATTAAAAATAATTAAAAAATAATAATTTATTTTTCTTGATAATTTTTGGAGTAAACATTGTAATAATTATTTTAGATACCTACTTGCTATTATTTGTGTTAAAGTTGAGATTTCATTTGATAGTATTGACTTTAAAAAATCAAAATTTGAATTCATGGGGAAAATACGACATAAGTTATTTTTCTTAACGTGTATTAACAAAAAAGGAATGATAGTATTTACAAACAAGTTTAATTTTATAATTCAAGAGTGCTGATGATTTTCCATGATTTAGTTATGTAATGCAATTTGATACACATTGCTTTCATCACTTCTAATTAATAACCAGAATCTGTGTCCTTTTTAGCAAGTTTATCTTGTCTTCTGAAGATTTTCCCTGTTTATTCTGTGGCAGTAATCCATCTCTTTCAGCTCATGCATAAGCAATAAGCAGTCCGCTATCGTGAAGCACAGTTGGATAGTTGTGTTGAAAAGTGGACAAACTTTATTTCTGGATTTTTTATGTTTTTGAAACTATTTTTTATTAATTTTACCTTAACTAAAAATAAACAAAAACAAACTAAAAATTTAATCATAAATTTAAGTTCACCAACTATCCACTTGGTAGTGGCGCTAGGTTGAAGCACCTTCTCGAAAAGGACCGTAGAAAAACATGTCGCGACGGCGCGTTAATCTCTGCCTCTGTCTCGGCGTCGTCGGTGGTGGCGGCGTCGTGGTGGAGTTCCAACCTGCCGAAGCACCTTCCTCCTTCTGCTTTCATTTCCCAAAATTTTGACAGACTACGGCACGGCTGCCCGCACACATCCCACCATGTTGATATTTTGGCGTTTGACTCTTGCTTGCTTGGTTGTAGTATTTATTTTTTGGTCATTGTGGTTGTGATGTGACGGCCGGCGGGGACAAACCGTGAGATTATCGGGAATATTTTTGCGTTTTTTTCTGGTAGCAAGAGATCACGACTCGGTGCTCTCGACTAACCAATAACGCTCTGATCGTCAAAACTGTGCTCATTTTTTCAGGGAATTTTTCTCTTGATTTTTACAGAGATTACTTTTTTTCACGAGACGTATTTTGAGAGTTGATAATGACGATGACAATAAGATGGGATGGTTTCATTGATTTCTGATGAGGTTATTCTTTTATTTGAATAACTTTTTATCAGTTTTTTAGCACCAAACGATATTAGTGTTCTGTAGAAACTAACAATTTGTTGTTTTTTTTTTTCAGAATTATTTGAACCGCTTAACATCTTAAGAGCGAGTCCACGAACAGGGCATATCCCTTTGTATGGGACATCGTTTGGACCTCACCAATCTGCCTGCAATTTTCAGGGGTTTTTTGTTCGCATAAAACTAGCATCTGGCCAAAATATGAGCACTCTAGGTCAACGGGAAGTGGAGCAAATCGGAACTCAAAGTTTGAAGGTTCATAAACGTAAAACATCGTAAAATGCTCATTGAACTTGAAACTTCTGTTGGGAAAATTATGATTGCAGCTGCATATTTGCCTTTCCAATGCACTGGGGAAAATAAAATTTATTTCAAAAGGGATTTGAATAAACTTACTCGGAATAGATCTCGATTTTTGATTATCGATGATTTTAATGCCAAACACCAATCTTGGAATAATCCAAAAGTAAATTCCAATGGTAAAATTCTATTCAGAGATTGCACTTCTGGTCTTTATTCGGTTTTATACCCGAATGGGCCAACTTGCTTTTCTTCTGTTAGAAATCCATCAACAATTGATTTGGTTTTGACAAATCAAAGTCAGTATTGTGGTCCTTTAGTGACTCATGCTGATTTTGATTCTGATCACCTTCCAGTAACATTTTCACTTTCTCATGAAGCAGTTACCAGACCCAATAGTTCTGTGTTTAATTATCACAAAGCTAATTGGAACAGGTATCAGCATCATATTGAGAATAATTTAAATCATGATTTTGTTTTAGAAACCAAAGCTGATATTGATTCAGCCTTGGATTCTTTAACTAATGCAATTTTGGATGCTAGGAATATTGCTATTCCTAAACTGCCCATGTTCGCATAAATGTCCCATATGCAAAAACAGCAAGCTGAGAAAAACGCATTTGAAGTTTGTCCCATACATAAGGCTACGTGTTAAGTTTTCACGAAAAAACTGGATTTCCTCCTGATTTCTAGAACAAAGTACTGGATGTTATAGGCTCTTTTGAAAGAGCACACAATTTTGAACCAAACTGCATCAATAACTCAAAAACGATGAAAATGCATATGGGACATTTATGCGATCAGGGGCAGTAAAGTCCAAGTCAAATTTGATTCTCCCATTATTGATGACGATCTTCAGCTTTTGATTCGTCTGAAAAATGTTCGCCGAAGACAGTATCAACGTTCTCGTGATCCTGCACTGAAGCGAATTCAAAAAGATTTGCAAAAGGTTATTGACCACAGATTCACTCTCCTGCGAAATGAAAAGTTCGCAAGAGATGTCGAACAAATTAAACCTTATTCCAAACCTTTTTGGAAACTTTCAAAGGTTCATAAGAAACCTCAAAAACCAATCCCTTCTTTAAAAGATGGTGATAATATTCTATTAACTAATGGGGAAAAAGCTCAAAAACTTGCTCAGCAGTTTGAGAGTGCTCATAATTTCAACTTGAATGTTTTGAGTCCTATTGAAAATCAAATTTCAATAGAATTTCAGAATATTGTTGAACAAGAATTTTCATCAGATGAAGTTTTTAATACGGATCTGAATGAAATAAAATCTATTATCAAAAAATTTAAAAATATGAAAGCCGCTGGTGAAGATGGCATTTTTTACATTTTAATTGAAAAATTACCAGAAGCAACTTTAAGTAGCTTGGTCAAAATTTGCAACCAATGTTTTGATTTGGCATATTTTCCCAGTAGTTGGAAAAATGCCAAAGTAGTTCCGATTTTGAAACCGGATAAAAATCCTGCTGAAGCCTCAAGTTATCGGCCCATTAGTTTGCTTTCATCTATTAGTAAATTATTCGAAAGAATAATTCTTAATAGAATGATGACGCACATTAATGAAAATTCAATTTTCGCTGATGAGCAGTTTGGATTTCGCCTTGGGCATTCAACTACTCATCAGTTGTTGAGAGTTTCGAATTTGATTCGAAGCAACAAATCTGAGGGCTATTCTACTGGCGCTGCTCTTCTAGACATAGAAAAAGCATTTGACAGTGTTTGGCATAAGGGTTTGATTGCGAAATTAAAAAGGTTTAATTTTCCGATTTATATCGTGAAAATTATCCAAAATTATTTGACGGATCGTTCTCTGCAGGTATGTTATCAGAACAGCAAATCTGATCAACTACCTGTACGTGCCGGCGTCCCTCAAGGAAGCATTTTGGGTTCAATTTTATACAATATTTTTACTTCTGACTTGCCTGATTTGCCCCCAGGATGTCAGAAATCACTTTTTGCTGATGATACAAGCATCTCCGCCAAAGGTAGAAGCCTTCGTTTCATCACAAGAAGATTACAAAAAAGCTTGGATATTTTCAATTCTTATTTGAAAGAATGTAAAACTACTCCAAATGCTGCAAAAACTCAACTTATTATTTTCCCTACAAACCAAGGGCTGATTTTCTTAAACCAAAAAGTCATCACGTTATAAAGATGAATGAGGTAAATTTAAAGTGGGAGGATCAAGTGAAATATCTTGGACTTGCTTTTGACAAAAACCTTACTTACAAGGATCACATTGAAAGTATCCAGGTTAAATGTAACAAATATATTAAATGTTTGTATCCACTTATAAACAGGAATTCTAGACTTTGTCTCAAGAATAAACTGTTAATTTATAAACAAATTTTCAGACCTGCCATGCTTTATGCTGTGCCGATCTGGACAAGCTGTTGCTTAACCAGGAAGAAAAAACTTCAGAGGATTCAGAACAAAATTCTGAAAATGTTCTGAAACCTCCCTCCCTGGTTCAGCACCAGTGAACTTCATCAATTAGCCGAAGTTGACACTTTGGATGTTATGTCCAATACGATAATTGATGCATTTCGACAAAAATCATTGCAGTCTTCAGCTGCATTGATCCGCTCTTTATATAGTTTATAAGTTAGTTTTAAAGTTTCTCTTTTCCCTTTTGTACATGTCACGGCGTCTTTTTCAGGGGGGTAGTATTTTTTGAGAAATAGCAAGAAAACTGTCATATACATATGAAAGTGTGGAACGGCTATCACGCCGCTGCAAAATAAGCTGGATCAACACCGATGTACCTGTAAGTTCCCCATACACCGTATACAGTTAATTCAGTATACGACGTACGGGAAACCTATTGGCGTAATATGGGCGTAATATTGAATGATTGGCCCTTTTGAAATGTGAGTCTTGATTTGAAAATTTTGAAAATATTGTTTTCGAAAAGATCGGAAAATTTCACAAATGTTTCATATTGTAACATTGAAAATCGGACCATTAGTTGCTGAGATATCGACATTGAAAAATGGTGGGTTGTTTGGGTCAGACTTAGAAAATATCAATTTTCTTGTTTTTAAACCTTTGCATTGCAATATCTCAGCAACTGAAGGTCGTATCAACAAAGTCCAAAGAAGCAAAATATAGAGAATTTTCTCAACTTTTCAAAAATATTTTTTCCAAAAGTAGGCAAACATGTGCACTAATTTAAAAACATGAAAAACTGCGACTATTTTCAAAAAAGTTACCTAAATATGGATTTAACTTGAAAACGGTGCACTTTATCAAAATTTTGCAAGAGTACTTTTTGATTGAAAATTTGATTTTACATCGAAAAATGAAGTTGAAAAATTTTTGCGACCAATATATCGATTTTTTTTTTAAATCTGTATTGATTAAAAAAATCATAACTCGCTCAAAGATTTTTTGCACAACTTGGAAATTTATGAAAAGTTGGCATTTTATGTCCTCTAAAACATGTCAAAAAAAAAAAAATGTGTTTTTTTGCAAATCAAGTTTTAGTGATAAAAAGTTAAATAAAAAAATCACCAAATTTTTTTTACCGTGTTTAATTTTTTTCCAGTGTAGTCCGTATCCATACCTACAACTTTGCCGAAGACACCAAATCGATCAAAAAATTCCTTCAAAAGATACAGATTTTTGAATTTTCATACATTATTTTTGTATGGACAGCTGCCAAATTTGTATGGAAAATTATATGGACAAACTAATGATGCAAAATGGCTTCTTTGGGCATACCGAAGGCACCAAAAAAGTTTCAGTCGGATTGAAAAATACAAAAATTAAAATTGAAGAAAAAAGACCGATTTCGTAGAGAATTGCTCAAATATACTTTTTTTCATAGAAAACTCGAATTTTCACAAAATACCGTATTTTTTAGAAAATACTCAAATTTTCATAATTTGCAATAAGGGTATCTAACGAAGCGAAATGAATACTTTTTCAAATCAAATCAAATTATTCGCTCTACAGCATTGCCTTGGCGTTCTCGATTGCGAGATTCCTACTCGAAACTAGGTGTCCGAAGGCTTGATTGTTGAGACAATTGCAAACCTCTTTTTACACCTAAGCTTCCATCCACCCCGGGATTTGAACTGGCGACCTTTGCATTGTGAGTCCAACTGCCTACCAGCGACTCCACCGAGGCAGGACCCAGGGAGACGACCTCCTAGACCTGGACTGAGCTATCGACCTAACCTCTAGGTTAGACCGAGGCCAACATTTACTCCCCTGTCCGACGGAAGGCGTGATCAGACAAATCTCATCTCAAAATTTGCCACCGGGACCTTCTGGGATCGAACCCAGGCCGACTGGGTGAGAGGCAACCACGCTTACCCCTACACCACGGTTCCCGGAATACTATTTATAGAGTCCTATTTTACAATATTTTCATGATCAAAGTTTTTAGAGTGTAACAAAAGTGACTTTATGGCGGGCATTAAGAGGTTTATTCCGGGGCCGATTATTCGAAAAATGCCAAACTTTGAAGACCTGTACCGAGCTTCAAGTTGCTCAAAACTTCAATGTTACATACACATAAACTTGCGCATGGATCTGGCCTACACGCCAGTTATGTTAAAATTAAACGCATAAGTGACCAAACTGCCTCAAAACTGTCATATTTGGAAATATATTCATTTTGCAAAAACAATCTTGATTTTATCAATGTCATAAAAAAATTGTAAGGTAAAATATCATCTTGCACAATTATTGTAATGTTGTTCAAAACCCTTGCACAAATTGGCTGTGTTGAAACGTACATTTGAAAGAATTCTAATTTTATCATTGAAAAAAAAAAACTGTATTCTTAAAACATTTAAAAAATGTCACGCCTAATCGGCTTCGTAACGATAATTTGTAATATTATTGATGTGTAATTGTACGTTTTTTTTTTACAAGTTTCGTCTAGCTATATCTCATCATCACATGAGTTCCACAATACTACAAATCCCACCTCTCCACACCTCATCGATCCCCTAAATCCTCGCTCAAAAAACTTCATCCCATCAATGACGCCGTCTTGGTCATTTCACGTATTTTCCCTCGCCATCATGACCATCATCATCATTTTCCACACTTGATTGCTCAAGCCGCAGAGCGTCTTACTCTCGGACGGTCGCGCGTTTTCTCCGGCTCAACTCTTAACTCTCCGCGCTGAGTCCGTCCGTCGTCACACGGCGCGCGCTCAACGCTTTTCTGCCCGTGGCCACCGACTTTAGTGGAAAATTATTTTTTCCCACCGAAGGTCGGTTTTTCTGGTGGCGCGCGCGTTATTTTTTTTCTTGGTTTGATTTTTTTCCTCTCTTGGTTCGATTTGTGACGCGGGTGAGGGTTAAACACCCTGGATTGGCCAGGATCGGTGAAGGTCGTGGCGTCGGTATCTGACGCTGGAAAATCTGGTGCTTTTTCGCGGAGGATGGGAAAAGTTTTGGCCAAGTGGCCCGGCGGTCCGCGGGTGGCCGGGATGGCCTTTTAAGGAGTTTGGCACCGGGTTGGGTCGCGTGTGAAAGTGAAATTCGCTGTTCCCTGGAGGGTGTTTGGGGCGTTTGCAGATAAGCCACGTTGGTTCCAGATTGTGCTGAAGGAGTGAATTTCAAGGGGAGAAGCAAGGAGCTACTGAAGAGTTTGTGCCAATTTGGTGTGTTCTGCAGAGTCCTTGATGGTGCTGGTGGTGGTGAAGTGCAGTTGCTTAATTTTAGCTGCTAATTAGATTAGATTAGCGAAGCTCTCGTGGAAGCTGATGGTGGAAAATTGAGCAAAGTTTGCAACCGATGGGAGTTTGAAATTGTGTTGAAAGTGAGTTACTGAAGTGAAAAGTCTGTTGAAAGGTGCGGGAAAATCTATAACGAAAGATCTGCAGTCCCGAAGCGTCAAACTGCTTGAAAAGTTGGCAGCATGGCAGAGGGAGGTTTTCAAGGTCCTGGAGGAGGATATGGAGGTGGCGGATTTGGAGGAGGTGGTGGAAAGCCGAAAGCGACGACCGTGGAGTTCAATCTGGACATCAAGATCAAATCCATCGAGAAGATGCTGGTGCCGCTGATGAAACAGGTTGGTTTGAGTGTGTGTGTAAGATTTATTGTTTGATTTGAGGGAAATTTTCGTTGAATGGAGAATACCTTTGTGTGAACACTTGTTTGTTAGTATTTTTGTCAAGTGTAAAAATGTTAAAAGATAATGAATGCCGAAATAAATTTTCTAAATAGTTATAATAAGTCAAGCTGCACCTTAACAAACGTGCCCCAAATTTTCAATTTAGGCGCCACCGATCGTCCCTCGGATTGAGAAACTGTCACACAATCGAAATGATCCACAAGTCGCTTGCAGACCGCCAACCGTTTGGTTCTGCCAAAAGTAACCAGCCACTGCTGCCAAATTAATTTCCCTATACCAAGCCATTCAATTGACGTCATCAAGCCAGACTGACCATCCAACACGCCAACACGCCGCCGGCGGTGTGGTGCGTTCGTCATACTTTTGACGGTCTAGCTGTGGCGACCTCATCTCCTGTCCTGCGTGGCGTGGCGGCGATGATGGCCAAACGCTGAGATTCAACGCCAGCGGCATCGGCAGTTTGTCACTACAGTGCGAACGTAACGCTGGTTGTTTTGCATCGTGACATGCGTTTTGATGGAGTTGGATTAAACTTAACATAATTGTTTAAAGGTTAACTAAAAATATTATTTGAAATCTTTTTGATTTGAATTAAACTTTGCCCATCGATTCCTTAGGTCCAAATAAGCTAATTTGCATCATTGTTTCCTCCATACAAGTCTCTACATAAATTCAGGGGATGTCCATAGAAAAATGCTTGGCAAATATTCGAAAATCTGTATCTTCAAAAGGGATTTTGTGATCTATTTGGTGTGCTGGGAAAAGTCATAGGTTATGTTTCATTCCTTTGTGGACCGCCAATCAGTGAGGTACTCCTCGATATTAGCTCCTGAAAAGTGCTAAAAAGTGCAAAAAATGCCTAACGGCAAGAAAAAGAGGCGGTCCTCACCAGCAGGATCGGCAGATTTGAAGAAGCTAAAGAATCCCGAAGCGCTACCTGCAAAGCCAGGCAGTTTGAGCAAGGACGCTCAAAATTCGTCTGGAAACCAGTTCGCTACCCTCCCTGTGGACGTGAGCGAGAAAGAAGAAGTTGAACGACGGGAAAAGTTGCCACCCATTTTTGTGAAAACATCGTCATCGGATTCGGTGCGAAAGTGGCTGACCGGGTTTATAAAATCTGGTGCTTTACGAGATTCCATCCGCTTGTGAAGGAAGGCGGCGCTGAAGGAAGAGCTCAAAACTCTTAAGTTGAACGTGATCGAAACTCTTCAAGATGACGAGACACAACAAGGACATCAAGTATCGTGAGCAACTGTACCTGGTTCATCTCGAGAAAGGATCGACAACGCCGTCTGAGCTGAAAGCAGTTCGGGCAATTTTCAACATCATCGTGACTTGGGAACGTTATCGTCCAGTGCACCGTGACGTGACACAGTGTTCCAACTGCTTGGAAATCTGGCAAATTCAGTTTCAGTTTCTTAAAAAAAAAATTCATGGATATGTACACGAACCCATCGATATTCATCGACTTTTTAAAAAAATCCTTTAAAATCGAAAAAAAAATCATCAAAAAATTTCTCTAGACCCCCCACGAAATGTTTCGACCAACCAAAACCAAAAGTTAATCCACCTCATTTGCAACAACTCGTCTGATAACACCAAAGTTCCGGAACGTCACCATTTTTCGATGAATCCGTTTTCCACTTAATTTTGAGTTCTGAATCACTGTGCATTGTTGATCCGACCTTTGGATGCCAAGATATGACCTTGCATAGAATGTAATTACCAAAAATGAATTTTCCTATATGCTATCCATTATGCCCTCAATTTTCAATCGATGATATCTTGGAAGCTATTGATCAGAATTTTAATGTTTAAAAGTAATACTTATGTGAAATTTCCTCCAGCTATTTTTTAATACACGACTAACATTTAAAAGGGATTAAATCGAATAATTTGGCCCTTACGATTGGTTTTAACATTGAAAATGGGAACAATAGTTTCCATCATATAATCGATTGAAAATTGAGGGTCAAATGGGTATTAGAAAAGTACTTTCCGAAAATCATTTTTTTTATTTAGGCCGGTGCAAATATTTTTTGAAGTTTATGTCCTTTTTTCCTGGCAAAGTCAAGCGGGAGGGGAAGGGGCAAATAAATAAAAAAAGTTAAATTACCAGTCAAAGTTTCAACATTTGTATGAAAATGTTGTTTAAAAATGTCCTGTTGTTTTGCGATCACAAGTTTCCAATACAGTCCAGACTTGATTGTACGAATCCTCGATTATCCGAAGTTCGGAAGGTTATCCGGTTGTTTGTATGGGACTTTAAATTCGAGTTCTGCGATCCCATGTTAGTCAAATTTGGATAGTTGATTGTCTATTAACAATAAAATGCATTTTTCAATATTTTGTCATTGCCGTATTGATCGCCATCTTGGATTTAAAACAAATTAAATCACTTTAGCGTAGTTTAGGGTCATACATAAGCTCAACAATCTAAAAATGGACAACAAAAAATGTTTTTTTCGTGATTCGTTGTTTTTGTTTCAAACGATCCCAAACTCGCTTAATATGATAATAAATGCAGAAAAATGCATTACAGATTGTGTTCAGGCGATTAGACTTCTATTTCCATTGACATTTTTCAAAGTTTTTGAGAAAATATGTTATTGCCCCCTTATTTTTGGACCAATTTTGACTTTGAAAAATAATAGCAACGGCCTTATAGCATTGCGAAAAACAGAATGTCCATCATTTCCAATAGCTAAAGATTTGAAACTTATTGTCCTCTGAAACATATAAAAATGGTGCAGGGTGTTATGTTACACATGACCAATATGACAAATAACAAAACAATGTTCTCGAAATATATATTTTTTTAATTAAATATAGTTGCAAACGTTTTTTTGTGCAATTTATTTGCATTTATTTGTCCGATTTGCAAAGTCCAGAAATAATTTTAGCAGCTAAGTAATTCTCGCTGAAAGTGGACCACTATTTACACAAATTCAGCGACCAAAATAACTGTAAGAAACAATACTCTGGTCTCCAAAACATATGCCGCATGTAAATAATAGGCCGTGCTTGTTAATTCCGAGAAATTTGTAAGATTGGCACTTTTTTTCTCACTAAAACTCAAATATCTTGGGGTTGGAGTATCGAAATTACGTTTTCTCTTAGAGAAAAATGTTCGAGGTGAAATTTCCTACATGCTACATTCATTAGTTTTACTGTAAAAACTGTGAGCATTTTACAAAAAAATTGTAAAAAAAACAATTTTTCGACATTAAATTGCCTGGAAGAACCCAAAAACATAAATATTGGCCATTTATCGATAGTGCATTTTGATCCTTGGACAAAATACTAACATTTAAAAAGTGACCACCTATATTTTTTGCCAAACCTTAAAATGGGGCAAGCAAATTGCAACATTTTGGGCACCCGAAATACGAACAGAGCGCTGCGCTCGCAGAATCAAAATTGGATTAAAAAATATAGGACGAACATTAAAAAAAAAAACTCTGCTCATTTCCTTTCCAAAACACCCCTAAACATCAAGGGTTCGTTAAAGTTTTGCAAAGTTATTAGCAATTTTGTAGGCGCGCCTAAGTCAAAAAATTACCAATCAAAAAAAATATTTTAGCTTTGTGGCGCCGAGGTGAGGACAAATTTAACCAATCAAACATGGTTTCTTTCATAACTTGATGGGGGCTATTGGAAAAGTACATTGCATTTGATTTTTGAGCACCTTGTGTAAATAGTGGTCCACTTTCAGCGAGAATTACTCAGCTGTTCAATGAATATGCATGGACGCTATTTAATATCGGGGTTTCTATTGAAAAACTTTTTTTTTTGTTATTTTTGGAGCATATTTAGACTAAAAAAATAATAAGGTGGCTTACCTGTTTAGCAGTCGTATACAAACATTACATCTTTGATACCCTAAAATCTATAAAAACATTTAAAATTTGAAAAAAGGATTCTTTTTGTAGGAAATAAAATATTTTTTTGGGTGTAACTTTTTTCTAAATTGTACTCATTATCACTTTAAAACCTAGGTGAAGACACCACAAAGCAACTGTTACTCTGTGAAGACACCATAACGATAAAAAATTCATTCCCAAAAAAAGATGTTTGATATTTTTTCATACCATGTTTGTATGAAACATGAATGTGTACCGTCATCAGGGGGTGACATTGGGTCTGGAGGGTGAGATTGGGACATACAAAAAAGCTGATATTTGTATGACCCAATCTCACCCCCCAGACCCAATGTCACCCCTGATGACGGTATGAAGATTAATGTGAAATGTCTACTTTTGTCATAAGAAAATTAAATTGACCGATTCCTTAGAGAATTGCTTTCGACTTTTTTTTCTGCTTTCGGAATGATTTTTATCATGTTTAAACTCGTTTAACATATTTTGAAAACAAATATTAAATTTATATGTTGTAGTACTGCATTAAGAAAGCTCAAGCTTTTAAAGTACTAACTATTCCTTTCATTGGAGTGACAAAATGGCCTACTTATCATCACAAAAGAAGCAATTCTAAAAAGTTCATTATAGCACTGAGTGCAGAAAAGATCAACTTTCGGTACTTTTATCGAAAATCAATACTTTTCGACACTGTTGTGGTTTTGAGTTTACCAAACTTTTGGATGCCAAAACATTAGCGGGGAAACTTTTTCACCGAAAAAAAAAATACTTGAAAGTATTTTTCTGAATTGCCTACCTGCTGAATGCAACGAATTTTGCACTCTCTAAAAGAAGATTTTCCACCACAAATCGTACATTTATCTAGGTTCACAGAGTTGGATAAATACGACGAGGGCTGAGAAAATCGAGTTTTGCATCGAGTTGCGAAAAACAGCATCCTTGAAATGGAATTTTAAGACAATATCTATGTTTTAAGTTAATTCACCATTTAAATCAAAACAATATTGAAAAGTATTTCTTTTCGATTCTGTTATTTTAGGTTACTTTTATACCAAAGTTGTGCCATTATTATGACGTTAATTTTTGGATGCGCCTTGCAATTTTTATAATGTTTGGTTAAGGGGTTACATTTATGTAGAAAATCACAAAATTTTATATTACCGAATATTTGTTAAATCCACTGAAAAAATTATTTTTAATCACTCTTGAAAGTTTCATGAAGATAAGAGACGATTTAAGTTCAAAATTTTGCCATGCGCAAAGCGGGCTGTTAAAATTTGTTGGTGTTTTTCTCTAACCCCCGAGTTGATTTACGGGTGCCACGATATCTCGAGATGGGATCGACCAAATTGGCTGAAATTTGAGGTGAAGACTCTCAAGATGTATCCCGTGTGCATGACAAAGCCCAAATTAAAAAAAATAAAAAAAATCTAAAACTAACAGTTTTATATAAAAATATTTTTATTTTTTTTAAATAAACTTTTTGAAAATCAGGCATTGTCATGCACACGGAATCGGTTTAACGAGTCTTCACCAAAATTTTGAACCGATTTGGTCAAGACAGTGTTGAGATATCGTGGCACCCGTTTTTTTTTAAATTGCTATCTTGAAATTGCTATATCTCGGCAGTGTTGCAACTATCTTCAAATTTGTTTTGTTAGTAGGTGAAAATGTATATCTTAATGCCCTGAAATCAAAATTAAAAAAAAGTTGAAGCGTATGCTCATACTAACCTCTGATTTTTTATGCCGAAATACATGTATGTAACCCCTTAACAGAAGGTTCTTTTTAACACAAATAAACAATCCATAAAATTATTAAATTTTGGTTATAAAAATCTATGGAGATCAAAACTATTTTCATTATTTATTTGGAAATCATTTCATTTTTATTTCATCATTGACGCAGAGCAATAAATCTTTTCCTAAAAGCATATTCAGCTGGCCTGCCATTAAATCTGGACTCTGAAAAACAAAACAACAATCATCGCAGAACACATGTTGCTCTTACGCAAGTCTTCCGGACCTACCTCCATGATCCACTGGATTTTACTACAGAACAAACACAGTTTTTCTTTCAACATCCAGTCCAGCCACATTGCGCCGTGTGATCTGTTTATTGTCAAACGGAAGCAAGATTCGAAATTCGTTCGAGCAAGCTAGCCCACGACGTCCACTATAAATAAACGTCCAATAATTGTCTAAGTAGATTTCTAATCTCAAGAGTCGAATCTCTGTATTGCAAAGTCTAGGGTAGGTGGACCAATTCTTGACACAAATTTTAAAATTTCTTAGAATTTCTCAAAGCAGATCTTTAGACATTTACCCAACCCCAACTTGCTCTCAAGATGATGAACCATCGATATTATAATATCTGTGTCGTGCTTTTCCGAATCTTTGCTGCCGCGGGGAGGCTATTAAAATTTCATTATCCGATGGCCTTCCCCCGAGAGACTTGAGGGAAGAAAAGCAGAAGAGTGCGATCGTAAAGTGAGCCAAAGCGAACAACAGTTTGAATGTTCGAAAAAACATTGCCAATAATAAAAATAATGAGATGAAAACGAAGGACAAAATTAAAAAGAAAAAAAAGAAAACAAGAAAAAGAAAGAGTGAGAAAGAAGCAAGGAAAGCCGTCTGGCGAAAATTTCGGGAAATCGCAAAAAAACAAAAAGTCAGAAGAAGATGACGGAGTGGAACAGGTTCCCCCCACCGGAGAGGAAAAATGCTCTCACGCACGCCGACAAGGTGACGAGTTGAAGTTATTATTATCGCGATTGTTGTTTATTTATAACATTTTTTTAAAACAGAAATGTTTCGCTATAGTGGAAGCAGATGCACGGAAAATCAACACTGGGCTGGTGAAAAGCCTGAGCCGCTGCCAAGCTGTGCGAGTAAGCGAGAGGGAAAAAGTCTGATGAGAAAATTGAGTTTAAAAAAATCGGAAAAATACTACACTCCTGTGTTGTTAATTTATTTTGGTCGATCCGTTCTGGCTTTGCTTCGTTTCGGATGTGTAATCACAAGTGTGTGTATGATTCTGAATATGTGTGTGTGTGTTTAAGCAAATAGGTAGTCGACGTTCGCAGCCGAGGTTGGCAGGTTTATGAACCGCGATAGTCTCTTATAATGAGGCCTTTATAACAGGCGGTTGACATTGAGATTCTGCGATAAACAATGGCGGCGGCGGTGGCCGATTTATGATTGGGAAATGTGATGCGAATTTACAGGGTCAAAGTCGAAAAAATGTGGGAATTTTTGCGCTGTGATTTCATACGATTGAGTTTTTGTTGAATTTCACACAAAATTCAAGATCTTGATCTCCTTGCACACAAAGTCCTACCACTTTGGAATTGTTATTAAGTTGTATAAGCAAGAATCATTCGCAAATTGTAAATTGAGCTCTGTAAACAAAGTAACAAATTCAATTATTACAACTGACGAATAAACCGACTAATATATCGACGATAACGGACGATACATTATTTTTGGGTATCAAATTTTTTGTAATTGAAAGACGCATCTTTTGGTACCATAACATCTATAGGTCATCGTTGAAATTTTAAAGTTATCGCAGTTTTAGTGAAAAAAGTTGATTTTTTGCCGATTTCGTCATTTTCCCGTTTTTGCGCGTGGCGCGTCGAAAAACTCAGTTTTTATTTTCAAAAAATCATATCTCCGAAACGTACGGTTCGACAACGCCAATTTTTAGATATAATGTGTGAAATTTTCCGAGGAATCCGATAAAAAATTTTTCAGACATAGGCTCTTTGGTCTAGACACGGTCAAAACGCCATTTTAAGTTTTCATGCGACTTTTTCAAATGGTAAGCTAGATTTTAGAAACTTCTTACTATTTTTCCCAAATAGCCAAACTCATCACCTTTCTTTCGCGTCTAAGACAGCTAAAATCGGATCGGCGCAGAGATATGATTTTTCGAAAAAAGAGGTTTTTGCGAAAAATGACGAAAATTGCCATTTTTTGAACCACCCTATCACGATGTACAGTATGTAAAAAAAGTATTTACACCCCTTGGGCACTATGCACATTTTGTGATGAAACATGTAAAAAATTTAAAGTTTGACAGGAACCTAGTACTACGTTTTGTTCAGAAACTCATGCCAAACATTTTGCTAAAAAAAGCTCATGAAAAGATGATTTCTATAAAAAGTTATATAACAAATACTATTACGAAAATAAAAAAGGTGCAAAAAAAGTTTGTACACCTTTCGAAAAATTAACATAAATAATGTTATTTGTTGACAAATCACCATAAATCCAGTCTCCCAACTCCAAATAGGCATCCTTGACTGATTAAAAAAATAATTTGGATTGAATATAAAGTTTACTAACTACTTAGTATAAAAGTTTATATAACTCTGGAAATTCTATATAAAACTTATCTAAACTTAATTTTGCAAACTTTTAATTCAACTAAATGTCAATATATTACCATAGAATTGCTAAATAAACATTTTGGAGTGGGTATAACACCGTTTTGGGGGTATTTGTATCGATAGAATAGATTTTTCGTTGGAATTTCGTACCAACCCGGAATTACGTCGTCGGAAAATCCGCCGGCATCTGAACCGGTCCTCAATTCACAAGTCAACCTATGTGGCATCAGAAAGGGCATAAAATTTGCGATCTTTTGATACCCATACATCCAGGTTTTCTATAAAACCCACGTTTTTAAATACCTAAGCAAAAACGTTGTTATGGTTTCGTTTGAGCAACCTGCCAAAAATGTATGGAATTTCGTAATTTTTGTTCTCGTGGATCAAACTTACTTTTTGCCCAGGTATTTAAAAACGTAGGTTTTATAGAAAACCTAGATGTATGGGTATCAAAAGATCGCAAATTTTATGCCCTTTCCGATTCCACATAGGTTGACTTGTGAATCGTGGACCGGTTCGGATGCCGGCGGATTTTCCTACGACGTAATTCCGGGTTGGTACGAAATTCCAACGAAAAATCTATTCTATCGATACAAATACCCCCAAAACGGTGTTATACCCACTCCAAAATGTTTATTTAGCAATTCTATGGTAATATATTGACATTTAGTTGAATTAAAAGTTTGCAAAATTAAGTTTAGATAAGTTTTATATAGAATTTCCAGAGTTATATAAACTTTTATACTAAGTAGTTAGTAAACTTTATATTCAATCCAAATTATTTTTTTAATCAGTCAAGGATGCCTATTTGGAGTTGGGAGACTGGATTTATGGTGATTTGTCAACAAATAACATTATTTATGTTAATTTTTCGAAAGGTGTACAAACTTTTTTTGCACCTTTTTTATTTTCGTAATAGTATTTGTTATATAACTTTTTATAGAAATCATCTTTTCATGAGCTTTTTGTAGCAAAATGTTTGGCATGAGTTTCTGAACAAAACGTAGTACTAGGTTCCTGTCAAACTTTAAATTTTTTACATGTTTCATCACAAAATGTGCATAGTGCCCAAGGGGTGTAAATACTTTTTTTACATACTGTAGGTCACCCTAATGGCCAAACGAAAAAATACGGGTCTAATTATTTTGGCCAAGGAATCCTCAGACAAATTGTGAGCCCGATCGGAGAACTTTTTTTCGGTTTAGGCTCTTTTCAAATTTGCTGTATATATTAGGGTGCTTCACGCTTCAACCTTCAAATGTACGCATTGTCCTTAGTATGCTATGATGGCTAGCAGAAAATTACGACGCCCCATGTCAGACGGTGAACACGTGGATGAGCATTCACTCAAGTTTTGGCTCAGAAACATACTTTAAAGTAATAAAATTATAATTTTTGATGTTCCTGTAACAAATGAACTACCGTCATCAGGGGTGACATTGGGTCTGGGGGGTGAGATTGGGTCATACAAATTTCAGCATTTTTGTATGACCCAATCTCACCCTCCAGACCCAATGTCACCCCTGATGACGGTATTCCAAATAACGTAACATGATGTTTTGTGATAATAATGCAATCGATGCTTCCCCACGTGTTCACCGTCTGACATGGGGCGTCGTAATTTTCAGCTAGCCGTCATAGCATACTAAGGACAATGCGTACATTTGAAGGGTGAACCGTTGATTCTGGAGACACCGGACGTCGATCCAATGCGCACCTTGGGGACAGAATGGACAACCCTAATTCCTTCTGGAATTTGTTCATTGGACCATCCCCTACCCAAGTAACCGCGAGGCACTAAATAGCGGCATTAAATCAGCATTATATTGGCATTTAATACCAGCAAATAATGCTTCAAAACATTAAATCAGCACTTTTCCCTTGAGAAATATTTCAAGTGGCGCACAGTGATGCCGATTTAATGCCTCACCGAAAGCTCGAACAAAAAAAACTGCTTTATCGACGTCAAGGCTGGAGGAAAAAAAAGGACAGCTAGCTGCTCCACACACTTGGTGGTGGGCCTCCTTTGTTTTTTTTTCTCTCCTGTTGCGTGTCATGTGTGAGTGTGACACTTTGATGATATTCTTGCATTTTTCTCGTCGATCTCCAGGATGCGCGCCAGCCAACTGATGTATTCTGAAATGAGTGTTAGTTTTGAATGTTTTAATCGATGTGGTTGATGCATCGAACATTAAGGAAGACTTTCTTTCTGCTGTTTCGAGTTTCTGGTTCATGAGAAAAACCCGTTGTCATTGCGTTGGACGAAAATTATTGACGAATCACTCAGCAAATTGCGGCCATCCAGTCAAGTACAGTACAATCAATTACGGAAGGCTTGGGGTTAATAGGGACAAGTACTGGCTAACGGCTAACGTAAACTAGTTTTCCGAGGAGTGCTTGGTCCACGGTTGGCAAAATTTCACAATGTGTATCAGACTTCCGGAAAGCAGCTTATTGCTTGTAAGAAAAGTCATTCAATTTACCAGAGAACTTTTGATAATGTCCTTTGTCCTTTGGACATATGTTTTGAAAAATTTGGCTTAATTACAGGCTGCAGTTTTCCACAAAAAAAAAAACAAAAAAAACACTTCAATCGGCGGGAATTGAACCCAGTTCACGCAAAATTAAAACTTATGCACACTGGGGGAACTGCGCCTTAGCCCGCTCGCTTATTAGAACGGTATGACGGGAGGAGGATCAAAGTCAATAAGAGCGTGTCTGGCTGAAATGTTTCCCGTATCGATGGGTTACTTTGTTGATAAACATCAAATGCTTTGAAGCACATTTTCAAGGTCGTAAATGGTGATTTAATGCCAGTTGTAATGCTGCAAAGTTTTGGTACTATGAGGCATTCGCAAAGCTTATTTACTACTTCAAAACATTCGAGTGCTGATTTAGTACTAAATTAATACTTCAATTTAGTGCTTGTGGTTACTTGGGTACACACCTGTCTTTATTCCGAGTGAATCCATGTTGTCCCCAGACCTGTAGGAACGATTGAACGAAAAGCTTAAAAATCCCATAGTAATTTACATGTAAACTTTGAATTGCTGGGGACAGGCCAATTCTCAACCAAATGGGCTGATATTTGGCATGAGAGTCCCTATGGGTATACTCTACTAGGGGAACCTCGGTTTGCCTGATTCTGAGAACTTTTTTGTTTGGATGAAACACCCTAGTATATTTACTTAAAATTGACTGAATCCAACAAAATTATGTTGAATTTTCTAAGCTTTCTCTTAGAAAATATGTTTTTGATAATATGGTAAGTTTCAATGCATAAATGCTAAAAAATAATTGCAAGGTAAATTTTATAATTTGCGAAATTGTGTATGCTTCTTCACTGTTCTAGTATTTTTTGGAATTAAATACTCCAGTTTACCGTATTTTTTCGAAAATACTGAAATTTTCATAATTTTTAACATGGGTATTAAACGAACCAAAATTTGGTATGCTTTTTCAACTTTAATGAAGTTCTTTTTGCTAAATACTAAAATTTTCATATTATACCTTACTTTTTTCAAATAAACAAATTTTCAGTTCGTTCGAAATTCATATTTCAAATAAATTGTTCTAGAGTTTTTTTTTCTAAAATACAAAAATTTACACAAAATACCCGTATTTTTTTTAAAGTACTCATATTTTCATAATTTGCTATATGGGTTTCGAACGGATTGAAATTTGGCATGCAATTTAATTGTTATTGAGTTTTTTGTTATGAAATACAAAAATTTTTTTGTATTTTTTCGAAAAAACTCAAATTTTCATAATTTGCATTATAGTTATCAAACAAGGCGAAATTTTGTATGGTTTTTTACTTTTATTAGAGTTTTTTGACTAAATACTCAAATTTTCGCATAATACCTTTTTTTTAAAGAATCAAATTTTCATAATTTGCAATATGTGTATCAAACGATTTAGCATTTTGCATGCATTTTCACTGTTTGAATGAAAAAGTTAAATTTTCACAAAATACCGTATTTTTTTAGGCATTCAAATTTTTATAACTTGCAATATGGGTATCTAAAGATTTGAAATGTTGCATGCATTTGAGTTTTTTGAATGAAATACTAAAATTTTCAAGAATACCGTTTTTTAAGTTCTCAATTTTTTATTTATTGCAATATGGGTTTCGAACGAATGGAAATTTTGCATGCAGTTAAATTGTTTCAGAGTTTTTTTATGAACTACTCAAATTTTCACAAAACATCGTATTTAAAAAAAAAAACAAATTTTGCGTGCACTTCCTTTGAGTATTCAAAAAATATAACTCTTAAAATAGTGAAAAAGAATACCAAATATCGCTGAGTTTGATACTCACGCTGCAAATTATGAGAATTTGTATTTTCGAAAAAATACTGTATTTTGTGTCATTTTTAGAATATTCAGAAAATACTGTATTTTGTGAAAGCTAGAGCATTTTTAGAACAATACTAAAACAGTGAAAAAGCATACAAAATTTCGCTTTTTTCGATACCCATATGGCAAATTATGAGAACTTGAGTATTTTCGAAAAAATGCTGTGTTTAGTGTAAACTAGAGCATTTAATTCCAAAAATACAAGAGCAGTGATAAAACATACCAAATTTCCCTTCATTCGATACCCATATTGCAAATTATGAAAATTTAAGTATTTTCGAAAAAATACGATTTTCTGTGATTTTTTTTTTAATTTGTGCCTTTAAACTGAACACATTATTTAAAATATATTCTTTGAGAGTCCATTGAAAATTTAACTTGATACTGATGGATAAAGTCATTTCAAGAAAGTTTTTTTTTTAATTGAGTTGTCGTCCATTATTGGCGATAAGCAAATCGCCGATAGAATTATTCAGTATCGTTTTTGTTAATATCGTCGACTCACACGAAATAGGAAAAAGTTCCCCGACCCACTTCGATTAGCGCGGAACTTTGTCCTAAGGGGTAATTTTTGTCCCGATCACGAATCCGAGCTCCATTTTTTGATATCTCATTACGGAGGGGCGGTACGACCCCTTCCATTTGTGAACATTCGAGAAAAACCGTCTTTTTAAATAATTTGCAGCCTGAAATGGTGATGATTTTGAAATTTAGTGTCCAAGGGTAATGTAAAATTGGACGCCCTATTTGATGGCCGAAATTCCGAAAAAGCGTACGTTTCATCGAAAAACTACAAAAATAGTGTCAAAAATTCTGCCATTTTTAATAACTCAACTGTATCAACATTTAAGACTTGTTATTTTTAGGGAAATTTAGCGTACTTTTCGAATCTGCGATAACTCAGAAGGGTAATTTTTTTATTCAGAACATTTAAAAATTTCGTGATTTTTCTAACTTTGCAAAGTTATTTTTTAGGAGTTTAAGTTGTAGAGCAGACAATTACAAAAAAAATACACAATACATAACAGGTTTGCTTGTAACCATCACGAGTTATCGCGACTTCGTCTTGAATTCAGCAGAAACCTTTCTATGAATCTAATAATCAAATAAATTGTGTTTTTGTGGGATTCTTAAATAATTAAAATAATGACCACGATTCGTTGCAAAACAAGAAGATTCCATGCAGTTTTATTTATCGAAATGCTACAAAACTTCAAAATAATGATACAAAAATGCGGAAACCCATTTTTCCTCAAAATAATCACAACATAACCATCACCACCCTGCTGGAAACTGTGCGTTCCACCGCACTTTTCATCACATTAAGCGCTGCGGGCAGTCCACAAAAAAAAACATTCAGAAAAAATACACACAACCGACTAACGCTGACCGAACGACTGACTAAAAACCGCCCAATTTTGAGCGGATTTTCCCGCACACATTGTAAATCCACGTTGCGTCGTGCCGCTCTGGACATGTGTTTACTCACTAAACAAAAACAGAGTCGAAAAAAAAGACTCCCGCTAAAGTGGCAAAGCTGCAATACGTTCAACTGGCAGCAAAAGTCGTCGTGATTGTGCCATCTTGTCGCACGTGCGTTTTGAGTTAAAATTAGTTTGTCATGCCTGAGATATTCAATATAACCGAATCCGTGCATTATTGTCACTCTTCAAATGAACGAAGTTGTGATCAGATCGTGCTTACTTGACACACCCTGAAAATTGCTACAAGTGCGACAACTGGCTAAAGGGATTTTAATCAGAAGACGTTTTGACACACGTACATGCCCGATTACCGTAAACTCCGGCAACCAAATTCAACCAAACTTCGGGATAATGCACAGAATGGTCAGCCAAACAAAACGTGTTTGTTATTGTTTACATTGCGTGCTTTCAAAAAGTCAAAAAGCGACATGCGACAAGATAGCACGATCACGTCGAAGGGCTGAAAAGCGTCCGTCACAATTTTGGACCACCTTGCCCGAGGGAGATGGTGGGAGTTTAACTGGATAGTTGTGAAGCAATTGGATGTAACTTTCTTGTAAACCAAATGTAGAAAATTGGAAACGCCTCAATTTCCCATACAATCTTTGGAGAAAATCCATTCTATCCTCCTATTTTTTTTTCAATACTTAAAATTTAGTACTTTTCCGAAAAGTGAATGCATCAGAGCACTTTTTTTCACCCCGTTTCACGTGGCGAGGAAGTGGCAGTCCCGGCGTTTTGTTTACGTCGATTCCAGCCGAGTTGGAAACATGCGATGAAGCGCAGACAGCTGCTGGCGGTTTGGTGCTGTATTGTTTACGGCGGATTTTGACCGCAGCTTTGATGTATTTTTTTTCATCGAAATAACTCAACTTGGAATATTGGACAAAGTATTTGAGCAGAAGAATCAAAACAAAATTCTTGCTTGTTTTGCAAATAGAACAATTGGCTGTTTGTTTCCTTGATTCTTTATGGCATAACAAAATTAAAAGGACGATGAATTTTCCCCACTTTTTTCAATTTGCAAACTGTCCATTCCTTTGCTGGAAATAATCTCGTTAGTGTTCCCTTTATTCGTTATGCAAAGAGTTGTTTACTTCTGCAATTTGCCAGCCAGTACCAGTACTGCGACGTCAGGGACAATTACATCCTCCTCCCCATCAGACAGGTCTGCAATCGTTGCACTTTGCCCTAAGCTGTCCACTGCACCTAGTCAGGAATGTGTGGGTTGGCAGAGATACATCACTCAATGAACCACCCACAGCCACCCGTTCTAGAACCGGAGAAGTGCAGTGCAATTTCAATTTCGTTTTGCATCTCCGGGAAAAGGCGCGGCGAGGAAAAACTTTCACCCTAGATTTTCGAGCGCTGCTGCAGCAAATTCCCACAAAGCGAGTTTGGTCACGTTCGAGACCGAAACGACCCGCCCAAAAGTGGTTGAAACGAATTTCAAAACTATCAGATGGCGGAAGATGACGATGGTGCGAGGACGAGTGTGCCAAAATCCTCAAAGGATTTATGCTAAATTGTCGGTTTTGCGGTGAACCACGCACGTGGCGAGTGCAGTCTCTCTCTCTCTTGAGTGAACGGTGATGAGAATTGGATGGAGTTTTCTTTTGTTGGCAATTTCATGGCTCGACACTTTAATTAAGGGGACTATTGCTACTTTAATTGAGGAATAGAATTTATGGGTAATTATTCTCCGCCAACTCACACAGCGGTTGCTCCGACCCCTCTTCAATTTGTGTGAAACTTTGTCCTAATGGGTAATTTTTGTCCCTGATTACGAATCCGAGCACCATTTTTCGATATCTCGTGACGGTGGGCTTCTTTCGTTATTGAACATGCGGAAAAATACGTGTTTTTCAATAATTTGCAGCCTGGAATGGTGATGTTTGGTGCCGATTTTATTACGTACTCAAAATTCCGAAAAAAACGTATTTTTCATTAAAAAATAATTACAAAAAAATGCAATTTTTTTATTCTACTGTAAAAAAAACTTGAGACTTGTCATTTTATGGGAAATTTAATATTCTTTTCAAATCTGCAATAACCCAAAAAAAAATCATTCAGAATTTTTGATATGTACACAGAAGGGGTTTGCCTGAAACCAGTGTGCTGAAACAGAGAATTCGTAACGTTATTTTCGAATGATCCTCACTAATACAGCTTCGCTGTAGCTATAAACATAAACCAAGTAGGAAGCTATGTTCAAGCTCAAGCGTGACATTGTTTTTACCGCTTAAGTGATATATGGGTAATTCTCCGCCAACTCACAAAGCAGTTGCCCCGACCCCTCTTCGATTTGCGTGAAACTTTGTCCTAAGGGGTAACTTTTGTCCCTGACCACGAATCCGAGGTCCGTTTTTTGATATCTCGTGACGGAGGGGCGGTACGACCCCTTCCATTTTGAACATGCGAAAAAAGAGGTGTTTTTCAATAATTTGCAGCCTGAAACGGTGATGATATAGAAATTTGGTGTCAAAGGGACTTTTATGTAAAATTAGACGCCCGATTGGATGGCGTACTCAGAATTCCGAAAAAACGTATTTTTCATCGAAAAAAACACTAAAAAAGTTTTAAAAATTCTCCCATTTTCCGTTACTCGACTGTAAAATTTTTTGGAACATGTCATTTTATGGGAAATTTAATGTACTTTTCGAATCTGTATTGACCCAGAAGGGTCATTTTTTCATTTAGAACTAAATTTTTCATTTTAAAATTTCTTGTTTTTTCTAACTTTGCAGGGTTATTTTTTAGAGTGTAACAATGTTCTACAAAGTTGTAGAGCAGACAATTACAAAAATTTTGATATATAGACATAAGGGGTTTGCTTATAAACATCTCGAGTTATCGCAATTTTACGAAAAAAAGTTTTGATAAAAATTTATTTCAATGAAAATTTAAATTCAAGAAAAAATCAAACCATTAGAATTTTTAAAAACTTGCAGTAATTCATATCCAGTCCCCCCTGCTCCATTCAAGAATGTAATATTTTCGTAGTCAAAATTTTTCCATTTTTTTTTTCAGTTCTCGGCCAGATTTTTTTCAATTTTGACCTGGCAACTCTGGTTATCAATGAAAAACGATCTCTGCTCAAAACTCAGCACATCTGTCCCAACCGCCACCAATCGAATCGTGTTTGTGGGATAATGCCTTTCTTTTCCGTACAGAAAGCAAGTGCCAAATATCAACCGAAACAATTGAAAAATTGAAATTTTCGCCATGAGTCAGCAGCAGCTGCCCCCAGAATGTCATTGTCGTTCGATATTGTTTCCCAGAGCGACGGTTTATGTTTTTTTTTCGCTTTCTTGAACAGAGGAAAATCTTAAAGACTGGTTCTGACACCACTAATTGGGTACCGGTCTGAGTCTCTAGCCCCCGTCTCCTCCAAAGAAGGCTAGGTGGAATGAAAAGTCGAGAGAAAGTTGAATCGAAAATTAATTTATAGTGACGTTGGCTTAAATGTCACACTTTGAGGTGTTGGTCTTCATAATGTTGTTGAGGAGTTTTATTTCTTTCAATTTGTTTGAGACTCGTTTATAAAACATAACATTATTCTTCCAAACAAACAATAATTCAATAATAAAAAAAAACTTAAAAGTTGTCAAGTTGAGTTTTTATTTCTTTCAAATTCTCTTAGCTACACAAAACAGCTGTACTAGTGGAAGTTTTTCAGTTTGTTGCTTTTCATGCTGTAGTGTGTTGTGTTTTTATTTTTCCTCTATTTTTATGCAAACATTTGCGGTGGGTTGGAAGCGGATCGTGCTATTTTTAGGATCATTATTTTTTCCACCACATCCCTTGTTCTCTGTGGGTTGCCATTTTTGTTATGCCTAGCTCCCCGTGACAAACGGTGCTCGACAGATTTGTGTGTTTATACACGACTATTTGCATAAGGCAGGTGTAAATATAGATATGTAAGGAGTGGTATGGATAAACAAATCGAATAATGCACGGGACAGACAAAACCGCACCGTAATTAATTTAGAGTTATTGCATAATTAAAATACCATTGGCTCACTTTTGAAATGGTCTATAGTTGAAGTTATTAAAAGCAAGATTTCCTGCCTTTTCTTGTTTTTTCATCGAGCAATTTGTGATTTTTTGCAATTGGATAATTCTCTACCAACTCATATAAAATCGGGAAAAGTTGTCCCGACCTCTTTTCGATTTGAGTTTGTCCTAAGGGGTAACTTTTGTCCCTGATCACGAATCCGAGGTCCGTTTTTTGATATCTCGTGACGGAGGGGCGGTACGACCCCTTCCATTTTTGAACATGCGAAAAAAGAGGTGTTTTTCAATAATTTGCAGCCTGAAACGGTGATGAGATAGACATTTGGTGTCAAAGGGACTTTTATGTAAAATTAGACACCCGATTTGATGGCGTACTCAGAATTCCGAAAAAACGTATTTTTCATCGAAAAAAACACTAAAAAAGTTTTAAAAATTCTCCGATTTTCCGTTACTCGACTGAAATTTAATGTACTTTTCGAATCTACATTGACCCAGAAGGGTCATTTTTTCATTTGGAACAAAATTTTTCATTTTAAAATTTCGTGTTTTTTCTAACTTTGCAGGGTTATTTTTTAGAGTGTAACAATGTTCAACAAAGTTGTAGAGCAGACAATTACAAAAATTTTGATATATAGACATAAGGGGTTTGCTTATAAACATCACGAGTTATCGCGATTTTACGAAAAAAAGTTTTGAAAAAGTTGGTCGTCATCGATCATGGCCGTTCATGGTCACCCGCGACAGACACGGACGACGAAACAAAGAGAAACGCAAAAAGTGACTTTTTCAAAACTTTTTTTTCGAAAAATCGCGATAACTCGTGATATTTATAAGCAAACCACTTATGTCTACATATCAAAATTTTAGTAATTACCTGCTCTACAACTTTGTAGAACATTGTTACACTCTAAAAAATAACCCTGCAAAGTTAGAAAAAACACGAAATTTTAAAATGAAAAATTTTGTTCTAAATGAAAAAATTACCCTTCTGGGTCAATGTAGATTCGAAAAGTACATTAAATTTCCCATAAAATGACATATTCCAAAAAAAATTACAGTCAAGTAATTGAAAATGGGAGAATTTTTAAAACTTTTTTAGTGTTTTTTTCGATGAAAAATACGTTTTTTCGGAATTCTGAGTACGCCATCAAATCAGGCGTCTAATTTTACATAAAAGTCCCTTTGACACCAAATTTCTATCTCATCACCGTTTCAGGCTGCAAATTATTGAAAAACACCTCTTTTTTCGCATGTTCAAAAATGGAAGGGGTCGTACCGCCCCTCCGTCACGAGATATCAAAAAACGGACCTCGGATTCGTGATCAGGGACAAAAGTTACCCCTTAGGACAAAGTTTCACGCAAATCGAAGAGGGGTCGGGGCAACTTTTCCCGATTTCGTGTGAGTTGGTAGAGAATTACCCTTATGTAAAATTGGACGCCCGATTTGATGGCGTACCTAAAATACAAGTTTTTTTTATCGAAAAAAATACTAAAAAAGTTTCAAAAACTCTGTCAGTTTCCGTTACTTAATTGTAAAAAAAGTTTAACATTTCATTTTAAGGGAAATTTAATGTACTTTCAGTTTCTACATTAACCCAGAAGGGTCATTTTTTCATTTAGAACAAAAATTTTCATTTTAAAATTTCGTGTTTTTTTCTAACTTTGTAGGGTTATTTTTTAGAGTGTAACAATTTTCTACAAAGTTGTAGAGCAGACAATTACAAAAAATTTGATATGTAAACATAAGGGATTTGCTTATAACTCATACGAGTTATCGTGATTTTGCGAGAAAAGTTTTGAAAAAGTCCTTTTTTGCGTTTCTCTTTGTTTCGTCGTCCGTGTCTGTCGCTGGTGACGATGAGCGGCCGTGATCGACACAACCAAATTTTTCAAAACTTTTTTTTCGTAAAATCGTGATAAGTCGTGATGTTTATAAGCAAACCCCTTATGTGATGAAACGTAGGCCGTTTTCGTTAAAATGGCCTATGACAGAATTTGAATTTTGTATCTCTCTATTATTTTCAAATTACCGCTTTATTTTTTTCAGATTCAGTATTTGTATTTTTTAATATTTTCTAGATAAAATTAGTTACGTTTTGCTTTTGTTCTTCATTCTAACTCACTCTCAACAAACCAAAATCAAAACCGAAACCAAAACTAAAACACCAACTCTCTCAGCTCCAACACTTTGCGCGTCACACGGACCACGTGCTTCACGACCTATACTTGCATAAACCGCTTTTCTCCGCGGAAAACACGTTTTTGTGACAGACACAATTTCCTCCTTTCCCCAAATAATTTCCCTCCTGGCTCCTCCATCAACCATCAACTTCTTCTCCCAGGGTCAGGTTTCGCTCCACGAAAGCGAGCGAGAGAAAGAGAGAGAGATAACGCATGCGTGTGTTCCTCTCCCAGAAGATCTCCACATCCAAGCAACCCGCCGAACTGTTGCACCTACAATCTACACCATGACCAACACCAACAACAACAGCCAGCCTGCTGCTGCTGCTCACGGAAATCAATACCGAAATCTAGCTCTCTTTCTCTCTCTCGCTCGCTCAGTCACGTGTGATAGTGTTGGTTGGTATGAACTGTCAAAAAGCTTGACTTTCCCGCCGTCGCGTGCTGGGAAAACTTTCTTTGCCGCTTTTCTTTCGCTATAGCGTTTTCCACCGGGAAACGTGTTTACCCCCTCTGTGATTTGAATGTGTTTGTGTGTGATGGAGTTGAGGTTGGAGTTGGTTCGCACGCATACCGTTCAAAAGTTTGGCAGTTGTATGGTGTTGTCTGTTTTTGATTTTCTTTGTTTGGGTTGTTCACCATAGTAGAAGCAGATAATTTTGGAATTTTATTTTATTTTTGCTGTAAAATATTTTGAAATTTTAAATATCTATATACATTGTCTAAAAAGTAGTCACAAGTCTAAACTAGCTTCACTTACCCTAGACAGGAATAATAGTTCCGGGTTTTTGTTGGCAGAATATGGTTAAGGTTAACCTTCCACGGTCCGGGTAGTTTGGCAAATGCTTATGTTGATGCTGAACTTAATGGATCGTTGCGAGCAGCAGCAACGAGTGGTTGCATGACGGTCGGGTTCCTCGTTATCTCGGTAGGAAAGTTATTTTTTCCCTAGTTGAATATGGATTAGGATCCGGAACCAGGATGAAGCTTTGTGCTCGGAAAAGGTTGTTAGTGATTATGGGGTTGTAAAAAGTTTTGAGCTTTATTTAATGATCCAGTCCAGACTTGATTATCCAAAGACCTCGGAAAAATTTCATTTCGGAAAAATGGAATCCTCAGATAAACGAAAAGAAAATTGTTATCTTATTTTTAATTGTTCGATTAAAGTATGACCCCTAAACTATTCTTTAGTGATTTTAATTTTTAAATCAAAGATGGCGGCCGAAATAGCAATAATGGAATATTGAAAAAAAAAAAATGCATTTAGTTATTTTTAATGCAATCAATCATTCCAATTATTTGACTAAAATATGTTTTACAGAATTCGAATTTGATGATCATGACTCGATTATCTGAAGTCCCATACAAACCTTCGGATAATCGAACCTCGGATAATCGAAACTTAGGATAATCAAGGCTTTTTATAATCGAGTGCATTTAGTTATATTTAATGCAATCAATCATTCCAATTATTTGACTAAAGTAAGTTTAACAGAATTCGAATTTGATGATCATGACTCAATAATCTGAAGTCCCATACAAATCATCGGAGAATCGAAACTTAGGATAATCGAGGCTTTTTATAATCGAGTCTGGACTGTAGTGCTGATTAATCTAGATTTATTGGAAATTTGTTGGAAGGTTATTCAAAGAGTTTTTGAAATTATAAAAGCATTTCATTTTACTTACCAATTTTCAATCCTTTTAGCTGCAAATTGGCCTTATTTTTATCAAATCAAAATCAGAAATGATACAAATATTTTCAAAATCAACAATAGGTATCAATCATAAAAACGTTACTGTTCCTCGATTTTTTTTATGTAAGTAGTATTTAAACAGCATTTTGATGATTTTACAAAACTGTTTACAAAATCAAATATTGGATGAATCAATCAAGGAATCATTTACAGTTCAGACTCAATTATCCGAAGGCCTTGGCAAAATTCACTTCGGTCAATCGTAACTTCGGAAAATCGAACTACAAAAAAGAAGTTTTTGTCTTATTTTTGATTGTCGAATTTAGAATTTTCAAATCCAAGATGGTGGCCAAAATGGCAGAGATGAAATGTTTGAAAATGCATTACTAAATATAATTGGCAATCAGCCATTTAAATTTAACTGGGATCGCAGAGCTCGAATTTGATGTTAAAAATAAGAAAGGAAAAAAAAATTGTTTATGATTCGATTATCCGAAGTTCCATACAAACCTTCAGATAATCGAATTTTGGATAATAATAATTTCTGATAATCGAAGCTTCAGATAATCAAGTCTGGACTGTATTTATATCGATTTGGCGGTCGATGATACAGTAGAAGTTGAATTGCAATATAAAATTCACTTTTTATTAAAAATACTTATTTTTATTTGTTGAAGTCTTGATGAAGCTGAAAATGTTTTTTTTCGAAAAAATCTGAAAATTTCGTGTTAATTCGCTTAAAACTTATCAGAAAGAAAAGCAAACTTTTAAAAATGAAGTTTTTCATAGATTAATTTTATTTTTAAAGTGAGAACTAAGAATTTTTAATTATTAACTTAGAAAATATGCGTCTTTTTTTTAATTTTAAACAATTATCTAACATAAAGCTTTCCGTTCCTTCGAAAAACATATTTTATTTTTTTTTTAATTCAACCGTAAAATTTGATATATGGCAATCATATGTTTTATGGTCTTTTCAAATGTTAAAAAGTATGGTCATGACTTCTACGGGTAAAAACCCGATTTAATCCCACCTGGGGTGAGATAGAGCCTTTCTTACTAAAGAATATAACGATGGTAGAACTTCTTTCAATTCATAACATTGACTTTGTTTAGAAGAAGAAGAAAGTCTTATGATGAAAGCAAAGTATTATAAATGATATGATTTCCAAAAGAAACAAAAAACGCCATTTTCACCAAAAGAATATTTTTAATCGTACATATTCTTAATCAAACAAGCGTTTATGACAAACGCGAGCATAGCAAGCTTCACATGCGCCAGTGACAACGCACACCGCGGTAGGCGCAAAGAAAAACCGAGGTATAAGTGAACCGCGTGTGCCGCACGGTGCAGGGAAGATAGCCATTCAGCTTCTACGAATGTGACAGAGTCAGAGATAGCTATTTTTACAACCGCACCACTACACACTCAATCACGAGTACCTTAGGTAGAAAGCCATTGGCGTCGCCAGCATTGAAAACTTTGAAAACGATATAAACGATGAAAAGCTTAGAAAGCTCCTATTGGAATCCAATGAACCCTGTTAAATAAACTTACGAAATCACGAAAAAATTAAGTCTACTTTTAGGCGATTTTTGGAGCCCACGGAAAACAAATAGATTGTAGCCGGATGAATGTCCTATGTCACAAAAGTTTTTAAATAAAAATTGGACAGTTATGCAAAAAAAAAACAGGTCAAAAGAAACCGAAAAGCTACGATATCTTACATGTTGTAGGAAACATCGGTAGACAAGCTACTACAAACGAGTACAAGTCGAGCCAGCAAATATATGCGCCAGCATTCTCGCGCCAGTATTCGAAGCTCAACTTGACAACTTGTCGACTTGGCGACGAAGCGTCGAAAATCGATGCAGTGTGATTTTTTGACGATTTTTCCGATTAAAATTCATGCTGAATCGACATATTTACGAAGACGGAAATGACGTCCTGGCTTAAAGTAAAACCTATACCTTTCTTTAGTGAGAAAGGCAAAAAAGTAATGTCTTGACAAAAATAAATTAATTGCTAGTCTAGTGCGATGATTTCCCGGGACAAAATTCCCGGGATTTTTGTAAAACCGGAAATTCCGGGTTTTTTAAATATTTTGTTCCGGTTTTCCCGGAATTTGAAAAATAAACATTTTCATCGGTTAATTCTGATTCGGATGTTAGAAATGGAACATTTGAATACTTTGTATCCTATCTCATACTTAAAGCATTTGTATTGTGTAATTTTTTGTGCACAGATCTGTGAAATGCCCAGATCATCACATTGTTTTTTTTTTAATTTGAGTTATTTCAATAGGTTAGGATCAGATTAACGCATATTATTGCTATTTTAGTTCGTAATAAATATTCATACCATATAAATTTTTCCATTTATTTATTCTCGGTCTTACCCTGGTCGCAGTACCTAAAAGAACCTAACCTAAGTTAGTAAAAAATCCTTAGGTACCGGCATTTGATGAATTAGAACATCTGAATGAATTAGAAAAACTGTTGACGCTATATTATTACACAATGTTTTGATATTTTCGATTTAATTTGGTGAAAACAGTAGCAGAACAACAAAGTTAGTACACCAATTTTAAAATTTAATGATTAAATCTTCTGTCTGTATTCAGAATGTTCAAAACACCAAATTAAATTGGGATCTAGAACGGGATATAACGTTAAACATTGACTAGCTGTAGTTTTCTTTATTTCTGTTTCTGTTTTTTAAAGAAATTATAATGAAATTGTCAGAGATACCTATATGTCTAGTCTTTTTAATATACAATTAAATTAAATTTATTTTTAAGAAAAAATATTCATTGTGAATCGTATTGGGCAAACAATTGTAGTTGATTTAAAATCCGAAGTAGAACAAAGCACAAACTTATTTATTATTTAATATCTTGTCACTGTTCAGATTGTATTCTAGATTATGACAAGCTAAAAGTAATGAAACTATTATACAATTGTAAGCATATAATTTGAAATGCTTGAAATTTTTAATTTGGAACAAATAGTATGGAAACATTAGCATACACTCAAAAAAATGAGTTCGCATAAACGTGAATAGAGTTCATGCCACCGGGAACCAGGAAGAAAACTGTTCAACTTTTATAGTACATTGCACCATGAAAGTGAACAGTTTTCTTCCTGGTTCCCGTTGGCATGAACTCTATTCACGTTTACGCGAACTCATTTTTTTGAGTGTATTCTTGTTAGAAATTATCGTTTGTAAAATTACTATGCATATTATAATCAGTAGTATAAATAGCATTGAATTTGGATGTTAAAAATACAGAACATATTTTTATGATCAGTTTTTTTTTCATTATTTCCTTTCTCCTGAAGATACAAATCCGCGACAATTTCTCTGTTCGAAGCTCATCCACCCAACTTACCTCCCTGCCCCATGGGAGCCATTGTTCGCGACTATCCGCACCACTAGACATAGACAGGGGCAGCGTTTTGATTACGGTTTCGTGTCATGAATTATGGTAAATGGAGCTTTTCTCCCACGGAGACAGATGACAAGCACGCGATATGGTAGGGGAGTAAGGGAAGGGGGTGCGTTAATTCAACCCATATCATGAATACTATTATTTTTAGTGGCAGTGCGCAAATTTACAGGTCTGTTTGGAATAGAATGGTGACAGGTTGGCCTGATAAAATCTTCACATTAAAAAAAAAAAAACATGTTGTTCTCAGTTATATTTTTCATTTGGCTTATTATTTAAATATATCACAATAGTTTAGTCTTAAAAATCTAGGTGAACAATATTTTGCGAACCACTGTACTCCACAACACAAAACAAATGTGAAGTAACCACAATGTTGACAGAAAGTTGTCCCAAAAGCAATAGCGTCAAGAGACTCTACCTCGCATCGCAATAATGGGTGGTTATCACGAAGTTTTGATTTATGCCATTCAGGCCCGAAATTGATTTTAGGAAAAACTGAAGCTCCTCGAATGGTGACGCAATGTTTTTGTATTGTTATTGGAATAATGTTTATGAAATTAAATATTCTTGAAGTTGATATGTGCAGAAAAAGTGGATGTGAGAATCAATTTGAAACATTTAGTGGATTTGCAAGATATTATATGTTTATTTTTGAATGAACTATACAAATATTTTATAAACCAATTATGCAGATTAAATTATTTACAGCATATTCTAATTAAGTTATGTTAAATGGTTTTTCATCCGACATGAAAGCTTTTTAAGATTATTTAGATATTTAAAGATTTATTTATCGAAAATCCAATTTAAAATTGTACTAGCGAACGCGTTGAACTTTCAAAAGAAGTCATTGATTTTTCAATAAAATCAAAGGACAATTGTGATAGTCTTGGGTTCTGGTTATTGGAAACATTCTTCAAAACACTACTCATCTGTACCGCAAGGGTTAAACTTATATCTTCGAGAACATCTTCTCTCAGAGCATCCAAACGTTCTTCCAGCAAATCTGATTGGTATTTTGAACTCTTCCTTGATCGCTCATAATCAGTTATGTCTTCTTCGAGATCTTCGAGCAGTGGAATCGCCCATGTGGTTTTTGTTCCTTCTTGATCTTGAATCATTCTTTTAATGCTATCTAACTTATTTCGAGGATTTTTGTGGATATCGTCGGGCTGCGAAGTTCCCTTCACATCACCGGAAAACACCGATTTCACAAAGCTGACCCCATTCTTAAAGCTTCTGAAAGCAGCTGGGGCAACGCGCGCCAACAGCAACCATCCGTCAACCATATCGAACACCCGCAACTGCGGTCGAGGAGTGTAGACAAATGTCGATTCCTGGCCGTCACACGAAACCGATGGATAACCCTGCCACGTAATGGGGAAGCAGCTCTTGAACGAATCCTGACCGAAGGTTTTGGCGAGGAATGTCTCCGATTTGGAGTAAACGTTTACGGTTGACTCCCTTTGGGGACATACGAAGTGATTCTTGTGATCCTTTGGAGGGTAGCACAGCTTTTGAGAGAATTGCTGTGTAGAATCTGACTTGGAGTTGAAGCTTGGTAGAATAGGTTCAACTGAACGATTTAGTATTGATTCCATCAAGATGTCTCTTTCAGTGAAGAAGTTCATTACGGTTTGTAGAATGCTACCAAAGAACGATGTTCTCGAAGCCGAATTTGAAGCACTAGGCTCGTAGTTCAGTGCATACCTCCTGGATCTAGAAAATTGCTCTTTTACCCCAATCTTCTGCGTCTCGTTCGGATATTGCTCGAACAGCGATCTGTAGTTGTGATACTTTGCAAAGGTATAAGTCCCCATGGCGACCATTCCAGCAGCGATCCGCCCGTTCGATATGAAAAAATACTTCGTCGTTCCCTGCCAAACCTGCGGAATACTGCGCAAACCCTTTCGCGTCGTGATGTCAATGATCTGCGATCCGACCTTCTGCCCGTTCTTGTAGTACGTGATGAAGAACTTCCAGGGTGTTTCCTTCACGGTGAAGGACTTCGCCGGAATGTTGATCCGATACCAGGCCCCTTTCAACTTGCCGGGTGAGGTTATGAAGTGAGTTTTGAAGGCTCCATGCTTGACGGTTCCTCCCGTCGCCATGATCACCGTGGCGGAACCCTCGATTATCCCGAACCACGTCCGGGGATTCTTCCAATCCCACTGGTCCATGCGGAAGTTGAAGTTGTTGGCGAACGCACCTCCTACGTAGCCGAGTAGCAAGAATCCGCTGATCATGGCGGAGCCGTACAGGATCTTGGCTGCGTTTGAGACTAAAGAGTAGAACGTTCGCGATATTCCGACGAATCCTGAGGGTAGACTGACGGCAACGGCGGTTCCAGTTAGTAGTCCGTTCCATACGTTCGGTGAAGTCCAGTCCCACTTGTGGGGATCCCACTCGTTGGTAGCGGCTGCAGCTCCCAGGAATGCCCCACCTGCAGCCAGCGTTCCAGTTACCACCCCAGCAGCCGTCAACGACCCCCCAAACAGCGAGGTAAGGTATGCAAAGCTCGCTAACCCGCCGTACGCGGCGAATCCTCCTGCCAGTGCTCCCGCGAACAGCCCAATCCAGGTCCGCTTGTTGGCCCAGTCCCATTCCGCCGGATTCCAGCTGTTGTTCGCCGAAGCAGCCCCGAAGTACGCTCCCAGCAGCGCCCCGATCCCAATGACGATCAACGTAATAGCTACCTGTCCGTCCGGGTCGATCTGCGAGACCGGTGAGTTCCCGGCGTACTTGTACGGACTCGGGTACTGCTCCATCGGATCCAGCTGGTAGAAACGCCCCATGTCCGGGTCGTACAACCGCGCGTGGTAGTTGTACAGTCCGGTTTCTTCGTCGTACTCTTGCCCGGTGTAGCGGTACGCGATGTGGGCTTCCGCGCTTGATCCGAACTTGCGCATCAACTGACCGTACGGCATGTAATCGTAAGCGGCTACCACACGCTTCTGGTGGATCACCAACCGGGTTGATCCTTCGTGATCCAACAGAACGCTGTAGTACTTGTCATTCCGGAAGAATCCGACAAGGCCGAGCGGGCCGTGGATGTAGGCAGTTACGGTGACAATGGGTTTCGAAGTTTCTTTGGGATTCGGGTAGGTCAGCTTGTACTCAACCAGCGTATTCCCGTTGCTATCTCGAACGTAGTACAACTCAGACAAAACGTCACCAGTGGTGTTCCTAACACGCTTCACGACTCGTTCGCCGAGGTGATCGTAGCCGAACTCGATGATCAGTTTCTTCGAGGTCATTTCGATCTTGGAAACCCTTTGCGTCAGTGGGTCGTACTCCAGCTTGTCGATGCCCTTGTGTGCAGCTTTGATGATGTTTCCTTCGCTGTCGTGGGCAATGTCGTATGATTTGGAACCTTTCTTGATGGTTGCTATCTGATTGTTAGTAGTCTTGTAGATCAACTCGAATCGCTTGAATCCTGTGTAGTAGGTGCCATGGTTCCCATTACTGTCTATCGAGAAGGACTCAACATCTGCTGGAGAGTTTCCCAGCGTTGCAGCAAGGTTCTTCGAGAGACGTGTGACTATGTTCTTCTTTATATTGGGATATTTATTCAGGATGCTTAATAGTTTTGGGTTAACCATTGATTCTTTGAATGATTGCAAGGTTTTCGAGCAATCCTCCTTCGGTTTGTTTTTGTTTATTGTTGACATAATTTTACTACATATTTCTGTTACATCTTTGGTGTTCAATTCAGCGAGTTTGGCAGCGAAATACCTATAAGCAACGTTTTCTATACTATTAGGATCCAACTTACTGTTACTTGCAGTGAACAATGCTTTGACGCCTTGCACCCTGTTGTAGATCTTTGCTTCATTCAACTCATTCCACACCTGGGTCAGGTTGATCGTTCTTCCAGCACCAGATAACTCTCTCCTCATCTGATCTTCAAAGTTCTTCGCCTTCCAAGGTAGCTCCAAAGTATCTCCCTCATCCCCAACAAAGTACTTTGCTGCAACCAACTCACTGTGGCTCCCATAGTCGTACGCATGTCCATAGTGTTCCGGATATCCACGTTCCAAGATCCCCGTTGCAATGCCCTCCCACGTCGATCCCGTTGAACACTTGATCGGCATGTCCACCTCCAGATCCGGGTAGTACGACTTCAAGGGCCGACCCTGTCCGTCGAAATAACCTCGCTCCAACAGCGCGTCAAAGCAGAGTTCTGCCAATTTGGCGTTCAACCTGTCAGATATGAACGCCCTTGCCGTCAACGGGATCAAGTTTTGATCACATTCATTGTGCCACGTGGCATGGAACTCCGTACGCAGGATGCTACCATCTCCAACGGGTTCCGCACCGTAGCCTTTCTCCGTGTAGTACAGCGTTTCCGTTAGGTAAGGATTCTTGATCATTTTTAAATATCCGGGAGCTTCATACTCGTAAGATTGATTGAATTTATTCATCCCGTACTGATGGGATATCTCAGTGACCTTACCTTGGGCGTCATGACCAAGTTTAACGATCGGAGTTTCCGATTTGTCGTCGATCAAGCCGATCGAGGTGACCTCCCCTCTCAAGTTGTGTTCATACCTCAGCACCAGCTGCTTGCCCTTCACGAAGAACGGATATCGAATCCCGGCGATCTGGTCGTTCTTCCAGAGGTAGTCCAGCGATAGCGTTTCGTTGGCTTTCTGACTCAAAAAGCTTTTGCGAAGTACGTTGCCATCCTCGTCGTAGAACAGCACTTGCTTGAACTGAAGATCTCCGTTCTGCTTGATCACCCGCTGGGTACGACCCCTCATCGCTGGATCCGAATCGGTTTCACCGTAGTCAAAGTATAGGACGTGACTTCGATCTGGTAGATCTGCGTTAACGTCCTTCCGAAGTTTATCTGCCAATCCTGCAGTGGCATTCAATCTGCCCGTTTCGTAGACCTGTCCGTACAAGTTGTACCGGAAGTAAACAATCTTATCAACCTGTTTCGCTTCGTTGTAATGCAGTTGATATCGCAGCTGACTGTAGTCATCGTAGATGAACTCAACCAAACCACCATCCGGAGTAGATCGCATCATCAACAGTTTTCCTTCCTTGTTGTATTCCGAGTTGGTAGCCCACGCAGTATCTCGCTTGGCCTTCTCCGGACTCATTTTTCCAGTACTAGAAGTCTCGTAGAACTTCGGTGGTAACTTCTGGATCTCATTTCCAAATTCGTCGTACAGGTAGGTCGTCAGTGCGTTTTTGTAGTCCCGTACTGAGATGTACTGGGCGACTTTTTTGTTCCTACGGTTGTACACCGTAACCTGGGTCATTCCGTTGGGTTTGCGTTCTTCCTCGCAGCGGAATCCTTCAGCGCTAGGGTAGTTGGATTTGATGAAGGGAACGCTGGAGGTGATGTCGAAGGTGTGAAGAAAGCTTCCTTTTTTGAAGGAGTACAGCTCACCTGGTTGGGCTACCTTGTGACGGATCTCAAGAGGGTTTGGGTGATAGACGATCTGGGAGTACGGATATCCTGCGTAGAGTTGGTTGTGATCGTGGACTAACCCAGTCATTTTACCATCGTTTGTTTTCAAAAATGACGTAGGTTTCGAAAGATCATCGTTTGTTACGAAGTCTTTCTGATAGGTCAAAAATCCAGATTTTTTAGAAGCCAATTCTGTTATGGGTATTCTGGTCCAAATAGTCTCCGCTACCTTACGACCAATCTCGTCGTAGATTAATTGACGGATCAATATGTTGCTACCATCTTCCAGCATGATCTCCTGGATTGGCTTCGAATCATAGTTCAAGTAGGATACGAAGACTTGAGGTGACTCCATAACGACGAGGTCACGAATCTCTACCTTGGAATGCGATGTAATTGACAATTCTGAAGATTTTGAACGAGCACTTTGTTCTTCTAGTATTATGATACCCTCAATCCACACAGTTGTTAAGGATGTAGTGCCAAGAATGATCAACTCAGCTTGCTTCGGAGGGGTTTTATACTTTTTATCGTTCAGCTTTATCTCAGCTTTCGAGATATTGACAGTCCTTCCAGCAATTTTTACATTAAAGCTCCCAGAGCTTAGAAGGTCGTACATCATCCTCACGCAGAGTGCATCACCAGCAAGTTCCCCAGTGTACTTAAGCTCACCATTGAGTCTAATCTTCCCAGGCTCAACCTTCTGTTCTTTCGCCGTTCTCCAACGACCTCCAGCCGTGTACGGAGAAAAGCTCTCCATAAAACCCACCTTTGGTCGCATCTGCAGCCGAGAGTTGCTACCTTTCTCGACGGCATAAGTCGTAAAGTATTTGATGCCGCCAAGTTCGTCAATCTCCGCAATGCGGCGACCGTAGTCATCGTGCACGAATCTCGAGACGCACCCGTTGCTGTGGATCGTCGCTGCCCGCTGGGATGTTCTGGAGTCGTAGACGCGTGCCTCAAAGTTAAAGTTCAACGGTGTGAGTCGGACGTGGTCCACGTGGAGTTCTTCGGCTTTCGTCGATGCGATCTTGGCTGTGAGGTCGATCTTTGCATTGGAAGTTGATGGGCGTTCGATGGATGATGTGTTCGCTTCGACGTAGATCCAGTCGTTGATATGCTGCTTGATGACTCCTTGTACTGTGGATTTTGGTTGAGTTTTCAATTCTAGTGTGACCATATCTGTAGATTCTCCATTTTTTAGAGGTTTTGTAGTTCGAATCCATGTACTCAAGACAAAGTGACCCTCAAATCTAAGCTGACTGAAGTTTTTAGCGATGCTTTGTCCTTTAGATAGCTTCAGGTAGTTCCTACCAGTTGCTGAGAATCCATCACGTATAACACCTTTGTTATCATACGTCCAACCCTCTCCACTCTCGTAGTCCTCAAAGCTGAAGAAGCTGATCATCGCTCGATCAACTCCAACATAAGGTTTAGTGTTCAAAATCGGTAGCGTACCACTCTTGTCCAGAATCATCTGCTTACCGTCCACTTCCGGTTCATCTCGTTGCTTTTGCTGCTCATCCCGGACTTCGTTCATACGCTTCATGTATTCTGGATCAAACAACTTGCCTTCACTGTCCATGACTTGTACGACCTGTTCATTGGTGATGAAGTCCACAGATTCCTGGTAAAATCCAAACGCTCTTTTGTTGCTTCCAGGAATAACTAAAGTAGTCCTAAACATGACTTGGTCATCACTCAGCACCGGATTCTGGTACTCGTAGCTTATACTCTGCTCTCCGTTGGCTGATTTGAGCGATTCTTTGGACACGACTTCAACCTGGATTGCGTTACTTTTGGTGATCGATCTGAACGGTCTCACGTGCGTACTGTTGTCGGCGAGTTTTGTTGCTACAAACGTCGAATGGCTGGACGATCTGTGAACCATTTCCTTGGGGAATGAAACCTTCTCTTGGACGCCTTTCCCGTTGGGTTTCAGAACGTGCACCCAGGTCGTTTCCTTGTTCTGCGATATGAAGTAGCGTGGATATTTGATGGATACGTTACGAGCCGATGAAGATTCCAAATTTGAGCAGTCTTCCTTTTCAAATTTCGTGCAAAACTTCAAGTTATTGGTTACGCTTTCCTTCTTTAGTACGGAAGAATCCCCAACTGGTAGCTGAAACTGTTCCAGCTTTAGTGACTTTTCATCTAAAGGTGATGTTTTGAAAGCACTTCCATCGTGATAAATCAACTGGTTTCCACAGATGACGCCATCGCTGTTGATCTGCAGTGTGTATCGTTCGAAATCCAGTGGAATCTTCATCATGCGTTCCATGATTGCAATCTTTTTCTTTTGTTTATCTGATGGTTCTACTTTTTTGCCAGATTTGATTTGAGTCGATTGTTGAAATTTCAGTTTAAACTTTTCTTTTTCCTTTAAATACTTGAATGTATACTGCTCCAAATCATTCACATTTACCTTTGCAGATCTATACTCATCCAGTGCATCGAATTTCAACTCTTTCTTATTCAAATCTTCCCCAGGTATGTCCACGATCTGACTATGAACAACGGTATATTCCTTACTGAGTAAGTATAAAAACAATTTAAGTGTTATTTGACCACTTGCAGTCAACTCAATGGTTCGAACAACCAGCAAATTGTTGTACATGACCATCGAAGAATCGTTAATCAATCGAGCAAGCTGTTTTCGATATGATTCAATATCTTTTTTGATGGAGTCCTTTGAAGAGTTGTCGACAGCTTGAACGTCTATGTGTTTGAAGAAACTTTCCCAACTCTTCATGTTTGGAGTCCCTGGAGTCTTACTAATCTTTGTTGGTCCTATAATTGTTGTATTCTCATTTATTCGAACAAGGTTCAAACCGTCAGAATAGTAAACTGCACCATTTTTGAAAAATGTCACCGCTACTACTTGACCAGTGGTTTTCTCTGAATGATTCCACGTTTTACCTTTGCCGTTCAATGATATGAAATTAATTTTCGCTGTATCAAAATACATGACCAAATTTTCTTGAAATTCACAGCGAAAAGTTACACTCTTCAAATGCTCATATTCAAATTGCTTTTCGCTGTATTGTGTCCAAATTTGTCCGTCATCTTTGTCAAAAACATAAATTTTGCTTAATATTTGTTCATCCTCATGTTCATCTTTTGTCTTACTTTCATCTACTTTTAAATCAACAACAATTGCCAGGTAATTCTGCTGTAAAATTGGTTTATACGATGCAATTCGTTTACCCTCATTGATCTCAAGCTTTTGCTCCTTAACAAAGTTGTTGAACCCTGCGTTATCCTTTAGTTCGATTTTCAATGATTTATCCCCATTTTGTAGGGCAATTTTCACTGAATATCCTGGACCGGTGAAAAAATCCACAAGCTTTCCAATATTCTGCTGATATTTTTCTGAAGAAATAGTTTCGTTTTTGTACTCAAAAATCAACTTGTTATCAGAAGGTAGCCGAATTTGATTAAGTTTGACGTCTGAATTTTGATCAGTGTAGTCAAACTTCACTACAGTATATTGCTCACCATCGGCTTGTTGGCTTATTTCGTGCAAGTAGTACGATTCTTTGATTTTTGTGGTATTTACAAATAGTTTTTGTGTGTAACTTGGTGTTTCTATTTCTATGTTGGTTAGTAATTTATTGTTATCGAAGTTATGCCCTTTAACCTTCTTTGCACTATCTGATTTGTACGGATTATTGCGGTTATCAATATTTTTAGAATATTTTAGTGTTATTACCGTGCCTAAATTATCTTTAATAGTGCTAAGATGTGTAACATAAGAACTACCCCCTTGTTCTTCATAGCTGAATTCTAATTTAACATTTTTATCGACGTTTCTGCTTATTTCAATCAAGTTCCACTGAACAGCATGTTCAATCGTGTTTTTCTCATATTTTGCGGCTGCTCCGTACCAATTCTCAAAAGCTGGAACCGTTACTTTACCCTTTGCCCCATAAACATAAGTTACCTCACCATTTGAAGCCACCCACTTTTCCTCCTTTCTACGATACTCTACGCTCAACTCTTTCTTACCCTCAACCTCAAACTTAAGAACATCCCCGCTTACCTCCCGCTTAACCAACCTGATCCTCACCAGATCTTTAACCAGAAAGTACTCGTGCATCTCCCCGAACACGCTCCCCTTATCATCCAGCACGATGCAGTCCCTGCCGAGAGTCCAGTGCCGGCCCAGCACTCCCGTCTGCTCTCCCCCTAGCCCCTCCCGGTAGTACGCCATCAGCTTGATCGGCACCCCGAACCGGTCCTGCAGGTCCACCAGCGGAAACGCCAACTCCACCCGCCCCGTCAGCTTGTTCACGGTGTTCCGGAAGTGGGACTCGTCCAGAGTGTCCACCAGCCAGCGCGTTGGTTTGGCGAAGTTGTTGGTTGGTTTGAACTTGGGGTCCTGCTTTGGGACAGTTGGTTGAGGGCGTTGTTGGGGCTCTCCAACGGTTGGTTCCGGAATCGCCTCGGACTCGGCTAAGGTCAATGTGAACGAGTACAACTTCGTGTTGTAGTAGCCTGTCACTTCGATTTGGTTTGGGCCTTTGTCGACGGCGTTACCGATCGCAACGTGTTTGACCTTGTTGGGATCGTCTTGTATGGTGTAGACCTTGCACTCGTTGGAGATCTTCACAACTTGAATGCCATAGGGACCGGTTGAAAGCAATACTTCTTCATTTCCTACTTTCAATAGTTGAATTGTGTCGTAGAAGTTCTTGTTCCATCCATCACCCTTTGAAAAGTGAGAACAGTAATAGCTTGGTGAAATCTTGTCACCAGCAAGTGACAATACGTGCAGTCCATCATCTGAAATCAGCAAAACTTGCTTTTTCTCAGTGTAGAAAAGTTTCTGACAGATCGCGTTCATTTTAATAGATTTTCCACTGCCATTCTTCATCAAATTGTACAGAGTAAGCTTTTTCTCAGAGCAGTGAGCCAAATACTCGGTATCGCCACTTGACTTTTTCACAGGGATAATCTTGCCTCCCATAACAGTAATTTCTGGATAGTCCTTCTCCTCCAATTTCCCATTCAACAGTTCAAAGTTCTGAACCAGGTGGTTATCGTCCAAAGTCAAAGCAAAAACCTTCCCGTTAGCACTCATCAGATGCACTGCTGAATCAGGCTGAACCAGTTCTTCAGTTTTCGTGGAATCTCCCCCTTGAACTGAAGATCCACTAGCATCCTTATCGCCGAACAGCTTTATTCCTTTTTCGTTGGTATTGATCACGATCCGCTTGCCGCTAGATCCCGAAATAACCATCCACGGAAGAACAGCTTGGTTCAGCGAAGAATCGAACACAGTCACATTCCAGTCCTTGCTCAAACTCGACAATTTAGCTAAATCGCGACCGTACTTTACGTAAGCCGGTGACAAACTCTTCCGATCATCGTACTTGACGCAAACTTCCCTCCCAACTGGATCCCCCAAGGAGTTGGGGGACTTCTTGAGCTCCGAAGCGCGTAACATTGTATTCTCTTCAATCAACGCACTGAAATGAATACTGAATTGAGGCTGTCCTACGACTTTATACAACTCACTGTGGTTTTTTCTGTGAAACAGTTGATTAAAGCTTGGAGTGTCAATATGGTCAGTTCTGCGATTTTGTTTGATCTTCGTTGCACTGTTGGAGCAATCACGTGGCTTAGGTTTATTTAATGCAGTTGTGATTTTAAAACAGAGAAGAGAAGAGTTACTTACTTTACTTACTTTTACTTTTACTGCTCAGACAACCCCCGGGTCATGAGCTGTCTCCAGATGCGCTGCCACTGAACTCGGTCTTGGGCTGCTACTCTCCAATTCCAACTCGGAACTCCCACACTTCGAAGATCTTCCTCCACTTGGTCTAACCACCTTGCACGTTGCGCCCCCCTCCGCCGCGTTCCAGACGGCTCCGAATTGAACACCAACTTCACCGGATTGATAGTCTGGTTCGGTTGGCGCGCATCCAGCGCGTCCGGCATTCTCGCGACGTGTCCGGCCCACCTGATCCGGCCAGCCTTGGCGACTTTCCGAATGTTTGGCTTGCCGTAGAGTTGCGCCAGCTCGTGGTTCATCCTTCTCCGCCACACAGTGTTCTCACGCACGCCGCCAAAGATCGTCCTAAGCACTCGCCGTTCGAAAACTTCAAGTGCTTGCAGGTCCTCCTCGAGCATCGTCCACGTCTCGTGCCCGTAGAGAACGACCGGTCTTATCAGCGTTTCGTACATGGTGCACTTTGTACGCCGGGAAAGGTGACCAGACCGTAAGGTCTTGTGGAGTCCATAGTAGGCACGACTACCGGTGATGATGCGCCTCCGAATTTCTCTGCTGCAGTTGTTGTCAGACGTTACCAACGAACCGAGGTACACAAACTCCTCCACGACCTCGAACTCGTCCCCGTCGATCGTCACGCTCGGTCCTATGCGAGCCCTAAGGGACTCGGTTCCTCCTGCCAGCAAATATTTCGTCTTCGCCACATTCACCTTCAATCCAACCTTTTCTGCTTCCCGCTTCAATTCGGTGTACCGCCTGGCCACCTCCTCGAACGTCCTGCCGACAATGTCCATGTCGTCGGCATAGCAGATGAATTGGCTGGATCGGTTGATAATCGTGCCCCGCATGTTGAAGCCCGCCCGCCTCATTACACCTTCAAGCCCAATGTTGAAACAGAGGCCGGAGATACCGTCGCCTTGTCGCAGTCCCTTGCGCGATTCGATCGGGTCGGACATCGCCCCCGAAATCTTCACGCTGCACCGTGCCCCGTCCATCGTTGATTTCACCAGTCTGATTAGCTTCCCGGGAAAGCCGTTCTCGTACATGATCTTCCATAGCTCTTCGCGATCGACCGAGTCGTACGCGGCTTTGAAATCGATGAACAGGTGGTGCGTCGGGATCTGGTACTCGCGACATTTTTGGAGGATTTGGCGTAGCAAAAAGATTTGGTCCGTCGTCGATTTCCCCTCCACAAAACCGGCTTGGTACACGGAGAAAAAAGAGTTCCCAAAATCGTGAACAAGCGTTCATGAAAATGGGAACCACGAACAAAGTGTTCAAATCTCATGGTACGATTTCGAAAAACGTACCATGGAATTTGAACACTTTGTTCGTGGTTCCCATTTTCATGAACGCTTGTTCACGATTTTGGGAACTCTTTTTTCTCCGTGTACGGCCCAACGAAATCCTTTGCTCGCTCCGACAGACGACAGAAGATGATCTGAGACAGCACTTTGTAGGCCGCGTTGAGAATAGTGATGGCTCGATAGTTCTCACATTCCAACTTGTCCCCCTTCTTGTAGATCGGGCATATTACTCCCTCTTTCCACTCCTCCGGTAGCTGTTCTGTGTCCCAGACCTTGACTATCAGCCGGTGTAGACAGGCCGCCAGCTTGTCCGGGCCCATCTTGATGAGTTCAGCACCGATACCATCCTTACCCGCTGCTTTGTTGTTCTTCAGCTTCTTGATGGCATCCTTAACCTCCCTCATCGTGGGTGCTGGCTCGTCCTCGCCGTCCACCATACCGCTGACGTCGTTTCCCTCGTCGTCCTGGTACTCCGCCTCTGGGCCGTTCAGGTGCTCGTCGAAGTGCTGCTTCCACCTTTCGATCACCTCACGCTCGTCCGTCAAGATTCCTCCGTCTTTATCCCGGCACATTTCGGCTCGCGGCATGAAGCCAGTCCGGGATTGACTGAGTTTCTTGTAGAACTTACGCGTTTCGTTGGAGCGATACAGCTGCTCCATATCCTGGAACTCCAACTCTTCCAGGCGGCGCTTCTTATCCCGGAAGAGATGGGTTTGCTGTCTTCGCAACTGTTTATACGACTCCTTGTTCCCACGGGTGTTGCGCAGCAGCCACTTGTCCCGCGCTGCTTTCTTCTCGTCCCAAATCGCCTGACATTCCTCGTCGAACCAGCCGTTCCGTCGAACTCGGTCCACGTACCCGATGGCGCTCGATGCCGCTGCGTTGATGGCTGCTTCCATATGGCTCCAGCAGGCCTCCAGAGGGGCTTCGGCAAGCTCACCCTCGTCAGGCAACGCAGCTTCGAGTTCCCGCGCGTACTGGGTAGCGACCTCATGGTCCTTGAGCCGCTCCAGGTTATACCGCTGCGGGCGACGGTACCGGATCTTGTTGACCTCAGACAGGCGTTGGCGCAGCTTTGCCACCACCAGGTAGTGGTCCGAGTCGATGTCCGCGCCACGGTAGGTTCTGACGTCGATTATGTCCGAGAAGTGCCGACCATCGATGAGAACATGGTCGATTTGAGTCTCCGTGTCGTTTGGTGATCTCCAGGTGTACTTGTATAGGGAGGTGTGCTGGAAGAAGGTACTACGTATGGCCATGTTTCGGGAGGTAGCGAAATCGATGAGTCGTAGGCCGTTCTCGTTCGTCTGCTGGTGAGCGCTGAATCTCCCAATAACCGGTCTAAACTCCTCCTCCTGGCCAACTTGAGCGTTCAAGTCGCCGATGACAATCTTGACGTCGTGTTTTGGACACTTCCTGTACTCGCGGTCAAGAAGCTCGTAGAAAGCGTCCTTGTCATCGGCGTCGCTTCCCATGTGCGGGCTGTGCACGTTGATGATGCTCAGGTTGAAGAATCGGCCCTTGATTCTCAACCGGCACATTCTGTCGTTGACTGGCCACCAACCAATCACGCGCTTCGCCATATCGCCCAGCACGATAAAAGCTGTCCCCAGCTCGTGTGTATCGCCGCCGCTCCAATACATAGTATATCCACCGAATTCTCGGTGGTCCTTCCCCGTCCAGCACACCTCCTGCAGCGCCACAACTTCGAGACCGCGGACCCGCAATTCGTTGTGAAGAATGCGGTCGCTCCCATCGAAGTTGAGAGACCTGCAGTTCCACGTCCCGAGTTTCCAATCCCTGGATCCCCGAAAATCGGGTCGGCGATTGGATCGGCTCGCATCTGGAGCTCTCTGCACTTGGGTTTTACGGCGGGTGCGTGTAGCCATCACCAACCCCCTGTCTCGCCGGAGGACCGTCGTACCAGGACTGTTTAGAGTCCCACCCTGGCACTGGGACTTTTAATCAGCCGCCCCTAACCTGGGGAACAGACGCTGTTTCGAGCCGCCCCTAACCTGGGGAACAGACGCTCGAGGGGGGGGGGGTCCAAACTCTATCTGCTGTAAGCCGCCCCTAACATGGAGAACAGACGCTTACCTCGACGATGGAGCAGGACACCAGTTACCTTGAGCCACCCCTAACCTGGGGAACAGACGCTCGAAGGGGGGGGGGGTTGGATCCAACACCCGCTGTTGTCAGCCGCCCCTGACCTGGGATACAGACGCTTACAACGCACAAGTACTCGAACGCCACCCGATTTGAGCCGCCCCTTACCTGGGGAACAGACGCTCTTGCGAGAGGAGGGGGGGGGGGGGGCTTTGTGTGTGGTGGGGGCAGTAAAACACTTCACTTTGCTCTAATTAATTTTCTTTAAAAATTCTTAAAACTTTTCACTGCTTTTAAAAACTTTTTTCCCACACTCCGCGCTTTCCGTGTCGCAAAGTTGTATTTGCTTCTTCCACACTACACTATCAGCCGTACACAAAGGACAGCGTGGTCGAGGGACGACGACGACGACGACTGTTCAAAGGGGCCCGGCTAGGTGTATTGTTTTTTTTTTTCCTGCTGCTGCTGCTGCTTTGACCCGTGGCCGAACGAAATTTCGCGCACTAAATTCACCGAAATTAACGACCGGCGGGTTCGAATTTCACCGGTAGCGGATTCACTGCGCGTTCCTGCGACGAATCCGGTCACTTTACGCCGCGAATCACCACTTTACCGCGAGTTTTGGGCGAATACCGGCGGAAGAGAAGAGTTAGAGAAATTGAAAAACAATCTATTCCAATAAAACATTTTTTTTATTTTTTTTCGGAATATTTATCTTTGCATGGCCTGAAAGTAGTTTTCAATTCTCTACCAACTCAGACGAAATCTTCGATTTGCGTGAAACTTTGTCCTAAGGGGCATCTTTTGTTCCTGATCACAAATCTGAGGTCCCTTTTTATTATATCTCGTGACGGAGGGGCGGTACGACCCCTTCAATTTTTGAACATGCGAAAAAAGAGGTGTTTTTCAATAATTTGCAGCCTGATACGGTGATGAGATAAAAATTTGGTGTCAAAGATACTTTTATGTAAAATTGGACACTCAATTTGATGGTGTGCTCGAAATTCAAAAAAAAAATATTCTTCAAAAAAAAGACTTCAAAAGTTTTAAAAACTTCGTTACTCAATTATAATTTTTTTTAAACATGTCATTGAAAGTAAATTTAATGTACTTTTCGGGGTACATTAACCCAGAAATGTATTTTTTTTATTTAGAACAAAAATTTTCATTTTAAAATTTCGTGTTTTTTTCTAACTTTGCAGGGATATTTTTTTAGAGTCTAACAATGTTCTACAAAGTTGTAGACCAGACAATTACAAAAAAATGATTATGAACATAATGGGATTTCTTACAAACATCACGAGTTATCGCGATTTTACGATTTTTTTTTCTAAGTTGGTCGTCGTTGTTCATGGGTTCATGGCGAAGAAAGAATATTGAATTTCTGAAATTGTTGAAATTAATCATATTTAGCATACAATATTAAAGGAAACTAAAGCCTAATTTGAAGTGAGGCTATATCGCATCTGTTGTGTGTGTGTGTGTGTGTGTGTGGTCCAATCCAATACCCGCTAACCGGTAGCGAAATTATGGGAAAGTATAATTTGTATCAGACTGTGTACATGCCGAATGCTGATACAGCTTATCTCAGTCCCGGGTATTAGGTGGTGATAGCCCTCGCGCTGCTTCCAACGACCCATTTCAGAATGACAGAGCTCCTTGCGGTCCAATTCCGAGGTCGCTGGGCATTGTTCGGCCCCGCCTGAACATAGAAGCAAGCATCTGAAGGAAACTCGATCTATATTTAGACTTCCAATCCCGTCAGGCAAATCAGGGATCAGCGCGTATTTAATATGAGAAGATAACATGTTTCACCACTACGGATCATTTCACTACTAGAGTGTAAACCTACTGATGGCCGACTGCTTAGCGTCCCAGACCACCAATCCAAAGGCGTGAGTTCGAATCCCACCTGATTAATTTTCGTTTTTGTTCATATTCAAAGTTCAAATTCATGATTCCAAATTTCAAAGGTACCGACCGGGATTTGATCCCTGAACCTTCTGCTTGTGAGGCAGAAGCCGTAACCATTAAGCCACGGAGCCGGTTAGGCTATATCGCATCTGTTGTTAAACATAATTAGCTCATCCTCTAATATTTAAGCCACCTGGTGTTGTTTTCTCATGGCACACTACGTGCTAAATCAATGAATTACTTTTAGTAAATAACTCATGTTTAGAGCATTTTGCATTTAAGCCAATCGATGCACGTTTGCTGCGTTTCCATGGATACAAATAAACAAATAACAATTATAAGACAAGGGATTGTACGCATTTCCGTGATCTGAACCACAACGTAACGTTTACGCTCCCATCTTATAACTCCTGTTTATAAATCCGATGTTCAGGTAAATTTAGAAAATTAGACTATGTATTTAGAATTTATTCTATAGGGAACCATCCATTAATCACGTGGACATTTTTGTTAATTTTAGCCCCCTCCCCTCCGCGTGGTGAATTGTCCTGAAAAAAACTTTTTTGTCTGGAGCGTGTACAATCGCCATCCCCGTACAATCGAACCTTATATTTCGATGCATCTGTGCTCTCTTGTACTAAGCTTGCTGGTTTTCCTATCTAGTGAGCATAAGAAAGCACAGAGGCATCGATTTGTTACTTGTTTATGTGTATCCATTGAAAAGCAGCAAACGTGCATCGATTGGCTTAAATGCAAAATGCTCTAAACATGAGTTATTTACTAAGAGCAATTGATTTAGCACGTAGTGTGCCATGAGAAAACAACATCAAGTGGCTTAAGTATTAGAGGATGAGCTAATTATGTTTAAAAACTGATGCGATATAGCCTTACTTCAAATTAGGCTTTAGTTTCCTTTAATATTGTATGCTAAATATGATTAATTTCAACAATTTCAGAAATTCAATATTCTTTCTTTACAAAAACTGGAATATCTCAGCTCAGAGTTGATGAAACTTCAAAGTTGCTTAGACAAAAATCTTCGGCAGAAAATTTTCTACAAGATGCATGTATCCTTACAGATGAGGAAATTTTTGTGTTCAATACCGAGGGAAAAGATTGAAAAAAAGTCATGCAAAAACTCATATTTTTCGACATAAAAGCTACCTGGAAACTAAAAACAAGGTTTTTAAATCGATATCATTAACTTGTTTATTGGACCAGAGACCATCATTTTATGGTATAGTCTATTGAAATTATAAGATTTTCCATTTTTTCTAAGCAGATTTTGTGAAATTGTCGAAAAAATTTCCGAAAGTTTTCATGTATGAGAGAGTTGTTTCTAACATTGTTATCTATCATTTGAGGACTGAGCACATTGATTTCCTCGACTTCGTGTTTTTTTGGGACACGCTAATATATATTTTTTTGTAATTGTCTGTTCTACAACTTTGTAGAACATTATTACACTCTGAAAAATGACCTAGTAAAGCTACAAAAAACATGGAATTTAAAATGAAAACAAATATTCTGAATCTCGGGTGAGTTTTCAAATAGTCGTAAGAGCAACCGTGACCTTCGACACTAAAATTCATTTTCCTCCAAATTGTAACAAAATTTCATTTATTTTTAGTTTTGGGCACTTGAAAGACGTATAGGTAGATGAACAATCTTAAGCAAATTGCATCGTACTTCCGAAATTAACGACAATATATTGGAACTTTTGAATTTCAAATTAGTCAATAATAATGGCTAAGAAAATGATTAACTTGAATTAGTGTATTTGGGCCATTAATAAATCACGTGATTAAATTTTTAAATTTCCGTCCATACATAACAATATCTTATATGACAAAATAAACATAAATTTTATTTAATTTGAAAACGCAAAGAAGGATTGTGATGTGATGGTTTCCAGGCTGTGATATTTTTGGTGAAGTGATTAAAATTTGCTTTAAATTAAAATTTTCCTTTTTTTATTACATTCACATGGAATTGAACGGCCTTAAGATATAAAATTAATAAATGTGATCTAGTTTAATTCATTTTCATTTGCTATTAAAGTTTGCATACAACCGAAATAATTTATCATTTTGATTGGTTCATTACTTGTGAAATGTGACATAATTTTAAGTGATTTTACATTTATTTTGCTCATATTTACTAACTCACTAGTGCAGGTATGTAATAAAGCTGTTTCCAGAATATCTTCTTTGAATGCAATTAATCGCTCTTGAATGATTTCAAACTCATAATTGTCGTACTTGTACCATGTTTTATCCAGAAATTCTGCAATATCCTCCTTCAAAAATGTCCACATTTGCATAATTTGTTCACTCTGAGAGGATTGCTCCAAAATACCATCAATTTCATCAATTTCGCTCTTCAAAACTTCTTCAATTTGGTTGAAAACACTTCGAGAAATTTTATTTTTCTTTGGTTTTTGCATGAAAATTTTCAAGAGATTCATAAAACCTCGTTTTAAATCCCTACAAATAGCTGGAGCAACCCGCGCCAACATAATCCAACCATCGAGATAGTGAAACACCGTAGCCTGATCGTAAGCAGTGTAGATAAAGGTCGATCGAACCCCCTCACATGCTACCGCTGGAAGGTCGTCCCAATGGATTGGCATGCAACGGGAAAAGGTGTCCTGCCCGAAGCCGATCTCTTCGAATGGTTTCATTTTGGGATAAACGCTGATTTGAAAGTTTTGTTGAGGACAAATGAAGTGGAACTTGGAGTTTGTTGGACGGATACAATATTTTTGGAATTGCTTTGATTTGGTTTCTTTAGATTTTCGTTTGTACAATTTCGTTGAGGTTTTAGCATTTGGTGCTTGATGGGATTCAAAAGCCGAATTGAGATTTAAGTATGACCAAATTGTAGACAAGAAGTCTTCCAGTCGATCTGAACTGCTGGGGATGGACTCAAAGATATCTCGTTTGTTTCTCTTTTTGCCTTCAATGGCTCTTACTGGTGATGTTTGCAACTGGTGCAGCTTCTTCATCAAGCCTGCCTGTCTACCAACCATCAGGGATACATGAAATACCGCCAACCTGTTAGTTTGGGATGTTAGAGCTTTGAAACTTACTACTTTAACACTTCGCATTACGAGATCTTTCTTATGTGTAATAAATTTCGTAAGGGATTTCAGAGGTTTTGCTAATTTCATCGGAGTACTTGCCGTCAAAAGGGCAATCGTAGTACCGTCAAACAAGGCAAAGAGTGTTTTTGGTCCAGTGTCCCATTTGGTTGGATTAAACTCCCAATCGTTGGCCATTGCTCCTCCAATGTAGCCAAATCCCGCAATAAGAAGCGCCAGTCCCGTTTTGTAAACGGTTTTTCCCAGCATGGCCATCATTTTGACTGCTCCCAGATAGGCTCCGGGTAAGCTGAGCGCGAATGTTGCCCCGCGGAAGAACCCGCTGTACAGTGCAGGCGATGTCCAGTCCCATTTGGCCGGATTCCACTCGTTGGCAGCTCCGGCACCTCCGAACAGGGCTCCAGCCACGGCAAGTGTTCCCGTAGCCAACACACCAGCAACCGTCGATCCACCAAAGAACGAGGTGAAAAAGCTCAACGAAGCTGCAGCACCCATGGCAGCTGCCGCTCCACCAACTGCTCCACCGAACATGCTGAGGTATAGCATCGGATCTTTGAAGTTCCATTTTGTTACGTCGAACGTTTTACTGTGTGCTGCTCCCGCCAGGAACGCTCCCAAGCAAATCATGAACAGGAGGAAAGCGAATTCTCCGTCCGGGTCGACCAGCGAAATTGGGGAGTTCCCAGCGTATTTGTACGGACTAGGATATTGTTCTTGAGGATCAACCTGGTAGAACCGTCCCAAGTCCGGGTCATACAACCGCGCGTGGTAGTTGTACAACCCGGTCTCTTCATCCAGCTCTTGTCCCGTGTACAGATACGTTACATGACCATCAGGGTCGGAGTTGAACCTCCGTATCAGCTGACCATACGGAAGGTAATCGTACGCTGCGATCACCTGACCGCCCTTGACTACCAACCTCGTGGATCCCTCGTGATCCTGCAGAACGCTGTAGTATTCGTTGTTGCGGTAGAATCCGATCAATCCCAGCGGACCTCGGATGTAGGAGGTGACCGTCACGATTGGTTTGTCGGTTTGCTTTGGATCCGGGTATTCGTGCTTGAGTTCAACCAGAACGTTTTCCTTGGGATCGCGAACGTAGTGGAGTTTTAGCAGAAGATCGCCGCTTTTGTTGCGGACAATCTTCGAGGTGCGTTCGCCCTTGTAGTCGTAAGAGAGTTCTACCGTTACTTTCGATGTGACAATCTTTGAAGCTCGTTGCACTAGATGGTCGTACTCGATCTTCGATATGCCTTTATGATCAGCTCGTATTACATTCCCGTCACTGTTATGCTCTAGTACGTAATTTGTTGGTTTTCCATGGCTTGAAATCTTGATGGACTCAATTTGATTCTTGAACTGTTTGTACTTCATTTCGTAACGTTCAAATCCAGTGTAGAACAGTTTGTGATTACCGTTCTTATCGATGGAGAAGGAGTGCACATCTGCAGGAGACTTTCCAAGTTCAGTTGCGAAAAAGGGCGCTAATAACTTGATGATCTTTGCATGATTAGCAATGTTCTTGAACTTTGTGCGCTCCTTTGGACTGTAGGAAGTCACGTCTCGTTTGCATTTTTTGATTCCGTCTGAATCGATGATCCATTTGGCGCAAAGAGTGTCAGCATTTTCTTTCGAATCTGGATTCTTTAAAACATGATACCTATTCAAAATCACGCTCAGCGTACTGAATTTGATATCGGTTTCGTAGTATTGACCCATCTGCAGAGCATTTGTACCTTTGGAGATCAGATAATGCTTTTTAAGATTTTCCCAGGTTGAAGTTGCATTGCCTTCCAAGCGTGCCTTCCGGAACACTTCTTGGAATCTTTTAAATGTCAACGGTCTCGTAAGGCTATCCCTCTCATCCTGGATGTAACTCTTCGCTTCAATCAGTTCACCGTGACTCCCATACTTGTAGGCATGTCCGTACAGCTGAGGGAATCCCTTCGTCAAGAACATCTCGGCTACGTGATTTCCTTCAACCCTCGTGGAGCATTTGACCGGAAGATCTATGTGCAATTCTGGGTAGAACGTCCTGACGGGTCGTCCAAGCGTATCGATAAGCTTTTTCTTCTTCAACGCTCGGTAACACAGCGCAGCCATCTCGTAACTCATCTTCTCACTTACAAAATCTGAAGGTTTGAGCGCAATCTGACTTCTAGCGGCCTTATCATGCCAGAGAGCGCGAAATTCCGTTCGAAGAATCGTTCCATCGCCCACGGGTTCAGCTCCGTATCCTCCGTCCTGATGAGATATAACCTCTTCAAGAAATGGACTCATGATCTTCAGCAAATGTCCAGCGGTATCGTATGAATAGGTGACGGTGAAGTTCTCCTTTTCGTGAACTATGGTAGCGACCTTCCCTTGAGGATCGTGAGTGAAGGAAGCGATTTTAGTTCCAAAATGATCTATAATGGAGGTTATCTCTCCTCTGGAATTGTGATTGCAGTGTAGGGTTATGTCCGTAGGATAATGAATGACGGAGATTTTCTCATTTTCATGATAGAATTGTATCGATCGATTCTTAACCATTTCTCCGTTGGAAATGATATCCCTGCTGATCAGATTCTCCTCTTCGTCAAACAAAAACACTTCTTCCTGGACCTGCTTCTCATTCTGTTTGAATACATAGATTATTCGATTTCGCAACGCAGGATCTTCTTCGCCATAATTAAACAGTATGAAGGTATCACCTCGCTGGAATGGTTTGTTGGGATCGTTGCGAAGTTCACCATGCATCTTTGGATCCAGCAAGCCAAATTCTTGCGTTCTACCTTCTATGTTGTACAGATAATACTTGATTTTGACGAGTTTTCCTTCATCATTGTAATGAAATTGAAACCTTAGCTGATCATACTCATTGTAGACGAATTCCATCCTTCCAAAGTCCGGAGTCTGACGCAATTTTAGTAATTTAGTATTGTCATAATACTTCATTTTAATTTCCCACGGTGAAGACTCCAACTGTTTCCCAGCAACATATTTGTCATGATCTTCATGGTGATTCGGAGGAATCATTCGCAGCAAATTCCCTAGCTCATCGTACTCGTACGTCGTCAGGATGTTGTTGTAGTCCTCGGTGCGAGCGTACTCGGCTACCACTTGGTTCCGGTTATCTTCTACGCTGACGTGGATCGCTCCGTTCAGCTTTCGTTCCTCAGAGTGCCGGAAGCCCCGAGACGTTGGGTAGTGCAGCAGAATGTATGGAACTGTGGAGTTGACGCTGAAAGTGGTGGTATTTGCACTGCCCGGTTGACTGACCCCACTTTGAACGTCCACTGGAACGTTGTGGTAGAGGAAGCCTTGGTACGGATAGCTCGGCGCTTTTGGATTGAACTTTTCCACCAGACCGTGCAGAGAGCCACTTTGATCATGACTTTCAACAAACTTGTTTTGATATCCCAGGGGATGTTTCACATCCGTATGCTGAAGTTTCGTCCACAGAGTTTGTTTCGTTTTCCTGTCGATCTCATCGTAAAGCGTTTCTCGTATGAAAATACTGCCGCTGCTACCAAGCTGGATTTCCTGAGTAGGATTAGACTCGCGATTGTGGTAGGTTATGAGAAACTCGGACCCGTCGATAATGACAATGTCCGAGAGGACAATACTTCCAGCAAGTGATAGCTTTGAACCAATTATTTTCAAACCCGCTTTTACTCCACTTTGGAGCAGCGATCCATCAATCCAGATCGTGTAAAAGTGTGGACTTATCAACATTGTCAATTGTCCACTTGTTGGAATTGAACTGCGATGGAGCGTAGTAACAATAGTTGATCCAATACGTATAGAAAGAGCGTTGGCCAGGGATCCGTACTGAAAATGCAGCCAAACTGAATCGCTGGTTATTGGGATTTTGTAGTGAATCTGTCCATTAATTTTTAGATATCGCTGAGAAATTTGTAATATTTCAATCTCTGCAAAGTCCCAATAGTTGCGTATTACATACGGACTAAATGGGGTAACAATTCCGTTAATCGGCTTGATAACTAACGATGAGGTATAGAACTCCTTCCGGTAGGGACTATCAGATCGCACTTGGTAACTTTCAAATATCTTAACAAGTCCACTCTGGTACAGTTCAACCATCTTCCTGCCGTAGCCATCGTTGATGAATCGCGTGACTTGTCCGTTGTTCCGGATCACTTCGGTTGGCAGTGCCGTTTGGGAATCGTACACGATAGCTTCAAAGTTGAGATCCAGCGGGGCGTACAAGACATGGTCAACGTGAATCTCAAATGGGTGAGCATTGACTTCGAGAGATATTCGAGAATTCATGGAATCTGTCATGTTGATCATAGCTTGAAGAATGTACCACTCATTCAGACGTGAGGAAATCGTAACGCCAGACGATTTGACGGTTGAACCTGATGCGGATAGACCCAAAATGTTGGAAATCTTATCAGGAAGTGTTTGAAAATCCGATTTTGAGGTTGGTCTAATGCATGCTCTTGCTACAAATACGCCGGCGTAGTTTTTTGGCACGAACGTTACTGAAATGCGTTCACCCTTCTTCAACCTCAGATAATTCTTTCCAGTAGCAGAGAATTTGTCCTTTTCAATAGAATCTTGCTTGAAATCCCATCTTCTCTTAGCTTCGTACTCCTCGAATCCCATGAATCCCACTACCTCGTCCTCAACCTGAAACGGTGCCGCTCGAACTACCGGAAACCGTCTACTTTTATCCCAAATCACAGTCCGCGGATCATCCTTCATGTCCTGGAACTGCTCTTCCCTTTGCTTGCGAGACTTGGCCTCCAATCGACTGAGGTAATCCTTATCGAACAGCTGCTTCTTCGAATCAAACACCTGCACATCGTTCCTACCACGTACCATATCCGTGCGTTGCTCAAAGTATCCAAACCTGAGATCGCTAGAACCACCCGGTATCACGTGCGTCGTCCGGTAGTACACACTGGTGTCCATTATGGCTGGATCTAGGTATAGGTAGCGAGTTCTGGACGGGCTTCCCAGCCCGGAGATGGTAGTCATCGTCACTACCGAGTTGTTCCAATCGAACCGGACTATTCTGGCGGGTGCTCCGTACACGTTACCTTCTTGATCGGTTGTCAGTAGAAGCTGAGGGATGCTGGCCGGGTGGAGGGATCGATTCCAGAGTTTGTATGGAGTGATGCGATCGGGATTAAGTGGGATAACGGTTAGACCACCATCAAACGTTTCCAAGCAATAGTTTGGATATTTGATGGTGATGTTTTGCGGTTGATTTTTCTCAAATCGATGCAAGGTTACGTTGGATTTGGTTGCTATCAGCTTGATTTCAACGTTGTTCAACGCTTTGGATAGTGAATATTCCTGTCCTATCTGAAAATTGAACTGCTTCATTTGAAGTTCCGTCTTATCAACTGGTATCGCAACGAAGGTATCACCATCGAATCTTATAGCATGATTCATGATGAGTATGAATCCGTCATTCACGTTGAAGAAGTACTTGTCAAAATCGAGTGGCATTAGCATTTCTTCGGCCAGGCCAGCATAGTCGTCGATTTTTCTTCCCTCTGGCATTGGGTCAACCTGATCTACGTATAGAACCAGTCGCTCATTTTCGTAATTCCTGTACTTGAACGTTACCTGCGTGGTTTTATGTTCAAAGATGGCATCTAAAGTTATATGAAAGCGTTTTAAATCGTCTCCACGTAAGGTGATTGTATTAAACGAAGCGAGTTCATAACTTTTCGAAAGAAGATACAAATTAACGCTGACTTTGAACAGTCCTAGATGGGTCAACTCAACGGATCTCACAGCAATCATATTATAATGAACAACAATTGCCTTTTCCTTAAAGTTTGCTTTCGTCTTGGTAGAATATTCTTCACCCTTTTTGTCACTCAACTTTATTCTGTTGAATATTTCATCAATCTTGCTAAAATTGTGCAATTTTGATCCAATTTCCTTCACCATCTTTTTCATGCCATGATTCCACCTGCAAATTGTAAGCTGATGGTCGGTGGTCAAATATGCCACACCTCGATCAATGAAGGCTATTGAATAAAAATTTGAAATTTGCTGAGAATCAGTCTTCCAACTTTTAGTTCTCTCATTCCAGTGAAAAAAGATCAAATTATTATGATTTCTTACGAGAATGTAGTTGTGATCTGCGCGAACATCGGTTTGGCTTTTGTTTGCTGTATACCTTTTCAGCATATCCATAGCAAATTCTTCTAAACCAAAAACGTAAAGCGAGAGGAGATTTTCAAAATAACAAAGCACCAAAAAGAATTTTTCCTCAACAATCGCATGGAAGGAGTCTAGCCTCTCGTAAAAGTCAACCGAGAAGTTTTTTTCCTCTACCATGTTGTTTTTACCTGCCAGGTCCCGAGTTCTTATTGATATTTTGTTGTCTTTCAATTTGGCCTCCAAAAGGTATGAGCCTCTTCCAATGAAAATTTCACTTTTTCCAAAGTTTACTTCTTCGTTGGGGACTGCCACATTCTGATTGTCGTAGTTTACTTTCTCACTTGATGGTAAGGTAACTTCTGCAAGTTGACGTCTTTTACCTCCGTTGGAGTAGTAATCGAAGGCTAGCATAATTCTATTGAATTGATTGATGGACTTCAAGTAGTTCTGGTCATATTTTAAAATCAAGCTTTGATTATACCACAGAGTTTTGATTTCAATATTAGTCAATAGTTTATTTGAATCATAAACGAGTTCAATCGAGTGACTTTTCAAGTCAGAAATCTTGATCAAATTAGATACCATTGTCTTAGCCCCATCTTTATCAACATTGTAATGATACGAAATCACATCAGTGGAATCCCAAATGTTCTCCACTTTAAGCAAATGCCAGGCAAATGGGAATACTTTGATATTGCTCTGTCTCACTTGTTTTGCGGTTGATCCAAACCAATTTTCCCACCCAGTCATCCGAGAAATCGCCTCTCTATTACCATCTTTCCCGAAAATATATCGAAGCTTCTTATCTTCAACGAACCACTGCTCATCATTATACCTCAACTCAATCTTCAAGTCCTTCATATCAGCAATCGAAAACTTTACCACCTTCCCATTACTTCCCTCGAAATCCCTCAAAAGCCTCGCCCTCCGATTCCCCCTTACCAAATAGTACTCATGAAGTTCCTCAAACACCGTGCCCTTCCGATCCACCACGATGTAGTTCTCCTCCAGCTTCCAGTTCACTCCCAGCGCTCCACCAGCAACTTCCTCCGAATCCTCGTAGAACGCGCTCACCTGAATCTGGATGCCCATCCTGCTCTGGATGTCCACCAGCGGAAACGCAAAGCTCAACCTGCCGGTATTCCGGTTGGTGGCTTCCTTGAAGATCGTCTCATCGAACGTTTCGCCCCACCAGCGAACGGTGGGAATCTTGAGGGTTGGATCGATTTTGCGGAGGAGGTCGTCCGAGACTGTAAGCGGGGTTGGTTCAGCTGATTTGAGTTCGTGTTTCGGGATCTTTTGAATTGTATCAGTCTCAGAGAGGGTTAGAATTTGTATGGTGTCTTCTGAAAAACTAACAACTCTCAAAGAGTTGGGGTTTTTTAAAACTTTTAAAACGTTCACGTTCTTGAAATCGCTTCTTCCTGCATGCTTCAAGTCACAAGAATTGTTAGATATCTGACAGCTGCCGATTCCTTTAGGTCCAGAGAATATAAATATAACTTCTTCACCTTCAACAAATTGTATTGTATCAAAATACTTTTGATTCCATCCACGAAGTGCAGAAAACTCATTGCAATACAGCTTTTGCTTCTTGGTATCCAAATCAATCACGGAGAGCCCAACATCGTTGAAGTAATACAGTGTAGAGTCCTTCTTAAAGGCTTTATCGAACGATCCAAGCGTTGATCCAATTGGAATTGTAGCTTTAATTTGCAATGTCGTCGACGTCGGTTTGATCATATCATACAAAATGATCTCCTTCTCCAGCCGTTTACCAAGGGATCGTAGCTCACCACCAAGCTCGTAAACACCAAATAACACACCACTTGAAAAGCCACTCTCAATAACAAGTAGATTTATCACTCTCCCCTCAGAATTGAACATTTCCACGTACACTTCCCCCTTGTTGTCACGGCCAAAGAACAGCACGTTCCGATCATCGTAAACTCCGTGCAAAATGATTGGTTTAACTCCATCACCGTCTGCCATGTTGATCGAATCCATGATGCCATCCACGATCACTTCCTGCAGATTCTTGGAATCGTCATAAATTGCTAGTCCAAACTTGGTGAACAGCGCGATGAAGGTCGTTCCTTGCAGTCTTGCCACTAGCCAATTTTTCGAATTTAGCATGAGTTGATTTTTGAAAAAGTTTTCCTTTGCGTAAGCTTTGGTCCAGACATTGTTTTGGAGGACATATTTGATCAGCCGGAGTTCATCACGCACGAAAACTTCAACACTTTTTTGTTCAATCACTTCTACCACTTGTATGGAATCGTCATCGAAAACGGGGGTTTTCAACTTGATCTCGGAATCACTTTTGAGAGTTAGTTGTACTTTCTTTCCATTAGTTTGTGCCATTTTGTTCTCTTGAACAGTGAGTAGACTGAGGAAAGCTTCGATTTATATATGAACTGATGCCATCACATTCTCTGGTCGTAGTCTGGAATCAAGAAATACTGCAGGCAAAGCTTGTCCAGGTGATTCTTTGTCTTGCAAAATGAACGTTTCGTGACGTGTGTTGAGTAACTAGTTGAACTTACATTATACGAACCAGTTTATTTAACAATGTTTCCATTGACAAGTTTCATAATTGTAAAACTTGTTATGATAAAATCAAGGGGTTTCCAGCATCGTGTCAGACTGGTCACTAATCCGGAATTACTTGGAATTTGAGCAAGTAATTCTGTAATTCCGGATTTACTGAGTAATTCCAGAGTAATCCTGGTAATTCCATGAATCTTGTTTGTGAAAACATACTCCAGAAAATAATAAAATAGCATAGCATAGCATTGGTGTCTACCCGTAGCTGCAACTTCGTTATTGAACAGGACCCCCAAACATTGCTCCGTGGACCACAGATGAAAAGTAGGAACCAATCATCACCCCTTCGCAATTTTCAAAGGTCCCTATCATGGTGATCAATACCGACGCCGGCCACGACCAGAGGTAAGACACGGGGAAGTGCATGGGAATGTTAGCCGATACTTGAGTGATGGGACCGCTAAATCAGCTGCGTCTCCGACAAAGTATCACATGAGTTTTGAGGGGTTAGTGAGATGGGTATGAGGTCAGGATTCACTGTGGTAGGTGATGCGACCATAAGCAATTTGTTTATCGGTTGAAATTTTAAAAATCTTAGGCAGCCGGCTGCGGAAAGATAGCTATCTAGGGATTTAAATATAGTATTAATTCGACCGCGATTCTCCAGACATTCTCCGTCGGCTTGCCTTCCGATCAACGGTGATGTAGGAAGGGCTTCATTAATTGAAATAATTTTATATCATAAGCCTTAAAAAATATTCGAAGGCGTGCCTTCCAATCATCGATGATATAGAAAGGGCTTAATCCAGCAATACGACTTGCTAGTCTCAAAAAATAGGTACGTTTTTATAGAAAACTATAAAAAGAGAACAACACAAAAAAACTCATCGGTCAACGAACGCGAGTGAAAAAAAAACAATGAAAAAAGAAGAAGGTAAAAAAAACAGAACTGCGCGTCCCGAAAAGCACCACACTAATGATGCTATTATTTAATTATAATGACCAATCACCCCATGCACTCGAACAGCTACACAAAAGAGACGGAAAATAACACGAAAAAACAAGACTGCGCGTCCACACAGGCACCGCACTACTCATACTTCAGAAAATAATAAAATATTGAAAAATAACTGTTAAAAAGATAATTTCGATAAACCTTTTATGATTCTATTTATTGCCTATTAATTTTCATGTAAGAATCCAAAGTTATAGCTAGTACGGAATCATTCGTATTTTGAGTAAGTAATTCAGTAATTCCAGAATTACTCCGCAATTCTGCAGTAATTCCTGTAATTCTGGAATTACCTAGTAATTCCGTAGTAATTCGAGTAATTCCATAGTTACTCAGTAATTCGTGTATTTCCCATCAATTCAAGTAAATCGGCAGAATGCATTTTGCTTTTCCTTGATGCTTTTTATGGTTGTAAGAAGTACAGAGCGGATTCGGAATGTCCGCAAATTTGGATGCTCTCTTATTCAAATGTATTCGGATGAAAAACAACTCAAGCGTCAAAATCAGTTGTCAAACTGATATTGATATTTACCCCATTATTCGACGATTTCAAAGTAGGGCGTCCAAGTTTCCCGGAAAACGGAAAAAATATATTATTTATTCCCGGGAAATTTTTGAAAACGTCATAAAATCTATGTTTTCATAAACTTTGAAAAATATTTGCAACGGCCTTACGAATGAATTAAAAAAATATGCTTTTTCAATTTATTAGTGATTTTTAGAAAATTCTAAAATTTTAACAAATGACCTTATCTTTTTTCGAAAACACTTCAATTTTTAAAACATGCAATATGAGTATTTAACGATGCGATTTTTTTTAATGCTTTTACATTTTTTCAGAGTTTTTTTTAAATACCTAAATTTTCACAAAATACCGTATTTTTTCAAAAGTACTCAAATATTCAAAATATGCAATATGGGTATCAAACGATGCGAAATTTCGAATACTATTTTCATTTTGTTAGAATGTTTTCGGAAAAAATAGGTCATTTGTGAAAATTTAACTATTTTCCAAAAAGCATACAAAGTTTCGCTTCGTTTGAAACCCATATTGCATATTTTGAAAATTTGAGTATTTTCGAAAAATACGGTAATTTGTGAAAATTTTAGTATTTTCAAAAAAAACTCTAATAAAGTGAAAAAGCATACAAAATTTCGCATCGTTTGATACCCATATTGCATATTTTAAAATTTGAGTATTTTCGAAAAATACGGAAATTTGTGTTAATTCAAGTAAATTAAAAAAAAAAACTCTAACAAATTGAAAACCTTATGAAATTTTACATCGTTTGATACCTAAATTGCAAAATTTTAGTATTTTCATAAAAATACTGTAATATTTGAAAATTTTAGTATTAAAAAAACTCTAATAAATTGAAAAAGCACATCAAAATTTCTATTCGTTCACTAACCATATTGCAAATAATGAAAATTTGAGTACTTTTGAAAAAATACGGTATGTTGTGAGAAATTTTGTATTTTACAAAACTTATTTAACGTGAAGACTTCCATCATTGTCATGAATTTTCGTTCAAAGATATAAATTTTGCGTCACTTTCAATATTTTGACAAAATTCCTTCAACAAGTTGTTAAGAATAGTGCCCTACACATGCTGATTCCTTTTGGTAACGATTATCCCATTCCTTGTGAAGTTATGGAAATCGTCATTAATCAATGATTGCCAACTAGGACGTCAATGACTGTGCCACAAAATTATATAAATTTTGAAGCACACTTGATTTAGATCAAAAATTCTTTCAGTGGCTTCAAGAAGGCAACAACCGGCACACGCTGATTCCTTTTGGTGCTGAAATTCGTTAAATTGAATTTAATACAGAATATATTATCGTGATGATCAATTTTCTTCTAAAATGATCAACGGCTTCACCTTAATTAATTGAAAAAAAAAACATACAAAATTTCTTTTCGTTTGATACCCATATTGCAAATTATGACAATTTGAGTACTTTCGAAAAAATACAATATTTTGTTTACAATTTTGAGTACATATTTATACTTTGAAACTTACTACATTTTCAAAAAATATATTCTTAGTGAAGCATTGAAAATTTCACATGATATGGTTGAATTTATTGATTTTAGATAGATTTTAAAAATGAGTTATCGTCCAATATCGGCGATAAGATTATCCACGATAAAATAATCAAAATAACAATAACGTTATCGTCAGACGATAATATTATCAACGATGATTTTATCGATTAACAACCTTAATTTTTTTCATAGAAGAGAAAGTATGTTAGATTCTTCTGCATTTTTAATCGTATTTATTAATGCTGACTTCTTAAGATGTTAGAATTCAAACGATTACGACATTTTTTCGTTGCTAAATGTTGTTCTCCAGGAAAACTCGGCTTAATTTTATAGAACTCCATTTCAACGAAGGCTGGCTTATCTATTTCTTTTAAACGGGTTTCAATATTTGTTTCTTTGAAATCTTCTTTAGATGCTTCCAATCGTTCTAGAATCATTTCATATTCATGAAAATTGAAATTGGACCGACATTTTGTTAGAAATTCTTCGACATCATCTTTCAGAAACCTCAAAATTTGCAGCGTGGAATAATTTTGAAACGAATCTTGTACCTTCAGAATCGTTTCAATTAGTTTCAATTCGCTCCTCAAATTTTCTTGAATTCGGATGAGCAAATTTTGAGAAATTTTATTTTGCTCCACATCTTTTCGAAATACACTTCTCAAATAACTAAAACCTCGTTTCAAGTCTGAAAAAATAGCTGGAGCTAGCCGCGCCAACATAATCCAACCATCGAGAAAGTTGAACACCGTCACCTGGTCGTGAGGGGTGTAGATGAAGGTCGATCGCTCACCTTCACAGCTTGCCGACGGGAGACCGTGCCAGTGGATTGGCTGACAGTGGGAGAAGGTGTCCTGCCCGAAGTTGATCCCTTCGAAGGAATTTACCTTGTAATAAACGCTGATTTGAGAGTTTGGTTGAGAACAGATGAAGTGATTATTGAAGTTTGCTGGACGGTAGCAATAACTTGAAATGATTTTAGTTTGGGATTCTTTGGGATTTGTTACAGATAACTTCAGTGAAGTCTCTTTTGAGGGTGAGACTGTTGAGTTTGACCAATCAAGATTAAAAAATGAACTAATTTTAGATATGAATCCTTGATGTTGATTTGCACTATTGAAAACAGCTTCCCGTTTTATTCGGGATTTGCCTAAGAGCTTTGAGTTCAATGGCTTCATTTCCAACTTATGAAGCTTCTTTATCAGGTTTATATTTTTGGTAAACAGAAAAACCACATGTAAAACTGCCAATCTATTCGTCTGTGTGTTGAATTGCTTCAAACTTGCTACTTTGATACCTCGTAGCACGAGGTCCTTCTTGTGTAGAATCAACCTCGTCAGCGATTTCACAGGTTTTGCCAGCTTCATGGGAGTACTGATGGTTATCAACGACATTGTAGTTGCATCGAGCAGTGCAAAGAATGTCTTCGGTCCTTTGCTCCACTTGTTCGGGTTGAACTCCCAATCGTTGGCCATCGATCCGCCGAGGTACCCAAACCCAATCAGCAACACCGGAAGAGTCGTTTTGTAAACAGTTTTGCCCAAAAATGCCATCGTTCTCAAAATTCCCAAATAAGCTCCAGGCAAGTTGATAGCAACGGTAGCCCCTCCAAAGAGTCCGCTCCAAATCTTTGGTGAGGTCCAGTCCCACTTGGCCGGATTCCACTCGTTGGAAGCCCCAGCAGCCCCAAACAGGGCACCTGCCACGGAAAGCGTTCCCGTGGCCAGATGTCCAGCGACGGAAGATCCGCTGAAGAACGAGGTGAAGAAGCTCACGGAAGCAGCAGCGCCCATGCCAGCCGCCAAACCTCCAATAATTCCACCGAACATGCTGAGGTATAGCATCGGATCTTTGAAGTCCCACTTGGTGACGTCAAAGGTATTGCTATGGGCTGCTCCCGCTAGGAAGAGTCCCAAGCAGATCAGAAATAGGGTAAAGGCGAACTCACCGTCCGGATCAACCAGTGAGATTGGAGAGTTCCCAGCGTACTTGTACGGACTTGGATACTGCTCCTGAGGATCAACCTGGTAGAACCGTCCCAAGTCCGGGTCATACAACCGCGCGTGGTAGTTGTACAAACCGGTTTCTTCATCAAACTCTTGTCCCGTGTACAGATACGTTACATGACCGTCAGGATCGGAGTTGAACCTCCGTATCAGCTGACCGTACGGAAGGTAATCGTACGCTGCGATCACCTGACCGCCCTTGACCACCAACCTCGTGGATCCCTCGTGATCCTGCAGAACGCTGTAGTATTCGTTGTTGCGGTAAAATCCGATCAATCCCAGCGGACCTCGGATGTAGGAGGTGACCGTCACGATTGGTTTGTCGGTTTGCTTTGGATCCGGGTATTCGTGCTTGAGCTCAACCAGAACGTTTCCCTTGGGATCGCGAACGTAGTGGAGTTCTAGCAGGAGATCGCCGCTCTTGTTGCGGACAATCTTCGCGGTGCGTTCACCCTTGTAGTCGTATGACAGTTCTACCGTTACTTTCGATGTGACGATCTTTGAAGCTCGTTGCACTAGATGATCGTACTCGATCCTCGATATGCCTTTATGATCAGCTCGTATGACATTTCCGTCACTGTTATGCTCTAGTAAGAAATTCGTTGGTTTTCCATGGCTTGAAATCTTGATGGACTCAATTTGATTCTTGAACGGTTTGTACTTCATTTCGTAACGTTCCAATCCAGTGTAGAACAGTTTGTGATTACCGTTCTTATCAATGGAGAAGGAGTGCACATCTGCAGGAGACTTTCCGAGTTCAGTTGCGAAAAATGGAGTTCCAATGTTCCTGAACTTTGAGTTTAGCTTTGGTCTATACGATGTCGCATCTCGTTTGCACTTATTGATCAAAGTTTGAACCAATATCCATTTGGAACAAAGACTACCAAAGTCTCTTTCGAAATTTAATTCTTCACGAAGAAAGAGTCTGTTCAATACCTGATCCAATCCTTTAAGGTTGAACACTGGTTCAAAAAATTCCACCATTTGCAACGCATGTGTGCTTCCAGAAATCAGATTATCACTCACCAGAGCATCCCAAATCGAGGTTGCATTACCGTCTAACCTAATTTTTTTGAACTCTTCTTGGAATCTTTTAAAATTCAACGGTCTCGTAAGACTATCCCTCTCATCCTGTACAAAACTCTTCGCTTCCGTCAACTCACCATGACTTCCATACTTGTAGGCGTGTCCGTACACCAGAGGAAATCCCTTAGACATGACAGTCCTAGCTACATGCCTCCCTCCAGCTCTGGTAGAGCATCGAATCGGAAGATCATAGTACAACTCTGGGTAGAATGTCATAACTGGTCTTCCAAGCCCATCAATAATGTGTTTCTTTTTTAACGCATTGAAGCATCGATCTGCCAGTTCGTAGTTCATCTTTTCACCAATAAAATCCGATACTTTCAAAGCGATGCGACTTTGATCGCACTTGTCGTGCCAAAGCGCACGGAACTCGGTTCGAAGGATCGTTCCGTCTCCTACGGGATTCGCTCCGTAACCTCCGTCCCAGTGGGATATTGCCTCTTCGAGGAAAGAACTCTTGATTTTGACGAGATGTCCAGCGATGTTGTACAAATAGGTAACGGTGAAGTTTTCCAGTTCGTGAAGTATGGTGGCAACCTTCCCTTGAGGATCGTGAGTGAAGGAAGCGATTTTTGTTCCGAAGTTGTCCGTTATGGAGGTCATTTCACCTCTGGAGTTGTGGCTGTAGAAAACGGTTAAGTTTGCAGAATATCTTATCGTAGAGATCTTCTCATTTTCATAGAAGAATTGTATGGAACGATTTGCTACAATGTCTTCGTTGAAAATTACATCTCTGCTGATCAAGTTCTCCTCTTCATCAAACAAAAACACTTCCTCCTGGACCTGCTTCTCATTCTGCTTGAACACATAAAGCATTCGATTTCGCAACGCAGGATCTTCTTCGCCGTAGTTGAACTGCATGAAGGTGTTACCTCGCTTGAATGATTCTTTACTACGAAGTCGATTTTCCAACGATGGATCCAAAAATCCAAACTCTCTAGTTCGACCTTCTAAATTGTACAAAGAATACTTAATTCTATCGAGTTTTCCAGCATCATCGTAGTGTAATTGAAACTGCAGCTGCTCGTTCTCATCGTAGAGAAACTCCATCCTTCCAGTGTCCGGAGTTCGGCGAGTTCTCAACAGTTTGGAGTTGTTGTAATACTCCGACTTGATCTGCCACGGTGAAGAGTTGCTTTCATTTAAGATATCGTAAGCATCATGATTTTCGTGGTGATTTGGTGGAAGAACTCGCAGCAGATTCCCACCTGAATCGTAGTCGTACGTTGTCAGCAGGTTGTTGTAGTCCTCGGTGCGGACGTATTCCGCCACGAGGAGATTCTGCTTGTTTTCGACTTGGACGTTCAACGCTCCGTTCTGTTTTCGTTCCTCGGTGTGGCGGAATCCTTTCGATATCGGGTAGTGGTGCTGAATGTAAGCAACTGTGGAGTTAATTTTGAAGGATGTGAAGGACATGTTTCCTGGTTGATTTACTCTTCTTTGGATGTCTAGTGGAATATCGTGAAAGAAGAATTCGTGATAGTCAGAAGAATTTCTGTCGTTGTTTTGAATGAACTTCTGGAACTCGAAAGGTTCATTAGTTATAGAACGCTCTATCCACAGCGTTTGTATGGACTTTCTTCCAATTTCATCGTACACAGTTTGTCTAACAAAAGGGCTGCGTGATCCTCCAAGCTGAACCTCTTGAATTGGATTCGTATCGTGGTTGTGATAGGTTAACAGGAATTCAGCTCCGTCTGCAACGATTATGTTCGAAAGAACAACATTTGCAAAGATGGACAGTTTTGCATCGATCATGTTGATTCCAGGTCCCGATCCCTGTTTGATCAGTGATCCATCAAGCCAAACCGCGAATAACTTTGAGTTTATGAATACTGTAAGGAGTCCACTGGACGGAATCGTATTTTGATCTAGAGTGATTAGGTTAGTTGATCCCACTAGAACTTGAAGAGGCTTTATAAGAAATCCGTATTGAAACTTCACCCATATGGAGTCACTACTGATAGGAGTCTTGTAGGTAATTCTTCCTCTAAGCTTCAGAGACTGTCGAGCAATACCTGCAACATCTTTCTTAGTAAACTCCCAATAGTTTTGCATGGTATAGGGTGAAATCGGAACAAGAATCCCACTCTTTGGTTTCACCACCAACGAAGACGTGTAGTACTCCTTCGGACTATCAGAGTGCTTCTGGTAGCTTTCAAAGATTTTAACTTGTCCACTCTCAGACAGCTCGGCAACGTTCTTCCCATAGATATCGTTGATGAACCGTGTGACGCGTCCGTTGTTCCGGATCACTTCGGTTGGCAGAGATGTGTAAGAATCGTACACGATCGCTTCAAAGTTAAGATCCAGCGGAGCAAATAAAGCGTGATCGACATGAATCTCGAATGAATCAGCTCGGATTTGAAGCGTTGCTTGAGGATTCGTTGAGTTCGTCAAGTTGACCAAAGCCTGAAGAATGTACCATTCGTTCAACCGTGATACAATCGTCACGTCAGTTGGCTTGACTGATGATTCTGACGTGGTTATACTCAAAATGTTGAAAATCTTAGCACGGAATCCTTTGAAATCAGGCTTTGAAGTTGGTCTTACACAAGTTCTAATTGCAAATATTCCAGAGTAGTTCTTTGGGGTGAACTTAACCGTAATGGTTTCACCCTTCTTCAACTTTAGATAATTCCTTCCCGTAGCAGAGAACTGGTCCTTCACTATCAAATCAGATCCAAACAACCATCTACCCTTATCTTCATAATCCTCAAATCCCATAAATCCAACAACCTCATCCTCAACCTTAAACGGTGCCGCTCGAACTACCGGAAACCGTCCACTTTTATCCCAAATCACAGTCCGCGGATCGTCCTTCATCTCCTGAGACTGCTCTTCCCTTTCCTTGCGTGACTTTGCCTCCAATCTACTTAGGTAATCCCTATCGAACAGCTGCTTCTTCGAATCAAACACCTGCACATCGTTCGTACCATTCACAAAGTCCGTACGTTGCTCAAAGTATCCAAACTGGAAGGTCTTCGAACCCCCAGGGATTACACGAGTCTTCAAGAAATACACGCTGGTGTCTAGTATGACGGGATCCAGGTATTCGTAGCGAGTTTTGTGCGGTTGTCCTAGTCCGGAGAGCGTTGTCATCGAAACTACCGAATGCACGGAGTTTGACCTAATCGCCCTGGGAGTCCTTCCGTAGACGTTACCTCGCTTGTCCTTTGTAAGCAATAGCTGAGGAATGCTGGCTGGATGTACTGTTCGATGCGTCAGATTGAAAGGAGTTGTGCGATGTTGATTCAGTGGGATTACGAACAGGTTGTCCTCAAATTGTTCTGCGATGTAGGTTGGATATCTTAAGGTAATGTTTTGTGCAAGGTGCGTTCTGAATTGATACAAAGTCAGATTGGATTTCTTTGATATCAACTTGATCTCCGTCTCGTTTAAAGATTTGGACAGTAGGTATTCTTCACCAATGCTCACATTGATCTTTTTGAGCTGAAGTTCATCTTTGTCCAACGGAACAGCTTTGAACGCCCCTTTTTCAAACTTGATTGCATGGTTCATGATGAACATAAAGTCCGAATTGACGTTCAGGAAGTACTGTTCAAAATCAATGGGAATCTGCATTTCATCAGCAAGATCGGCATAGTCACTGAGCTTCTTTTCCTCTGGAAGAGGATCAATTTTGTCCACGTATAGCTGATATTTCAGGGATGCTTTCAACATTTTGTACTTGAAAGTAATCTTGGTAGGAATATCACCAATCTCGCCATCCAAAGTTATTTGAAAGTTTCTCAAATCGTCTCCATTCAAAGTGATCATTTGATAAGAAGCGAGGTCGTAACTTTTCGACAAGAGGAACAAATGAAAGTGAACTTTGAACAGTCCCTTCTTCGTTAGCTCAATGGATCTCACTGCTATTAAGTTGTGCAAAACGGCTGTCGAATGATTCTTAAAGAGTTGCTTCGTTTGCTGGATATATTTTTCATTTTTCTTTGGATCTAGTTCGATTCGATTAAATATCTCATCAATTTTTGCAAAGTTGGTTAATTTCTTACCAATATTTCGTGTCACTTTGGTCATGGCATGATTCCACCGACAAATTTTAAGCTGATAATCTTCTGTCAAGTAAGCCAATCCGCGATTGATGAAAACCGTTGAAATGTGATTATTAGTTAGATGAGAGGCTGTTTGCCAAGATTTTGAATTGTCATTCCAATGATGGATGTATAATTTCGATTGATCATGAATTAGAATGTAGTTGAAACCAGTTTGAATCTTGGACTCGTTTTTTATCATCGAATAAGTCTTGTTGAAGTATATACTTGATTCATTCATTCCGAATACATTCAAAGAGAGACTTTTCTCAAAGTAAGTTATGATCACGAAGAATGCTTCTTCAACAATTGCTGTGAAGGATTCAAATTTGTCAGCTAAATTTACAATAAATGTCCTCTTTTGAATAAAGTTATTTTTACCAGCCATGTCTTTAGTTTGAACTGTGATTTTACTTTTATCCAACTTTGTTTCCAAGAGGTACGCGCCACTTCCAATGAAAATGTCACTTTTTCCAAATTTAACATCTTCTGTTGGAAAGACAACATTTTGATATTCAAAATTTACCTTTTCACTTGAAGGTAAGGTAACCTCCGATAGCTGACGTCTTCTATCATCTTCGAGCCTATAGTTAAAGCTTAACATTGTTTTGTTGAATTGTTTGATTGATTTCAAATAGTTATTATCGTAATCTAGTGCCAAAGTCTGATTATACCATGGAGTTCTGATAGTCACTCCAGTTAAAAGATCTGAAATGGATTTCGAATGTTTTGTAAATGAATCGTAATTAAATTCTACAAAATGATTAACTTCATCAGTAATCTTCTCCAAGTTGGTCACTAAAGAATCGGCTGAGTTGTTTTCAACTTTATAAAAGTAAGATAGTTTATCAGATTCATCATGAACATTCACGATTGTTAATAGATGCCAAGCATACGGAACTCGTTGTGAGTTGGGATTTTCAGCACTTCCTGTAGTCAAACCAAGCCAATTTTCCCACCCAGTCATCCGAGAAATCGCCTCTCTACTACCATCCTTCCCGAAAATATATCGAAGCTTCTTATCTTCAACAACCCACTGCTCATCACCATTCCTCAACTCAATCTTCAAGTCCTTCATATCAGCAATCGAAAACTTGACCACCTTCCCATTACTTCCCTCGAAGTCCCTCAAAAGCCTCACCCTCCTATTCCCCCTAATCAAGTAATACTCGTGAAGTTCCTCAAACACCGTGCCTTTCCGATCCACCACGATAAAGTTCTTCTCCAGCTTCCAGCTCGCTCCCAGCGCTCCCCCAGAGTCCTCCTCCGAATCCTCGTAGAACGCGTTCAACTGAATCGGGATGCCCATCCGACTCTGGATGTCCACCAGCGGAAACGCGAAGCTCAACCTGCCGGTATTCCGGTTGACGGCTTCCTTGAAGATCGTCTCGTCGAACGTTTCGCCCCACCAGCGAACGGTGGGAATCTTGAGGGTGGGGTCGATTTTGCGGAGGAGGTCGTCCGAGATTGTGAGAGGGGTTGGTTCAGCTGATTTGAGTTCGTGTTTTGGGATCTTTTGAATTGTATCTGTCTCGGAGAGGGTTAGAATTTGTATGGTGTTTTCTGAAAAACCAACAACTCTCAGAAGGTTTGGATTTTTAACAACTTTTAAAATTTTCACGTTCTTGAAATCACTTCCTTCTGCATGCTTCAAACCACAAGAATTGTTGGATATCCGACAGCTACGGATTCCTCCCGGTCCAGAGAATACAAATATAATTTCTTCACCTTCAACAAACTGGATTGTTTCAAGATACTTTTGGTTCCATCCACGAAGTGCAGAAAACTCATTGCAGTACAGCATTTGCTTCTTGGTTATCAAATCAATCACGTACAGTCCAGCATCGTTGAAGTTATACAGCGTAGAGTCCTTCTTGAAGGCTTTTTCGAACGTAACCTTAGCTAATCCAACACTGATTCTGTAGGTTTCTTTCAAAACCACCACGTTTGACGAAGTCACTTCATACAACACAATTTCTTTTCCTCGACGATTTGCAATAGTTCGCAGTTCACCACCAAGTTCAAAAACGCCAAAGATTGTACCACTCTCAACCTCGGGCTTCAAGATTTTCAAGTTCATCTCGTTTTCCACGGAATCAAACATTTGAACGTACACATCGCCACTGTTGTCGCGACCAACGAATAGCACGTGGCGATCGTCGTAAGCTCCGTGGAAAATTATCGGTTTAATCTTAGTATTTTCTGAAAAGTTGGTCGCATCCATGAGCTCTTCCAAAATCACTTCCTTGCGCAAGTTTGAGTCATCATAAATTGCGAGTCCATCCTTGCGGAACAATGCAATGAATGTCTTTTCCTTAAGATTGAACACACACCAGTGGTTTGAATCAAGCATCAGTTGATTTGCGAAGAAATTGTCCTCAAACTTAACTTGTGTCCACGAATTATCACGAAATACATATTTTATCAACTTTTGTCCATCGCGCACGAAAACTTCTAAAGCTGTGTTTTTCCCTTCTTGAATCACTTGGATGGAATTATCTTCATTTCGAAGTTTTTCCAACTTTTTCTTCGATTCACTTTTTAAAGAAAGATTTACAACTTTTCCGTTACTTTGTGCCATTTTGTTGCGTTGCAAAGTAAAGGAAATCTTGCACTTCACAATCTTATATTGTATCATTAGATTTGCTAATGCGTCAATGTGATTGACACTTACAAATAACTATTGCTAGTAATAAATTGCAGTACAAATATTATGCATATGGTTATAATTAACATCAATCTGTTTTGATTAATTACATCATTTAGCTTAGATGAATCGCTATTGTAATTATCATTGAGGTTTAAGGTTAAATAGATTCTATCATGCTTTACTCAAATTCATTTATCCATCATTTAAAATTTATTTTTAAAAACGTTACTTAATCCACCTTTAGGTGGTTGGTGCCTTCCTCGCATTCATACACCACACAGCCTCAAAAAAGTGTATAAATAACAATTATTTTATGAAAATATCTGAGATCCAACCTTAAAAAAAGTGAATTAAAAACACTAAAGTACTTATAACTTTTGATAGGGTTGTCAGATCTTCAATCTTTTGGGCTTGTTGGAAAGGTGTTTCGATTATCTATCCAACGATGGGTCGCATGATAGATCCGGACAATTTTCATCAAAATATTTGAGATCCGGCCTCAAAAAAGTGTACAATTAACACTTAAGTGCTCATAACTTTCGATAGGGTTGTCAGATCTTCAATCTTTTGAACGCGTCTTTCAAATACCTTTCTAACAATATATAGCATGATGGGTTTTCTTACAAAAAACCACCCTTTTTTACAATATTTCAAACTCTAGCCTAATCGTTTTTTTAGCATAACTTTTGAAGTACTTTTATAAACTTCATAATATTAACTAGGGTCTTGTGGGACCCCAAGACGGATCGAATGAGACCAAATCGGTTCAGCCAGTCCGGTGATAATCGTGTGCATATTTTTCGGTACACGGACTCAAATCCAGACACACGCACAGACATTTGTTCAGAATCTGATTCTGAGTCGATAGGTATACGTGAAGGTGGGACTAAGAGGTCGAATAAAGAAGTTCATTTTTCGAGTGATTTTATAGCCTTTCCTCATTGAGGTTAGGAAGGCAAACTGGGGCAACTGCGCCAAATCGCACCGTAAGCGACTCCAGGTGAAGCAGAACAAGCTGCTCAAGATGGTGCACAACCTGGACCCGTGGTACCCGACCGACGATCTACACGAGCTGGCCGGCGTCGACACCATCGACGCAAGCATCGAAAAGGCAACGAGAACCTTCAGGACTTCCTGTGGGATGTCAACGAATCCGCTCATCGAAGCACTCCTCCGTCAACAACTGTGATATTAGTCTTAAGCCAAACATAGATCTAGGGTTTTTTCTCAAAATTTATTTTCCCTAAAAGAGCACGCAGCGAGCAAAATCTAAACTTAGAAACATGTACCCTCCCTGCAAAGGCTTTTGAATTGATCTCAGTTGAAAGGTTTTCCAAATCTCTGAATTGCAAATGTAACATCCTGGAGCAGAACTGTTAAATTCTAATAAAAACAATTGAATTGAATTGAACATTCACAAAAAGAATTATTTCAATACTCTTTAAGTGTCAAGATTATTTAAATAAAATAAGTTCGAATTGGAAAACGGACTGCATTATTGGTTACTTTGGACAATTTTACACTAAGAACGGAAAACGGAATCGACGTAACACCTTATAATGTGGCCTTCTGAAACCTTGCGGTTTTTTTAACGGATCCACAGGCGTGTATCGTTCTTTTTGCGACAAGACTCCGCCTCCCGGGTCTCCTAAGTGTGAAGGTATGGCACGGGGAGAGGGCACCGAATACCTATATTAACACTTAGAATTTTTAAGTCTGCCTCGGGATTCGAACCGGCGACCTCTGGATTGTGAATCCAGTGCGCGGTCCGATTGATTCACACAGGCAGAACAGTTAACACTAGATTTTATGTTCAAAGTATACAGTGTTATTGAAATACAACTCAAAACTATCTTCATATTTATTGCAAATTTTCAGTTGAACAAATTTATTTGAAAAATTTGTTTTTTAAATCATGATACAAATTTGTTTTGGTAGATGGGCAAATTTAAATATTCATGAAAAAAATATTTTATAATTAATTTTGAAAGAATTTGCAAATTTTCATTAACCTCAAACTAATGCATATTTTATTTAAACATTTATTTATTTATTTCTCATATAAAACATTGAAAGCAATCTCATGTGGAGTCAATTTGATTTAATCAGTTTGATTTGCACACTTTTAAGCTGAAATTTTTAAGAAGCACAGTGACTATGAATGTCACCCCGAATTTAAAAAATAACAATTTTCCATGAAACTATATTTTTAAACATTATTGATTTTTTTTGAAGCGGTCATGGACATTGAGTGACCCTGACAATGTTACCACGGTTAACGGTTATTTAAAATTTTATCATAATATACTATTTAAAAAGCTTCTAAAGTCTATGATTTTTTTTGTTTAATGGATTCGTTTTATGAAATTACTTTAAATGAGAAATTGTTGATTATCGCCGAAAAAATGATCGTATTTCGATATTGATAACGATTTAAGCATTGTCATGTTATCGTTGTTTAACCACGATAAGGTTATCGATAAAACCCTGAAAATAAAAACAATATAAAAATTATGTAATAATAACCTCATTTTTTAGCAGAAAGAATTGTGACACTTTTGATTAAAAATATAATATAAAATGAACAAACTTATATTATGTAAGCACATCCTGATATACAGTACGTAAAAAAAGTATTTACACCCCTTGGGCACTATGCACATTTTGTAATGAAACATGTAAACAATTCAAAGTTTGACAGAAACCTATTACTACGTTTTGTTCAGAAACTCATGCCGAACATTGCTATAAAAAGCTCATGAAAAGATGATTTGCATAAAAAGTTATATAATAAATACTATTACAGAAATCAAAAAAGATGCAAAAAAAAGTTTGTACACCTTTCGAAAAAATAACATAAATAATGTTATTTATTGACAAATCACCATAAATCTAGTCTACCAACTCCAAATAGGCATCCTTGACTGATTAAAAAAATAATTTGGATTGAATATAAAGTTTACTAACTACTTAGTATAAAAGTTTATATAACTTTGGAAATTCTATATAAATCTTCTCTAAACTTAATTTTGAAAACTTTTAATTCAACTAAATGTCAATATATTACCATCAAAAATCAAATTATTCGCTCTACAGCATTGCCTTGGCGTTCTCGATTGCGAGATTCCTACTCGAAACTAGGTGTTCGAAGGCTTGATTGTTGAGGCAATTGCAAACCTCTTTTGACACCTTAGCTTCCATCCACCCCGGGATTCGAACTGACGACCTTTGGATTGTTAGTCCAACTGCCTACCAGCGACTCCACCGAGGCAGGACCCAGGGAGACGACTCCTACACCTGCACTGAGCTAACGAATTAACCTTTTTTTTTTAGGTTAGTCCGGGACCAACATTTACTTCCCTTCCGACGGAAGGCGTGATCAGACAAATCTCGTCTCGAAAAATGCCACCGGGACCGTCTGGGATCGAACCCAGGCCGACTGGGTGAGAGGCATTCACGCTTACCCCTACACCACGGTCCCATAGAATTGCTAAAAAAACATTTTGGAGTGGGTATAACACCGTTTGGGGGTCTTTGGATCGCTGGAATAGATTTTTCGTTGGAATTTCGTACCAACCCGGAATTATATCGTCGGAAAATCCGCCGGCATCCAAACCGGTTCACAATTCACAAGTCAACCTATGTGGCATCGGAAAGGCCATAAATTTCCGTTCTTTTGGTACCCATACATCAAGGTTTTCTATAAAAACCACGTTTTTAAATACCTGGGCAAAAACGTTGTTAGGGTTTCGTTTGAGCAATCTGCCAAAAATGTATGGACTTTGGTAATTTTTGTTATTATAAAATAGTTAAACATTCCAAGGATTTTTTTAATGTTTCAAAGCTTAAGAAATTAACATTGTGGTATAATCTTGATAAATTTTTTAGTGAAATCTGTTTTTATACAGTTTTAATATAAAATGTATTATATATAAAAGTTACACTAATAATTTAAAATTACTCTAGATGATCACCAAAACATAATGAGATGAGATATTGTTTCAAAAATGATAATCCAAGATTTCCGGGAAGAGTCCTGGAATCTTATGTTATCGTGCTACATAAATCACATGTTTAAACAGATATTTATAGAGCAGTTTATGAATTCTTTATTTTTATAAAATTTACAGTAGGTTCATTGGATGAATTCGTGATATCTAATTTGAAATAATGTTTTTATCGGAATTTATTGCACTATTATCTGATTTTAAACTTATTAAACGTCTTTTCCACGAATCATTCCAATCAAAGATCTAATGGCACTCTTTGCTTGAAAAACAATTGCTGGGGCAAACATGGCCAGCAAAATCCATCCATTAACATTTTCAAAAGATGTGATCGATTTTTTTGCGCTGAAAGTAAAATTTTGATCCACCACAGCAAAGCTTTCTAAACGGTGATTTTCTGCCATTCTTCCTAGAAACTCCATTTGAGGAAGAAAATCTTGTAAAATTATGGAAATATTTTCATCCATTGTTGGTTGAGGATCTTCTAAGAAGTCTAGTGAATTTTCTTCAAAACCATTTGATTTTTCAGATTTTTCAAAGAGTCTTCCAAAATAGTGAATGATCGGTGTAAATATGTTTCCCAATTTGTTTGCTCCATTAACTACAACTGATTCCGGCAAACTTCTTCGGCGTCTTCCTTTAGGCTTGGACTCTTTCCACTCCACGTATTGCAGCTTGTTTTCGAAGATTCCAAGCATTTTTAGATTATCACCTTCCATGAAAACACTAATCATTTGCATGTGCTTCACAGGTGTCTGCCAAATCATGTTGGCAATCAGTTTCACGTTGCACTTTTTGTCTTCATAGTCAAAGTATCGAATGCCAAGCGAACCCGTGAAGAAAAATCTTGTTGGTGAAGCTTGTGTTAATGATTTCATATTGTCCTGTTTCCAGCCTTTCAATTTTGAAAACTCGTCACAAGTTGTTCCTCTCGCTGATTTTAGATCAAATATGTTAAGACCGACATCGTTGAAAAAGTACAAATTTTCATCAGTTATAAACGCTCGCTCCATCGTTGGTTCATGTTGTGGGTCCAAACGAAACGTTTCAATTTTCTCAATTTTAAACTTATCAGCATCAATCTTATACAGCTCAATTTTGTCTCCAGCTCGAAGAACAAAATGCTTCAAATATCCACCAACTCTCGTCGCTTTGATTACAGTTCCACCTTCGATGCTTCCAGTGCCATTTTTTGCATCAACTTTTGAAGGATCGTCAAACTTTACCGTTTGCATCGCCATCGTCTTCAACCGACTTCGTGCAACGGCTATAAACTGTTGCTCGTCAAACTTTCCATAAAGAATCACCGGAAGAACATTGGTTATGGTATCCACTGCTAAACTCTGCTTTGAAATGGATTCATCTGCAGTCTTTCTGGAAGCACTCGAGAGTTCGTCTTGGTAAACTTCCAAACCTGCTTCTTTATGCAAGAAAATTAAAGTTTTTCCTTTCGAATGTTGCACATTCCACGTTGGTACGATGAGTTGCAAATTGTTCTCGAAGAAATTTGCGACGTCGTACTTCTTTTCCAAATTTCCATTTTCGTAAGAAATTTTCACCAGATTTGAACCACTTTCAACGAAAACGTCTGTGCCGTCATTTTTAAACACCGTTTGAGCTGACTTTAAATTGGCTATGGCAAGTTCGGACAGCTTGGTCATACGATACGCCATGATTACTTTAAGCTCAGATAACCCCCAACTTACAACAGCCAACTTTTACAGGCTGCACTGTGTGTGCCGTTTTATACCTGATCCGATCTCCAGCGATCATGTGACATTGTGAAACTGCATTGTTTGATCAGACGGTTTTTCCTTTCTAGATTGCGTATTGTATGCAGAGTGTGCTTGGTTCATCCATAAAATACGAAATGATTGCCATTAAGTTTATATAATTTTATCAATAATATTAAAATGTTATTAAAACGTTATTGCCAGACAATTAGGATTTTCAGTCCGATATATACATATGAAAAGGAATGTATTTTTTTGGAAGCATCAATAGCGTCGTAATCAAATATATTAATGCAACATGTTCAAACTTAAAAAGTGATCAAGAGAATAGCTTTGTTTCTCTTATGGTTTATTAGTAGTCAATAAAATATGCTGTAATTTCCGCTAGGTGCATCATTTTTAATATATCTGGATTTTTTTTTACTTGGAGAAGATTCTAAAGATCAATCATTTTCTTGTAGTTTCAGTTTATTTAAAAATGCTTTCTATTTTTTCTATTTTTAGGTAAAAAATAACATCAACAAGATATTGCGTTTTTTTCTGGAAACAAAATAAGAGTGTTGTAAGTACAAATTCCTCATAAGTTTTCTTTTCAGATTACCTTACCAAACTTCTTTTTAATAACTTTTTTTTCAAAATCGATCTACATGAAATTTTTGTTAGGAGATAAAACAACACAAAGGTGACAAGAAAAAATTAAAATTTTTGAAAATTGTAAGAGATCATTTAGGTAAAAAAAGTAACAGTGCCGATTTTGAGCCTAATCGGGTGAGGGTTAAAGGTCGCTTTTAATCGTTGAAGTTTACATGGGAAAATGCGAAAAAATGTATGCGGAAAAGGAAAAATTTCAAAATTTCACCGAAAGGTGGCGTTAAATGTGTCGGATCATTGTCAAGTGTTTATTTTATTACAAACAACTTTGTCAAACACCGCAAAACGATCTGAGTTAACCCTGACGATTTGAAGATGACGTTTTTGTATGAAAAGATTTTTTTTCACCAACTTCAACGATAAAAAGTGACCCTTAAACCCTAACCGATCCCGCTCGAAATTTTCACAGCTACTTATTTTGGCCTAAGGATTTGAGTCAGTGAGTATTCCTGATGTCGATTTTTTTATTGTCACCCTAATCAACACAAATACACATTTTTTCTAGCTGTTTTAAAAATTGAACTTCAAAATTCAATGGAAGAACTTTATAAAACAATTTTTTTTGTAAATTATTTTTTTGGAAATTTTGATGAAAAATCTCATGTATAGCTTTTTAAAATATTAAAAAATAGATTTAAAAACAAAAGACATTTTTTCTGACAAGGAACAAATTTAGTTTTTCGAGTGATTTTGAATTCCTAGTTGAGATTGTGTGGACACTCAGATTTAGCTTAGATAGTTGAGTTTTTCATATTCAAATGGAAATTAATGAAATATTTATTTTCGTATGAACCAATTTTGCACGATTACCGAATTTTGTATTGTACTTGTATTGTCCAAATTTCGGTTTTTTTTAAATTTTATGCCGAATGAAATATTTTTTCGAATGGATGAAAACCTTGTTGACAGTGTTTCTCTACACGAATGAAAAATTGAGTGGTTTCCAAAAACTTTAACAAAATTCCAAAGTAAATGTTATCAAAATGGTCAACATTGTTTCAATTTGACGAAAAATGTGATCGATTACGAAAGTAAAACATGCTTTCAAATTCGTTAACATTCATTTGACTGATTCGCTCACGAAATTTCTATGTGTGTAAAATGTTTCAGCTATTTCGTACAGCTTTTTCCACTCAGGCCGTTTTCCAAGTTTATGTCGCCCTCCCTTCAAAATTGGTCCGAAAAATCAGGGGGCAAAAAAAAATTCGAAAATCTTCAAAATTTTAATGAAAATAGAAGTCAAATCAACTTAAAACAATCTAAAACGCATTTTTCTGCATTTATAATCATATTTAGCATGTTTGGGCTGGATTAAAAGTATTTTGATTTTTTATGAAATTCCAATGTACAGCACCGCAAAAACTTTTTTTTTTGCAAAAGAAAAATTTTTCATCTTTTTTAGGTATTTTGGAAACTAATGACCCACCCCCCTCGACTTTGGTCAGAGTCTAGGGACATAAACTTAAAAAAATATTTGCAACGGCCTTACTTTAGTTTAAACTAATTTTAGGCTATGAAGCATAGCAATTTAATCATATTCAAGTAGAGAAATTTTCTGAGATTTCGGTCATTCGTTTTGTTTTGGTATTTTTTAATCCTACTGGAACTTTTTTGGTGCCTTTGGTATGCCCAAAGAAGGTATTTTGCATCATTAGTTTGTCCATATAATTTTCCATACAAATATTGCAGCTGTCCATTCAAAAATGATACATGAAAATTCAAAAATCTGTATCTTCTGAAGGATTTTTTTCGGCAAAGTTTTAGGTATGAATAAGGACTGCATTGAAAAGAAATTATACACAATAAAAGTTTTATTGCTTATTTTTATTTTACTTTTTGACACTAAAAGTTGATTTAAAAAAAAAAACACTATTTTCAATTTTGTTATTTTCTGATATGTTTTAGGGGACATCAAATGCCAACTTCTCAGAAATTTGCAGAACAGGCAAAAAAAATTTTGACCGAGTTATGAATTTTTAAATCAATAGTGATTTTTTTTTAAAAACTAACTTAATCCACCTATGTGGTTGGAGCCTTCCTCACTCATTACCAACAATTGCTGTCCACAAATTTCATCTATTTTTAGATCCGGAATAAAAAAGTACACCAATATCACTTAAGTGGCCATATCTCGAGTCAGGGTTGCCAGATCTTCAATGTTTTAGGCTCGTTGGAAAGGTCTTTCGATAACCTAACCAACGATGGGTCGGATGGTGGATCCGGACATAGTTTACATACATTTAAGTGAGTTCCGGATATAAGTGAAAACACATTTTTATACATAACTTTTGAACTACTAATCGAAACTTCAATCTGTATAAAACTCGATCTATGGGACCCTAAACCAAGTCGAATGCAACAGATTCGGGTCAAATCGTTTCAGCCAGTGCCGAGAAACATGAGCTAGTTTGTTGGTCACATACATACATACACACACATACACACACACATACACACACATATACACACAGACATTTGTTCAGTTTTCGATTCTGAGTCGATATGTATAATGAAGGTGGGTCTACGACGTTTTTTTACAAAGTTCATTTTTAGAGCAGGATTATAGCCTTACCTCAGTGAGGAAGGCAAAATCGAAACATTGGTCGCAAAAACTTTTCAATTTCATTTTTCGATTTATAATTGAATTTGCAATCAAAAAGTACTTTAGTAAAATTTTGATAAAGTGCACCGTTTTCAAATATTTGCATTTTTTAGGTAACTTTAAAAAAATAGTCGCGGTAATTCATTTTTTTTTTAATTAGTACCCATGTTTGTCCACTGTTGAAAAAATATTTTTGAAAGGCTGAGAAAATTCTCTATATTTTGCTTTTTTGAACTTTTTTGATACGACCCTTAGTTGCTGAGATATTACCATGCAAAGTTTTAAAAATAGGAAAATGAGATTTTCTCAGTATTGCCCAATAAGCCCTAATTTTTTGATCACCAATATCTCGGAAAATGTTGATTCGATTTTCAACTTTAAAAAAAGAAACATTCGTGAAATTTTCTGATCTTTTCGAAAAATAATATTTTGGCATTCTTTTTTTCAATTCAATTCAATTAGTGTTTATTAGTAAATAATCAATTTACAATTTAGTGTTTCTTATAACCTAATAGAGTTTTGGAGTTCCTTTCAACTATGGTTTACACTATAATTCATTTAGATGTAATTGGATATTCTAACAATGGATTTGGCAAGAGAAGGAAAAATAAAAAAAAAAACCTTCGAGATTTGCTAAGGAAAAGGATAGAAATAGGAAAAGCTTAAAACTAAATCACAGTTTGTATTGTCTGTTGACGTCGAAAAACTTCGCTGCACAAGGCAGCTTATCCGTTGTAGATGTACTTCATCATCAGCTCACTGAGAGCTTGGAATTGTTCTGCCTTGTTTCGGCAGGCACGAAAGCGCGTGAGCATCTCTCCAGCAAGGGCGAAAAACTCAGGAAGCGTGAAGAGATCATCACCAGTAACATCAGCTTGTCCCGGGGGAGTACCGACGCCAGAAGCGGCTACTCTAGCGTACGAACCTCCCCAACCGGGAGGGAACGCTGGTTTGGTCGATGGAACCGCTCCGCCGCCAGCTGCTGCAGCGTTCGAGCTCAAAGTCTTCGGAGGTTGGCGGAACGCTGGCGCTTTCTTCTTCTTGTCCTGCTCCTCGAGGTACTTTTTCCGCGCGGCACAGCCACGGAAATTCGCCGTGTGGTTTCCACCACAGTTCGCGCACTTGACGCGCGCTTTGTGCTGCTGGGCGTTTTCCCCCAGCTGGTCTTTCCGCGGAAGATTGCACCATTCGGTGAAGTGGGTCTCACCGCACTTTACGCACCGGGGCGGAAGATTGCAGTTTCTTGAACCGTGTCCGAACTTTTGACAGCGGTGGCATTGGGCTGCGTCGGCGGGATTCTTCATGTAGAATCGCCACGTCACAAAGAATCCGTCCAGTGCTTTGATCCGCCGAAGGTCCTGGATTTTGACGGACCCACGATCGAAGTACAGGAGGTACAATGTGTACGTACCTGTCACCGTTATCGTCTTTGAGAGCACCTTAATCTCTCGAGGCTTAACCTTGATGCCCGATAGGTGTTCTTCCAGGTCGGAGATCGGGCGGTCCGGATATCCCTGAAGGACGATCTTCACTGGGACCTTCTCTGCAGGGTCAAATGTAAAAAACTTGAAGTTTCGCAACTTCAACTTCTTCACCACCTTGTCGAAATTCAGTTTGTTATGTGTAATAACTTGCACTGACGTTTTACCTATTTTCAGACAATATTGGAGGCCCTCAAGCAACTCGTCAACATCGTCTGCCAGCGTATCCAAAATAAAAATTGGAGGTGGACGTCGTTCCTTCGGAGAGTTACATTTTTTCTTCTTTTCTTGCTTGCGCGCAAGTTCATCATCGTCATCGTCGTCGCTAGCACTGCTGCTGTCACTGGCGGTGTTGTTTTCTTCTCCACTCAGCATCTCAAATTCGTTGCTGGTGGGAACGTTGGAAGTGGTTGTTGTCGTGGTGCTTGTGGACGGCTGCTGCTGCTGCTGCTGGCCGGAAGTGCTTCCGGATGCCCGGGTCGATTGTCTCGTCCGTACTGGGGACTCACGTGGACGGTATGACACGTGTAAAAACGATGGATCGGTGACGTCACTGGGCACGCTCCCGTGCGCGATGGCGGTCGATGCGGCGTTGGTGTGTTTACCTTTCTGCACTCTGCCGGTAGATGAGCTTCGCGGGTTTTTCGAGGCCGCACTCGAACTGCCACGGCCACGGCCGGCCCTTGGCATGCTGGAGCAGCAAACTCGCGGGTAATCACGGTAAATAACGGCGAAAAAATCGAAAAGTTTGAAGAGCTCCGAACACTTGACTGTTGCTGGCTGGTGTTGCCAGTCCCGATGATTTGGCATTCTCAACTCAATATTTCAGTCAAAATTTGCTCTTAAAACAGTATTTCAGGATTTTATTTTAACATTATATGATAGATCCAATTCTATAAAAAATATTCAAGTGATTTGTTGACATGCACCGTTAAATCTGTTAGAAAAACAAAATAAACTACACTAAAAAAATGAGTTCGCGTAAACGTGAACAGAGTTCATGCCACCGGGAACCAGGAAGAAAACTGTTCAACTTTTATAGTGCATTGCACCATGAAAGTGAACAGTTTTCTTCCTGGTTCCCAGTGGCATGAACTCTGTTCACGTTTACGCGAACTCATTTTTTTTTTTTTTTTGAGTGTACGGATTACTTGGTTATTCTCCAACAAAATTAAGCATATCTTGCTTAAAATTTTAAATAAAATGACAGAATATACTTTCAAAAATCAAGTGCGACAAGATCATAAACAGCACTGTTTCTTAAATAATGGTTGAGGTTAGTTCCAGTAGTAGAACTCTTGAAAAATATTTACATATGAACATTTTACTGTGATAAAAGTAAATTTAGGTGAATCACAAAGAAAAGAAAATAATCTACTGAAATTTGAAATGTGGTCTCACGATCTAATTAGGTTACCTTAAATTTTCATCAAGAAGCGATTAAATATATCCCGTATTTCAACAAAATGCATTGGTAATAAGACAGAAACTCTAACTTAAATCGGGATTATCGTACAAGAAGAATCATTAAGTTTCCAGAAAAAGACCAAATAAAAATAAAAATATATTTGTAATTTTAATTGCCAAATTCAAATTTTGTATTAAATTTGATTTGTCAATTTATAAGTAAATTCATTTAATGTGCCAAAAAATTCTATTTTATCTGTTGATACAGATATCAACACCATCACTCTCACGTCATGACCCCTCCGTGCATGTCTACCCGTAATTGAAGCCATCACCAAAAGTGACACTGTAAAACCGTCCTAAATCCCTCCTCCGACTCACCTTTAGCCCAAACCGTCGACTACGGGAAAACCCATCGTATCATCAATCACTCCGAATTCTAGCACGAATCCAGATTAAACCGAATCAACTAGCAGCGGCAGCGCTCGCTCGCTCACACATTTAGCCTATCTCACCTTCAAATCTATGCAATTGCCGCCCCCCCTCCCCCTCGGGCCACGTGGTGTTGTGAGCATTTTTTTTTGTATGCTGGCTGGTCGTCGTCGATTATCCTTGACACGCATCCTGTTTTTAGCTCTTTTTCCTCTTCCACCTGTTCTTGGTTCTCCCTGCTGCTGCTGCTGCTGTGGCTGGCCAATCGTTCAGGTGTTGTTCTTATTCCTGGCGCTTCTAAAAATAGCTCACCAATACTGTGCGGAAGTGTTCCCACTCACACACACACTAGCTTGGAAGAGAAGGAACTCAGCAGCATAAAGTTGGGGGTGGTGGGAAAGGGGGAGGGGAGACAGGAAAAGCATGTTGCGATTTTCCCTCCAGTTTCATGCTTGCACCAATACATGCTAAATGGAGGGTTTGAAGGTGGTCGTGATGGAGGTTATCCCACTGGAATATGGAAATTTGTGACCATCGAGACCATGTGACTTGGGTCTTGGGACTAATAGTGAGAGAAAGAGCAAGAGCAGCAGCATAGAAATGTATGCTTTTTGTCAGAGTCAAGAGCATGGTCGGAATGGTTAACTTTTTTTTTGTCAAGATTTATTGTTTGAGAGGTGGGCTGGTTAATTTAAAAATTCCATTTAAATTGCTTAACATCATAAAGCTTATTATTTAAATGATTTTAGATATAAAATTAGGAAAACAATTAAGGCTGTCTTCAATTCTAGTTTTGGAAATTAGTCAAAAACCAAAGCAAAATAAAACAAAAGAAAAATTCGCAAACTTTTGGCATCACGAATTTGGGTTATTTGTGACCAATGTTTTGTAATTGGACAAATAAAAATAATAATTGAGGTTTCAGTTTCTTCTGTAAAATTGTGTTGTGAAGGGCATTGGAGTTTAAATAATTTTAACATCTCTCTATGATTTTCTATAATTTAAATTCAAGGAAACTTTCAGATATGTTTCATTAGGGTGTAATATCAAAATCGATTTTCCAGCACAGCATTATTTTAGTTACTTTTGGGGTCCTAAACAACTCCCCAAAGTTTAGGAACGATTGGTTTAGTCCTCACTTTGCGCAAAGCGATTCAATTTTCCATACAAATTTGTATGGGAAAAATCATTTTTCTTAATTTTGATATTTAAAAAATCCATGTTTCACGCTATATCAAAACCGGATTCATATTCGGATGCTCCGGAATGTGCTCTACAACTTTCCCGAAGAGAGTATGGTGCTAACTTGCTTCTATAAAAAGATATAGCGTGTTCCAAACTCGTCTAAAACGTGTTTTTTGATCGAAAATCACGTTTTAGACGAGTTTTGAGGACGCTGTATCTTTTTATAGGAGCAAGTTAGCACCATACTCTCTTCGGGAAAGTTGTAGAGCACATTCCGGAGCATCCGAATATGAATCCGGTTTTGATATAGCGTGAAACATGGATTTTTTAAATATCAAAATTCAAAAAAATGATTTTTCCCATACAAATTTGTATGGAAAATTGAATCGCTTTGCGCAAAGTGAGGACTAAACCAATCGTTCCCAAACTTTGGGGAGTTGTTAAGGACCCTATAAGGAACCAAAAAGTTGCTGTGCTAGCCAAATTTGGACAACTTTATTTTTTCCATACAACCATATTACACCCTAATGTTTCATTATGCTGCAAAATGCGTGGTTTTTCATAATCATTGTCTATATATTTTGTAACACTGATTTTTTTTAATTTTCTTCAAGCTCAAACAAATTTTAATTTTGCCTAAAAATCGAAATATTTTTGTTGCCTCTTTAAGAATCACATGTGAATAATGGCATCTCAAGTATTAAAGAAAAAGTTTTCAGCTTTTTATTTGCACTACCGCCAGTGGGAGTGACGTTGGTTAGAAGTGATTTTTTTTCCAATTTCTCAGGTTCCTTTCAATGAAACGTTGTACTGTTTAAAATGTTGTATGAGGGGATATCTAAAAATAATTTTGCTGAAAAAATCTCGTTCCTAGAACAATCCTATAAAAATCTGCATCTTAATATTTCTTTTATGAAATTGCTCCAAAAGTACTTAATTAAATAATGCTCAACTCCCAACAAAGCGCGTGTCAATGTCGAACAAGTATCACTTGGATGACTTGTTCTGGCTCTATCTTTGTATTTGAGTATTAGTTTAGTTTCGTTTGACCAAATAACCCAATGCAATGAAAGAGTTAATCAAATTGCACCATATTTTGGGAAAGTGTTGGTAGACTATCTAAAAACAATCCTACGTTAATTTGTTTTTTCGATACCATTTTTTTTTTTAAATAGAAATTACGAGTGGTATATTGATTTTTGACTCATAGCTACTCCCACTGGTATTCAACGTAAAGTTAATTGACTTGAAAAAAATCACTAGTTTATTTTGATTTTGGAAACAAATCAGCGAAATTCAGCAATTCATCAATATTGTCAAATATCGACGAAATACTAAATAATTTGTATAAACAAATTTGGCTTCAAAAGATTCCTTGAAATTGTATGGAATATGTTTTTATACGTATTTTTAAATGTTTTAAGATTTTTTAAGTGTTTGGAAATGATTTTTATGTTTTAACACCTGCTGATCCAAGGAAATTCATAAAGTTGAAATTTTAACTTAAAACATTTGTATCTGGAATAATTCTACAAAAGTTGTATTTACCATTTACAGCCAATAAGCGAATTTAACTTTATTTCCTAACATTTTCTATTTTTGTCCAGTATTTTTTTTTATTTCCATTGATATGGTTAACTTTAAACTTAAATATTTCAACAAGCGACCGAAATATTTTTTCTTGCGTAAATTTAATAGCTGGTTGCATGAAAATCAAACCTTATAACTTTTTTTTGCATAATTATGGAGAGTTAAAAAAATTAAAAGCATTTATTCTGGAACTTTCGGTACGTGTATCTATTTTTCATTTTCTTTGGTGTCGATCATTCTAGAGATTCTTGCAAATCAAATGTAGTAAGAATAATCAAAATCGGATGTGTTGGTGTTGAGTTTTTTTGAGTCCTAGTGGAATTGTTTTTTTTTAATATTTTTTCCCCAATGAGGCCGTTGCAAATATTTTCTCAAGTTTATGTCCCTCGACTCTGATCAAAGTCGAGGGAGGGGAGATCACTAGTTTCACTCGTGGGGGAGGGGGGGGGGGAGGGCCAACAAAATAAATAAGTATGAAAATTTAAATTACGAGCTATGATTTCAACATTGTAATGCTAAAAGTGTCCAGTTTTTTGCAATCATATACTTCAAAAAAAAAATGCGAAAACATTTTTTTGCTGTGCTGTATATCGGAATTTCATAACAATTTTAATTTTTTAAAACAAGCTCAATCATGCTAAATTCAATTATCAATGCAGAAAAAAGGATTTTACATTGTTTTCAGTTCATTAGACTTCTGTTTTCATAGACATTTTGAAGTGCTTCGAACAAAATTTTTTTTGCGCCTTGATTTTTCTGATTAAAAAAACTACTTTTTATTTATTTATTTCAAAAAACTACTATGAATACATTATAAAATATGACTTACTGATACAGAACATTGAATTTGTTATTTGAACACATTTTAAAGTGAATAAATACAATATAATACATTAAAGCACAAATCAATTTTTGTCAAATAAAACATTCAATTTAGATCCTGGCTCAATTTTTCTAAAATAAGTGACCAATCATGAAAATGGCATTCTGCAAAAACATTTTTTTTTACTACAAGATCTTCGCATTCTACCAATATGCCACAACAAACGCTAAGAGGGTCAATGTTACGTTGAATTTGCAGAATTTTACAAAATAGTACTATAAAAAGCACTCCGTTGAGTAAAAAAAAAATCCCAAAACTTTTCAGTAAAACTTCAAGAACCCTTGACGGATGCATGCTAACCCCATTTTATATTATTTATTTATTTTTTAAACATCAGAAATGGTAAAAAATCAATATTACGCACTTTTGAAATGTTAGTCTTGATTTAAAATAAAAATAAAATATTAATATTGTATTCGAAAAGATTGGAAAATTTCACAATGTTTCATATTTCAACATTGAAAATCGGACCGTTAGTTGCTGAAATATACACAGAGAAAAATGAGTTCCCAAAATCGTAAACAAGCGTTCATGAAATTCGGAACCACGAACAAAGTGTTCAAATTCCATGGTACGATTTTGAAAAACGTACCATGAAATTTGAACACTTTGTTGGTGATTCCGAATTTCATGAACGCTTGTTAACGATTTTGAGAACTCATTTTTCTCCGTGTAGATATTAAAAAATTGTGGGTTGTTTGGGTGAGACTTAAAAAACATCAATTTTCCTGTTTTTAAAACTTTGCATGGCAATATCTCAGCAACTAAGGGCCGTATCAACAAAGTTAAAGAGAATTTGCTCAGCTTTTCAAAAATATTTTTTTCAAAAGTGGGCAAACATAAGAAGTTATTTAAAAAATGAATTACTGCGACTATTTTCAAAAAAGTTACCTAAACATGGCTATAACTTGAAAACGGTGCACTTTATTCAAATTTCACTAGAGTACTTTTGATTGAAAATTCGATTTAACAACAAAAAATGAAGTTGATTTTTTTGCGACCAATATTTTGATTTTTTGAAAAAACTAATATTGATTCAAAAATTCATAACTCGGTCAAAGATTTTTTGCCCTTTCTGGAAATTTCTGAACAGTTGGCATTTGATGTCAGAAAATAGAAAAAAATAAAATAGTGTTTTTTTTTTTTGCAAATCAGTTTTTAGTGACAAAAAGTGAAATTAAAAATCACCCAAAATAATTTTACCGTGTATTTTTTTTTCAGTGTAGTCCTTATCCATACCTACAACTCCGCGATGATACCAATTCGATCAAAAAATTTCTTCTAAAGATACAGATTTTTGAATTTTTATACATCATTTTTGTATGGGCAGCTGCCAAATTTGTATGGAAAATTATATGGACATACTAATGTTGCAAAATGACTTCTTTGGGCATATCGAAGGCACCAAAAAAGTTTCAGCCGGATTAAAAAATACAAAAAAAAACGAATGATCAAAATCTCAAAGAATTGCTCAAATGGTTTTGGACTTAACTTTCAAAAGTTTTAGCCAAATATTAAGTGCCAGGTTGCATTCAAAAGGGATGATTAACACCTAAGCTCCCAACTCGAGAAAAAAGGGGAATTTGTAAGGAAATTCCCCCTTTTTTCTCGAGCTTGGGAGTTTAGGTGTTAATCACTACAAATGCTGAAAAAATCTCGGGGTATTTTTTCCTTTAAACTGGAAATATCATAATTTGAAAATGTATATTTTTTAATGGAAAAAGTGTATGGTACCACCCTTACAAAATTCAAAATTTTTCCAACTTTATGTTTCTCCATGTCATTTTGCCCGTTGAATCTGAATCGAAACATGTTTTTAGAAGAGAAAAAAAATCCCAAAAATATTACTGGAAAATCAGATTTGTAAAACACCCTAATCTTGAACCGCCATCAATTTCAACCAAGCCAAAAATCGTCTTTTCCCATTTGAAATATCTTCTCTTGAATACACCAAAGCTCCCGAACTTCACATTTTTTCAGAATATAAAATTTCCACTTAATTTTGCGATCTGGACCACTATGTCCGATTGCAATTGTTGGGATCATTGGCATTCATACACCCAAAACTGGGCAGCAACGTTCGAGAGAACAATGGACTCGAGTCGAGAGAATAGTGGTACCATTCACGGACACAGAGAACACAGCTCGAGATGGGCGATAGAACTATTCTCTCGAGGTTCATTTGCAAAAAAAAGTTCATCCGTCAAACAAAAAACCAAAAGTGTCGATTACGGGAATCGAACCAGAGACCTTTGACAGACCAACCCAATGACTTAGCTGCCTAGGCCACCACAGCTGGGTTACTAAGGAGAGGTCAGAAGTCGATGTAAGACACTTGTTGGAGATTTATTGATTCAACTAACGAATGAACTCATTTGTTATGGTGGTGTGAGTTGGTACCACTATTCAATCGATTTTAACACCGAGCCCTCAATAAATTTTGAGAGAACGATTCTCTCGACTCTTAATTTTGGGTGTAGAGTTAGGCAGTTCAATTATTTGTTCTCAAACATATACAAATTTAGTTTATCAAAAAAAAAAAATTGGAATACAAATCTGGTCAAACAAATTGAAAATAATCCTTTTATAAAAATCTTACCTTTTACCCTCCGTCACCTGTCATATTCCACATGTTGCGCTCCACAACAAAACCAACACACCGACAACCTCGAACCACCCCCAAGTTCCACCCTCAACCACAACTCTCGGAACTCACCTTCCATGGCTTTGACATTCAATACCAACAAACAGCCAGCCAAAGCCTTGCCTGCCACCCACACTCACACATCTCCAAAACGTGGGTGGTATTGGTCCTTCCAGCTCCAGTGTTCAACACCAAGCTGGAGCTCCTTCGCAAGCTCCTTAACTTCTCAACCGAGCTCAGTTGCATTTCGTCTTCCGTTCGCGTCGCTCGCCCTGAACTCCAGCAGGCCAAACACAAACGCCAGAACTCCAGTCTGGTCCGGGATCGGTCGCGGCGGGGGGGCAGTATACTTCCGGGAGTGGGGCAGCTGCGAAACCCTTAAGGGTGGGCCAACACGGCAGAGGGTGGCCTCGGGAACGCCGAGTTCCGGATTTGAGCTTAAGGAGGAGTGATTCCGGGACGGTTTCGAAGTAGTTACGGTACGGATTTGATCGGAAAGTGGCTCGGATTTGGGGACTCGCGGGAGGTCCGGGGAATCGGGCGGTCGGTACGACCTTCGGGAAGGTGTGTCCGGTGATTCCAAGTTGGAACCAGTGAGTAGAAGGTTGAGATCAGGGAATTCCTGAATTCCGTGAACCGTAAAGTCCTGTCAAGTCTGGTGCTGGTGTCTACACCAGCTGGTGTGTCAAGACCAGAAGTTTCGTGTACGGGAAAGAGAAGGGAAGAGATTTCCCACCACCAAAAAGGAGTAACAGAGAGAGTGAGCAGAGAGAGTGAACCTCGCGGAAGCTCCGGAAACAAGTGTGAGCTTAATTACCCGGGATTTTCCGCGAGTTGTTGCGGCTACGGCGGGCAAGGGCAAGGAAAATCTTCTTGCGCGCGTGTTGGTGTTGGTGTCTTCTTCCAAGAAGAAAGAAGAGGAAAGGATAAATTTTCGGGTTTGGTGAATGGAAAAGCACCCACGTGTGCGTGTGTGTTGGTGTGCGTGGGAAAATCCGTGTAAACAAGAGGTGAATTTTCCCTGAATGTGAGCAAATCTGAAAGCGAAATTTTGATTTAATGCACCTGTCTTTTGTGAGGAAAATCGCGGAAAAAACCTCGCGAAATTTCGTCCTTTTTCATCGTCGGAAAATCCCTTTCAAATCATTGTGCTCGTGGGTGGGAAAATCCTCTTTTCCTTTGGAAAAGAGGGTCCCAAATTCGGTGTGTTGTGTCTACCTCAGAAGGAAAATCGCTGCTACTAGCCCGTAGTCAGTGGTATTGGTACCAACGGTGGGAAAACGGGACCAGGCTGGCAGGAGCCACAACAGCTGAATTGCTCTCTCGCTTGTGTGATTCCTTCGTACCAAGTTGTTGTTGTTATTGTGGGGGAAGGTGTGGGAAAATGTGTGTGGGTGTGTTGGGAAAATCGCGAAGCAGTCCATTACTGTGGATTATGGATTGTTGGATTTCGATTAGTGAATGTTAGAGTGCTGGATTTCGGCGCTGAATCGGAATTGGAGCTTTATTTTTGGGGAGTGATGCGATGGACGAAGGAAAAAGTGGGGGAGAAGAAGTTGAAGGTTCATGATGGTGGTCGTCGAAAACGTCGCTTTTATCAAGGCTTTTATTTATTTGTAGTTTAAGGTGCAAGTTAATACTGACTCTTGGATTTTTATAATTTTTTGCGGTTCGTGCTGAGAACATTCAATTTTAACTAGAATAGCAAAATTATTGCATCTGAACCAAATCATAAATTTTGGCTGTGACGGTCAAATCAAAATCTTTCAACAAACTTGTTAAAGTTTATCACCCCTCCTTTTAAAATCGCCCTGAAAAATCAGGCGGCAAAACCAATATTTTTTAAAACACTTAAAAATTTCAACGGAATTTAAATTTTAAATTTTTTGCCCAGATCCGAGGGCCATAAACTTTAAAAAATGTTTGTATCGGCCTTACAAAAACAATAAAATGAACAGAAATGGCCAATTTGACACGAACAAATCCGTTAGCACATCTTTTATCAGATATGAGCAAAGAACACTGTAACTGTTGAAGTCAGCCAAGAATTTTTAATTACAAAATTTCAAAGGAACCATTTTTAAGGTATTATAAAAAAAAACTTTTTTAAAGAAAAGGTGTAGCTTATTGACATTTTATGTTTAAAAATATGAATCCTTAGAAAAGCCTGGCCAGTTGTAAAAAATGTGAAATACATTAAAATCGTTTCAATTAAATATCGGTTAATGGTACATATTAGAAAAAAAAACGATAAATTTCAAGTTTTTATCCCTCGACTTTAGTTGAAGTTGTGGGGGAGGCAATAAATATATATAAAAAGCTTAACAACAGCAACATTTAAAGTTTGAAAACTGATTTTCAACCATTTTAGGTGAAAAGTATCACCAAATGCTTTATGCATCATTACAGCTATGCTCAAAAAATTTGCAATATAGCAATGAGTTTATGAAAATATTATTTTTCTTAAATTTTTTTGTCATTGGTCTAAAAATTCAAAATTTGCAAAAAAATAGAAATGTTTTTGATTAATAAAAAAATAATTTTTAAAGGGTTTTTCAATGTGAATTTTAGTCAATATTTTGTTTGCGCTTTGTTTTTTTTAACTTGAAATAAAATTTACAATGGCCTTAACATTACATAAACAACATGAAATCAAAACGAAATATTGATTGAAATATTCAGGAAATCATCTTCGATAGCATGACAGAATTGATTGTTTCAATATTCAAAAACAATTTTTACTACTCATCTTATAACGTTTAACATTCAAAAAAAGACAGTGGCAGAAGTGAATTCAATGAAATCAAAATAATACGATTTCGAAAATAATTGTAGTGTCTGTATTTAGGATCATTTGTTTTAAAGGGATTGCAGAGTGAATAATGATTTTTGAAAATTTTTAACCTCTTTTTTTATGTTTTACCATACAAATTTTCAATAAAAATATTTACTTTATTTTGTACCCATATTTTTGATTATCAAGTGAATAATTCTGCTAGAGTTTGGCCATAACAGATAAACAGTTACGAGTTTTGAAAGCATTAGTACAATCTCAAAAAATCTGGGGAAAAAACTTAAAATTAAAATAAAAAAAAACCTTTTTTTGTTTTTAGGCCACAATTTGGAAAAATACATGACGGTTTCCTCAAATTTTGCTTTAGAATGATAAGATTGAATGTTTGATAACTACTAAGACTGTTACTGCTGTTACTGCTAAGACAAAACTGCAATCTAGTTCAAGGCATTTTGAGATATTTTTAACCATTGTTCTGTTTTAAATATCGATAAAATAAAGAATTAACAAGGAATTTAAACTTCAGAAAATTACAAATGCATATGAAAGTTAAACAGTACATGAAATAAAATTCTAATATAAAATTAAGGGCTAATGATTTTTCACAGCATTTTTTTTTAAATCTCTCGGCGTGCCAATAACAACATATTGGAATTCCACGGTACACTAAAATCAGCTTAAAGTAAATGCAAAAAATATTTTAAAAACTTATGTACTGGAAAATTATTGGAAAATTTTGCGGTAAATCAAGATACAAAATATTTACCGCAAAAAAAAAAATTTTTTTTGAAATTTCAAGCAAAATTCAATTTTAGGCAGTTTTTTATGTCGATGCCCGATTGTACTAACTCGATAGGAACAAGATTGGCACAAGAAAGCACAGGGAATTTGTTATTGATAATTTCAAATAGTCAACAAATATTGCAAAATCGTTAAAATTGAATAAACAAATTATAACAAAATTATTAATTGGTTCATCGCTGCTTCATTAAACTTTTAAGAGATTTAAAAATTAAAAAAGCTTAAAGTGCTTTGTGATCGCTAACAATGATGTTTTGCCTAATGTTCTTACACAGTTAATTTTAATTTTGTATAACTGTGATTTTTTTTCCATGACTTATGAAGGATATCTTGCTGCACATGCTTGTTGGGAAAAATGAAGCAATATTTTCTTGAAATGTCAAAAAGCGATGCTCGTTTAAGGTATGTAGATCAGATAAGGTAAGGCGGATTTTCTACCTGTCAAAATTAGAGGTGGGCAAAAAAAGAGCGAGCCACTCAAAGAGCCGGTTCACTAAAAAGGCAAACGAACCATGGCTCACAAAAAAAGAACCGCGGTTCTTTTTTAAACTCCGGTCTTTTGAAAGAACCGTTCCAAGATAGAATGATTTTTAAATTTGTTATAAATATAATTTATCGAATTTCGAACAAATTGTATCACAAAATTTGTTTTTAGAATTGAAAATGCAATTCTCAATAAAAAAAAATAATTGCCTATAAAAATTAATCCCAAAATAGCTTTGCTGCCAAACACCACAAAGTTTTCAAACTTATTTTCAGTTTCCTACTTTTCTTTGAAATTACAAAAGTAAATGATTTTCTAAACAAAATGAAAAAGCTTTTCTTTATATAACTGATCATTCATTAAAGAACTATCCGAATACAAATTTAAGCATAGCATAGCTTGTAAAATATTACCAACAATCTACTAAATAGCTGAGAGATTATGGAAAAAAAAATATTCTCTTCCCTGATTTAACTTCAGTGTTTATAGACTTCATCGATTAAATCAGAATTTAGAAAAGAGTTCGCAAAATCACACAATTCTTAAAAATAACCTTTTTATCAAAAATTTTAAAAAGAACGAAAGAGCCGTTCAAAAGAGCGACTCATTTTAGTGCGCGAACGAAAATGAGCGGCTCCTAAAAAAGAGCGGTTTTGCCCACCTCTTGTCAAAATAGTTAGCACGACACCTGAATTTTATATAGAGATTTTAAGAAAAGTTAAAATTTTAGCATTTTCCGGGCAAATTTCAACAGAATTTTCTGTAGGGTGTTAAGCAAGCCAAACTGAACTAAAATACGTGATTAGTTGAATTTATTTTTCCTAAAAAGTATTTTTGTTTTAAAAGCGTATTTTGTTTTAGTTTGGCATCCTAAACAACCCTGCAGAAAAAAATCCGGTTAAATTTAACCAGAAAATGGTCCAAATTTCACTTTTCTGAAAATCTTCATATAAAATCCAGGTTCCGTGCTAACTAACTATTTTGACAGCTGGAAAACCTGCCTTACCTTTCTAATCTTTATGCCTTGACGTGCGACAAATTAGCACGACAGCGTTGATAAGTTGAATGCGAAAAAAATATTTTTAGGGTGTCATAGAAAAGCTAAACCTCTTAAAAAATGTTTTGAAATATCTTCTATCAAAAGCTTTTTTTCGCTTTAGTCAAAAATTGGTTGAAAATGTTCTTTTGTTTAGATGGCTTTACTCGTAAAATTAAACATACGACCTTATCACGTAAAATAGAAATCTTCACCCAGGAGCATCAAACCGGGAGCCCTAATAACTATGATGTAAAACAGCCATTTCTAGCCGTTTGGTGGCACTGATGACAACCGCCAACGACGGCGGAAGCCAGCTCCAGCTCGCTTTCTGGAGGTCAGCAATAAAGTTACTTCTGGGACATATCTCTCGCTCTCTCGAAAGAGCGTATAATTTGCTAGCGACAAAGGAACAGAAAGCGTGTCGTAAAATAAATATAACTTTGTGTATGTGTGACAGTATTTTTTTTTGGGACGGCAGGCATCTTGTCTGGTTTTGGAAAGCTGCTTGTCCTAGACAATTTTTGCCAGGAATATTTACGAGGGGTAGTTTTTGTCAGGGTCACAATGCTGTAATGCTGTAGTAAAGCTTGTAAGCAGTGGGACAGCTCCCACAAAACTTGAAGCTGGTAGCAGTTTTTTTGGGGAAAGTTTAGAAATATAGCCCATGTTTGTTTTGCTTGCAAAATATAAAGAATTGCTGGAAATCGATAAACTTGCAAAAAGTTGAGATTTGATTGCTTCGTTGATCTTGAAAAGATAGCCGTTTTCGATTGAGGAATTCAAACAACTATTCTTCAGTGTTTGGACTATAATGACTTTACATAACAATTATCGCTGTTCAAAAAGTTTGATTTTTATTTTTTTACAAAATAGTTGCAAATCAAATAGGTTAGAAATGTGTGCGGTACCAAATTTGAAATAAACAGCCTTAACAATTTATTTTTGAGATAAATATAATACTTTAAATCATCAATCATTTTATAAACTGGCAATTATAAATTTCATATTAGTCTAAGATATTTTTCTTTCAAATAAATTAAAAATTTCGAACATTTCAGTGTTTTAATAACAGATATTCGATCAATGTAGATTCTACAAATATTTGTGATCGATTTTGTTCAAATATTTGTGTGATCCTTCAAGCAAATCGCCCAGAAAGTCAATGCTCATAAACTACAAGTAGCGCTTTATGGGACGCAACCTTTATTATTCCTGTGCTCTCCACCACCAGGACCGGGAACCATCAGGGACATCCGTCGAGGGGGACCTTTTTTCTCCAACTTCTTCTTCTTCTTCTTCTTATTCAGCTCGTTACCATCGTCATCACTTCCAATCGATTTCGCCAGGTTGCTCCAATTCCGTAATTTTGCCTTGCCTTCTTTCGGTCAATATTTTACGAGGCTTTTTGCTGCTTCTTGTTTCCAGGCCAAATTAGCAGTGGAGGGGAAGGTTGGTGGGCCAATCGTGAGTGAGAAGGAGGGGAAAGGAAAAAAAAAGTAGTGAAATTTCTCAGAGGAAATACAAAAAAAGGCAGCAGCATAAATGAGCAGCACGACGTGCTTCAAGTGTGACAGCATGAACGACGCTGACGAAATCATAACGCGCGGGGTCAGCGTCGGCGAGAGTCCCACCAAGAGTGACATCCGGAACGGGGGGCACCACCCGGAGGACGGGGTCAGCATCCGGCGGCGCAGCACCAGCAACAGCTCGGTCAACAGGAGAACCGCCGGCCACGGCAGCCGGGAACCGTCTGCCAACTCCAACTCCGCACCGGCCAACCACCACAACTCCCACAACTCGGCCGAGCGGTCCCACGCGAAAGTTTGCGTCGGCACGAGGTGTAATGTATGTAATCGGGGAGAATTTTGTCCTTCTTTTTGCATTTTGTCCTTTGTGTCGTGTGTGAAAAAAAGATCAAAAAACACGAATCTGCTGACTCTAGAGCTTTAGTGCTGCACACAAACACACACACCTCGACAGAGGAAAATGGCTATGTCACCTAGGACACAATAGAAAAAGAGAGTAAAAAAACACACAATAGAAAGCTTTTGAACAACACACCCGTACACACTCTTCTCTTATGCTTGTTCTCAACTATAAAATACACACACCCCTACGAGAAGCACAAATTTTAGCAAAAAATGGATCGCAAAAATGTAAAAATCTAGCATTACTTCAACCTGCAGGAGATTTTCAAGAAGAACCATAAAAAAACAGTCACAATAAAACTACCCTCATTGTTACTTTGGAGCACAGGACGCTGATCAAAGCTGTTTTTCCTTGTCTGCATCCCTCGGTACAGGAAGCTTGAAGCACTTTCGCTTTTCTTTGTGTCACTTCTCAATTCGTTGCCGTTGTGCTATCTTTGCTATCATTTCTCTGCTCTTTGCAATAAAAATATACAGCAATGCCCATAATTGAAAATTTGGCTATTATGCTAAATCAAGTACCTATTCCGAGAAAAACGAGTTTTGGTGTTTGTCACAAAATCTCCGTCAAGGTAATTTCCCATAAGAGTGGCATATAAGCCGTCAGGTTTTTCGCATCGGCAGCCAAGTCTAAACACTATTTCAGTGAAATTCAAGTTCCAGAAGTTGCGTTGGCACATCCTCTAGAGCTACCACCTGGTGCTAATATCTCGTTTTTGCCAAAAGTGGATGTTAGCCGTTTTTTCAGTGCAGTGCCGTTTTGTCAAATGAAAGGTGATAAGTTTGGATTTCAAGAAAATATAGTTTGAGGACCGAAATTAAACATTTTTTCAGACGAAGGCTCTTTGATCCAGACACCGTCAAAACGGCATATTAAGTTTTCATAAGACTTTTTCAAAAAATTGGCTAGATTTTTCCTTTCCTTACCACACTTATCACTTTTTATTTGCTACCAGACAGCTAAAATCGGTTCAAATGGAGTGAAGTTATGATTGTTTTATAAAAAGTGGATTTTGTGAAAATTGACGAAAATTGCCATATTTTTGGACCACCCTAACACGGTGTAGGTCACCCCCAAAAAAAATACGGGTCTTATTATTTCGGCTAAAGAACCCTCACTCAATTTTTGAGCAAAATCAATGCACTTTTTTTTCTATATTTTTCAAATGGTGCTGCTGTATTCAGTTGATTTTCATGTAGCCATTTTAAACCCATTTTTTGAAAATTTAAAACTATGCATAAGAGCAGTTCTCTAGGATTTCGGTCATTCGATTTTTTTTTGTAATTTTTAATCCGACTGAAACTTTTTTGGTGCCTTCGGTATGCCCAAAGAAGCAATTTTGCATCATTAGTTTGTCCATATAATTTTCCATACAAATTTCGCAGCTGTCCATATAAAAATGATGTATGAAAATTGAAAAATCTGTATCTTTTGAAGGAATTTTTTGATCGATTTGGTGTCTTCGGCAAAGTTGTAGGTATGGATATGGACTACACTGGAAAAAAATGATACACGGTAAAAAAAAGGTGATTTTTTATTTAACTTTTTATCACTAAAACTTGATTTGCAAAAAAGACACTATTTTTATTTTTTTTCATTTTTGATATGTTTTAGAGGACATAAAATGCCAACTTTTCAGAAATTTCTAGGTTGTGCAAAAAATAATTTTTTAATCAATACTTATTTTTTCAAAAAATCGAAATATTGGTCGTAAAATTTTTTCAACTTCATTTTTCGATGTAAAATCAAATTTGCAATCAAAAAGTACTTCAGTAAAATTTTGATAAAGTGCACCGTTTTCAAGTTAAATCCATATTTAGGTGACTTTTTTGAAAATAGTCGCAGTTTTTCATTTTTTTAAGTTAGTGCACATGTTTGCACACTTTTGAAAAAAATATTTTTGAAAAGCTGAGAAAATTCTCTATATTTTGCTTCTTCAGTTGCTGAGATATTGCAATGCAAAGGTTTAAAAACAGGAAAATTGATGTTTTCTAAGTCTCTCCCAAACAGTCCACCATTTTTTATTGTCGATATCTCAGCAACTAATGGTCCGATTTTCAATGATAATATATGAAACATTTGTGAAATTTTCCGATCTTTTCGAAAACATTATTTTCAAAATTTTCAAATCAAGACTAAAATTTCAAAAGGGCCAAACATTCAATATTATATTAGTGGTTGTAAAAGAAGAAACAAGTTTTGGCAAGTTCCTGAAATATTTCAGCAAAAACTTGTTTCTTCTTTTACAAACACCAGATCATTTTGAACATTTTTGAGCCCTCCTAGACAATTGAAGATCTTTTCAAAATGAACATTTTTATTCTTGAAAAATGAATGTTGGTCAATTCTATCAAAAGTTATGGGCAAAAAACGATTAAAAAATGCTCATTTTCAAATTGAGATTAAATAAGTTAAACAAAAAAGACCCCCGAGATATTTTCAGCAAATGTACTCTAAAATGTGTACTTTCAGCTGCTTCTAAGAGCGAGGTCAAACTCTACCACCTTTTCGAGTTATTCACATTTCAAAATGGCGTCTTTTTCGTCTTATTTTGGCTATAAATTTCGTTTTAAAGATCCGATTTTTGCTCTCTTGGAAGATAAATATGTGTTTTGATAAACTCTACAAATGTCTAGAAGACACCAACTCGCTACGACACAAGCCTGAGTTGGTAGATTCTGTAAACTTATTTTTTCTTAAACACTTCAACCTAAATTACAAAAATGGCTCTAGAAACTTCCCGTTTGAAGATAGAGCTTTGTGCTCTTCAGCAAAGTTGCTCAGAATGGTGTTCTCTACAATTTTTCTGAAGACAGCAAAGCGCTATCTCGTCATCCCGCCAAAATAAAAATTCTGAACCACCCTAAAATTTGCACCACCCTAATGTCCACCATACCAAAAGATGCCCCTATTGACCCTGATCATTTGTCCCGAAGACACCAAAGCTCTAAATGTTAACGTGTGGCCGCTATCAATTTTGTCACGCTAGATTTCGGTTTCGGACCACTGTGGATTGGAGTGAGAGGGAGAGCAATGAGAGAGTATTCAGTAGCGAATGGTGTGGAAGTGACAAACGGTAGGAAACAGTCAGAGCAGTTTTCCGCCACGTTCGATTTGTGATCGCGATTGAATGAGTCTGTTTGGAACAATCAGGACCTTGGTTCTAAGTTCAATCTTTGTGAAGATAGAGTGGTTTTAAAAATAAAAATGTTGAAACAATAGTGGTTTTGGCAATTTTTTATTTTATTTTGGCCATTGCTTTAACACAGCAAAAAAAAAGTACCGAGAAATGGCAGCGATTTTTGGAGGAAGAATACGTGTTTTGGGAATTCTGAGTTCAAATTGTGGCATCAAATTGTGCGTCACATTTTACACAATAGTCACTTCGGAACCAACTGTTTTTTTAAGGTACAAGCTACAAATCTTCCAAAAATGTGTCTAAGTCAATATCCAGTAAAAAATGAAAGGGATCGTTCCACACCACCGTCACGAGATATCATAGGGTGATAGGGTTTGAAATTTCCCCTTAGTTTCCCCCAAAGTTTCATGGAAATCGAAGTGGTGTTAAGACAACATAGCACAACGGCAACGGAATTGTGCAGCGCGTGTACAGCTTGTAAGGATTCACACACCCACACACACACACCCTGTCTCTCTTACATGCGACTTTTTCTTCCTTTATCTGCATGAATTCTATCGCATGCTGATGCCGCTGCTGATTAATCAAAGTGTCTCTGACAGAAATATCTGCGGTGGGTAATCAGAATGGGGTTGGCTTGACAGATTGAACATTTATCAATCAAAGCTGAGGGGAGGAAGGGGGAGGGGAAGAGTGGTTGACATTGTTATTGGCACGCGCCTGTATGGTCTAGTTGGCGAGTAATAGATTAATTAGTTGCTAATAGTTGGGGGGGGGGGGGAGCTTGGCTGATTGCGATTGGGTATTAGAGAAATTGCTTGTTTGATTGGTTTGTGGGTAGTGATGATTAAGGCGGAGAAGTATTTTTTTGTAAAAGTGATTCTAAGTATACTGGATTTTTTTTCGTCTAAGTGCAAGAACAACTTTGATTTATTCAATTTTTCAATTCTTCAATTCTTCAATTCTTCAATTCTTCAATTCTTCAATTCTTCAATTCTTCAATTCTTCAATTCTTCAATTCATCAATTCTTCAATTCTTCAATTCTTCAATTCTTCAATTCTTCAATTCTTCAATTCTTCAATTCTTCAATTCTTCAATTCTTCAATTCTTCAATTCTTCAATTCTTCAATTCTTCAATTCTTCAATTCTTCAATTCTTCAATTCTTCAATTCTTCAATTCTTCAATTCTTCAATTCTTCAATTCTTCAATTCTTCAATTCTTCAATTCTTCAATTCTTCAATTCTTCAATTCTTCAATTCTTCAATTCTTCAATTCTTCAATTCTTCAATTCTTCAATTCTTCAATTCTTCAATTCTTCAATTCTTCAATTCTTCAATTCTTCAATTCTTCAATTCTTCAATTCTTCAATTCTTCAATTCTTCAATTCTTCAATTCTTCAATTCTTCAATTCTTCAATTCTTCAATTCTTCAATTCTTCAATTCTTCAATTCTTCAATTCTTCAATTCTTCAATTCTTCAATTCTTCAATTCTTCAATTCTTCAATTCTTCAATTCTTCAATTCTTCAATTCTTCAATTCTTCAATTCTTCAATTCTTCAATTCTTCAATTCTTCAATTCTTCAATTCTTCAATTCTTCAATTCTTCAATTCTTCAATTCTTCAATTCTTCAATTCTTCAATTCTTCAATTCTTTAATTCTTCAATTCTTCAATTCTTCATTTCTTCAATTCTTTAATTCTTCAATTCTTCAATTCTTCAATTCTTCAATTCTTCAATTCTTCAATTCTTCAATTCTTCAATTCTTCAATTTTTGTCTTCAGAACGAAAACATTCTACAACGTATAAAAACTCCATTATTTACCCAACAAAAATTTCCATTCAATTGCTCCAAGCTTCCAATTCCAGATAATTTTCATCCGCTTTAGGCATTTCAAAATCACTGTTTGATTACTGTGAATGTGAACAAAATCACACACACACACATCCCCGGGAGAGAGATTTTCCCGCTCCGGAAGGCATATTTTTGCGAAAGCTTTTCACGCGCACATAAACAAATCGTTACACTTCAAAGCCATTTCCCGGCGAAAAATCCTGTTGGCAAATTTTGGGTGCTCCGAATACCGTCGTCACACATTTTGGACGCACCACTGTTTTCTGACGAATCAGCGCGAATATGTTTTTAGACTGTTATTTCACAAAAGACAGATTTTTAGCTTCGGTTATTTTTCCTTCAGGGGGGAAAACGCACACACACACCCACCCACAAACAAGTAGTGCTGGTTGCTATCGTCATCATTTTTTTACTCGAAATTTTGTTCTTTTTTTGAAGTGCTCGGATGTTATTGTTGTCTGTCGTGTGTGTGTGTGTGTGTTCGCAAGTTGGTGGGTGTGTCACGTTTCATGTTGCGTTCCTCAGTAAACGCACACACACACACACACAAAATGTTACACAAGCACACATTCAGTAAGTTTTTCTTGCGTTCTCTTTTCATCCATCAGTTGAACCTTAATCGTGTTTGCTTTTAACGACGTCGACGGTGAACTTTTTTTGTTTGTTGTTGTTGGTATTTTGGGCTTCCTCCCTGCAGCAGAAGCAGCAGCTTTGGTTATGTTTATTCCCGGAAGCATAAACACACCTACACACACACACATAAACGTTCACGAATAACGACGCCGACGACAAAAAAAAGTTTGAGGAAGGAAAAAGTAAACATTTCGCATCCAAGGGCAAACACGTAATGAGATTGTTATTGGCAAATTGACAAATTGATTTTTGAAGTCTTGAATATTTTGTCATGAAGGAGATTTGATTATTTGTTTTTACTGTTTGATTATTACTTTAAATTGCATAATTTGTAACATTGATTTTTTAAAGATGAATAATTAGAACATTAAACTTTTGATTTCTTAAATTACAAAAAAAAACCTTTAATTTCAAAGTTTGACAGTGATCAACAACGAAGAAGTCACGAATGCTTGACAAAATTGAGTGCGCACCTGGGAAAAATCCAAAATGACACATTTTACTTTGGAAAGCGATTGCTCCTGGGAGACAAATTCATCAACTGGAAAGTGATAAATGATGATTAGCGTTGAATACGCGGTGTTCATCACAGATCCAAAATTAGGATGGTTATTTTGTAAAAAATCATATCCCCACAACTCCACGCCCCATCAGCATCCACTTTACGACTTCCAAAGCGGCTCACAATGTGGCAATATCCAGATCCTAGCTCTAGCTCAAACGCACATTTTTCATATTAGCAGCGTCGTGTAGCCTCCAGGAAAACAAGGGCAATCCACCACGTGTGTGTCGTCCTTCGTGCTGCTCCCGTCCGCCCAAATGTGGGAAGTGGGTTTTTCTTCATCGAGTCTAAATTACCGCAGGGACACGTTCATACACGTGAGGGGTCTGGATGTGAGTTGGGGGAGGTGAGATACGACTGATCGGGGAACCGCTAACCAAATCGTCGTAAGAGCTTTTTTTTCTCGGAAAGAAGTGTGCTTTCACCAAGATACGCACGTTCAAGGGTAGGAGAGCGGAGTGTGAATTCGATTTTATGTTTTCAAAATGTTTCGCTTGTTTTGCGTTTTTCATTTGGGGACTTTACAAAATAAACTTTAAAAATATACTAGAATTTAAAACTAAGTAGGGGAAATTATCATATGTTTGGCAGGTTGAGAACTCGCTTCTAACTCCATCCAATTTGCTGATTTTCACTATTTGAACAACTAATGATAATGATTTTTCTCCTGATTAGTTTTTTTCTTGTTTAATTTTTAGTACTTTTATTTGCATTTTTCTTGTTAAGTTTATGATTTTTTCTGATAGTATTTGGCTTATCCTACAATCTCCTATCATTATCTAGTTTCTTCAAGTTATAACGTCCTCTTTTTAATTATTAGCTTGTTTTTAACTTTTTTTCAAATGTGAAATCATTATCAGTTAAAAATGGTACAAGACGAGTCTGGGCAGTAAAAAAGTGACTGCATACTTGTTTTTACACATAATACAGAAAATGATAGTGAAAACCACAGCAAAGTTGACCCCAGAAAAATACACAAATGTATTTTTTTAAACATTGGCAAAATCACCTAAACAAGTCAAACTATCAAACGTAAAATTTTCTTAAATCTTAAGAGTTCTTCTTTCCAATGCTTTTCAAAAATCAAAAATAGGTTGACAAATTTTGATTTTGTCGAATTTTTAGATCAAAGCCCGCCTATAGACATTTTCCCACAGAGGAAGACAAAGATAATAAGTTGTTTTGTAAAATTATATCTAAGAACTCACTTATAGATTCAATCAATAGTTATTGCCTGAAGTACCGTCAGTGGGGATGAATATGGGTCAAAAAACGATACACCTCTCGTATTTTCTTAAAAAAAACAAAAACGATGTAAATAATATTGAAAATCTTTCAACGTAGAATTATTCTTATATGGTTAGCTAAAAATTTCCCAACATATGGTGGAATTTGATGAACTCTACCTTAAATTAGGGACCTACATAGGGAAATGAAATGTTCTGGAATAAATTCTAAACACCAATGTCATTCAAATTTAAGGTAGAAAAACTTGTAGCATTTTTTTGTAGCTGGCACGTTTCATGTACCGAACTAGCACAAACTTAACAAAAACTATCATTTTAATAAAAACAACAGTTTTACAATGTTTATAAATGTTATTTATCTCATTTTCTGCCCAAAATTATTTTAAATTGATTCTGACCTTGTTCTTGCATGGTCTTGTTGCTCGATTGGAACCCCGATTTGACAGTTCGATTGGAACCCTGAGAGTAACATTTCGCCTCTCCATATAGGCTCTCTACCTTAAATGCCAATCTATTGAAATTTGACCCAATCGCACCCCTTAGAGAAGGTGACATTGGGTCAAATGAAACTAAAATGATGCTCAAATACAAAAATATGCTAAAAATAAGTCACCCAACAGTGTCTTTTGTTAGAGGGAAGCGTATTGACATGCTTCAATGTTTTAAGTGGAGATTGTCAATCATTTGGGTACTTTTCGATGAATTCCAACAAAATTATTAAAAGTTGTTGTTCTGAGAGGTCCTTTCTGCCGTACCTAAACTTTAGACAGCTGCCAAAATGACAGGATTTGTTCTAGGAGCGAGATTTTTTCAGATAAGTCATCTTGAGACGTTCACTGCACAACCCTTTCAACAGAATTTAGTTTCATTGAGAAGAACCTGAGAAATGCTAAAATCCGTAAAACATCACTTTGACCCAATCTCACCCCAGACCCATTGTTACCCCCACTGACGGTAACGAGCAAAACATAAAATAAGACCACATTAATGGACTAAAAATAAAATTTCTCGGAACATAACAAATTTTATTTATTTTTTAATTGCCTTTTCAGAAATTCAGTTTTATTCTTTGAAAAGAGTTAAAACACACATTTTTATGGACAATTTCAAATCTTAGGTCTGGTTTAAAAATTAGTTTTATTTAATGGAGCATACAGTTTTACGAAATATTTTTCAACATAAAAAATTCAACCGATTATTTCCCAAGATATCGTCAGTTGGAGAAAGGCTTATACTGAGAAAAACTATTTTTTCTCATAATTGAAAGCTGGAGAGACTGTATACCAGCGATCAGCAGTCAATTATTTCAATATTAAAAAAAGAAAATTAGCCATTAGTTATTTTTTGCCAGGGTTGGTTGGTTTCATGTTTTTGCATTGATTTTTTTTTTCAGAAATGTCAACTTGAAAATGCTTTTAACATGTGAATTGAGCAAATTATCGAAAAATGTGTTACTTTTTTAAATTTTTAGGGGATTCAACTTTTTGTCATTAAAAAAAGAAATACTACAAACGGGATTATTTCATCTCATTCGTAATTTTTGTTTAAAAAGTTTCATCTATCTACTACTCCGAAAAAAAACACTTTTCTCACAATGTAGATTTTATAATTTTAAAATTTTCTTAATTTCATGTAAAATTAAATTTAGAATCAATAAGGAATTTTGTGATTTTTGATAAACTGCACCGATTGCGAGTTGCAGTCGACTACATAAAATTACTTATAAAAATCTCAGAAGGTATTAAATTGAATTATTTGGCACATCTGAAATGGAATCCACTATAACATTAAAAAGAACGAAAGGGGGATAAGTCTTGAATAGTCCAAATTTCTTTTTTCGTGATTAAAAACTAATTTAAAAATACTTACCTTATTTTTCCCGTCTACTTATTTTTTTGAATAGTCAAATTTGTATGGAGACCAAATTGCTTATTTTGACCTAAGAGATCGATGGACTGTGTTCCACCGAAGTTCATTGAATAGTCGATAGAAAATTGCTTATGTGCTCTACAGATCATATTTAATAGACAATCACACCGTCTTTTCAGACTGAATTTACTAACTAAACGAGACAAACATAGAACACCCAGAGGAGACGGGCGGGAATCGAACCCGGGCCTCTTAGCAGAGATGAGAGATCGTTAGCCGAAGCCGCTAACCACCGTGCCATGGGGTCCATATTGAATTCATTTCTAAAGTATAAATCAAATTTTAAGTAAAAACCCCTTTAACAATAAAACATTTGGAATATTTTCCTGGCTCTTCGAAAAAATAATTATCGGTCCGGTCTGGTCCAAAAAAGCAGAGGGTAAAAACATATTTTTTCAGAAACTTCCAAATTTTTATGGGAATCGAAATTTTTTTCACTGAAAACAAATTGAAATGCATTTTCCTGCGTTTAAAACCATATCATGTCAAATGCTAAAAGTTCACCAATACTTAGATATTTAAAAAAAATAATTCGTCGCCGTCGTGCTAACTTGTCGTACGTGCATTTTGGGCCAAATTGAGTTTAGAGCGCCATTTTGTGCAGCTCACAATGCCTCATCTTTTGACCTTCCCAGATCCCCAAAATTCGATTTCAATCCTGAGATATTCAATGAAAACCAAAAGAGCTCCGAAAATTTCTGTCACTTTTCATATGAAAGAAGTTTCCATCTTGTCGTGCTATCTTGTCACTCCCTGAAAATTGATGTAAGTGCGACAAAAGGCCAAAGGGATTTCAGGTCAGGATGCGTTTGACGTACGTTCAAGCTAGACTACCGTAAACATTTGTAATTATAACTCGAGACTCCAGCAACCAACTTCAACCAAACTTCGGGACAATGCACAGAATGGTCAGCCAAACAAAACGTGTTTGTTATTGTTTACATTGCGTGCTATCGTTTTTGTTTATTCAAGGTCAAACATTAAAACGCGTTTTTCTTGGAGCGTCAAAATGGCGGGTGCGACTAGATAACACGACGACGTCGAATTGCAATACAACTGGAGAGGTGTAAAATGCATTTTAAAACTATTCATAAAATGTGAATGAGAATGTGATTTTTTTTTGCTCAACTTTCGTTTTCTTAAAATCGCGATAACTCGTGCAAAACTTATAAACAAACCTCTTATGTTTATAAGTCATTTTTTTGTTATTGTTTGCTTTACTACTTTGTAGAACATTGTTACACTCTAAAAATAACCCTATTAATTTAGAAAATAAACACGGAACGTGACAAAGAAAATTTTTGTTTTAAATGAAAAAATGAAAATTTTGTAAATAACATTAAATTTCGCTTTTAATCACATATTCCAACATTGTTTACAGTCGAGTAACGGATAATTTCAGAGGTTCTAAAACTTTTTTAGTGTTTTTTTCCAATGAAAAATGCGTTTTTTTTCTGAATGCTGAGTACACCGTCAAATCGGGCGTCTAATTTTACATAAAAGTCCCTTTGACACCAAATTTCTATCTCATCACCGTTTCAGGCTGCAAATGATTGAAAAACACCTCTTTTTTCGCATGTTCAAAAATGGAAGGGGTAACCACCCCTCCGTCACGAGATATCAAAAAACGGATCTCGGATTTGCAAATCGAAGAGGGCAACTTTTTACGATTTCGTGTGAGTAGGTAGAGAATTAGCGAGACACCAAATCAATCCGAAAATTCCTTCTCAAGATACAGTTTTTCGAATATTTGCAAAATATTTTTGGAGTGTCGAATATTTGCTATGGTTGGCCCTTAAATTTGTATGGAGACTTGTCTGGTGCAAAACGGCTCATTTTGACTTAATTTGTGTGGACATTGTTGAATATTTTTTTCAATATCACATTTTTATTCAGAGAAAACCTAAAAAAGACTAACACTCGAAACGGTCCTTCATTCGAAATAAAAAAAAATGCTTTCGATTGCACATTTGATTTATGTTTTTTAAATTTAATTCTAAAATTAATTTGAAAAATCAGTTTTTCAAAAAGACCATTGGAGTTGAATTGAGATTCAATTATAAAAGTCGAAAACATTCCACCCCAACTTCCCCTACCGTTAAGCGAAGACGAGCAGCCTCGTCCCCACATACTACACGGTATTTGTTTTAAGCAAGATTCATGGCAGGATAATTTCGGAGAGATTTGCTGCGATTCACCAGTTCAGGGAGGCCCTTTGGCAGCGTAAGCCAAATGGAACGTCAAGGATTATTATTATATCATGGCCAAGGATCGTCGACGTTATTGGCTGTGGTACTGATAAATTTCAGTTGTAAGGATTATTCTCCACTGGGATGAGGTTGAGCGCAAATCGTTTTGAAGCTTGGGAGTTGGCTGTAAATTGGATGGATTGTGTTTAATTTTGGGACAAGAACTTGAAAATCAACTTTTCCAATCAAATTTAATGAAAACTTTCCTTCGTGTCCTCTCTAGTGTGAGTGCCATTATCCAAAATGAAAAAAAAAATCCCACGTTTCCGTCGCTAAGAGACATACTCTCAATGCCCATTTCAAGGTTTCACATTTCCTCAGTCGTTGCATCCGACGAAGCAAAAAAAAATCAGAACAATACAAACCGTGTGCACCAGGCTGTGCAAAAAAAGAAGCACCAAAATTTAACGATTATTATAATACATTTCCTCCCTAGCTCGAAAAGGGAAGCCCGGGAAATTTCCCAGGGTTTTCTTCCCGAGGAAAATTCCACGAGCACTTTTCCCCCGAAATCCCCCGTTGGAGATTCGTTCCCGTTCGGCTGTCACCGCGCGATACCTGCCTTGACTTGGCTGTCAGAAATCGAAATAAAGATCCTCGAGGCAACAGCACGGGGCGCGTCGGTCGGTGTCGTGTCCCCTGTCTTGTCTTCTCTGGAAAGGATTTATCAAATATTCATGAAGTTCGCCGTCGTCATCGTCGTTGGCTCCTTTGTGGCAATATTCTTCTCCTGCTCTTTGGTGGGTGGCTGTTGAATGATTTATCCTGTTGGTTTAAAGTATGACGATATGGGCGGATACACCGCGCTGAGTTGGATGGGTCAGGTTGAGATCCGCTTTGAAATTTGATTTGTGAGTTTGATTGCTGCTGAGGGGGGGCGGTGGAACTTTACAAAAGCATCAGAATAACTAGATGGTTTAACCCTTAAAAAATTATTAGCTATAAGTCCACTAAAAGAATCCACTTGCTGCATTCCAGAAGTTTTCCTCAAAGCTTGAATTTCACCAAAGGATGGCAAAAAATCGAGCCTCAAAAATCCGTCCTGCAAATTGAATTACCAAAACTCGTTCCATCGACAAAAACCATTCCAATCCCCTCCCCGAGGAATGTTTGACCATTTGCGATATAAAATTTAGAGTTTCCCCCCGGCCGTCTTCGTTGTCCAAACCCATCTCAACCTTCCACCTCACCGAGCATTAATCTTTGACTCGATCACAAAAGCACTCGCCACGCCGCTTCTCTGTGTTCATTAATTGTATTAAAATTCATCCCACGCCGTCCTGTTGATATAAAATCCGACAATGGTCTTCTCTGCATCCACTCGAAACCGAAAACGAAAAAAAAAGTTGAGAAAAAATTTGTACCCGAAAAAGAAGCAAAAAAAAAGTTTTTCCTTCCACCATTTTTCTTCGTTTTTCCATCTGACGAAAAGAAGCAGCAGTGGTCAGTGAACCATTTTTCATCCTTCACTGGGAAAACTCCGTTTTCCTACTTTTTTTGTGAAGGTATTGTTAGATGGTGTCCTTTTTTAACCTCTCTCGCTCTCTGAGGAATCTCAACAAGGCCACGAATAAACGGACAAGAACGATGTCGTCGTCCATCAGGGAAATGTGGCATCAAAAGTTTTCTGGTCGGCGAGTAAGATGGGATGAAGATTTTTTTGTTTGGTGGCCTTCATTAGGATAAGGTTATGTTGAGCAAACTTTTTGTCTGCTAAGCGTGGAGAAAATAAGGACAACGAACTGTAATTCTTAAGCAGCATTCCACCTTAAAATGGTTTTTTTTTTTTTTTTTATTTATTCAAATTTCTTTTCCATGTACATTCATTCAGTTAAAATATTATTGAGTGTCCAATCACAAACGATGACTTTTCACCTCAATTTTAAATACTAGCAACTTTCATTTATTCATGAAATATTGTAGCTTTCGCTATTCAGTGATTTCAAATGTAGGAGGTCCTACATGTACAAAAGGGAAAAGGGATACCTTAAAACTAACTTATAAACTATATAAAGAGCGGATCAATGCAGCTGAAGACTGCAATGATTTTTGTCGAAATGCATCAATTATCTTATTGGACATAACATCCAAAGTGTCAACTTCGGCTAATTGATGAAGTTCACTGGTGCTGAACCAGGGAGGAAGTTTCAGAATCATTTTCAGAATTTTGTTCTGAATCCTCTGAAGTTTTTTCTTCCTGGTTAAGCAACAGCTTGTCCAGATCGGCACAGCATAAAGCATGGCAGGTCTGAAAATTTGTTTATAAATTAACAGTTTATTCTTGAGACAAAGTCTAGAATTCCTGTTTATAAGTGGATACAAACATTTAATATATTTGTTACATTTAACCTGGATACTTTCAATGTGATCCTTGTAAGTAAGGTTTTTGTCAAAACCAAGTCCAAGATATTTCACTTGATCCTCCCACTTTAAATTTACCTCATTCATCTTTATAATGTGATGACTTTTTGGTTTAAGAAAATCAGCCCTTGGTTTGTGAGGGAAAATAATAAGTTGAGTTTTTGCAGCATTTGGAGTAATTTTCCATTCTTTCAAATAAGAATTGAAAATATCCAAGCTTTTTTGTAATCTTCTTGTGATGACACGAAGGCTTCTGCCTTTGGCGGAGATGCTTGTGTCATCAGCAAAAAGTGATTTCTGACATCCTGGGGGCAAATCAGGCAAGTCAGAAGTAAAAATATTGTATAAAATTGGACCCAAAATGCTTCCTTGAGGGACGCCAGCACGTACAGGTAGTTGATCAGATTTGCTATTCTGATAACATACCTGCAGAGTACGATCCGTCAAATAATTTTGAATAATTTTAACGATATAAATCGGAAAATTAAACCTTTTCAATTTCGCAATCAAACCTTTATGCCAAACACTGTCAAATGCTTTTTCTATGTCTAGAAGAGCAGCGCCAGTAGAATAGCCCTCAGATTTGTTGCTTCGAATTAAATTTGAAACTCTCAACAACTGATGAGTAGTTGAATGCCCAAGGCGAAATCCGAACTGCTCATCAGCGAAAATTGAATTTTCATTAATGTGCGTCATCATTCTATTAAGAATTATTCTTTCGAATAATTTACTAATAGATGAATGCAAACTAATGGGCCGATAGCTTGAGGCTTCAGCAGGATTTTTATCCGGTTTCAAAATCGGAATTACTTTGGCATTTTTCCAACTACTGGGGAAATATGCCAAATCAAAACATTTGTTGAAAATTTTGACCAAGCTACTTAAAGTTGCTTCTGGTAATTTTTTAATTTAAATGTAAAAAATGCCATCCTCACCAGGGGCTTTCATATTTTTAAATTTTTTGATAATAGATTTCATTTCATTCAGATCCGTATTAAAAACTTCATCTGATGAAAATTCTTGTTCAACAATATTCTGAAATTCTATTGAAATTTGATTTTCAATAGGACTCAAAACATTCAAGTTGAAATTATGGGCACTCTCAAACTGCTGAGCAAGTTTTTGAGCTTTCTCTCCATTAGTTAATAGAATATTATCACCATCTTTTAAAGAAGGGATTGGTTTTTGAGGTTTCTTAAGAACCTTCACCTTAAAATGGTGTGAATCAATTTAACATTGCTATGATTGAAATATTCATAAAACAAATGATTAATTTTATAAAGGTACAAAAATAGTTGGGCAATTCATTTCTATGACAAAAGCACAAAATCGATTGAAATATGCTTTGCTGTTATTATTGATATCAAATGATGTATTTTTTTGCAAAAAGCTTGACTAAACTTTTTGAGGATTAGATTTCCTTTTTTTAAGAGCATTCTATTTTATAACAGAATGTTAACTTTAAAATTTTAAATACATATTAAATAGTGACAAGTTTAATCGATTTATGTTGAATTTTTCATAATTATTTATTGTTTTTTTTTAATTGATTTGAACATCATTCAGAAACAATTAAATTTTGAAACATTAACAAGGAAAAAGCATACCATTATATAAATAATGGAAGAAATAAAAATGTTAAAAAAGAACTGAAATTAACTACAAGCGGAAGAGGGTATATTATATAAGGAATAACAGATACCAAAATTATGTGATGTATTCAAGGTTTTTAATCGATAAAATTATCGTCGATAATATTATCGTCTGGCGATAACGGTAATGGTTGTCGCTATCTCTGGGACGATAACGATAATCTAATTTTTTAAATCCTTCAAAAATCGGTTGATTCAACCATATCACGTAAAATTTTGATTGCTTTCACTAAAAATATATTTGTTGATAATGTAGTAAGTTTCAAAGTATAATTATGTAATCAAAATTGTTCACAAAATAGCGTAGTATTCGTAAATACTCAAATTTTCATAATTTGCAACATGAGTTCAAACAAATTGGAATTTTGCATGCTTTTCAATTAAATGAAATTTTTTATGGAAAACACAAAAAAAGTACAAAATACCCTTTTTTCGAAAATATTCCATTTTTTTAAATATGCAATATCGGTATGCTTTATATCATACACAATTTTGCGTCGTTCGATACCTATACTAAAAATTTAAGAAAACTTGAGTATTTGCGAAAAAACGGCATTTTTCGAAAATTTTAGTATTTTACAAAAAAAAAACTCGAATCAAGTGAAAAAGCAAACAAAATCTCGCTTCGTTTGATATCCATATTGCAAATTCAAAAAAATATTTTCGAAAAAAACGATATTTTGTGAATAATTTTTAAAAAACATTTTATTTTAAAATAAACAAGATTTTCAAAAAATATATTTTTAGTGAAAGCGTTGAATATTGAACGTGATATGGTTGTTTTAATCGATTTTAGAATAAATAATACGTAGCGATATGAAAATTTCCTAAATCTTTCCTTCTAAGACTTAAGGGGTTACATACTTGTAAATCGGCAAAAATGGCAGCTGTTGGTTTGAGCACATACTTTAGCTCAATTTTTTGTATTTTAGTCTTCAAATGTTAGGATTGATTCAAGACTTCGAAATTATTTTCATATTTCTTTCATTAATTTTTTTTAATTGGGTTTTTTAAATATTTTAATTGTAATTGTTATTTAAATTTTATTGAAACGATATACTGTTAGTTAACACTGTGTATCAGGGCAAATAATAATTGTAGTCATTATCGATTGCAAATTAGAACATAAAAATTACTCAAACTTGGATATTAAAAAAAAAGAAAATTATTACTAGGCCAAAACAGAGTTAAATTCCGGGTGGCAACCAGATTTTAGTTTTTGACTTTACTTTTTTTTTCAAATTATCTCCTGAAATCAAATGAAATTCGCCCGGATGGATGTTATTTTTTTGTTTTGTTTTTTATATACATATATACAGCAATTCCCCACGAAAACAGCATGGAAAAAAACAAAAGTGCTCGGATCGGGCTCAAAATTTTTCTGGGGGTTCCCTGGCCGAAATAATTAGACCCGTATTTTTTTGTTTGGCCATTAGGGTGACCTACGCCGTGTTAGGGTGGTCTGAAAAATGGCCATTTTCGTCGATTTTCGCAAAAACCACTTTTTTCGAAAAATCATAACTCCTCGCCATTTTAACCGATTTCAATTGTCTTATACGCAAACGAAAGGTGATAAGTTGGCCTTTCAAAGAAAAATAATAAGAAGTTTCAAAAATCTAGCCTAACATATGAAAAGGGCGTATGCAACTTTAAAATGTCGTTTTGACAGTGTCTGGACCAAAGAGCCTATGTCTGGAAATAATTTTATCGGATTCTCCGGACATTTTTACATAATATACTAAAAAATGGGAGGAGTTCATTAACAGGATTCCGAGATATGATTTTTTGAAAATAAAATCCGTGTTTTTTGACGCGCCGCGCGCAAAAACCGGAGAATGACGAAATTGGCAAAAAATCAACTTTTTTCACTAAAACTGCGATAACTTTAAAATTTCAGCGATGACCCATACATTCTCCGGTTTTTGCGCGCGGCGCGTCTGAAAACACGGATTTTATTTTCAAAAAATCATATCTCGGAATCCTGTTAATGAACTCCTCCCATTTTTTAGTATGTTATGTAAAAATGTCCGGGGAATCTGATAAAATTATTTCCAGACATAGGCTCTTTGGTCCAGACACCGTCAAAACGGCATTTTAAAGTTGCATACGCCCTTTTCATATGTTAGGCTAGATTTTTGAAACTTCTTATTATTTTTCCTTGAAAGGCCAACTTATCACCTTTCATTTGCGTATAAGACAATTGAAATCGGTTGAAATGGCGAGGAGTTATGATTTTTCGAAAAAAGTGGTTTTTGCGAAAATCGACGAAAATGGCCATTTTTCAGACCACCCTAACACGGCGTAGGTCACCCTAATGGCCAAACAAAAAAATACGGGTCTAATTATTTCGGCCAGGGAACCCCCAGAAAAATTTTGAGCCCGATCCGAGCACTTTTGTTTTTTTCCATGCTGTTTTCGTGGGGAATTGCTGTATATATATATATATATATATATAATTTGTGAGCATCAAAATACTTTTTTTTATGTGATCATTTGGAACAACTATTCAATCCAAAACCATAATTGCCATAAAGCTTGGGTATATTTTTATTTTCATGTCCTGAACTATTTCTAATCTCAAAATAAGTAAAACATTGTTTCGTTTCAAAGATTTTTTTTATTCCTGAATGGTAGTAAATGGCTATCAGAACGTTTAAAAAAACTTTTTTAATTTTTAATAATAAAATTTTCAAATTTTAAACCTGTGTAGGGAAGGGAAGAAAAAATCATCTTACAATGAGAATGAATTCAAAATTTCCCATGTTTGTCGCCCCAAAAACAGATGGTCATAAATGTTACTCACCTACACACGAAACACTTCCTTTGGGATATCAAATTTCAAATTTCTCCTTCAAGCATCATAAATTTAAAAACTTCCCAACTTGTTTGCGCTTTCACTAGCCACCCACGCCATCAGTCGACACTTACCAACACACAATCCTACCCTCCCACACACACTCGTTTCATGTTTCTTGTTTCGTTTTATAACAGACTCCTTCCGAAAAGTACTTTGCTCACACAAAACAGCCAAATTCGTTCAACGAAAGCGTCAGGCAACAACAACAAAAAAAAGGACGAAACTTGGCAAACAACAAAAGTTTACTCTTCTTCTCATCTTCTTCTTCTTTTTTCTCCTATTCTTCTCAACCAGACCCAGTGAGACTTGTATTAGAAAGCTTTTTTGCTTACCTTTTTTTCCCTCTCTCTTTTTTTGCTCGAGTACAAAACTTTTTTCCAGCCCGACGAGCCTGCCACATTGTGTGCTGTGTGGCTGCTGCCTAACGAGAAAAAGAGAGAGGATTTTTCCTTCCCCATTCATTTAAAAGTCCCGAACCCAACCCAACCCGACTCGACCATTGTGACGACTGCTTCTGATTGAGAGCGTTTCTCATGCTATTTGCTCACTTTTGTCCGTTCACTCATCACGTCTTGCAAATTTGCTTTCAATTGAGTGGTTAGTGTGGTTTAAGAAAAAGAATAATTTATTAGAGAGAAATTTAATTCCGTAACAATTTAGGTGTTCGTCTTCATTTCTGTTTGCCAAACTGATTTTAATTTGTGCTTTAAAATCATTTTCAAAAATATAATTATTTTAATGAATATTTAAAATACTAGCTACTTTTGGAGTTTACTGACTGCTGAAATGCCAATTATTCATCTTTAATTTAAGAAGGAGCTATTTTTATAAATTATTTTTAAGAAACATTGACAAAGTTATACTAGACGAATCAAACTATCATCTCAAAAATAACATTGAAAAGTACTCTGCAATTTCAATATTGTGCACCGTTTTCGAGTTAAATCCACTAAAATCGGTTTTTGTTGATAACGTGTAACTCATTATCAAGCTTGACCACGATTGAATGTATTCTTTTTGGAAAGATCATCATACAAGTTTCTATACAATTTAGGCAGCTGTCTATACAACACAGCAGTTAAAATATTCCAAGATCTGTATATTGAGAAAGGATTTTCTTATCAACTTGGTGTCTTTAACAAAGTTGCAGGTATTGTTTATGACCTCTAAAAAACTTGTTGCACCTTTACATTTATTTTAAAATTTGGCCAGATATTGAAATCTCGTTTTAAGACAAAAAATTGTATCTTTTGAGCTATGCCAGAATTTGTTGAAAATTCAATTAGCAGTGTTGCCAATTTAATTTATTGTTTTTGAAGATTGAAGAATAAAATGAGAAAATTTTTTTTACTATGTATTTTAATGTAAAATCAAATAAGTGATAAAATAATTGTTCAGTTTCTGTTCTATCGAAAAATAAAAGTTCAGCAAATTGTCTGACAATTTTCTTCAAAGATATTGGATTCTAAAAAAATATTCTAAGCTATACTTACAACTTTGCCAAATCAATCAGAAAAATCGTTCTCGAGATACATATTTTTGAATATTTTAACAAAATTGTATGAAAACTTGTAAGGATGATCTTATGATGCCAAAATTGCTTCACCCTGAGTGAATTTACATTAGAAAATCTTAAAAGATATAACAAGTTATGTCCACCAAATGAATGATTAAACTAGTTCTAAGAAAAGTAATGGATAAAACTATTTTTAATACTTTTTTTCGAAAATAAAATGTAAGCTCATTGATGAAATAGTTGTTCATACAACAAGTTGCACAGTAAAGGATTTTTTCAGCACGAGTCGTACATTTATCCAACGAGGTTCACCGAGTTGGATAAAAACGACGAGAGATGAAAAAATCAAGTTTTGCAACTATTTTCATACAACTTTTTTTTTGCAATTACGAAATACACTATTTTAACAGAATTATAAGTCAAATTTTCAATTACTTAGTAAATCAATCGTTTGAATAAAAATGTTGAAAAGGACCACTTTTCCAAAAACGTGCTGAAAAGTTCAACATTTCAGCATCCGTTTCAATGCTGAAAAGTAGAACTTTTTAGCAATTGTTTTGAATTCTGATTCTAATGATTTTTGGAATTGAAAAAAAGCTGTTTTGTCGTTTGAGAATGACAGGAAAAGTAAGTGACGGAATTGCAAAAATATATTTTTTTGCAATTCCGTCGTGAAACTACTTACTTTTCCTGTCATTCTTGAACGACGAAATAGCCTACTTTTCTGTACCAAAAATAACAGAATCGAATAGCAACACTTTTCAAAATAAATGCTGAAAAGTTCTACTTTTCAGCACTCAAATGGGTGCTGAAAAGTTGAACTTTTCAGCACTTGTTTCGAAAAGTAACACTTTTCAACATTTTTTTGATTTGTACGATTTATTGACAAAATACATGAAAATTTGACATAAAATTTCACTCAGTGTGTGTTTTTTGGAATTGCAAAAAATGTTGTATGGAACTCGTTGCAAAACTTGATTTTTTCAGCACTCTTCGTATTTATCCAACTCGGTGAACCTCGTTGGATAAATGTACGACTCGTGCTGAAAAAATCCTCTTTTTGCAACTTGTTGCATAAACTACTATTTTAATTCCGCTGTGAAACTGTCATCTTTTCCTGTCCTTCTGGTGAAACGAAACGGCCTACCTTTCCTGAACAAAAATAACTGAATGAAAAATTAAAACATTTCATTACCAGTGCTGAATAGATTTACTATTCAGCAATGAAATGGGTGCTGAAAAGTTGAACTTTTCAACACTACTATCGAAAAGTAACATTTTTCAATATTTTATGTTTTAAATGGTGAATTTACTAAACACATGAATATTTGACATAAAATTCCATTCAAGAAGCGTTTTTGAAATTGCATAAATGTTGTCAGCAACTTATTTGCAAAACATGACTTTTCAGCGCTTGTCTTTTTGTAACTTGAGCAATTCTCTACCAAAACCGGAAATGGATTTTATTTGTATTTTTTGATTTGGCTCAAACTTTGTGGGGGGCCTTCCCAATGACCAAAGAAGCTATTTTGTGTCATTGGTTCACCCATACAAGCCTCCATACAATTTTGGCAGCTGTCCATACAAAAATGGTATGTAAATATTCAAACAGCTGTAACTTTTGAGTGAATTTTCTGATCAATTTGGTGTCTTCGGCAAAGTTGTAGGTATTGTTGAGGACTTTTGAGAAAAAAAAAGGTACACGGAAAAAAAAATTGCAGATTTATTTATCAACTTTTTTTTCACTAAAACTCAATTTCCCAAAATACGTATTTTTTGATTTTCTAGATTTTTTTATATGTTTTAGGGGACAAAAATCCGCAACTTTTGAACCATAGAGAAACATGGTCAAAAAATCTGCCGCCGAGTTTTGAATTTTTGAAAAAATAGTGATTTTTGGAAAAAATCGAAATTTCATGCTAAAACAAATCTGACGTAATTTCGAAAAGTTCTTTACAGGTTTTTTTTTTGATAAAAGGCTCTGTTTTCAAGATATAGCCACCGAAAGTTTGATTTTAGCGATATATTTGCAGTTTTTCGATTTTCAAAAAGAGTGACCAAGAGTGACCATTTCCAAAAGTATTTTTTTTGGAAAAGTTCAGAAAATTTGCTATAAAATTGTCCAAGATGCATTGAAGATTGAACCTCTGGTTGCTGCTTTTCGGATCTTTCTGAAAAAATGTTTTAAAAAAGTTAATCAAGACTAACATATTAAATGGGCGTAATATTCAATGTTGGGCCATTTTAAAATGTTAGTCTTGATTTAAAAAAATTTAAATCACTTTTTTCGAAAAGATCGGAAAAATTCATGAATGTTTCATGTTTGAACATTGAAAATCGTACCATTAGTTGCTGAGATATCGACATTAAAAAACGGTTGGCTGTTTGGGTGAGACTTAGAAAAAATCAATTTTCGTGTTTCTTTTTGTTTAAGCCGCTGTGAATTTAAAAAAAATAAAATTTTTGTAAATTTTTAAAAATTAAATTAAATTTTAGAAATGGTCACTCTAGGTTACCATTTTCAAAAATCGAAAAACTGCAAATATATCGCTAAAATCAAACTTTCGGTGGCTATATCTTGAAAACGGAGCCTTTTATCAAAAAATCTGAAAAAAAATTTCGATTGGAAATTCAATTTTACATAAAAAATCACGTCAGATTTGTTTTTGTATAAAACTTAAATTTTTTCCCAAAAATTTCGATTTTTTCAAAAATTCATAACTCGGTGGCAGTTTTTGTGACCATGTTTCTCTATGGCTCAAAAGTTGCTGGTTTTTGTCCCCTAAAACATATCAAAAAATCTTGAAAATCAAATAATATGTATTTTGGGAAATTGAGTTTTTGTAAAAGAAAAGTTGATAAAAAATCTGCAATTTTTTTTCCCGTGTACCTATTTTTTCTCAATAGTCCTCAACAATACCTACAACTTTGTCGAAGACATCAAATTCATCAGAAAATTCATTCAAAAGTTACAGATATTCGAATATTTACGTACCATTTTTGTATGGACAGCTGCCAAAATTGTATGGAGACTTGTATGGGTGAACCTACGACACAAAATAGCTTCTTTGGTCATAGGGAAGGCCCCCACAAAGTTTGAGTCAAATAAAAAAATACAAAAAATAAAAATGGTCGAAATCGTCCGATTTCGTAGAGAGTAGCTCACTTGTTGCATAAACTACTATTTTACAATTCCTTTGTGAAACTATCAACATTCCCTGTCTTTCCGGAAAGACGAAATGGTCTTCTTTTCCATGCCAAAAACAGTGCTAAAAAGTTGAAAAATAGTGTATCGTTAAAATTTAGTATGAAACACTATTGCATTCCCTTCAAAGATCACCATTTGCCAGTCATTCCACAAGCGATAAAAATAAGCACATTTTCAGCATCATTGTCGGTTTTCAACTGTCGTTTCACGTTTTGCAACCGATGATTTCAATCGTCACTCTGGTATGCTCCTTTTTTCGTGCAACCCATTCCCAGATGGCAGCAATTTCAGTGATATGCTCTATACTGTTTCCCCCCGGTATGTACTTGACAGTCAATAAAAAGTCAACTTTGGAAAGCGTTTTCTTTTCTTGCGCTGAAATGTCGCACTTTTCTAGCTGCTTGAAACTGCAACCGACTGTCACAGGGGCGCAGCAAGGCAGCACTTTGCCACAAAACTTTATCGTCAATTCCGTCGTCTTCGACGTTCTTGGCGTCAAAAGCTGAGCCAGAACTGGTTCCGTATTTCTCCTTATTTCTTCTGGGGGACTTTTGGCAGTTTTTTTGTTGTTTTTTCAAGAACGTTCCCCGGTGGTCGATCGTGGCACATTTTTTTTCTATTTTCTTTTTTCAGTCGAGGAGAATTTTCAAAGTTTCTGTTTCTGATGCGACACTCAATACACAACTATTGGTATGAGAGTCATCTTGTTGATTTCACTTTATGGTAGTTCGGAGCTTGATTTGAACGTTCAAGTTTGAAGTTTGTTGGAGAGTTAAACATTTGTTCTGAACAATCGCAAACAACCGATATTTTGTGCATAAAATGAGACTAGCAAATCTACAAAACATCATGTCTTTCGATCGAAACAAGTTCAACACAACAGTAACCCCATTCTAGAAGCACATCAACCGTGACAATTATTTCCAATCTCGTTTCTGTTGTGTCCCCTGGAATTGCTTACCTATTGGGGAAACCTTTTTGTTTCGTACCCAATCAATGGTCCCTACTCCCAATTTATCTCAAGGCATTAATCAACTCTGGGATTTCGGTCCAGAGGGCCAGGGAAATTCGATCCCCAAAATGCCAACCCTCGTCCTCGGGTGAAATGAACTCCAGAGCGTTATTTTCAGAAATAGCAACGGTTGAATTAGTTCCTCAATGCAAACATAATGTGGGATATTTTCCTCATTATACAAAAAAAAAACGATTAAAATTAAAATTTATTTACGGCAACGGAAAAAGATCACTCAGCAAATGAGTTTTTATCCGGAAAACTTAGAAATTTCCTCATCCGTGTCCTCTTCCCACAATAAGGCCAATGTTTTCTTCCTGTGTCAACGAGAAAAATACCTCCACTTTCTCAGCTGAAGCTCCAGCGAAGGGCGAGGAAAATGGGCAAAATCTAATCAAAAAGAAATAAGGCATAATTGAGGACAATCTTAGCTCTCCCAGAAAAAAAAAAGCCAGAACAAAGTCGTTACCCAGTTGTCGTCGTTCCATTCCATTTCAACAACCAGCAGAAAGTGGAAATTTCACTTTCCCTCAATTTTTTACTGCCCAAAATGGCTGAACTTTTTCCCAGATTCCCCCGGCAAGGGGACACGCTTGGGCAGGATTTGGCGAGGCGGAATTTTCCTACCACCCAGCTAGTGGGAGGGCGAAAGCTCTGTTTATCTTTTGATTATGCCTCGGTCCGAATCGATCGGAGATTTTCGAGGGCTGCGGTCACACAAAACCGTCTTGTATAGTGTCACAAAACCGCAAGCCTTTTGGGTGGCTGATTGGCAAGCTTGTTGTTGTTCTGGTGATTTCCAATTGTGAAGCTTGCTGAATCGGAATTTTATGGCTCATTTGAGAAATACATTGGCAAACGATGCCAAAAGCTGTTTAAGCACGCTATTGATTTCTGAAGCAGGTTTGGGATTCAACAAGCTTGTTTGTTGCTGTTTAATGCTTTTCGGACAACAGACTGAAAAGGTCAAAATAAATGGGAAAATTAATTCCTTAATTTTTTTGTTGTTGTTTTTTTTTTGTTGTAGATATTGCTAACACTCAAGAGGAAAAAGCTGTACATGAAATAAAATAATTCCGATTTATGGTTATATTTTGGGTTTCCATGTAAAATTATCATTTAAACACTAAAATTCTGAAGCCTGATTTAGATTCAGCGGGCAAAATTACATGGAAAACATATATTTGGACAATTTTAGAATTTCGTTAGGGTGGTCTGATGTGGTTTTCAGTTGAAAAATATACTTTTTCAAATGAAGATTTTTCGCGTTTAAAGAAAAAATGCTTCTGAGATTTTTCAGCGTTTGTATTGCTGGATCTTCTCTTTCAAATGCAACCTGGTGCTTAAAATATAGCTTGCGCATTTGCGAGATATTTAAGTTTTAAATTTGCATCTCTTTTTACTTTAAAATGGCTGTTGCTTTCGACCCTTAAGTCAAAATTGACATGTCAAAAAATAAAAATGTTCCGAATATTTCTTTTCTCTTAAACTTAACCCTGAAGTTCTACGTTCAAAAACTGATGTTTGAAGGTTTGCTCAGATGCTTTCTATAGGAGAATGGAGAGACTTGATCCCCTTTTTTTGTATCGCACATAACTCTGTAAATTTCTCACAAAACTATGAACTTTTTGCATGAATTGAAAGCTTAAACATTCAACTATGTTTGGCTGATAAGGGTATTTCATCAGATAAACTCTTCGAATCATGCCAAGCGTTTTAAAAAAATATTTTAAACCGGCATTTTCAAAATGTTGAGGGTAATTTGATCCCCCTGTCAACATTTTGAAGAAATCTTAAGCAAAATGTTTCTTATTCATCCAAACTTTTAATTTTCTATAAGTTACAGCAAATTCACATTAAACCTGTACGTTTGTGTTCAAAATATAACAAGTTTAGCATGCAAAATATTTAAAAACTTAAAATTTTCTTTTTTAGTCCAAAATTGAGCATGTTTACAAAAGCTGGTAATTTTTATTTACAAAACTTTTGAAAAATGGTTCAAACTGCAGTAAGATATGTTCAACTATACTAAAGGAAACTTTGTACGAAAACCCAGCCCAATTTTTTAATCTTGAGGCTGATTCCAGTGACTGTAAAAATGCAGGGATTAAGTCTCCCTAAACGCTCTTTTTTTAACAATTGATTGTAAAAATAGTATGACGGTAAATCTAACGTCAAATGAGTAAGGATTTCGAGTTGATATGTTTATCAAACAATTCATGTATAAAAAATATTTTTTTTTTTAATAATTTTTGAGTGTTTTCAATACTTATCAAAACAAAGAAAAAAGATCTCTTGGAAATTTTTTGCAGCACTTTTTAGAAAAATGTGTGTAACTCAATCTAAACATTTTTTAATTTTTTTCTTTGTTTTCTACAATGAGTTTTAGTCAATTTCGCACAACTTTTTAGAACAAAGCTAATTGTTTTACCCACATGCTGACGAGATACAGGCTTGGGATCAAGTGTCCCCGGGGATCAAGTCTCCCCACTCTCCCCTAAATTTGGCCATATTACGGCGCAGATTACGAGATAAAATTTTGGTGTCTTCGACAAAGTTGCTTAATTTGGCAAGCCCAACAACTTTCTAGATGAATAAAAAATCCCAAAAATATTCCTTTAAAGTTAGATTTTCAAAATCACCCTAATCGTGAACCACCATAATTTTCAACCAAAAGTTGCCCCTTTCCATTTGCAGCAAATGTCCCCAATACTAAACTTTAAAACAAAATAATGTTTAGAAACAAAACTCTATTTTTCAAGAAATAAATTTTCAGAATAAAAGTTGTTGTTTTTAATTTTAGAAGTTTTTTTTAAGTAACCTAAGTTTGTATCTAAGTGGATTTTTTCCATCAAATCCAAATCTGCTCTAAAAAGTCACAATTTTCAATGAAGTTGAACTCTTGAAGAATAAATGCAAATCTCTGCAAAACTTTGTACAACATTATTTTATGCTTAAAAATAACCCTACAAAATAACACAAAAAAACACAATTAAAATGAAAATTTGCTGTTCTTAATGCAAAAAATGACATCGCTGGGTTATTGCTGATTCGAGAACATTGATTTTTTCATAAAATAACTAGTTTCATGTTTTTTATCTGTTGAGTAATGAGAAATGGCATCGATTTTAATTTTTTTCAATTCTTTATTAATGAAAAATACTTTTTTTTAATTCGTGCACCATCCAATTGAACGCCCGATTTTACGCAAAAATCCCTTGGACACTAAATTTCTACCTCTTCATAGTTTCGAGCTACAAAGCCCTGAAAAACGTGTCTTTGTAAAAATCTGGAAAAATGAAAGGGGTCGTAGCGATCCTCAGTCACGAGATATCGAAAAATGGACCTCAGATTCGTGATCAAGGACCAAAACCATCCTTAATAGCAAAGTTTCATGGAAATCGATGAACAGTTAGAAAGAAAAATTTATAATGTATGGATGTTTGAAAGCCGATGCCTTATTTCAGAGTTTTCTTAATATGAGGTTTTGTGTTTGCTCAAAGCTTTTAAAAAAAATTCAATGTCTGTCATTCTACACACAAGATTGTATTAAAAAATTGGAATGCTTAATGAAATCCAAATTTCAATCTCTCAATGTGAAAAATTTCGGAAGGAAGAATTTTGAATTTTTAATATCCTTCTCTTATTAAAATTGAAAGTTCAAAACCCAAGCCCTGCACCTCTACCAGTAAATCAAACTTAATGAAAGAGCAATATCCTCTCTTGCGGAAAACACAATTTTTTGCATACCTGGAAGGAGCCATTAGTGCCGGTCATTGTATCTTCTCTCCGCTGTGCGACCACTAATTCTCAACTGCAGCCTAATGCATTATTACGATGCCAACATAAAGCTCGACCACGCAAGCCATTTGTCGTAAGTTAGCATTAAAAGTTTTTTTTCTCCTGCTTCTTCCTCGCCAATTTCGTCATGCAAAACTTCGACGCCGTTACCGTAACCGTTACACTTTTGCCACAAAGTTTGGCCGTTATTTTCGCTTGTCCTCCGGCCCGGTGTGTTGTTGGCCCCGGCGCTGGACGCGATGATTACGCGGAATAATGGAACCGACAGGCACGAAATAATAAATAGCTTAATATATTTCCCTTCCGTTCCAGCGATTCGTACCTAACGACTCCGGCGGAGTTGGGCTGGGGGTGCTTATATTATATATTTTTTTAAATTTCACACTGTGTGTTTGATGATCTTAAAATTATGTTTTGAAAGAAAATATTTTTGTAAAAATTTGAGTCTTCAAAGAAAAATTTCGAAATCATTTTGAGCATCCCAACTTCCCAGTGGTCGACACCGACTGTGTCGTTACGGTGACTCTGATTGCCGCCCTTCCGGGTGGTCTCTCGCCCGGCAGGCAGGCAGGCCAATAACGGGGGTAATAATAACAGGACCACAGCGGAATCCACGCGGATCCGGATTTGGACCAGTGGCGATGGCCGTCATCGGGCGAGGTTTGCGCTGGCCAGACTTGGGGTTGGTGATGTGGCTTTCAGCAAAGGAAACGTCGGAAAATTGGCAACTGGGTTGAACATTGTGTTTGCTTACATGTGTAGAAACATGAGAAATTGTCATCTTGAAGTGATTCTCCTAGCAGTCATGAAAAATAGAAGAAACCAGTTGAAATTCAAACTTGGATTAAGACTGTGACGCTTAAATTGGTCATGCTTGACTTGACTTGATCTGCTGACTTGGATTTCTTTCTTGGCTTCATACATGGACTATAATTTTGTCTCTTAACTTGGATTTCTGTTTTGGACTTCTAATTGAATTGTTTACGGACGTGGAATTCTGATTAGCTTTTTAGAATCGAACTCCTGAATTAAACACCTTAGTTTATCTGGATCAACTGACTTGCACGTTTAATATGGTTTTTGGACTTGAACTCTTGGATTGATTTTCTGACTTCGTTTTCTGGCCAACTTACTACATCTTTTAACAATGTTTTTGGTATTTGAAGTCGTTTTTCAAACTTTTTAACCATGCCTTCTTGACATGTTCTTTGGAATACTTTCTGAACTTTATCACTACGTCCTTTGTTTTTTTAGTTCTAACGTACACAGCCTGCCCGTTTTGTCTTATTTCTGATTTAGGGGGTCTGAACTGAACTTATGACTTTGTCTTCAAAATTGAAATTCTGACATAGTTTTTTGGCTTTAGCTTCTAACAGAGACTTTTGAACTGGTCTTCTGACTTGAATTTCCTACTTGTTTGTTGGACTTCTTTCTGAATTGTATGACAAGGACCTTTGACTTTTACTTCTGACTTGGACCATTGATTGGGGGTTTTGACTTAAACACTTTGTCTTCTAAATCGGCCGATTTTCACATTTTTTATAATTATTTGGCTTTAACTTTGAGGGGTTTTCACTATGAACAAAGAAGCCATTTTGTGACATTGGTTCACTCATACAAATCTTTTGGCAGCTGTTAATACAAAAATAGTATGTAAATATTCGAAAATCTGTAACTTTTCACGGAATTTTTTGATTGTCTTCGGCAAAGTTGTAGGTATTGATGAGGACTATTCAGGGGAATAGGTTAACGGAAAAAAAATATGGTGATTTTTTTATTAACATTTTATTTTCCAAAAATCCAATTTCCCAAAACGCATAAATTTTTAATTTTTGGTTTTTTTTTATTTTCTAGGGGACAAAATCCCGCACCTATGGACCAAAATTTTACCGACGAGTTAAGATTTTTTTTTTAAATGTTTTTCTTGTAAAAAAAAATAATTTCGTATTTAAAACTTTTTGACTTCATTTTTTATGTAAAATCGTATTTGCAATCTAAAAGTACTTTACCATTTTTTGGTTAAGTGAATCGTTTTCAAAATAAACTTATTCCCGGTTAAATTTTGTCCCGAAAACTCCGGGTTTTTAACTTTCAAAACTAGTGTTCATGATTGTCCATTCTTTGAAAATATTAAGTCTCACCTAAACAATTCTCCATTTTCTAATATCGATATCTCAGCAACTAAAGGTCAGATAATGTTAAAAAATGATACATTCGTTAAATTTTCCGATCCCTTAGAAATTTTGTATTTATTTATTTTTTGAATCAAGATTAACACTTCAAAAGGGTCAAACATTTAATATTACGCCCTTTTAAAATGTTATTCTTGAATTATTAAAATAAAAGTTTTCGAAAAGATCGAAAAATTTTACGAATGTTTTATAATTTAATATTGAAAATTGGACCATTCGTTGCTGAGACATCGACAATAGAAATTGGAGGGTTATTTGGGAAAGACTTAAAAAACTTGGGTCTCTTGGCGCAGGGGTAGCGGCTTCGGCTGCCGATCCCGATGATGCTATGAGACGCGGGTTCGATTCCCGCCTTATCCACTGAGCTTCTATCGGATGGTGAAGTAAAACGTCGGTCCCGGTTTCTCCTGTCTCGTCAGAGGCGCTGGAGCAGAAATCCCACGTTAGAGGAAGACCATGCCCCGGGGGGCGTAGTGCCAATAGTTTCGTTTTTTAAAAAACTTCATTTTCCTGTTTATTATTCTTTGAGCCTTTTCTTAACTATAAAATTTTTTCAAAACTTTTCGAAAACAAATATTTTCAGGAATGGACAATCATGGCCACAATTTAAAAAATAAAAAAAAAACTGAAATTATTGGATAAAATTTAACGTTTAATGGTTTTATTTTGAAAACGGTGCACTTATTTAAAAAATTGAAAAGGGGGCATCCATAAACCACGTGGACAGATTAGGGAGGATTGTCTACGCTCCATACAAAAAAAGATTTTAATTGTATGTAAATTGTCCACGATGGGGGGGAGGGTTGAGATTGCCGATTGCAAATCCGATTTTACACCCAAAATTCAGAATCGAGATAATCGTTCTCTCAAAATTTATTCAGGGCTCGGTGCCAAAATCGATAGAATAATGGTACTAACTCACACCATCATAACAAATGAGTTCATTCGTTAGTTGAATCAATAAATCTCCAACAAGTGTCATACATCGACTTCTGACTTCTTCTTGGTCACCAAGCTGTGGTGGCCGAGGCAGCTAAGTCATTGGATTGGTTTGTCAAAGGTCTCTGGTTCGATTCCCGTTGTCGACACTTTTGGTTTTTTGTTTGACGGATGAACTTTTTTTGCAAATGAACCTCGAGAGAATAGTTCTATCGCCCATCTCGAGCTGTGTTCTCTGCGTCCGTGAATGGTACCACTATTATCTCGACTCGAGACCATCATTCTCTCGGACTAGCGCTGCCAGTTTTGGGTGTACATAAAAAAATGAGGTCGAAAAATTCTGACTCGTACCCCAGATATCTAGCTTGGACTTTTGAATTTGACCTCGGACTTGTCTTCAGACTTGTTCTTCAAACATCATACTTGGCATTATGATTAGTTCCTATAATTTGAAGGTTGACTTGTGCTTCTGTTTTCTGACTAGGTGTTCTGACTTTGTCTTCTTAATTAGATTTCTTATTTGGAATTTAGACTTGAACTTCTCACTTTTGACTCATCCTTCAGACTTTTTACTTGGCCAAGTCAATTGAATTAGTTAGTTGTCAAAGTTTGTAGTCTAAAAAGTACAACTTTCATTCTCAAGACCATGAATTTAAATTCTGACTTGGGATTCATACTTGAATTTATTTGACTACTGACTAAGACTTCTGACTAGGTCTTTTAATTCGCGTTTTTTTTTTTTGACGTATGATTAGTACATCTAACATGAAGGTTTTTATTGTCATTCTATCTTAGTCAACCATCTTTGTTTTCCGACTTGGTAATCAGACTTTGACTTTTGACTTTATCTTCAAACTTGGACTTTTCACTTCTTATTCTAAACATTTCTTCTGAACTGGTAGTCCTAATTGGATTTTTGATTTAAGCTATGGGATCGAACTTCGGACTTGGTTTTTTGACTTGATCTACTGACTTGAAGTCTGACTACAATTTCTGACAAACTTTCCAGTCTCGAGCTCCTGAACTAGTCGTTTGACTAGGATTTATTGCTTGAACAAACGTTTTTTTTTTTGAGTGTCAAACTGTCAAACTAAACATTGCATGAGTCATGCGTTAAGTTATCAAACTACTTTTTCTAAACAACTATCTTTTGGTCCGTAAAATCCTACGACATTCTCATCTTCATCATTCTGCTCCAATTTCCTCTCGAGTGGAAGCGAAGCGATAGCAGATGATTCCAGTGTTCACATAAAATGCACACAATTTCTGCGAGGCATCGCGAGTCTACTCCGGCCAGCAACTCAACTTCTGGGGAACTCAAGTAGTGTCTTTGCAAAAAGCAACCGCCTCACGGATGCACTGCATGTCTGCACCCCTACTTTTGAGTAGGTGAATCTTTCCGGTATGCGCACTTTTTGAAGAGATTCGCACCGCCTTCAGGACGAAAGCTGGCGGTTTGCACTGAAACAAATATGATTAAAAAATTGAAAAGTTTACAAAAAATAGATCAATTTGAAAATTTTATTTCAAAACATAAAGAAATTTCAGAAAACGAGAAATTGTACTTTTTTTAACTGTGCTGATCCTGAATAAATAGCTCATGCTCGCGTGGGCAAACACTCTGATGATGCTGGTTCCAAAGGGTCCTTGTGGGCTAAGAAGCGGAAGCTGCAACATGATAGTACCACTTCCACTGTGTGCAGCGTAACCGGGAGCCCGGGTGCTCTGAGAAGTACAGTCTACTAGTTGGCATCATCGTAGCAAAATATGGTCGGGATTTGGAAGGAAAATTGGAACGATTGAATAATTGAGCTGTTATAAATTTAAACAACTAAATTGATGTATTTTTTAAACTAGCTTTAGGAAGACTTTGATGCTGTAATTAGAGCGAATTTAGTTGCACTTTTAGCACATTCTTTATAAATAAATCTTGCTTCTTTTACTAAGCTTTCTCCCAATCTTTCCGCTTCAATATCTCTGCAATTCACTTTCACTTCTTCCCTTTTCCATTTTTTTCCCCTAGAATCCACAACACTTTTTAACAAATTGGCAATCCCTCAAACAAAAACAAAAAAAAAACTCATTAGTTCAACCCCCAAAATCATGTATTTGTTTCTGTTTCATTCCAGGTACGTATCAAAACCAAAAAACCCATTTTCATTCCTCTACCGGTTGCCGGTAAGTTCCACACCAACCGAAATCTCAAAGCCCACCCACCATTGATTTACTGAGTGTCACCAAAGTTCACAAGGGAGCGTGTCACGTTCCAGTGCGGGGTTTTTTCTCTACCAATTATAATTAAGGGTTTTGCGTTGGAAAAGCAGTTGTCGATATAATTGGAAAGCTAGCTGACGAAGGGGGCGTGAAAGTGCCGGGCAAAGTCACGTTCCTGGTGCAGTGTATTGAAGGAAATGCGGGTTGGGAGGTTGGGTATCGGATAATTATAATTATGGCTTCTTGGAGTTTAGGTTTTCTGATGAAATTGTTTATAATGAAAACTGAACAAATAAAACTTTATAATCCAAAAATTTTGAGTTAATGTTTCCATTCGTTAAAAGTGCAATTGCTCCATACACCTGAATGAATTCCTTCGTGGTTCTCAAATTCATGAACACAATTCACAATTTTGAGAGTTGACTCTTTCCGTGCATAGCTGTATTGTTAAACTTACAATTTTTGTGGATTTTGTGGAACATTCACACATTTTTTTCGGATTAAAAGTTTCATTGGTTCAGTTTTGAAGGAAACGGATTTTTGTTAGTTCCTGAGTTGGAACTATATATTTTTTTTAAATCTTAATACTTACTTCTTTTACTGTGTATGTGTAGGTGCATTTCTGTGCAATTTCGTCTAAAATTGAAGTTTATCAGTCATACAAATGTATTAAAAATTGTTTTTATGTATTTGAAGATTAACGAAATATGTTTCGTTTGGTATTTTAACAGTATATTAATTAATTGATTTTTTTAAGTCTGTACACTGTCTGTCTGTCTATCTTTAGAAATTAATTATAAAGTTCGAAAAATGTGGAATTTAGCATAGCATTGGTGTCTACCCGTAGCTGCTACTTCGTTATTGACCAGGACCCCCAAACATTGCTCCGTGGACCACAGATGAAAAGTAGGAACCAATCATCACCCCTTCGCAATTTTCAAAGGTCCCTATCGTGCTGATCAATACCGACGCCGGCCACGACCAGTGGTAAGACACGGGGAAGTGGATGGGAATGTTAGCCGATACTTGAGTGATGGGACCGCCAAATCGACTGCGTCTCCGACAAAGTATCACATGAGTTTTGAGGGGTTAGTAAGATGGGTATGAGGTCAGGATTCACTGTGGTAGGTGATGCGACCATGAGCAATTTGTTTATCGGTTGAAATTTTAAAAATCTTAGGCAGCCGGCTGCGGAAAGATACCTATCTAGGGATTTAAATATAGTATTAATTCGACCGCGATTCTCCAGAAATTCTCCGTCGGCGTGCCTTCCGATCAACGGTGATGTAGGAAGGGCTTCATTCATTAAAATTATTTTATATCATAAGCCTTAAAACATATCCGTCGACGTGCCTTCCGATCCTCGATGATATGGAAAGGACTTAATCCAGCAATACGACTTGCTTGTCTCAAAAAACAAAAATCGGATCGTTTCTATCGAAAACTATATATAGAGAACAAAAATAAAATTCATCGGCCAACGAACGCGCGAACAAAAAATAAATGAAAAAAAGAAGAAGAAGAAATCCAATCACCCCATGTACACAAATAGCGACACAAAAGTGACGGAAAATAACACGAAAAAACAGGACTGAGCGTCCACACAGGCACTACTCAGTTTTTGGACTCTCCCAGGCGGATTTGTGTCGAAAAAATCGCATTTTTTCGAAACTTTTTTCAGAAATATTCATTTAATTTAGGGTAGCCTATTTTTCCAGCAAAACCAACACATGCAGCTTGTAGGAAATTTCATGGCGAACATTTTTTCCTCTGAGAAAATGCAATTTCGATACTCCAGAGCCGAGATATTTGAGTTTTAGTGAGGAAAAAAGTGCCAATTTTCCAGTTCGAAAAATGTGGAATTTGAACTAAAATTTGCCAAACTTTTTATCAATCATTCAGATTTTTAAAATGTATTTAGCTTAAATTGATTTTTCAAAGTAAAGAATGCATTCCCAACGGATTTTTTTACAAAATTCATAAATTACAAGTTCCTACTTGTAAGCAGCTGTAATGAACCACAATTTATTCGCTGAAAACCCAGTCAGCCCTCTCTACCAATTATTTTTTAAACACATTTAAACTGCCAAACATTCAATATTACGCCCTTTTAAAATGTTAGTCTTGGTTTAAAAATATTTTTTTCGAAAAGATCGGAAAATTTCACGACTGTTTCATGTTTTAACATTGTAAATCGGACCATTAGTTCCTGAGATATCGACATTGGAAAATAGTGTGTTGTTTGGGTGGGACTTCGATCAATTTTTCGATTTTATGAAAAAATCAGTATTGATTCAATTTTTTTATAACTCGCTCAAAGATTTTTTACACAACCGGGAAATTTCTGAAAAGTTGGCAATTGATGTCCTTTAAAACATATAAAAAAATAAAAATAGTGTTTTTTTTTGCAAATCAAGTTTAAGTGACAAAAAATTAAATAAAAAATCCTCCAAATTTTTTTTACCGTGCATCATTTTTTTCAGTGTAGTTCAAATCAATACCTACAACTTTGCCGAAGACACAAAATCGATCAATAAATTCCTTCAAAAGATACAGATTTTTGAATTTTCATACATCATTTTTGTATGGCCAGCTGCCAAATTTGTATGGAAAATTATATGGACAAACTAATGATGCAAAATGGCTTCTTTGGGCATACCGAAGACACCAAAAAAGTTTCAGTCGGATTAAAAAATACAAAAATTAAAATTTAAGAAAAAAGACCGATTTCGTAGAGCATTGCTCAAATAACTAAAACTATATAAGCATATGATTTTTTTATTGGTGCATGCATTTATTTATATTAATAATAATTATGAAATTTATATTTATCAAAGAAGAGAAAAGTTCATTCTTTTGGATATCAATTGATTAATTATATTTTTTTTAATTTTTCTCTTATTACCAGAAAATATCGACAAATTAAGTTGTTATATTCAAAATACCGTAAACCAAGGTGCCTTTTGTAGGATTTCTATTTTTTGATATTTTCCAACTGGTATAGTTTTTTCCGAGGTTAAACTAGTACAAAATTGTTTAAAGTATGTATCTACCCTTTATAAAAATTTGCCGAAAAAATAAAGGGGTAAAAAAATAATGTTCAAAAAAGTTCTAAATTTGAATGGAAATTAAAGAGCAATTAGCTTAAACCAATTTAAAATAAATTCCCCTAAGTTTAGAATCATTTTAAGCATGTATGATTTTTTTTTAATCTTCTCGATTTGAAAATCTAAAATTTTTCAATGTTTAGCACCGCAAAAAAAAAATTTTTGTATTTTCGTTTTTGTCATGGGTAATTCTCTACCAACTCACACGAAATCGGGAAAAGTTGCTCCGACCCCTCTTCGATTTGCGTGAAACTTTGTCCTAAGGGGTAACTTTTGTCCCTGATTACGAATCCGAAGTCCGTTTTTTGATACCTCGTGACGGAGGGGCGGTACGACCCCTTCAATTTTTGAACATGCGAAAAAAGAGGTGTTTTTCAATAATTTGCAGCCTGAAACGGTGTTGAGATAGATATTTGGTATCAAAGGGACTTTTTTGTAAAAACTGTTTTTCGTAAAATCGCGATAACTCGTGATGTTTACAAGCAAACTCCTTATGTCTACATATTAAATTTTTTTTTATTGTCTGCTCTACAACTTTGTAGAGCATTGTTACACTCTAAAAAATAACCCTGCAAAGTTAGAAAAAACACGAAATTTCAAAATGAAAAATTTTGTTCTAAATGAAAAAATGACGCTTCCGGGTTAATGTAGATTCGAAAAGTACTAAATTTTCCATAAAATGACATGTTCCAAATTTTTTTACAGTCGAGTAACGGAAAATGGAAGAATTTTTAAAACTTTTTTAGTGTTTTTTGATGAAAATTACATTTTTCGGAATTCTGAGTACGCCATCAAATCAGACGTCTTATTTTACATAAAAGTCCCTTTGACACCAAATTTCTATCTCATCACCGTTTCAGGCTGCAAATTATTGAAAAACACCTCTTTTTTCGCATGTTTAAAAATGGAAGGGGTCGTACCACCCCTCCGTCACGAGATATCAAAAAACGGACCTCGGATTCGTGATCAGGGACAAAAGTTACCCCATAAGACAAAGTTTCACGCAAATCGAAGAGGGGTCGGGGCAACTGCTGTGTGAGTTGGCGGAGAATTACCCTCATATCTTACATTTTTTGAAAACTAATCAATGCAAAACAACAGAACTAATGTTAAATGTATTTTAAAACACTTTTTGCATTCATATGTTCAGACTTTGGCTTCTTATTTCAATATTTATATTTTTTATTTCATGCCCTCTTTACTTTTCAGCACTTGTTTCGAAAAGTAATACTTTTCAACATTTTTTTGATTTAAAAGATTTATTGACAAAATACATGATAAATTTTACATAAAATTTCACTCAGTGTGTGTTTTTTGGAGTTGCAAAAAATGTTGTATGGAACTCGTTGCAAAACTTGATTTTTTCAGCACTCTTCGTATTTATCCAACTCGGTGAACCTCGTTGGATAAATGTACGACTCGTGCTGAAAAAATTTTCTTTTTGCAACTTGTTGCATAAACTACTTTTAGTTTATTAAGTTTTAAAAAGCTTTTTAACAAAATACATAGAAGCTTTACGTAAAATTGTTTAAAAAGTTAGATTTTTTCCTGAGTTTTGTTTATTAAACTTTCGATGCATATTGCATTTTGAACTGAATTCCAAGCATTTATCAATAGTTTTCTCATTTTAAATGTAATTTGTTCTACTGAAAATGTCTGTTAATTGGGTTATTTTATTTAATTATGTTAACAATGCACATGAATTTTATTATTCACAAACTTCATTCACTTTCTTCTACTTAAAAATTTTCTAAAGGTTTTTTTATGTTCAGTGAGAAAATCATGACACTTTGAGAATATTAAAATAGTGCTGTTAAAGAACATTTTCTTAATAATAGTTAACTAACTTTTTAAACTTTTTCAAGAATTTATGAAAATTTCTTCCAGAAATACTTTAAACTCTTCTCTACCATAGCCATTATGATTCCAAACCGATACCATTCCGTAAGTATTTAATTTGTACTCTTAATTTTGCTGAAAATTCTCAAACTTTTCAATTATTGTTCTCAAAGTTATAGCAAAACCTGGCCAGAAGAAATTAATATTTTTGAAAAGTCACATTAAACATGTTACCTTACCAATTTCATTTTTTTTTTTTCATAGTTAAGAATTTGTTTATTTCATTTCAACAAAAAAAAAGTTAGGATAGAATTACTACTTAACAAATATAACTTCTTTGTTGAAGAATTCTCGAAATTATCGAATTTATAATTTTCCTAGAAATCAAACCAATCAAAATTCTCCTAACTCCTTTTTGATCCTCCAATTTTCCACTTCGAACCATCAAACCAGCTCACTATTAAACTAAATCAATTCGCGGTAGTCCCCGTTCCGGTGAAACTCAAAGCTTTCGATGGCCGCCCCAGGGCAGGGCAGGGCAGGGGTTTCACCACGCCCGCTCGATTTAACATTTCTATTTTAGCAATTACCTGTGCGCCGACAACCGTCAACCACCTGTCCAAACAGTGACCCCTCCCCCTCTCCGTCGTGTTTGGCCCCCATTGTGGGTTCTAGGAGGTCGTTACCACCAACCCCGAGGGGGGTCATTCCAAACAGGAGTGAGGAGAGGGAGTTGGAAAGCGTGGTCGTCACGGAACAATCTGGTCTTAATTGTTGCTTGCGAGTGCTTTTCGATTCGGTTGTACACTGTCAATTGAAATTGATGAAATTTAGATTAATTAAGTGAATTTTTTTTAAAATTGGGCAGACAATTTATTTGAAAATCCTATTTTATGCGAAAACTTCCTAAAATTGACTTAAATTTACCAATTTTAAGAGTGTAGTTGGATTTTTTTCTATAAGGGTGGGTGAACGATTGATGTATTTAATTTCTTTTCGGCCATTTCTACGGTGGTTGGTCGTCGCGTGTGTACACACCGAGAAATGTGCGCGAACATTGAAATATAAACATTCTCGAAGTGACCGGCCTCTGCGGGTTAACTGCCCCCAGCAGCAGCGGCAGTGTGGCCGTGGAACCATTCATTAATTCGGAGCAAGTTTATTGACATTTTGAGACTTAAAGTGAGAAAGACCAGAATGGGTTGGAGTAAACTGTGATTTTTTGTCTACTTCATGTAACGTAAAATTTTTTTTTCGGAAAGTTCTGCAAATTTTGCATAAAATTAAATTATGGCAACAAACATAATATTTTTAAAGTTTTTCATTTTTGTTCTAAATAAAAAAAATAAAATTCATTTCAATTTACATTAATTCCAGAAGCAAGGATTTTAAGTAAACACGAGATATTTTAATTAAATGTCATAAATTCCCCCTGATCCAAACCAAACAAAAACAAACCCTCTTTCCCCATCCACCCCCTTATTTATTGACGAAATCAGAAATTGAAACCGATATGATCTCGTTTTGAGTGCGGGCACTCTCTCCACTGTCAATCGAGAAAATTAATTAAACTTCACCAGAGCTTCACTGAAGTACCCTCCTGCACCTCTTCCATAAAAGTGGAACACTGGAAATTTGTTCAATATCAGCCTCGACCCCCGCGTTGACCAGCCCTCCCCCCCCTCTCCCCCGACCAAACTCTTTGCTATTTTTGCCCTTAAACAGCACGACATAAGCCAAAAGCATGAGCGAGCAGAGCTTGTTTATTTTCGGCCGATATTTTATTGATTTTCATTTGGCATTTGGCAAGCCAAGAGAAGGGGAGGGGGACTTGGTCCAGGCATGTTTTGGCGCTGATATCGGGACTTCAAAACTAAAATAAACTGGAATGTGCCATTCGACTGATAGAATCGGCAGAGAAGAACACAATAAAAAATATTTGATTGGGAAAAAATGTCTTATTGAAAATGATAACCTTGTCACTTCTAATTTTTCGATTTCGAAATAGTTTCAGACTTATTGATGATTAAGAACAGCAATGCTTTAAAAATCTTTTCCAAGATGCAGCAGTGTAAGCCTTCAATTTTCAACTGACTTCTTTTCTAAATTTTAATTTAAATTTTATTTATTTTATTTTATTTAATCATTTGAAAATAATCAAGGATAATTTCAAACCCTTGCTAAGTGTTAAGCCTATTTGTAATTTCATGAAGCATCTCCTAAAAAACTAAAATTTGTGGTTTGTTTGTGTGGTGCTTTGTCATAATGGTAATGCTTGTGACATACCTTTGGTTTAACCTGATTTTTTTATGTTATTCGTTATCAGTCGTTATCAATAACTAAAATTTGCCAGAAAATTTTAAATCGATCAGATTTTTTTTGTATCGAATTTTTCTAGATATATGATTTGCAAAATCATATTGTATAACATTTCCCTTAAAACGTAAAGAAACTTGTGTGGAAAAATAATAACACTAAATTGGCTATTTTTACCATTAGAAACATGTTTTTAACGATAAAATTATCGAGGCTCGATAACAATAATTGAATCGTTATCGTCATCACGACAATTCCATCAGCGATAATCTTATCGGCGATATTGGACGATAACCCCCTTTAAAAATCTTTTTAAAATCGACTTAATTCATTCATACCATGTGATATTTTCAATGCTGCATGGTATTTTTTCGAAAGTATTCAGATTTTGATAAACTGTAACATAGGTATTAATCAAGCAAAATTTTGTACGCATTTTAACAATTTTATAGTTTAATTCTGTTTTTATAATAATACTCACAAAATACGTAATTTTTGAAAATACTCAGATTTTCAATATTAACAATATGAGTATCAAATGAAGAGAATTTTTTATGCGTTTGCCATATTTTTTCGAAAATATTAAAATTTTAAAGATTTGCAAAATGGGATCAAACGATGCGAGGTTTTGTATGCTTTTAACGTTTCTAATAACGTGAACATTATTTTTAAAAACTGAAATTTTTACAAATGGGTATAAAACGAAGCGAAATTTGTAAGGCATTTTGAAATTATTGGAGTCATTTTTGCAAAATACCAAATTTTCACAAAATACCATGTTTTTTCGAATGTACTAAAATTTTAATAATTTGAAATATAGCAAAATTTTTGATGCTTTTTCATTTTTTTGTAGTGTTTTCTTGGAAAAGGTTAAAAAATTTCACAAAATACCGAATTTTTAAAAATATTAAATTTTCAAATTTTGTGAAAGTTTTAGTTTTCATCAAAAAAAAATTCTAACGAAGTGAAAGTGAAACGCTAACAAAATTTTGCTTCGATATAAATACTGCAAGTTTGAGTATTTTAGAAAAATACGTTTTTTTTGTGATATTTTTTGATTTTTTACAAAAAAAATACATGGTAAAAACGCATACCAAATTTTGTTTTGTTTGGTACCCATATTGTAAATTTTTAAAATGCTTTCGAAAAATACGACATTTGAAAAAGCATACAAAATTTTGCTTCGCTTCGGTTTCAAAACCCACTGTGCAATTTTTTTGATTTGAGTATTTTAAAAAAATAGGTATTTTGTGAAAATTTCAGTATTTAAAATCAAAAGTAAAAAAAAACATACAATTTTTTTTACAGGTTTTTAAAATTTGAGTATTTTCTATAAAATAAAGTATTTTATGAAAATTTTAGTATTTTTCAAAAAAGACTCTCATAATTTGAAAATACCTTAAAAATTTTGCTCCGCTTGATACCCACATTGCAGTTTTTGAAAATTTGAGCATTTTCGAAAATTTCGGAATTGGGTAAACAATTTTGAGTATTAATTCATTGAAACTTACTAAATATTCAAAAATATATTATTTAAATATATTTGTAGTAAGAGCATTGAGAATATTGCACGAAAGGGTTGAATTAAGTCTATTTTAGAAAGATTCTAAAAATGAATTATCATCCATTATTAACGATAAGATTGTTGTCGATGGAATTATCGAAATAGCGATAACGATAGATTATCGTTATCTTCCCGATGATAACGAAAACCATTATCGACGAAAATTTTATCGGTTAAAAACCTTGTCAATTATAATAAAAAAAAAACAATTAAACAATTTGTTCAAACAAATAGAATTTCTTATCTGAAATTATGGCTACACTGTCTTTTGTTTTAGGCTCTCAAGTGGACCTTATGAAACATTTAAAGGTACGCAGTTCGCTGGAATATCGCAAACAGACTCTTCGTTGTTTTTTTTTATTTCTATGAAACATTGTCCAACGATTCCTTGTGTCCAAATAAGCATAGAGCAATTCCAGCTCAAATCAGGAATATTTCTGGTACTTGTGTACCCGACCCTCTCCGATTTCAATGAAACTTTGTAGACATTTTTGTGTATATGGAGCCAATAGTACTCGAAAATAACATTTGAGAAGGGCGTAAGGCATTTAAATATTTTTGTATTTTGTAGTTTAAAAGTTACTGTATCTCGAAGCCGTTGCGTCGTATCAAACAGTGGTCCAAAACAAACTTGTAGGAAATTGGACGGGCTTTCTGAAAAAAATACACTGAAATAAAAATACACGCCACATCTATGAGATTTTTTGATTTTTAAGTTTCAAAGTTAAATTTAAAGGTGATGTCACGATTTTTTTTCATTCAAAATTTTTGAGGAAATAGCCCAAGATGTTACCAAAAAACTGATGAAAAATGCAGGATGGTGTGTCTCTCCTAAAAAAATACAAAAATCATTTACTGAAACAGTTTTTTGAAAAGTGCTCTAAACGTCAAAATTTTCAAAAGCTGAATACGGGAATCGATTCTCCAGACAATTTTACATAAAAGTCTCCATATTGACTATTGTCCTATATCCAATCCTTGGGAAGATACAGCGGTTTTAAAAATAAAAATGTTGAAAAATGTTTTTTTTGTGGTTTTTTGGCAAATTCTACTTCAGACTTGGTTTTTCAGTCTCGTAAATATTTTTACCGGAAAGCTCGTCCAATTTCCCATAAGTTTGCATAAGTTTGTCTTCGACCACTTTTTGATACGACGCAACAGCTTCGAGATACAGTAATTTTTAAATTACAAAATACAAAAATATTTAAATACCTTACTCCCTTGTCAAATGTTATTTTCGAGTACTATTGGCTCCATATACACAAAAATGGCTTATATAGGCCTAGGATAACATGTCTACAAAGTTTCATTAAAATCGGAGAGGGTCGGGTACAAAAGTACCAGAAAAATTCCTGATTTCAGCTGGAATTGCTCCATACAATTTTGAGGTCTGTCCATATAAAAGTGTACCTCGAGAGGGAATTTTCTAATCGATTTGGTGTCTCCAGCAATGTTGTAGGTTATGATTGAGACTATTCAGAAAAAAAGATACTGCTGGACACTTCCATTAAAAATTGAAAAAAGACAATTTTGTTGAATAATTTATCGTAAAAATGGCAAATAACTTAAGAACGGTACATTTTATTAAAATTTTACAAAAATATTTTTCAATTTAGCTTTTAATATAACTTCTATAAATCGTCGCCATCGTGCTAACTTGTCGTACGTGCATTTTGGGCCAAATTGAGTTAAGAACGCCATTTTGTGCAGCTCACAATGCCTCACCTTTTGACCTTCACAGATCCCCAAAATTCGATTTCAATCCTGAGATATTCAACAAAAACCGAAAAAACTCCGTGCATTTTTGTCACTTTACATATGAAAGTAGTTTCAATCTTGTCGTGCTATCTTGTCACTCCATGAAAATTGATGTAAGTGCGACAAAAGGCCAAAGGGATTTCAGGCCAGGAAAGTCAGGATGCGTTTGTCGCACGTACAAGCTAGACTACCGTAAACATTTGTAATTATAACTCGGGACTCCAGCAACCAACTTCAACCAAACTTCGGGACATTGCACAGAATGGTCAGCCAAACAAAACGTGTTTGTTATTGTTTACATTGCGTGCTCTCGTTTTTGTATATTCAAGGTCAAACATTAAAACGCGTTTTTTTCGGAACGTCAAAATGGCGGGTGCGACAAGATAGCACGACGACGTCGAAATGTTTGTCTGTCTGCATTTTCGATACCTTTCATATTTTTTTTTTTTCGGAAAATCATAAGGCCGTTGCAAATGTTTTCAAAGTTTATGTCGCCACCTCTCTTCAAAATACGAAAAACCGGGGACAAAAAAAATTCGAAAAACTTCAAAATTCTGCCCGGATTGGTATTGTTCTTTAAAGTTTATTTTACATCAAAAATGTTCTTCCTTTGCTTTGATCGATATGTATTTTTAGCGATTATGTAGTTTGCAAAAAATCTAGCAACACCCAAACACCCAAACTCCATACAGATGGATTTATAAACATATTTTTCAGAGAGAAAATGTAACTTTAAAATGTCAAGTTCTTGACACAACATTAAAGAATTTTTAAAATAATTTAAAAAGGAATATTTTTCGAGATGGCAAGTTTGAAATATTAAAATTGAATCGTTGAAAAAACTGATTTGTTTTCAATTCTTAAAAAAACTTAAAGAAATCAATGAAAATTGCACCTAATCGCAATTTTATGCAAATATTTCTTACTGTGCTTTCCAATCCAAATTTCATCAACTTTCGCAGTTTGCGGAATTCGAGTGCGTCAAAAGCGCATTGACGTAGAAGCTCTGGTGGCATAACAGAAAACACAAAATTTCCTATCGGCTGTTTACACAGGAAATTAATTACGGTAGACATTTTCTGGGCTTTTCCGGGTTTGTCGCAGGGACACCCAGCTGGCGGGAGTTGCTCCTATGCGAGAGGGGTTCTATGTTTAGCTGGCGCTGAACTGGTTTGAGGTTTCGAAGGGAAAAAATAGAAGGGACGAAAAAGCACCATCGTTATGGGCGAGCTTGATAATGGAAAGAAAAACAACAAAAAATTAAAAAGGGATAAGGACTGTTTGTGTTTCGAGATGATGGTGCTAAGGTTAGTTAATTAGAAATTTATGCCTTTTAATCCTGCTGTAATCAGTGCCATGATCATCGAAGTGATTAGCATTGTGATCAACTTTTTCTTGCTTGTTCGAACTAATTTCGATTGTTTAGTGGAAGTAGTTTTGGAATACAAAATTTATACTTTTGGAAATTAGGTTCCCCAATTTACAAAGCATATTTGCCTTCAAATTGCACTGCAAGCATCACACAGTACAAATAACGGCCAATTTGTGTCCCTTATTGTCGGCCCAAATTGGTCCATCAATCCACCTGACAGTGTCCCACGGTTCCAGCCCAATTCATGTCCCGAGCAACTTACACCCCAATGGACAAGTCCGTCAAAGAAACCTAACCTATCAGCAAATCATCCGTTATTTTTTCCGCCGTCAACATTTGCCTGTCACATTTGTTTCCTTTTCCCTCACCTTAAGGGGGGGCTGGGAACTACCTGTAATTCTCCCCAACCCCGCCTCACCCTGTAGAGAAAAGGGACATCAACGACACTGAGTGATGTCCAAATAATATATCAATTTCAGGTTCATGTCGCTTCAGGCTTTTCCCCTTCTCTGATGATTTCCTGTGGATATTTCCGTTCCTTTTTCCCCTCGGGAACACATGTGAGGTGAAAAATTGCGAACGCGCTGGGCAGCAGCTGAGTTTTTCTTTGGGGCTGCTATGTGGGCGAAAAGGTCCCGGTGGCAATTTTTCCTCCTTATTTTTGGTGTCGACAGACGAGTGTAGCCAACCTGTGTTGATTGTGTCTTTGATAATACTTTTTGAAATTTAATATGAATATAAAACTATTTTTTTTTCTTAATTAGAAAGACTATAATCCGTAAAAAATTTCATTTCATCTAATTACAAACATTTGCTTAAAAGTTTGAGTCCTTAATCTCCAACATTAAGTCGACAAAAGAAATCCAAACCAAAAACTCTATAACAAATGCCCTTCCCCCAAGATTGATCCCACCAATTTGCAGGGGATTTGCCTGCTGTGTTGGTGCTGCTAAATCTCGACCACCGGAAAGCAACAGAGTCCAACCGAGGATAAGGAAAAATCAGCTCACCTGCCACGGAAAACAAATCTAGCACCATCTAGCACCGGTCACCGTTTTGGACACATCTCTGCCCCGCCAGTGCTGCCCGTCAACATGTGGCGTGTCCCTAAATCGCGTGTCAAGATAATTAATGGATCCATTCGCCGTCCGGAATCGTTGTGTTTTATCGTTCTTTTTTACGAGAATTAACTGCCACCCACAATGGGAGGTAGGTGGATGAGGAGGGAAAAAACGAAGCTAAATTGGGAAAACTTATGCCATTTTCATTCAAACTGAGCGTGTGTGTTTGTGTGCCACGCGAAAGACTTGGCCAAAACAGACTAAGGTAGACCAGAGACGACAAGTTGATTTGTCCGGTTTGAGCGGAGGTCTGGTTTGCTTGGTTCGTTTTTGTGTAATGTGGAGGATTCCATGCAAACTTGTGAACATTTACGAAACGCTAATAAGTACATAATTTGATGAACAAAATCTTCGTAATATAAAATTCAAGCAAATACATAAGAATAAAAAAAATAATTCCGTTAAAAAAAACTTAAAAAGTTTTTAAAAAATTATGTGGTAAATATGAGCCATTTTTAATTAATTTAAGTGACAAAAAAAATTATTTGAGAATAAAAATAAAAAATAAATAAAAAACATTTAAGATGCATACAAGATGATAGTATTGCTTTTGAAAGCCAATATTTTCCAATTGTTTTTTAGAAAAAAAAAAACAATTCAGATTTTTTTTCATAGAACTGGCGTGTTGCTTTTAAAAAATGACAAATTTTCGAACCAATTTTAATACTAAACATTATTGGTGAGACTCCTGACTATGATTTGAAATTAAAAACGGAGCAACCAAAGACATTTTTTCATTGGTTTGAAAAAAAAAGATATTTTGTTGTAAAATTAAAACATTGTTCCATAAGAGCAATTCTCCACGAAATCGGTCTTTTTTTTTGGAATTTTTATTTTTTGTATTTTTTAATCCGACTGAAACTTTTTTGGTGCTTTTGGTATGCACAAAGAAGCCATTTTGCATCATTAGATTCTCCATATAATTTTCCATACAAATTTGGCAGCTGTCCATACAAAAATGATGTATGAAAATTGAAAAATCTGTATCTTTTGGAGGAATTTTTTGATCGTTTTGGTGTCTTCGGCAAAGTTGTAGGTATGGATATGGACTACACTGGAAAAAATGATACAAGGTAAAAATTTTTTTGGTGATTTTTTATTTGACTTTTTATTACTAAAACTTGATTTGCAAAAAACACTATTTTAATTTTTTTTTATGTGTTTTAGAGGACATCAAATGCCAACTTTTCAGAAATTTCCAAGTTGAGCAAAAAATCTTTGACTGAATTATGATTTTTTTAATCAATACTGATTTTTTCAAAAAATCGAAATATTGGTCGTAAAAAATTTTCAACTTCATTTTTCGATGTAAAAACAAATTTGCAATCAAAAAGTACTTCGGTGAAATTTTGATAAAGTGCACCGTTTTCAAGTTAAATCCATTTTTAGGTGACTTTTTTGAAAATAGTCGCAGTTTTTCATTTTTTTAAATTAGTGCACATGTTTGCCCACATTAGAAAAAAATATTTTTGAAAAGCTGAGAAAATTCTCTATATTTTGCTCCTTTGAACTTTGTTGATACGACCCTTAGTTGCTGAGATATTGCCATGCAAGTGTTTAAAAACAGGAAAATTGATGTTTTCTAAGTCTCACCCAAACAACCCACCATTTTCTATTGTCGATATCTCAGCAACTATAGGTCCGATTTACAATGTTAAAACATGAAACATTCGTGAAATTTTCCGATCTTTTTGAAAAAAATATTTTCAAAATTTTTAAATCAAGACTAACATTTTAAAAGGGCCAAAAGTTCAATATTACGCCATTTTGAAATGTTTGTCTTGGTTTAAAAATTGTCAAAATATTTTTTTCGAAGAGATCGAAATTTCACGAATGTTTCATATTTTAACATTGTTAACCGGACCATTAGTTGCTGAGATATCGACATTAGAAAATAGTGGGTTGTTAGGGTGAGACTTAGAAAACATAAATTTTCCTGTTTTAAACACTTGCATGGCAATATCTCAGCAACTAAGGGTCGTATCAACAAAGTTCAAAAAAGCAAAATATAAAGAATTTGCTCAGCTTTTCAAAAATATTTTTTAAAAAGTGCGGATTTGTTTATATGGCTTAGTCTAATACCTCCTTTAGATTTGAAAATTGAGTGCTGTTAGGGTGACACTGGAAAACTGCATCTTTATGGTTTTTTTCATATTTGAGTGACTGTATCTCAGGAATGTGAAGACCAATTTCTGGGGGAACGAATCAAGAGAAAATTCTCTCAGCTCTTTGAATAAAACATTCTAGAATCAAACAACTGCGAACAGATGATTAAATTTGGCGGCAATATCCATACTGGATGTCTAATAACAACGGATTGTTTTTTTCTGAAATATGGACATTGGAAGACTTTTTCTTAAATTATTTTTCTTTTGATATATTGCAACAGATCATAAAAAAGACAGAAACTTATGAACAAATCACAATTTATTTGGTGTTTTGCTATTTTTTCATAATGTTTTTAAAAATTTATGTTGTAAAAATGTTTTATTCAATTTAATTTCAAAGTTTATTTAACTTTCCCCCTATGACTATAATAAAAGCTAAAAATCCCTGAATGAAATTTGTGATTGATAAAATATTTCAAACACCTTATTAAGAGTTTATAAAGAATGCAGAAAACTTAATCGGAAAAGATCTTAGGTGTTGATATGAGCTCCAGCTGACGTCAAAATATTTTTGAACTTTGTTTGAGGGCAATTGGCAATTGGCAAAACCGTTTAAAATAATTTTTGGCATTTGGTCGAACACGTTTTAACTTATTTTATAGAAATGCCTTCAAACGTAGTGACTTTAATAACCGGGGTGACATTGATCGATTTCAGATTTTTCTGGAAAATGAAAAATTCGGAATATCTGAAAAAGTATAAATTGATAAATACGACTTTTTAAATACTCTCAAAGTGTCTTTTTTTTCTCAATAAAAATGAGTTAGAAGCGCAGAATGGACTGCATTAACAGATTCTTTGGACAATTTTGCACTAAATACAGCCATAATAAGTTTCTCTGTTATAAGCTTGAAGTGCTATCAAAACATAATTCAAATAATAATAGTTATTAGTCATTTCCGGCAGAACAATTTGTATAACAATTTGCATTGCTGAAAAATTGAAATTGGTGACATTTTTTATATTTTTATGAAAAATTAAATATTATTGAATTTTGATTAAACTTGGAACATTTCATTTACTAAAACTTAAGTTTATATACTTTTTATATACAGTTATGGTATTAAGTTAAACAAACATACCATAGTGATTGTTGAGACATGTTGTATTTGTATGTTGTATGAATGTATTCCACGTAACCTTATCAATGGATTATTTAGCGTAATCAATTCAATGTGCACACTTGTATGCTGATATCGGTAAGAAATATATTGACTTTCGCAGACTACCACGGTTCTAAAAATACAAATTTCAGCAAAACTATTTTTTAAAGTACTTTTTTAACATTTTTTTAATAAAAAGTACATGGACATTGTGTGGCCTATCCTTGTACATGTTTTGTAAATGTAAATCATGAGAATAGCCTTACCGTTCGAATAAAATTTTAAAAATAAATTTAAATCCTTTCAATGTCATCATGGTTTACAGTTTTGAAAAACATTTTTTTTTGCAATTCCGTCGTGAAACTACTTACTTTTACTGTCATTCTTGAACGACAAAATAGCCTACTTTTCTGTACCAAAAAATAACAGAATCGAATAGCACACTTTTCAAAAGAAGTGCTGAAAAGTAACACTTTTCAAAAAAAAATTGAATTAAACGATTTATTGACAAAATACATGAAAATTTGACATAAAATTTCACTCAGTGTGTGTTTTTTGGAATTGGAAAAAAAATGTTGTATGGAACTCGTTGCAAAACTTGATTTTTTCAGCACTCTTCCTATTTATCCAAATCGGTGAACCTCGTTGGATAAATGTACGACTCGTGCTGAAAAAATCCTCTTTTTGCAACTTGTTGCATAAACTACTATTTTATCCTTATTTATCTTTATTTCTTTTTTTTCGAAATTTAGTGAAAATGGAATATGTTTTGAGAGTTTAATCCCAAATTTCGTTTTGATCATATCAGTCTTGGGATATCGTAACACTTCATGTTTTCAGAGAAAAAGGCAATTCATGTTTCGCATCTGGCATATCAAGACTTGAATCGATTCTTGTTCTCATACGTGCATTGGTAGTTATTACGTGTTAACTTATGTATTTTTTGACAATCGAACCCAAATGCTTCTTTTATAAAAAAAATGAGATTTTCAAGTAAAATCGACATTTCATTCTTCTGAAAAAAAAAGACTTTAAGTTTATAAAGAAAAAAAGTGCATATGAATGGAATTATTGCAAAAATGTCCCGTTGTTTCCTCATTTGGCTAAAGAGACAAATATTGGACAAATATGCATCTGTGAGAAGTTGAACAATGCCTATATAGGTTTTCAGAAGCAATTTAAAAACAAAAAAAAAGTTAAAAATGTCAATTTTAGGAAATAATAATAAATGACCGATTCTTAGCGATGCTACACCAAAATGTCACATTTTTCAATTTTCAATATGATTTTTAATATGAAAAAAATCATTTTAATTATGATGCAATACTTGCAATGTACTTTAAATGCGTTTTCTTACCTTAAAAGCCAAGAACATTGACCAAAAGTGGTCTGCAAGCCATTGTACGGGAGAGGAGTTTTTTCATAAATCTGCTCTTTCGTTGTTCCGTCACGAAAATAAATGGCTGGCAAAAACTCAAATTTCATCCAATTCTTTCAGTTCTAGGAGCAATAGATTCGTTTTTTAATTTGTGATAATGTGTAGAAAAGCAAAAGTTTTTAAAAATCAAAATGGCAAAACTGTACCGATTTTTGTAGTGTGCCTTTTAAAAGTCCAGTTTTACGATGTTGTCCCGTCACGCTACATTTTTATTTCAGGGGAAGCACAGGTACTATATGGTTCATTCTGCATGATACTTCTTTGTAGGAAAATCAATTATCTTTCCAAATATGTGATAACATTGGGGGGTTTCTTCTTTTATTTTGCCACTACAGCCAAAACGCTGAAAAAAATTTGGATTTTTTTTTAAAAGGAGCCGAAGAATCGGTCAATAGTGCTTTTTACTTTTTTGTTACTACTTAGTTTGAATTAATGCTAAAAGAAACTGTAATATTAAACTGATCTTTCCAGTTTTTTTACTTGTCAAAAAAATTTCGAATGAAATGAAAAATTGAGAAGAAAATGCAATTGCATTATAAATTTGAAACTACACAGTTAAAAAAAATCTTGGTAATATTGCATCTGGGAAGGGGTACAACTTTTATGTCAGAAAAAATGAGTAATTTTACCTCTTAAAATGTAAAATTTTACCACTTTTCTGTGGTTATGTTACTTTTTCAGTCTAAATTGAGGTAAATATCATCATAAAAGTGGTAATATTCAACCTTCCAAAATTACAGCTTCCAAATTTACACAATTTTTTACTGTGTATGCAAGTTGTCTAAGAACTGGTGGGAAAGTTTGAAAGGTGTATTCCGTGGGCATTACAAACTCATTAAAATATATTTCTTTGTCATGGTGCTTACGTCACATAGTCAAATCAATGAAAATTTTAAAATTTGCTTGTAGATCAAATAATGTTGAAAGTGACAAAATTGAGTTATCATAGGGAATATTGAAAATTCTCAAATTTTTTTAATAAAAAATAGCTGTATTTTGTCACTGCAGTAATAAAAACTAATCGTTAAAAAAACAAAATTGTACCGAAATTTGTTTCCAACAAGATGATGGTATTGGTTTGATGGCAAATTTGTTTTAGATGGATTTTTGAGAGAAAATCAGGCGGCTCTTTGCGAGGCAAGGCCTGCTTCGATCGTGTTTGGCCTGCGTCGTTGTTTCGCGCGGAAGAAAAAGAAGAAAAAAGTGTATTTGAAAGAAGCTGGCCAGTCTCGCCGTTGCTCTTTGCGAGGCAAAGCCTGCTTCGATCGTGTTTGGCCTGCGTTGTTGTTTCGCGCGGAAGAAAAAGAAGAAAAAAGTGTATTTGAAAGAAGCTGGCCAGTCTCGCCGTTGCTCTTTGCGAGGCAAGGCCTGCTTCGATCGTGTTTGGCCGGCGTCGTTGTTTCGCACGGGAGAAAAAGGAAGAAAAAGTGATTTTGATAGAAGCTGGCCAGTCTCGCCGTTGCTCTTTGCGAGGCAAGGCCTGCTTCGATCGTGTTTGGCCTGCGTCGTTGTTTCGCGCGGAAGAAAAAGAAGAAAAAAGTGTATTTGAAAGAAGCTGGCCAGTCTCGCCGTTGCTCTTTGCGAGGCAAAGCCTGCTTCGATCGTGTTTGGCCTGCGTTGTTGTTTCGCGCGGAAGAAAAAGAAGAAAAAAGTGTATTTGAAAGAAGCTGGCCAGTCTCGCCGTTGCTCTTTGCGAGGCAAGGCCTGCTTCGATCGTGTTTGGCCTGCGTTGTTGTTTCGCGCGGAAGAAAAAGAAGAAAAAGTGATTTTGATAGAAGCTGGCCAGTCTCGCCGTTGCTCTTTGCGAGGCAAGGCCTGCTTCGATCGTGTTTGGCCTGCGTCGTTGTTTCGCGCGGAAGAAAAAGAAGAAAAAGTGTATTTGAAAGAAGCTGGCCAGTCTCGTCGTTGCTCTTTGCGAGGCAAGGCCTGCTTCGATCGTGTTTGGCCTGCGTCGTTGTTTCCACGGGATATTTATATTTATATTTTTCACAGCTTCCTTACATTAACTGCTAACATGTATCTATTCACTATATGATTTATTTATATTTTTCTAATCCTCTATCATACTATTTTCCCATAAAATATACATTTAAATTGCATGAACTAACGATGCTTTAAAAAACAGCAATGGATCGATCTGGAGCATTTGTTTTAAAATTATTGCTATTTTTACAGCTTCCTGGAATTAATTTCAATTTAGCTGCTGATATGTAAATTTATTTGAATGTTCAAATTATTTTTTTTCGTATTGCTTTCCTTTATATCCTCATTTCCTCATACCATATATGATCAAATTACATAAACTAACGACACTTACTAAAACAGCAAGGGAACCATCAGGAGCATTTGTATTTTAAATGATTATTTATTTACATGTTCATATTATTCCTCATCCTATACCTTTCCTGTAACATACCATCTCCTCATACCATATATCATCAAATTGCTTAAATTAACGAATCTTTCTAAAACAGCATGGGAACCATCTGGAGCATTTAGATTTTAATTTACTGCTATTTTTTACAGCTTCCTGGAATCATCTTGATTATATTTAAATTTATTTTATTTACCATATTTATAATATTTATTATTATTATTATTATTATTATTACAAAACTATATGCTTATTAGATAATACACTACAGACTAACATTTACACTTACAAACATCCAAATCATGTAATACATTACGCATTCAACCATTTTCATCGGCCCGATGAAATTCCTCTAACCCCCATTCCAAACCTCCCAAAAATATTCCGTTCACTTTTAAAAGTCGCATGGGTTCCCTGCACTTTTGCCACTAGTGAACAACAAAAACATTCCCTCCCAAATCCCCACGGGACTGTATGGGCGTAGCCTTGGAGCACAGTGTGGAAATTTCCGTTCTTAGATATTTTTGGTTGTACCGGGCAGCAATCAAATTGTCTAAGAATATTGAATTGACCATTGTGGCACCCCCTACAGCGTGGTGCAGACCCGTAATGCTATGCTATGCTATGCTATGCTATTTATGAGAGAAAATCAGGCAAAAATTTCCATTTTTCCAACCTTGACATGCTGTTAAATGTCGACTTTCTGAATCAATATAAATGAAGAAAATTATTGGTAGGACTCCTTATTATGATTTAAAGTGAAATACGGGACAATTTGAACGCATTTTTCATGTTTTTAGAACAAATTATTACATTTTTCATGAAAACAGACCATTTTGCTGTAAATTGCAAATCACGTTTCCGCCACGTCGCCTTTTTTTGGGACACACTACTAAATATGATTTAACGCGATAAATGTGAAGATTTTGTTTTAAATGAGTACAGTCCACATTAATTTACACATAAACATTAAAATTTTGATTGAACAGATTTGCAGATCTTGCAATATTTATAAATTGATTTCCTTTAAATTATTATGATGATTATTGACTACCGTTTGCATTGAACAAAATTTGCAATCTTCTCTGGACTTTCCTGTCTATTGTTTTCTTCCGTTGTTTTGACGAAAAAGCCGCACACGTGGCCTACAAGTCCACCCTACAGCACGCACCTGCCAGCTCAATTTGCCATTTATTTTAGTAGCCGCCATTCATACACATGTCCCGAAAGCTTTTGTCCAGGAAGTGAGAGAAACGCAAAAAAAAGCTTCCCTTCATGGGGTTTGATTTGGTCGAAATAGAGCCAACCAGAGTGGTGTGAATGGACGGTCCCAAAAATAAACGACCCTGTTGAGGATCCGAGGGAGGACGAATGTTGGCAAGTGTTTGGCTAGAAACGTGCCATGAATAAGTGACGGAGCGGGGTCTTTCAAATTTAATATTCGCTTCAGAAGTGGCCATTATGGTTCCCGTGTGTTTGCGATGCGTTTCCTGTTCCGGATAAGCGGGGGATCCCGGAGTGCCAGCTGTGATTCTTGAAACGATTGTAGGAATGGGTATGCCGCCGGGGAATGATTGATAGAAACAATCTGTTCGAGGGTCGTTCGTGGATCGATTGCAATCGAAGCCTTGTTGAGAGAAAATTTAATAGCTTCAACTTCCGTTGAAATTTAAAGGACGTCACAAACTATTTCTGAACCTTCCTGGAAGCCCACAGCGATAACTGAACAATAGTTCAAAGTAGAACACGTCCTGCTTCTGCAGCTGATGGCCTCTACGTGTTTGTGATGTCCACCGCCGTATTGCAATCGGGAAAGACTTTTGAAAAGTAGTGCTGATGCTGCTGTGTTCATAGTAAAGAAAAGTGTAGATGATGTCCGGTCTCTGCTCGAGTTGGCCGGGGTGTCACTTCCGGTGGCCTTCTTTTATCCGGTGTTTTTGTCGGTGGGCCGGAGTGGGCCCGAGAAAAAGGCCATATTGCTTCTCGTGATGATGATTGGAAGGCGGCAAATGTGAAAAGACGGCCAGTGAAGATCAAGCGAAACTTTTATCAATTTAAGAAAATTGAGTCTAGAATTGTTTCTTTTTTTTGAAAAAAAAAAAAAATAAATAAAAATAAAGTTTTCGAATTATTTCCGAAACAAGAAACAAGAAACAAGAAACAAGAAACAAGAAACAAGAAACAAGAAACAAGAAACAAGAAACAAGAAACAAGAAACAAGAAACAAGAAACAAGAAACAAGAAACAAGAAACAAGAAACAAGAAACAAGAAACAAGAAACAAGAAACAAGAAACAAGAAACAAGAAACAAGAAACAAGAAACAAGAAACAAGAAACAAGAAACAAGAAACAAGAAACAAGAAACAAGAAACAAGAAACAAGAAACAAGAAACAAGAAACAAGAAACAAGAAACAAGAAACAAGAAACAAGAAACAAGAAACAAGAAACAAGAAACAAGAAACAAGAAACAAGAAACAAGAAACAAGAAACAAGAAACAAGAAACAAGAAACAAGAAACAAGAAACAAGAAACAAGAAACAAGAAACAAGAAACAAGAAACAAGAAACAAGAAACAAGAAACAAGAAACAAGAAACAAGAAACAAGAAACAAGAAACAAGAAACAAGAAACAAGAAACAAGAAACAAGAAACAAGAAACAAGAAACAAGAAACAAGAAACAAGAAACAAGAAACAAGAAACAAGAAACAAGAAACAAGAAACAAGAAACAAGAAACAAGAAACAAGAAACAAGAAACAAGAAACAAGAAACAAGAAACAAGAAACAAGAAACAAGAAACAAGAAACAAGAAACAAGAAACAAGAAACAAGTTTCGGATGAAGTCCACTGCTGCCCAATGAGGTGATACTCTCAGTCCCATCGCTCTACCAACAGAGCAACAGCAAGCAGACGGAAACACTTGTGTGAAGGTGAAATCAATAAGGAGAGCGGGATGCTGCGATGTGGTTTTCCTACTCTTGCAGAAGCCATCCGTCCTCTCCACTTGAAGAGTTAGTACTATGATTTATGCCATCACCATACCAAGTCCTCGACCCACCGAGACAGAACATAAAGCGACTCACATCCGATTCCGGGGGACAATACCGTGCCACGGCCTTTTCTTCCTCGACCTTTGGTCTGAACCTCAACACAAAAGGCGCGTGAACGTTAACAACGGGGGGGTCGAGCTTTTCCCGAGACGAGAGCTTTTCCCACGACTTGACTGCGTTTCGCTGAAGACTTCAGGATCGTAAAACGCGCTGCTCGTAAAATTATGGCGGGGTGAAGTGGACACCCTCCCCGGGATGGACACATGGAGCAGCAGTAGTAACGTTAGAGGATGATGACTGATGTGGACAGTTCTGTATGCTCATATATCTTTTCGTGTTGCGGAGGTCCTCTCGGTTGTGGGATTGATTTGCTTTAGCTTTTGCTTTCGTGGGTGTAATCTCTGGTGTTGCATGTGGTGTAGTAGTAGATAGATGCTACCCTGTTGGTTGTGGTTTTATGGTGATCGCTTTGTGTGTGCGAATGAAATATATATGAGCGGGAGATATTGCATTGTGTCATGAACATTGTGGATACTAGCTGGAGTTGTGGATCTTAGACTGATTTCATTGCTATGAAAAAAATTTTTTGTCTGCAATTGACCAGTAAAGCAATAAAAATCAATACAAGAGGTCAACCCTTTGATCCTGAAAATCCTCACAAGTTCAACTTTACACACCTTCAACGTACAATAAATCGTTCACTCGTCAAATTTAACAAATTCAATTGAGCATATGCCACTCCCGTCCTCAATGAACTGCTCGATCTTCTTAGAGGAGAAAGCCCTGCCTGCAGTTGAATAACCCAGGAAAAAAAGAGAGTGAGAAAGAGCCCTGCAAAAGTGGCAAAAATCCAAGCTGCTTTTCAAAAGGTCCGTACGTCCTACACTTTCAGAGCAAGTAAGTTCCCTTTGGGCGGCTGCTTCCTTTGCCATCCATTCCAATCAATTTCCATTTCGGAACGTGCCACTCGCCGAGTGGCACTTGGAAAAGAGGCAAGCTGTTCAACTTTTTAAAGTATTTTTTAAAGAAAAAATAAAATTTAATTTAATATGGATTCGAATCATCAAAAATTAATAGTAGCAGAAAAAAATAAACAAAAAATCCAAAATACTACAAGGTGAGTTACTCTAACCTTTTATCAAGTGTCTTACCGAATCCCCCACACCCTCAATTCAACCCCTTCTAGTCACAACCCGATATTCGATTTCGAACCCACTTGACATGCAAGCTAAAAAAATCCACACAATCGTTCTCGAGTCAGCTCTTATCGAAAAAAAAACACGTGAGAGCAAATTTTTGCTGTCGTTGCATACTTTTAGGCGTGTTTCCCTTGCCAATTGCATGCTCAGAAATCGACACCGCTTTCTAGCTCGATTGCGGGCGGGGGGCTAGAATTGCTTTCAAGTGCAGCGATTTAGTGCACTTGAAGTGATTTTAAAGGGGAACACCCAAATTTAAGACGCCTCTTTTATTGACTTTTTCAAACTGTTCTAATTCAACCTCATTTAATTCAACACTGCAAAACTTTTTCGCAACAATCTTCATTCTCAGCTCGTAACACAGTTGCATCGCAATCTGATTGCATCGACGTGGTAATCCCATACTCCATAGTGCGAGAAATGTGCAGCTGTGTGCGGAGTAGTCTTACCATTTAACGCCACGAAGCGTGAGGAAAAACTTTTGATTGCTATTTTTTTCCTGCTACTCCTCGAGCAGTCAAGTATCAAATTAACTGGCAATGCGATAGAACGAAAAGTTTCTGGTGCACCCTCTTTTTGTGTTACCAAGAAAGCAATCTTGTTTGCTGCAACTGCATCTGAAAGAATCGACTGGGGTGTGGATCGACTTAATTATTTGTGGTTTCTTCAAAAAGTAGAAATTCACAGGAACTAAAAATTCATTGAAATCGAGTTCAGCGTAGTCCTTCCATTTCAAAATAATTACAAGTCGAATAACTTTTTTAAGCAGTGATTAGTAAACTAAACATAGTAAGATGTTAAAAAAAACTAAAATAAGTTTCAGTTCAATCATTTTTTAAACGTTTCCTGTTTTTCATCGAATGATTATCGCTGGCTACTGCAAATATTTTTCAAAGCTTTTCTAAACCCACCATTGAGCAAGTAATTTTTTTTAAACAAATTTTTTAATCATTACTAACATTTTAAAAGGGCGTAAAATTGAATGTTTTGCCCTTCTGAAATGTTAGTCTTTACTCAATATTTAAAAAAAAAAATGTTTTCGCAAAGATCGGAAAATTTCACGAATGTTTCATGTTTTAACATAAAAAATAGGACCATAAGTTGCTGAGATATCGACATTAGAAAATGGTGGGTTGTTTGGGTGAGACTAAGAAAACTTCAATTTTCTTGTTTCTTTTTCTTTAAGCCGCTGTATCTCAGCAACCAGAGGTCCAATTTCAATGTATCTTAGACAACTTTATAGCAAATTTTCTAAACTTTTCGAAAAAAATTCAGAAAAATCGCAAATGCTTCGCTAAAATCAAACTAATGGTGGCTATATCTTGAAAATGGAGCCCTTTATCAAAAAACCTGTAGAGTACTTATCGATTGCAAATTCTATTTTACATTGAAAAAATCAGGTAAATTTTTTAGTGTATTTTTTCAAATTCACTACTATTCCAAAATTTATAACTCAGCAGAAGATTTTTTGACCATTCTTCTCATGGCTCAAAAGTTGCGGGTTTTTTCCCGTATAACATATCATAAAATCTCGAAAATCTTTTTTTTTTAGAAATTGAGTTTTTATACTTGTTTGGGTATTGGTCATAGGGAAGGCCCCCAAAATGAGGCAAATAAAAAAAAATACAAATAAAATCCATTTCCGGTTTTGGTAGAGAATTGCTCATGTTTAAATAATGTTGCTCTAAGTGACCTAAATTTTGAGCAACTTTTGAACCATGAAAAACTATATTTTTTATTTCATATTTTAATTTTATCATTTGAAGTATTTTAAACTACAATTAATATCATTTATTTTTTATATGTTTTTGATAAGACTAAACCCATTCTACAACCAACAATAATTGTATTTTTCCTATTTGCTGTAGTCATATTTTTCCAATATTTAAAAATATTGAAAGTATTCCATACAAAAAAAAAATAACCCGTATCGTCAGCTGTGTGCTATCTTGTGACAACGACCATTTAGTACTTTTCGAGAAAATCGATTTTTCAAGTTTGTTGGTAAATAATTTCAAAATTATGAATGATAGAGCCAAACTTTTTGAAGCAATCGGTTCGTATACTATCGCTTAACAAACGCTCCAAATTTCAACTAATTTGGTTACACCAGTTAAAAGATACAGTAAATAATGTTAACAAAAATCTGAAAAGCACGTGCCACAAGTGTGTTTCGAAAATAAAATTGTACTACGTGTCACAAGTGTGCACAGAATTCCCATACAAACTAAAATAGACTAAAATCAATAGTTTAACCGACTTAATCAGTATATTTTCAAAAACAAAAGATTGCATTGCCTTCAGAAAATGTGTATCAACATGAATTTGTGAAAAACAAGAAAAATTTTCCACATTTTCCAACACCATGTATGACGGTCACAAGTGTGCACGATTATTTTGATGATAAATTGGTCTATGTCACAAGTGTGTATTGCGATATACGGGAAACGGAAGCGAGTTTCCAAAATTGGGTTAAAGCATCTTGTAGTGTTTGTTAAGTATAGCAAAACGTCATCATTAACTCATTTTCGACCAAAATGGTCTATGTCACAAGATAGCACACAGCTGACGATATCTTTAAAGTTGCAAAAAAGTTCGTCACAACATAATTTGGTTTGTAATAAAAATAACTGCAAACTTATTTTGACATGAAATATTGATAATATAACTCACAGTCTGCACCCCTGAAAAAAAAATTTTGTTCGATCATTGACGTCACATAAAACAAGTCAAATTACTTAACTCGCCATTTAAAAAAACTAGAATTTTCCTTTTTAATGGTTTTGAAAATCAAAAATTAGTTTTGAAAATAGATATTTGGCAGATTTTATGATTGCAGTCCGCTTTGGTTTTTTTGGATTGTAAATGAAATGTATAAAGTTTTTTTAATCCGAGTCTCAACAAATTTGATGCAAATTATGCCCGGGTCCATCATGTGAAACATCGTAGGATAGTAAAGTAAAAAACTTTTTGGAACAGTAACTATCAAAAATTTGGCATCCCATTTTGCATTAGTAGTTTTTCCGGGCTGTCATAGATTTTGTGATCAATTTTGAGTTTTAGGTTAAGTTGTATGTTTTGATTAGAACATTTAAGAAAAAAAAATGTTCTGGGATTTTTTTACATTAGATTACCAAAAAAGAATTTAAAATATTTGTATATTTTTCAATTTTTGATAACATTTGATATGATACGAAAAACTAGAAAAAATTAGCTTGTTTTTAAACTGGTGCAAAAACTCTGGCACTGGAGTTTGGATCTTTTTTAATAACAATTATTTTTTTTTGAAAATTTGAACACATCACAGCAAAAAACCCGATGGTAAAATCGCATGCAAAAGCATGCACATCACCTTCGTCAAAATAAACACCTAATATTACACACTGCATGTACATTTTTTGCAAACACAAATAAAAAAAGGTGCAACCGACGGGATTCAAACCCAACACCAACAGTAAGGACTGGCGCCTTAGCCCACTCGGCCATCAGACCGATTAAAAGCTGTAAGGATAAACGAATATATGAGCTTGACATTTCGGTCAAGTAGGGTGTAAAATCACAAAAAATTGCAAAAAATAGTGCAATATTTATTTTACACCCAGGCCTTTTACACGCAGCTGGATTACTTTTTTTTAGCTGTGCATACAAAAATTTTATATGCTTTTCAAGACGCAAAGTAAAATTTGCAAACGGTAATTGATTGTTTTTGATAAACTTTACTATTTTGCCATAAAAAAATATTAAGGAAAAGCATCCCCAGCTACAATAAAAAAAGTTTTTCTTCAACAAATAAAAATTAATGAAAAATTAAAATAACTTGCCATGGTTTCAACCTTCAATGAAAAATGTTTTGTAAAACGTCAGTGCAGTTGTTTTACAATCATTAAATTTAAAAAAATCTTAGATTTGTCGAAAAAAATATTTCGTTTTTTCAAAAAAAAAAAAAAAAAAATGCTGGCTTATGCATCGAAATTTCACAAAACGTTGAAATGTTTTCAAACTGTTTCGGGTAGTCATTCGACTCCTATTTTTTCTTGAAAATCTTATAACTTTTGGTAGAATTAACCAAATTGGATGCATCCGGTTGCAACAGATCCAGATTTGTCTATGTTTTGAACTGCTTGATGGGGGACAAATATGGTCCACTTTTACCGGAGATATTCCGGATTGCGTTGGGGTTCCTCGGCCCTGCTATATGAGTATTTGGTGAATATAACAATTTGTTTTCGGCAGAAAAATGTCGAAAATGATACAAAACTTCACGGATTCATTATCAACCGGAAGCTTCCAATATGGTCAATTCTATCAAAAGTTATATGATTTTTAAGAAAAAAGAAATAGGAGTCGAATGAGCGTTTGAGTGTTGAAGCGATCATTTAAGCTGGGAAAAGTACTTCAAATTGTTTTCAGTTGATTGCACGTTTAATTTCATTGTAATTTTCTGAAATATTTTTTTTGCTACCTGTGATCTATTTATAAGAAAAAAAAGTTATAAATAACAATTAACTAAATGATAAATTAAAATTGTAACAAATAAATAACATAAACAAATTCAATCTTCAAGTCCAAATTATTTGACTTTGTGAAGACATTTCAAATTTTAACTGAAAAAGTGTTATCATTATCGTTATCTTGCTCCACCTGTGGAATAAACTAGAACCCTTTTGTCATAAAATCTCCTCAAAATACTCCAAACTAGATAACCCTTCCAGGCTCAAACCCCTCTTTTTATCCGATTACATTTTGCGCTGTAGTTAAACGCGCTCCATTAAGCTCGTAAAAACTAATGAAACAACCCCAAAAGCAGCAAAGGTAGTTTTGGTGGTTGGACTCAAATCTTTACTGGCAATCGCACCTCCCCAATGAGGACATTAAAAAGCACACAAATACCATTTGCTGCGAGTTATATGGAGCGTTTGCCATTTCATGGTTTTGGGGAAATCTGCTTGGAATCAGGGTTGTTTGCTAGGACTGCTTTGAATGACAATTTGATTTTGTCTGCGTAGATGTGATCTAAATGTCATTATTTTTTTGTGGAAAAGCGAAGCGTAACACAAATCATAAGTTCCTTCAAAAGTTATGATCTCCTTTGTCCAACTTCAAATTCTATCAACCGCTTGTGCAGCAAGCTAACCCAAGTTTAACACAAAAGCCATTGTCTTGGCGGTTCGGTATTTACTGCTCGAATAAATCTTTCACGTCCGCGTTCACAAAGCTGTTTCCTTCCGAGGGAATAAACCTCAAGCCAAGTCAGGCGGGCGCACAAAAAGAAAGTCCTGGATGTGCCCCAAGTTGGTTGCTTCCGGTACTAAGAAACACTTTTGCTCAAGTCACGTATTGCTCAACTTTTTCTGTACTGCTCAAAAGCATCATATTTTCCTTCGTGGCAATGGTTTCCGGAGAACCCTTAATTCTCAATTTTTTTTTGTTTGAAGTTCCTCAATTTCTTGATTCAAATTTACAGACTTCAAGTGAAATTAGTTTGAGCTAAAGGTTATTTCAAAAATCTTGAATCCTTCCTTTGTTCTGCTCATTTCCCCCGCAAAACCCTGCTTTCTTTCAAATTATTTCATTATTATTGCTGCAACGTTCCGCAGCCAAGCTTTAATTTAGCTCTTACTCGACACTAAACGAGCAGCAGCCTTCATCACCGGAGGCTGTGTTGTTTCGACAGAATCAGAAGCAGCAGCGGCAGCATTGTTATCATATTTCCCAAAATCTTGCAAGCTCCAACCATATGGCCAACAGGCAGTAGCACAGGCATCCATCATCACGTGGCCTGGTCACCCCGCCCCCTTCGAAGTGGAGGGTGGAGGAGATGACGTGGCACAGTGATGCTTGGCAAATGAGACACCTCAAAAAGGTGATTTAACAGACTTGCGGCTTTTAAACCATTGACATCAACTGACTTTACTGTGGCAAGTTTTTCCAAGGTCAACCGAAGTCCATCGAACACGGAAAAAAGTCGATTCCCGTATTCGAGAATTGTGTTCATGAATTTGAGAACCACGAAGAAATTTATTCACGTGTATGGTGTATTTGCACTATAAACGTGATAATTTTCTTCGTAATTCTAAAATTCATGAACACAATTCACGATTTTGAGAATTGTTTTTTTTTTCGTGTTCGTTAGACGTTCTCTTTTCGATTTTGGCAAGCATTGCGATTTTTATTGAATAACTTCAACCAAGACATCAATTGATTTCAGGTAGCTTCAACTGATTTCAATTGCTTAATTATCTTGAATTACTTCAAGTAACTTAAACTTACTTCGAGTAACTTCGCTTGACTTCAACTGATTTCAAGTAACCTCTTTTGACTTAAACTGGCTTCAAGTACCTTCAACTGACTTCAAGAAACTTAAACTGACTTCACATTTCGATGAATATTGTTGGACTTCAACTGACATCAAAGAAGCTTGAACTGACTTCAAGCGTGCTAACTAGCTTCAAGTAACTTCGACTAACTTCAACTGACTTCAAGTGTCTCTACTGCCTTCAGCTGTCTTTAGTTAATTTAAACTGATTTCAAGTGTCTTTACTGACTTCAAATAACTTCGACTGACTTCAATTGCCTTCAAGTAACTACATGAATTCAAGCGTCTCTACTGGCTTCATGTAATTCCAATTGACTTCAAGCATTTCGAAGGATTATGATGGCGTTCAACTGCATTCAAGCGTCTCATCTGACTCCAAGCAACTTTAATTAACTTCAATCACTTCGATGGCAATTGCCAAATAACTTCCACTGACTTTTGTGACTCATCGGACTTCTAGCAACTACTTTTGACATCAATTGACTTCAATTAACTTCGCCTGGCTTCCAATTTTGGTTTTATTGGTGAATAATCAAGATAAAATCAGTACTTTTGCAATTCACAACAGAGTTTTACAGTTCTTTTCAACTTTGTGTTGCATCATAATCCATTTTGGAACAATTATTTGTAGAACTAAGGCACTAACAAGAGCAAGATAAATAAAAAAAAACTTTTTAAAATTGTAACAGAAAAGGGGAAACAAAGAGAAAAAGCTTAAAACTAAATCACAGTATTTTATCCTTTGTAGGTGTGCTTGATCATTAGCTCCCCAAGGGCCAGAAATTGTTCCGCCTTGTTACGGCAGGTCCGAACCCGCGTCATCATCTCCCCCGCGAGAGCAAAGATCTCTGGCAGGGTAAAGAGATCATCCCGGTAACTTCTTGCTGGGCCGGATTGCCACTACCGGCAGCGACCACGCTGGTGAACGATCGCCCCCATCCAGGAGGGAACGCTGAGCTGTCTGCTGGAACCGTAGGATGACCAGCTACCGGCACGGTTACGCTCGTACTTCGATGAGGAGGGTGGGACGCTGCTGCTTTCTTCTTCCTCTTTTCCTGCTCCTCGAGGTAGTTTTTCCGTGCGCTGCATCCACGGTAGTTGCTGGTGTGGTTGCCTCCACAGTTGGCACACTTGATGCGCGCCTTGGTTTGCTCTGCCTTGTCTCCAAGTCCGCCTTGCACAAGCCTCATATAGGTGTGATTGGTCGAAGTACAACAGATACAGGGTGTGTGTACCTGTGACTGTTTTCTTCCGCGAGAGGACTTTTTTGTCACGCGGGGTTATTCCAGCACCCGAGAGGTTCTTCTTGAGTTTGAAGATCGAGCGGTCTTGGTACCCCTGCAAGACGACCTTAACGGAACTGGATGTTTTTTCTCTTCAATTTCTCCAGAACCAGGTCGAAGTTCTTGTCGTCAAATTTGTGTCAAACTTTCACTGACGACTTACCGATTTTAAGACAATATCCGAAGCCTTCAAGCAACTCGTCAACATCGTCCGCCAACGTGTCCAAAACAAAAATTGGAGGTGGTCTACGTTCCGTCGGAGAATTGTTCTTTTTTGACGTCGGTTTTGTTGTTTTTTGCTTTCTTCGTCGCTCAGCATCTGGAGCTCGTTCCTGAAGGGGATATTGACGGATGTTGATGTGCCACTGGTTGTGTCACCGACACCACCACACCACTGGCAGCCGACACGGCGTTGGTTTGTAAACCTTTTTGCACACGGCCGGTAGACGAACTTTGCGGGTTTTTCGAGGCCGCACTCGAACTGCCACGGCCACGGCCGACCTTTGGTATGCTGGAGAAGCAAACTCGCGGGTAATCACAATCAATTACCGCGAAAAAATCCGAAAAAAACGATAGAGCACTGAGCACTTCACTTCTCCTTGCTCTCGTGCGTACACGGAGGTGATTTCCAGTATTTTAACTAAAATTCATGTTGGCTGACTTCTAGCATTTCGATGGATATTGATAGATTTCAACTGACGTCAAGTAACATCAACTGACTTCGAGAACTTCGATGGATTTTTATGGACTTCGATTGACTTCAAGTAACCTCAACTTGGACTTGGATTTTGATGAATTTTGACTTACTTCAACTGACTTCAAGTGACCGCCGAGCTGCCGTGGCCGTGAGGTTATGGGTTTCGCCTTGTAAGCGGAAGGTGATGGGTTCGATTCCTGTCTGGCTCGGCAAAGTCAGATCCCTTCAAAGAGTAAATCTCCACTGGGAATACTGACCGGTAGGGGATGGGTTTCGACTAACGGCGTGCTGGATTTCCAATCCAGAGGTCGTGAGTTTGATTCTCGTACCGGTATGATGAAGTTTTAACCGACTTTGTCTGAATTCATCTGGCTTAATCATTTCTGTCGTAACTCTGGCCTTAATTATATTTTTTTTAACTCCTCGGAAGCGAACCTTCGTTTTGCTTTACGATCCCACCACCCACCACATAGGGGAAATATACCCATTTTAATCACACTAAGCCGTTCGACCAATTCTCATCACTTTTGCCGTTTCTGCTATTAAATCAACATTTTCAGATTTTTCAACAATGGAGAGTTGCTTGCTCACTTTTATTTGAGCTATTTATTACTTTGGAACAGTCAAAAACACTTTATATAAGCTGTAATTCATGATCAAAGTGCTGATAGGCCGATAATAGAAATAGGCTGAGAAAGGGTATAGTTCCCCTAAAACACTTCCGCTCGCTTCAGAACTAAACGCCAGACTAAAGTACCGTTTCCAAATTCCGATACCCGAAGGCCAATCCCGACACAATTGGGTCCTAAAATGAAGCTTAGATTGCTGATATTATTGTTTACAGCGATAAAGCTTATTTTTCTGAGTACAATAACCCTTTGTACGACCACAAAGAGTTTAAAATGGATTTTAGGTTTTTTAAATCAATTTTGAAAAATTAACCTCGCGGTCCTTCTTGACAGAAAAGTTCCTTCTTGACAGCTCGTTCCAAGGGGACCATAGTTGATTCATCGAAAAAATGTTGTCTTGTCAAAAAAAAAAAATTGCATTAAAATGAAAAAAAGTGATCAGAAATGGTTTTTAAACGTGTTTTTTACCGTTGTACATAAAAATTGACATAGGGCTTTAGTACCCAATTCTTCCATAAGCACACAAACACCTACAAAACTCTCTCAATTTTTCTCAACAACGCCACGCGTGATCAACCCGAAGCTCATCGACCTCACTCTCACGCCACATCAGCAGCTCTCGCTTTTTCGCTCTCTTCTTTTCCTCTACCAACGTGCGCGTTGCGCAGACTTCAATCTATCCTGCCGACGCGCTCACACATATACAATCGCACACGTGGCGCTGGCTCTCGCTTCGCGTGCATTTTGTCTCGTCTTTCATAGAATCTAGAAACATTCGAATTTCGGCACTAACATTTCGAATGGCCACAGTCAATTACACTAAACATTTTGCGCTCATTTACAAATTCTTGAAATTCTATCAGCATTGCCCGCCCTATCTGCGACAATTTCGACTCATAAAACGTACCAATTTTCAGCGGATCACCGTACCCACTTTCAAACACGTGGTATTCCACGCAGCGTTGGGTGTGGCAGGATGCCATCTCCAAAGGCTCCGAAACCCGTTCCGCCAGGCTTGATGTGGTTGAACGAGACGCTCGATTTCGTGGAGAAAGAAAACGCCGAGAAAGCTTCTGTTTTGGGATTGCGTTCCGCTTCAAAGGAAGCAACAAGTTGGGATTTTTTCGAGGCAGTTTTTTTTTCGTGAATCACTGAGCTGTGATGAATGCGAAGGAAAACTGGTTCCGAATGCGGAGTGGTGGACTCCTTTTGATTTGATATATAATAACGGGGATGGAAAATTTCTGCTTTGATAGGGGGAGGGATCGAAAGATTCTTGTTTCTTCTATTTTTTTTGTGGGAGGAGAATTAATCTGATTTCGATTACCGCAGGATTAACGGACGGGACAGATTGATGGAAGTTATGTGGAAGAGCGTGGAGGATTCTGGGGATATAAACAGGTCACGAACTGAGTTTGGATCGATTAACGACCAAATTGGAACTGATGGATTTTCCGGAAAATTCGATTACGGTATTTTCATCTTTTTGATTTCAGCTTTATTTATTACAGTTGAAATTTCTCAATTTAAGGCAAGGCTGAGACTTCCCATAGTGCACAGATCCACAAAAGGACACCTCAGCTGATGTTGGCCAATGCCACAATAACTCTTCCACATTTCAACCCCAAAGAGAGCAGGCTCCACCACGTAGCCAAGCCCCTTTTCCGGGCGCACAGAACCAAGCTTTTGATTGATGTTTCCATTACGAGTCTGCACAGGATGTTGTTGTTGTGTGTCCTACAGCTGCAAAACACCATGGGCTCGGCACATCAGCTGTGGTAGCGGCAGTCTTCCGTCATGACATCACGTCACATTCTCCGTTGCGAACCATTCCAGAACGGAGAGTGTTAATTTTTTCTCCAAACAAAAATTTTCCGGACGTCATGTCCATGAACTTGGGTTTGGTGCGTGATGTATTTGAAAAAAAGTTGGATTTTCACGTACGTCAAGCTTTTTCAACTTGTTTGACATGAATAAAACATGAAGCTGTTCGACCAGCTTCGGCAAATATTTGAGAAATTGAAATTCAGGTGCAAAAGCTCGAGCTGCATGTCGGCCGATCTGATGGAATTGCTAATGAAGATGCAACGGTGATGACGACGTTGTCGACAAATCCTGCACCAAGTGTGTTCTTGAACGGTGCGTTGAAAGCAGGTTCCAGGAACGAGAATTTCATCAAGCTCCAATAGAGAAACGTGTCCAGCCTCTCCTTATAGCCTTACACCAACTTTTACTCTCCCTAACCACAAAACTAAATCCCTTCTATCCCTCAGCAATGCTATATCCCCCTGCCGACACCGAATCTACACTTCTCATCTATCTAATTTCCAATCAAATTCATCCATCCCCCCCACATCAACCCATTTCAAAAAAAACCCTCCAATCCTCCCCCTATCCTCCAATCCTCCAATCCTCCAATCCTCCAATCCTCCAATCTCCAATCCTCCAATCCTTCCAATCCTCCAATCTCCATCCTCCAATCTCCAATCCTCCAATCCTCCAATCCTCCAATCCTCCAATACTCCAATCCTCCAATCCTCCAATCCTCCAATCCTCCATCCTCCAATCTCCTCAATCCTCCAATCCTCCAATCCTCCAAATCCTCACAATCTCCAATCCTCCAATCCTCCAATCCTCCAATCCTCCAATCCTCCAATCCTCCCATCCTTCAATTCTTCAATTCTTCAATTCTTCAATTCTTCAATTCTTCAATCCTTCAATTCTTCAATTCTTCAATCCTCCAATTCTTCAATCTTCCAATCCTTCAATTCTTCAATCTATTTCCTCCATCCTTCACAATTCCTCCAATCCTCCAATCCTCCAATCCTCAATATCCTATCATCGCTCCAATCCTCTAATACCTCCAATAATCCTCCATTCTCCAATCCTCCAATCCTCCCATCCTCCAATCCTCAATCCTCCAACCCCCCCATCTCCCACTCGCTCAATCTCTCCTCATCTCGCCTCCAATCCTCCAATCCTCCAATCCTCCAATCTCCAATCATCCAATCCTCCATTCCTCCCAATCCTCCATCATCTATCCTCCAATCCTCCAATCCTCGAATCGTCCAATCCTCCAATGTATACAGATACATTACTCTATACGACGTATACTCACCAATGCATCCAGCCTCCTATACTTCTTTCATGACATTCCTCCATCCTCCAATGTGTGTGTCCAATACTCATAGCCTCCAGAGGACATACCGCCTTCGCCTGTGTATGACGTCAATGAAGAATTGAAGATTGGCACAGAATGGAAGATAATTGAAGATTTGAAGAATTGCAGAATTGAAGGAATTGAAAGACCTTGCAAGAAATTGATTGAATTGTGAAGATGTGAAGGAATTGAAGAATTGACGAAATTGAAGAAATGAAAGAATTGAAGAATTGAAGAATTGAAGAATTGAAGAATTGAAGAATTGAAGAATTGAAGAATTGAAGAATTGAAGAATTGAAGAATTGAAGAATTGAAGAATTGAAGAATTGAAGAATTGAAGAATTGAAGAATTGAAGAATTGATGAATTGAAGAATTGAAGAATTGAAGAATTGAAGAATTGAAGAATTGAAGAATTGAAGAATTGAAGAATTGAAGAATTGAAGAATTGGAGAATTGAAGAATTGAAGAATTGAAGAATTGAAGAATTGAAGAATTGAAGAATTGAAGAATTGAAGAATTGAAGAATTGAAGAATTGAAGAATTGAAGAATTGAAGAATTGAAGAATTGAAGAATTGAAGAATTGAAGAATTGAAGAATTGAAGAATTGAAGAATTGAAGAATTGAAGAATTGAAGAATTGAAGAATTGAAGAATTGAAGAATTGAAGATTTGAAGAATTGAAGAATTGAAGAATTGAAGAATTGAAGAATTGAAGAATTGAAGAATTGAAGAATTGAAGAATTGAAGAATTGAAGAATTGAAGAATTGAAGAATTGAATAATTGAAGAATTGAAGAATTGAAGAATTGAAGAATTGAAGAATTGAAGAATTGAAGAATTGAATAATTAAAAAATCAAATAGAACATTCTAACCATTTTACTTAAACTTTTAAAATTCCAAATTATATTGCATTTTCCAAGAAAAGCTCATTCCAAGTCAACATTTTCCTTCATTTCCCCGCACAAATTATGATGGCGCACGACCAGACCAGTTGAAGTGCTCTTTCGAATGAAAATTTATTGCTCATTTCATCCGGGCAGACCCCCTTCTTCTTCTGACTCCGAGTCTAGCCTCATGAAATCATCAAACGAGGAGCTAAAACGAGATGAAAAATAATAAAAACGGAAACATTTTTCCACTTTAACAGGCACCATCCGATGCAACAGCATTGAATTTGCCCAGCGAGGCAAAAATTGTGCTAATTTTTCGAGCGCCGAATCCCTCGAGCGAAATTTTTGCCAAGGATCGGACTGGGTTCAGTCCGTTGGTAATGCGGGTTGGAAGCCAACTTGTGCCGAAATTTATCGCTGGTCCGACGTGTGAATTTGGTCCGACATTTTATGACGTTACTTTTGGGGGGCCTAACCAACGAGAAGATTCTTGGAACGTTTTTTGGGACGATGCGAATTCTTTGGAATTATCTTCAGGGATCTTTGTAGTTGATTAATTTTGTTTGTCTCAATCTCAGTTAAAATAACAAAAAACAAAAACAAAAACAAAAACAAAAACAAAAACAAAAACAAAAACAAAAACAAAAACATAAACAAAAACAAAAACAAAAACAAAAACAAAAACAAAAACAAAAACAAAAACAAAAACAAAAACAAAAACAAAAACCCAAAACCCAAAACCCAAAACCCAAAACCCAAAACCCAAAACCCAAAACCCAAAACCCAAAACCCAAAACCCAAAACCCAAAACCCAAAACCCAAAACCCAAAACCCAAAACCCAAAACCCAAAACCCAAAACCCAAAACCCAAAACCCAAAACCCAAAACCCAAAACCCAAAACCCAAAACCCAAAACCCAAAACCCAAAACCCAAAACCCAAAACCCAAAACCCAAAACCCAAAACCCAAAACCCAAAACCCAAAACCCAAAACCCAAAACCCAAAACCCAAAACCCAAAACCCAAAACCCAAAACCCAAAACCCAAAACCCAAAACCCAAAACCCAAAACCCAAAACCCAAAACCCAAAACCCAAAACCCAAAACCCAAAACCCAAAACCCAAAACCCAAAACCCAAAACCCAAAACCCAAAACCCAAAAATGTCAAATAATGCCGAATCACCCTAACAAACTCAAATAAATTTCCACCTGCTTGCACACATTCACACACTTGGGACCACATTTGGGGCACAAAAGCAAATACGCCTAATATGTGACTCTGGAATGCAGGACCCGCAGAACTCCCTTGGGGGATGAAAAAACACAGTCGCAGGCTTGACATGCCCCACACGTGTGAGGAAGCGACATAAAACCCTGTGTCGTCTTGCACGTGGGACTTGGAGGCTGTTTTGCAGGGTTTTTTTCTGTCAAGGACTGGTGTCAGTTGAAAGTCACAACTCTTGAAATTAACGGATGATAGGGGGAGAGTTAAAAATGGAGCACATGAGAGATATAATACAATTACGGCGCTTGTTTTAAGGAGATGTCATACTGTAACAGAGTTAAGATTTTGCACAGTTTTGTTTGTTGTAGTTATGTTGCAAGAGACTAAAGGAACCATCGATAAATGAAGAAATATTGAGAAATAGCGATGATCAATAACGTTAAAATCAATTACATTATGAACTGTTCCAAGAACACAACATTATTATCACTTTCAATATCCTTGACATTCGCACGAGACACCAAGGACGGACCAGAATTTCAGCCTCCAGACAAAACTATCGATCAAACTGGAATGATTTAATTTACCTCAACCGGCCTCCCAATACCCAGAAATGAACCCCAATCAAGCCTATTTTTAGCCAGAATCCCCCGAAATATCGAACCCAGACACGGTTGATGAACGACCCCCCGGGGGGTGCTGCCAGAAATCCTTTCCTCAAAAGAAGCAATTAGTTTTCCCCCCTTCTTGTCAGAGAACAGGAAACCAAGTTTTGCGTCCATTCATCGTGGGAAGTTTCTTTTTTTTGCCTCACCCCATATAGTCGTCTGCTTGTGAAAGGATATCATTTGCAGCATCCGTTGATCAGAGGACCACACTTCCGTCCTCGCAGGTTTTATGAAACACTTCAACGCCATTCCAAGTCTTTCATAAAACCCGCAACTGCTAATGAGTTGGCCACATCAGACCGGACAGAGCAGACACACTGGATAATGATTTGTTCCGAACTCTTTGAGCCCTCTCTCTCCCCTGTCTCCGTCGTAGAAGCAGCAACTATAACTGCTGATGGGGCTAGAATTAATAACAGCAAATGTGTCTCACAACACCCCACTCCACCCCGTATGATGTTGTTGGGGAAGACAGTCAGAAGGGGGTCCGCTGCCGGCAGTGCCGGGACCATAAACAATGAAGAAAAATCATCGCTTTTATTAATTATCCAGACCCGTTCCTTATCTCGGCTATCGCCGTCGACGAGAAGTTGGTGTCTGTGTGTACTGAACAGTGGAGGATTACTTTTGGTAGAAAAATTGAAAAAAGTTGTTATGAAAATTTAATTTTTCTTTTAAAAATATATTCCTTGAATGTATTAATGGCCCAATACATTATTTAGGAGAGATTTTCCATGTTCACAAAACCAACAAAAATAATTTTCCACCGTGACTGCATTAAGCATGAAGCTTAGGTAGCAGGGATGGAATAATCGCCAAAATATCAATTTCGCTTGCGAACTTCTACACCCGCAAAAGAGAGAGGAGGAAAATCACGCAAAAGAAAATTAATCTGCTGATGATTTTTTTGGTGAATTTCCTTGTCAGCACCACTCAATAATATTTATTTCACTTTGTTTACACCATCTACAAAATGTGACAGGTCATTTTTCGACGTGTGACGTTAAACTTGCAAGTGTAGTAGTGCAAAAGATGTTCCGCCGAATAATCAAGATGATGATTTTTTTTAGCTTCTTTATACCGATCTCTCGTGCGCGAGAGAAGAGAGCCATGCTCCCTTCGGATTTTTTCTCTTGATGAACATTCAAAGATTTTCTTTTGATGATGATTCAATCAATCAAATTTCAAGTATTAACCTTGCATTTTGTTGTATTTTTTTGTCTGACTCAAACTATTTGGGGGGGCAAAGAAGTCGTTTTGTGTCATTGGTTTGCCCATACAGGGCTCCATAAAATTTTGGCAACTGTCCATACAAAAATGGTACGCTAAAATTCGAATATCTGTATCTTTAGGAGGAATTTTCTGATCGGTTTGGTATCTTCCACAAAGTTCGAGGTATTGATAAGGACTATTCTGAAAAATTGGTACAAGGTAAAAATTGCAAATTGCATGAGTTTTATTTATTGTTTAATACGTTTTAAGGAACAAAAACCTCATTCTTTTAAGCGATCGTAAAGTATTGACAAATATTTTGCGGTGAGTTATGTTTGTTTTGAAAAAATGATAACCGAAAAGTACTTTAGAGAATATCTGCTAATAACCACTCAAAATTTAGTTTCAATTTAACAATTTAAGTTTTTGTTTTTAATCAAATATTGTTCATAATTGTCCATTCCTATTTTTTTTCGGATGGTAAATTGCCTAAAAGACATTGAAGATTGGATCTCTGGTTGCTGAAGTACAGCGAATAAAAGAAAAAGCGACTAGAAAATTGATATTTTTAAAGTGTCATCAAAACACAGCTTTTAATTTTCTTGTACAAACACCTCAGAATCTAACGGTCATATTTTCAATGTTAAAAAATGAATTATTTGTGAAATTTTCTGATCATTTCTAAAAAAAAATAAAAATTTATTTTTCAATTTATGATCGCCGGATATTTTTACTTCCTTTCTTCTTATTCGCTGAAAAATATCAATCTAAACAAAGAAAGCATTATTAAAATTTTGGAATCAACTGTAACATTTCTAAAAGAAAAAAAATAATAAAATAAAAAACCAAATTTTATACCCCACTTTCAAAATATTTAACAAAAAGTAACGCTTAATTCATTATAAATCATTACTAGGCTAAGTGATTTGTCACGCTCAAAAATATCAAATTTCACCGGGATTTTAACTTTAAACTCCAAATTTCACGGATCGTGAAAAATGTTAAAATAACTCTGAAAATATAATTTTAATAAAACAGAAACTAGTTTCTATGCTTTATTATATTTTTTTATACACTAAAAAAATATCGCTAAATTTGAACGTGACCAAACAACTTTTCCTTATTTCCCAAAAAGTTTCCACTTAGTTTAGGGATGGGCTATTTAATATTTTGAAACGAATGTAGGGCACGCGTTTTTTTTTTTTTTTTCATTAATTCAATTGATTTTTTGAAATATTCGATTATTATACCGGGATAGCTTTCGTTGATTTGCTTCTATTTTATTTTTTACAATTTATTGAATTTCATATCAAAGCTAGATTCAACAATCTTGTCCAGCCAAAATGATTAAAATAACTTGAATTTTATACTACATTTTCAAAAGTTAAATTAAAAAATTAATAGGCAAAAATAATTTAATCTGTGACGTAATCTTCTAAATTTTATTTAACATAAACAATCAGAAAACAAAACCATGGTATTTTTTCAACTCCCACGGGAACCATCCACACAATTAATCAAAAATCGTGAGAATTCAACAGGCGATTAACAAGATGATTTCAAACATCAAAATTGCAATTCATTTAATCTTGTACAAACCAAGCTTGTATCTTTTAATTTCTTGTAAAATAAAACCATTCAAATAAAATAGTTTTTAAATGTTATTTATTACAGCGAATAAAAATATTACAATGTTTAGTTAGTTTTCTTAGATTCCTGTTATTGATACTGTAAATAGCAATATTTAAAAGCTATTTTCGCAATATTTTGCTCTACTTTAATGGAATTTGATTTTTCTTTTGTATTTTTTTTTTTTCAATTATAAAAAGTCTGTGCAATCTTTTAAAAATTCAATTATAATATAAAAGTTTTTTGTATGACAATAAATGCTAGCAAAGATTGATGATATCATCCTTGTGATAACTTGATTGTTCCGAGAATTTGATTTATGGTAATGTCTGTTTTGCTCACAATTCTTCAAATGATTTAAAGCTTGTTTTTTAATTCAAAACTATTAAAATTTACTCAAAAAGTCTTTATGGATAAAATATTTGTTATGTTGTTATTTCAAGGAATTGATTTGAGAAAATTGATAATTTTCACGAAATTTCGCAGATATCTTCAACTTGATGTCCGCGAATTCGTTAAAATTCACTAACCCTAATCATAATCATTACTTATGCTTCTACCAAAAAAAAAAAATCAAACAATCTCTGAATTTACAAAAACATTTTTAATTTTCCGATATGTGGTCCTAAAATCTTAAACTTGACTATAGTCTAAAAAGGATTTATTTAGTTAAACATTGTTTAAACCGTTTTCGCTCAATTCTACATGTTTTTCAATATTTTTTTTATTTTCTGCCATCATTATTTTTTGCCCCCTGATTTTTGAATAATAATAACTTGAAGGGAAGGAGCTTTTCAAAATAAACTTGTTTAAAAATATTCTGACAATTCTATGAAAGCAATTACTAAATCCATACTTGTCTTGTAGTTTTTAAGAAGAAGTGCTGTAAAGCTTTCATAGAACGCCATATTAATAAAAACTCGAATTTTTTAAATTCTAATATGAATATCAATTTGCGCAAATGAAATACCAATTTTTTTGCAAAATACTTTATTTTAAAAAATACTAAAATTTTCATAATCAACCGAGATGAAATTTGTATGGATTCCCAGTGTCATTAATAAACATATGATTTTAATTGGAAATAATGAAACTTGTATGATTAGCAATAAGAAGGATAAAAAATTTTTGAATAAATATTAACAGATTTGAGTTTTTTTGTGCAAAATCTAATCGCTATTTAAATTATGAAATTCCAAGTCTGTAAATAAATTATACTTTTTGAAAATTTATGTATTTTGCGAACAATATTTTTTTCAAATGTTAGTATCTAATACTTAAAACAATGATTTAAAAGAAATTCATACAAAATTTGACGTCGTAAGATACCTACTTTACAAATAATAACAATAAGAGTATTTAGAGAAAAATACGGTATTTTGGTAAAAAATTACTATAACAATATAAAACTCAAAATTTTGCGGGAATACAAACAAAATTTTACGTTGTTTGATACCCATATTGTAAGTTATTAATATATTATGTTGTGTAAATTTCTGGGCACTTTTTCTTTTAAACTTGTTACAATTTCTTCAAAATGAATTTATAGTAAAAACAACCCAAATTTGATTAAGATTTTTTTAAATAAATTTTTAAGGAGCTAGTTTAAATTTGGCCGATTAAACTTAACGCCGATAAATTCATCGTATTACGAAAACGATAACGTTCAATTTATAGTTATTGTCTGGACCATATAATAATTTTATTTTTTTTATCCTCAGATAAAAAAGTATTTCCAACAGAATTAATTTTTTTATGATTAATTTCTTTCAGAACTGGGTTTTAGAGTACAAATATGGATGAAAAAGTCAACAACTCAAGAAAAATAAAGAGCATTTATATAAAAAAAACAGTCTATTCTGCTCACGTCAGAAAATGTTTGGATTTAACATGAGCTGCTTGTTCACCAATCTACATTGGCCCATTTTCTTGAACTGTTTCGGCAATTTCAATTAGCTTTTTTCAAAGCAATTAAATATTTTTTTAAAGTAAATCAAAGTATGACATAAATCAAAGTAAGGACCTTTCAAATGCATTTCCAAACTTTAATTGGATGAAAAATGCTGCTTTTTTCAAAATTATTAATTACTTTTATCATGAATTCTATCAACACTGGGCATCATCACGTGTCACAGCTTCCCCTCCTGCTTCCATGTCGACACAAAGGGTACCAAAAGCAGAAACTTCTCGTGAGAGTTTTTTCCCTCCCCCCGCAATCCGTCGTCGCCAAAGCACGGCAGCTGCTTTATGCTTTATGGTCCGCAACAAATTAGCGCTCTCGCGCGACCAACCCCCGGGGTGGGGGACCGAGATGACGATCAAGATTGGACAACTTTTGCCCTGCCCAGCCAGAACCTCCCACAACCATCGTCTCTGTCATCCAGACGCAGGACAGGACATTAACGTCTAATCCAGCAGTTTGTCCAATGGGGTTGAGATTTTTTGTGTCGAGATTGTTAAGTCGTGGATAAATTGAAAGCTTTATGAGCTCATTTTGTGAACCTTTTTTCGGATTTTTGTTCTGGTTTGTGTCGAAGTCATTTTGTATTGTTAATTTTGTGTGATAAATATCTCCATATTCCACCAGATAATCCAGTAATCAATTACCGTTCCACCAAAAACGTTACAGCGAAAAAGATTACGGTCTTTTCAGGATCAAGTCACGCTGAATGTGACAGCTCTGCGACGTTGATAAGAAAGCAAAGGATGAACGGGGGAAAAAATCTTCCAAATACCAGAGCCAAAAGTTAAAATATTTGGTCGAGGTCGTCGGTTTTTGTGGTTGTCTATCTCTGGCTGGCACGGTGGATGAATGTTAATTAAATTTTAGGAAAAGGTCCACCAATGTGAATCCTTCCGTCCAGATTAGATGGTGTGTTGTGCTTTTAGGTGGAAAAAGGGACGCTGGAAAAGCGTAAAGAAGGATTAGTCGATTGCTACGAAAAGGGATGATTTGGTAAATTGCTGGTGGTTTTTGTCTTGAAATTTAGGTTTAATAACAAAGTTTTATATTGTTTCCAAGATTTGAGTCAAAAACTGCTCAAGAGATTTGAACTTTCAAAATTCTTCAACCGTGTAAAACTTCGAAATCCAACCCACATACCCATCAATAAGATTTTATCGCCAATTTTTCCTCCATTACCCAAACCCACTTTTCCCCCCCTTGAAAAGTTTCCTCGAATCAAGCCACCGTCAATTCATTAAAAATACATTTTTACAAGTCTGCCCTCAGACCACCATCGCGTTTCCGTGCCATGAATGGGAAGGAAAAACTTCTAACCAAAGAATGATTTTCACTTCTCCTCGACCCCCACCCACCACCACTCAAAGGAAAAGCTTTGTGATGAATTTTGGATGAATTTCCCGGGGTTCCACTCTGCTCCGCTCTCGCCACAATGTAGTTCTTTGTTTGGCTGGTGACACTTGGCCCCGCAGAGCCAGGGCCCGGGTCGCATCTTCAGAGCAGTTCGTTGAGTGGGCTATACTTCTCGAGTTACCTGCCTTATCTTTGTATGGTTACTACGTGGGTAGGTTGGGACGAGGTGGAATCAAATATTTTAATGGGAGTTATTGGGTATTCTTTATTTAATATTACTTTAAAATATTTTAGCGGGAAGAATAAAACAAATTGATTCATATAAAAAGTAAATATAACTAAAATAGAGATCTTTCTGGATTAAAAACTTTTTTATCACTGAGTAATTTTCTGGAATTTCACAAGTTTGCTAAATATTTTTTAATGATAGATTTTCATTTGAATTAAACTATATTCATGGAATCTTAATGTTAAAAGTAGCCTTGCATCATTAGTTTATCCTAGAGCGTCCAATTTCCCGGGGTTACAAAATTCCCGGGAAACGGGAAATTTTCATCAAATTTCCCGGGAAATCCCGGGAATTCCCGGGAAATTTGAAATTTAACGAAAATTATTCTAATCCTGTTTCTGATTAATCTTTTGCAAAGAAATTGTATAGAACAGCAACTTTAATGGTCAAAATGAGTGTGAGGATCAATTAATGGCTTGACTGCTTGTTAAAAATCATGCAACTTTGAGAAAATATATAAACTTTCTAATTATTAAATCTTTCAAATCGTCCCAAATGATAGAAAATATTATTAGTATTTTTGTTGAGAAGGATTTATTTAAATCAAAGTGTTTGGATAGTGAAAATCTATGCTCCACAACCATAAAATTGCTTTTAAATTTGTCTCTTGTTAAAAAAAAACCAACAAATTCAAGTTGTGAATAGATAAATAATCTTTGAATTTACCTTAATTAATCTGATTCCTATCGCTTTTTAACTTGAAACACTATTTCATGAAATCACAACTCAAAGTTTTCAAATATTTGGAGCGAGTTTTTGAAATATAGTTCCATTCTTTAGTAAATTTCATATGATACGAAGTTGTTTTTAAAGGTTTTTCATGGTTTTATGATATGATTTTAGTTATATGGTATTCAGTCTAATAAATTAATTAGATTAAAATAATTTTGAGTATTTAAAAGTGATTGAAATTCAACGATATTTTTTCATATATAACCCTCTTACGCCCTTGGTAGCTCACGTGCTTCATAAATTTATAACTTCAATCTGCAATTTCTTGAATACTTAGAAACGAATTCTTCTCACACAAACTTTTTTTTAAATTTTATTATATCAGTTCAATTTCCATTCAACATGTTCAAGGTAAAAAAAAGTCAAGCAAATCTCAATTGTGATCTTGGTTAGAAGATGTAAATATCTTATTTTCAAAAGATATTACAAAAAAAAAACATTAAAAAAGGTTGTCAAAAATAAAATAGTTTATATTCATTCCATAACAGCGTAAGTTTTGTGGTCCAACATAAAAGCAAACAATATTCCTAGTGATGAATGCTTCAGAAATAAATATTATCTGAATTAAACCTTGACATGAAATTTACAGACAAGCTGATTAGTTCAATTTGAACAGTAGATGGAAATAAATAAAATCAAATCAGGTCTCCAATTATTATTTTTTGTTTAATTTCAAAACATTGGTGCCAAAAAGGTAGGAAAATGTAAACTACTGCTTGTATTTCGGGAATTCCCGGGAAATTTACAAATTTCCCGGGAAACGGGAAATATTTTTTTCCGGGAAATCCCGGGAATTCCCGGGAAATTTTTTCCCGGGACGGGAAATTGGACGCTCTAGTTTATCCTTACAACAGTTTTGCAAGCTGGTCATACAAAATGGGCAAGCATGTATTTCGAGGAGGGATTTTCTGATAGGCTTTCTGTCTTACAGCAATACTACCTTTTAAAGTTTAAATGTGGCGAAAATTGAGTTTTCTCAGGGTCAACTACACACTTTAAAATTTTTGTAACAATTTCTGCTTTTTTTTCAACACTTTTAAACTGTTTTCACAATTTCTAAACTTGAGAATAAAAAGTAATTTTTGAAAGGGCACTGAACAATTATTTACTACATTATCAACTGTCGGTCTTGTTTTTTTTTAATTTCTAGATTATAAATTTCAAAAATGATTCATTTTCAGTGAATTTTCTCAGTTTTTTTTTCATTTAGTTAGGGGTGCTTTCCCATTTAAAATTATATTAAATTGAAAAAGTGAACATTTTTCAAATAACACCTGGGAATGCCTTTAAATTGGAAGCGGTTTAAATATAAAATCCTTTTCGATTGCAAATTTGGCTTTTCCACTAAACAGGTTTTTTTCTAAAGCTCACTTCACCATCACACATCACATTTAACGCATATTCGATCACAAATCGGATTCATATTTTAAGAATCCACCTTTCAGTGATAAAAAATCAATTATAAAATGGGCATTTTTTCCGTTTGCCTTTTCTGAAAATTCTTAAATGAACCTACAACTTTTCCACAGACACCAGATCAATCAGAAAATTCTTTCTTAAGTTACAATTTTTTGAACATTTACTTGAGTCCGCAAAATTTAATGGAGCCTTGCATGAAAATTTTAGGAATGGCCTCTTCTGACGAAGAAAATGCATAAGCATAAGCATAAGCATAAGCATAGGTGCCCACCCGCAGTTGCTACTCCGTTATTGACCAGGACCTCCAGAAGTTACATCCACGAGCCGTGGAAGATGAGTGGGTGCTATCTTTCCTCGCTTCGCAACTTCTCAAAGGCCCCTATCATGCTGATCAATACCGGCGCCGGCCACGACCAGTGGTAGAGTCACGGGGAAGTGGAAGGGAATGTTAGTCCGATACTTGAGTGATAGAGACCGCCCAATCGACTGCTTCTCCGACAAAGTATCACATGAGTTTTGAGGGGGTTAGTAGATGGGCATGAAGTCAGGATTCACGAGTGGCAGTGATGTGACCATGAGCATTTTGTTTATCGGTTGAAATTTTAAATCTTAGATAATTGATTATTTAAAAAGTTTTTTTTTAATCGAACGCGTGCCAGCCGAGCAGTAGTGCTATGGGCTGGACTTATCAGTATATTTTTACTATTTTTACAATTTAGATAACGCGAGCATATTTCAAATCTCCTCGCAGCACACAATACACGACAAAAATGCGAAACAAAAGGCACACACAAAAAAAAATCACTTTTCACTCCGAATATTTTTACGACCACGCGCTCCCTTTGTCAATTATGCACTCCCTCTTCTGACGAAGAAAATGCATGGACAAAGTATCATTCCAATTAAAAACATTAAAGTAAATGACTCGAAAAATATTCGAAATTCTTCAGAATATTCAAAATAAATTACAATTGTTTCCAAACAAACTCTTAAGTTTTGAAAGAGTTGCTCGATTGACCAATTGACTGACGAAAACATAATCCCATGTTTACCCCACTGTTATACCGAAATTTAATTTTAATTATTCCAATCAAAAATATCAAACCATCCACATTAACGACCCCCGGGTCTTTTGTGGTCTCTATTGCAAGTTTCTGCTCGAACCTAGGAGTCCGAAGGCTTAAATGGGGAGAGCACCCAAACCTCTTTTTACTCCAAGGAACCTTCCACCCCAGTGTTTGAACTGACGACCTTTGGATTGCGAGTCCAACCGCCGCCAGCGATTCCACCGGAGTAGGTTTGGTTTGGTGTGTTGTTTGTACTTATGGCATGGAGACGACTCCTACACCTGGAATGACTTAACGGTCTAACAACCAAGGCCGGGACCGGAATTTTACTTCCTCATCCGATGGAAGGTATTAATTTAATTATTCCATTAAAATAAAAACAATGCTTTGATTGTTTGGAAACCAAACTGATAATTTGATTCAAATTAAGATACACTTTATTTGAAAAACAAATAAAAATAAAAATTTAAAATCAAAGTAAACCTGCTTCATTAAGGTGTTATATACATATAGAAAATCACGAAATTTCATACTACAGACAATTTATTAAATCAACTTAAAAGATGATTTTCAATCACTCCTGAAAGCTTCATGAAGATATTTTATGATTAAAGTAAGTTACAGAAGATTTAAGCTGAGAATTTTGCAATGCGTAAAGCGAACTGTCAAACTTTGCGAGCGTTTTTCTCTGAAAACCGAGTTGATTTACGGGTGCCACGATATCTCGAGATGGGATGAACCAAATTGGCTGAAATTTGGGGTGAAGAATCGCAAGCCATAACACAAAAACATAAAAATATTTTTATCTTTTTTTTCAAATAAACTTTTTGAAAATCGGCCTTCGTCATGTATACGGAACCGATTTAATGAGTCTTCACCAAAATTTTGAGCCGATTTGGTCAAGGAAGTGTTGAAAATGCTAACTTCATATAGCTCTATCTCGGCAATGATACCAAATTTATTTTGATAATAGTTGAAAATATGTATTTTAATGTCCTTAAAACAGATTTAAAAAAAGTTTAAGTTTGTGCTCAAACCAACAACTGACATTTTTGCCGATTTACATGTATGTAACCCCTTAAGTATCAGTGAGTAAGTAAAAATTGGATTTGATTTGAGAAATTATAGTAAGGATTAAATGTTTACCATTACAGAAGAGTTTTTTTTTAAATTTTTATATTCTTCATCATAAGTTTGTTCAAATGTGTCTGAAGATTTAAATGCCAAAAATTTACGATTTATTAAGAACTTTAAATACTTTAAAAATTTACAAAGCATTTTTTGATACTTTTGTGTCACAATTTTTAGAAAAAGGCTTGATGTTTTAAATTTTTTATTATTAATCTATTGAAAAATCAAATACAAGTATTTAAGAATTAAAAACAATTGAAGGAATGATTTTTTACAATTGAATGCATGATTTTATCCAATAAAATTCAATTTACGCTGTAGAAAATATTCTTGAAGTTTGCGTTCTTTGTTAAAATTATGTCAGCATTATTCTTTTTAAAGTAAGTGTCCAAACAATTCGTTTAAAATTGCCTTTTTCGAGTTAAATTTTTTATAGTCATTTGAGCATCCAGAACGGGACATTTCAACCATGTTTCCGGGAAATCTCAGAAATTCAGGAAATTTTTTAAATTTGTTGAAAATTTTACTGATCTTTGTTCTGCTTAATATTTTGCAACAAAATTATATAGGAAAGTGACTTTAAGGGATAAAATAATTGTGAAAATCAATTAATAGCTTGCCTGCATGTAAAAAATCATACAAGTACTAGAAAATGAGCAATTCTCTACCAAAACCGGAAATGGATTTTATTTGTATTTTCTTAATTGGCTCAAACTTTGTGGGGGCCTTCCCTATGACCAAATATGCTATTTTGTGTCATTGGTTCACCCATACAAGTCTCCATACAATTTTGGCAGCTATCCATACAAAAAAGGTATGTAAATATTCAAACAGCTGTAACTTTTGAGTGAATTTTCTGATCAATGGAAAAAAAAATTTGCAGATTTTTTTATCAACTTTTTTTTCACTAAAACTCAATTTCCCAAAATACGTATTTTTTGATTTTCGAGATTTTTTTATATGTTTTAGGGGACTTTTAGCGAAATATCAAACTTTCGGTTGCTATATCTTGAAAACGGAGCCCTTTATCAAAAAATCTGTAAAGTACTTTTCGATTGCAAATTCAATTTTGCTTTAAAAAGTAAAGTCAAACTTGTTTTTGCATGAAACTTCAATTTTTTCCAAAAATCACTATTTTTTCAAAAAATCATAACTCTGCGGCAGATTTTTTGACCATGTTTCTCTATGGCTCAAAAGTTGCGGAATTTTGTCCCCTAAAACATATCAACAAATCTTAAAAATCAAAAAATACGTATTTTGGGAAATTGAGTTTTAGTAAAAAAAAGTTGATGAAAAAATCCTCAAATTTTTTTTCCGTGTACCTATTTTTTCTCAAAAGTCCTCAACAATACCTACAACTTTGCCCAAGACACCAAATTGATCAGAAAATTCACTTAAAAGTTACAGCTGTTTGAATATTTACATACCATTTTTGTATGGACAGCTGCCAAAATTGTATGGAGACTTGTATGGGTGAACCAATGACGCAAAATAGCTTATTTGGTCATAGGGAAGGCCCCCACAAAGTTTGAGTCAAATCAAAAAATACAAAAAATAAAAATGGTCGAAATCGGCCGATTTCGTAGAGAGTTGCTCAAATATGGATTTTTTTTCTGATTTTATAAGCTCGATTCGTACAGTTAAAAAAATGATCATAGGTATTTTTTGTTGAGCAGAAATTTATTTATTAAAAAGTTTGAAGAGTGAGTAAGAACAAGTCATACTGGTTTAAGCTCTTGAACAAATAGTAAAGCTCTATTTTTATCATGAAAATCTTATCATCAATAACTGTCAATAATGAATCTATATTTGGGGTCTTGAAATAGTAAATTCAAATGAAAAAATAATCACGATATGTAAACTGATAACATTCAGCAATTTTGTACTTTTGTTTGAATTTCATAAGTTTATTAATTTCCCGGGAAACTTGAAATATTTTTTCGAGTGTTCCGGGGAATTCCAGGACGAGAAATGGGAACATAAAAAAACAAAAATATTTTTTTATTGATTTAGCATTATCAATGACTATCACCAAAAGGTATTTTAACATCTATTAGATATATGTTATACTTTACATGAACTAATATCTTGACCATGAGCTCAACTTAAGCTCACCCCACCCTACACAAATAAGTAGGTAGTTATCTTCCCACGAACGTCTCGCATCTTCTTCAGCCAAAGAACAAAACCCCCAGGGGACGGGACACCAGAAATTGATTTCGCTCCCGTTTCAAGAGGTGGAAGCTTAATTAACAATAAACTGATTTCCGGATACACGACGAGAGGCGCTTTTCCGGCAGCCGGTGTGGCCAAGTGATTGGCTTTTCCTCCCTTCCCTCCCTCTTTTTTGTGTGTATGATAAATTAGTCTTTGCTGTAAAGCTATCCGCGGCGGTACCACGAGAGTAATCGATATCGGGTGAGGTTTTTTTTTTTGCTTCCTCTTAGATCCGCTGATGAGAGTGTTGTTGCTGCGGGGGCAATTTCGGTGTCAGTTTCATTGACTTGGTAATTGGATGGAGTGATAATGGGACGAGTGCCAGGGCAGGGCACCTCGGAAAATGGCTTTGTTTCAGGCTGCTTGGCGGAATTGCAGACTTTATTATGAACAGGGGGTGATGAGGGACAACCGGTGGGTCGAAGGTTGGCCCATGTTTAGTATCGAGGTATTGGGGCAATTAGAGTGGTAATAAAAAAGAATATGGCGGATAAAGATAATGACAGATTCGTGACCATTGTTTACCGATTCTTGGTGGGCTTTTGGGGCAATCTATAAATATTGATTTTGTATAAACACGCACCGTAGTGATTAGGGGCAATTGCTTAACCAAACAAAACAAAACATGAATAACACAAAAAATGAGTCGCAGCATAAATCTTGATAAATTTAGCTTTTATTTATTATTATTTTTGTAGCGTTTATTTGACGTTCCCATAAACTTTCAAAAGCTTACTAGTTTCAATTATTCCTCACGTTCTGGTCAAACCTTTCTCACCACACACGCACCAAATCCTCTAACCCATCCTAATCCGGACGCATCTCGGGCGTAAATCTCCTCTGGCCATCTCGAATCACAGCTCCGAAAATCTGTCCAAAAGCCCGCCGAAAATTTATAGTTCCGTTCCGGCTTGGATTCGTCCGATCGTAACTTGGGCCCAAAATACTGCGCTGCGAAAATCCATCGCTCCTCTCGTATGTCACAAAAGTTCGTACAACAACAAATGCCGCACCGGAAGACCCCCGCCACAGAGAGTTCGGAGTTTGTTTGTCATGTCATACAAAATCCTTGCACGTTATGAGCTGAGCTGAAGTCGTGGGACGCACAGGCTGAAAATCCCTCTGTTTGGAGTAACCAGACAACCAGAAAAGGTCGAAACTTGGGTAGACCTTTAACGGAGCTTGCTTTGGGAGGTTCATCATCGTAACTGGGTGCAGTTAATGACAACAGTAAAAAAAAGTCTTAAAATTTGCATTTGATTAAAATAATTCAAATGATTTTTTATAAATTCATTTGAAAGAAAATGTTCAACATTTTTTAATTTTTCACTGTGAATCGAAGGGTAAACATAGGCATCAGTTTCATGCTCAGTCAGAGTCTGTGTTAGGCAAGCGTACAATGAAATGATGCAGCCTCCATGAGCACCACAACCATGAACCAACAATATCATCCGACTTTGACATGCGACAGGGATGAGGAGGGGGGGAGCTTTACTGTTTCTGATGAAAATTGTGTGCATTAAACTAGATGATGAAAAAATCCCCAAAATATGACCGGAGATATGTGAGATTTAAAATTCCTTCTCGTTAACCGTAAAATGGCTTTATTCCAAAAATACAAATTTGTTTTTTATTGAATTTTGTGATACTTTTACCATCAAAAATTCAAAAAAATTGGGCTTCGATGTCAAAAAATTAATATAAGGGATACTTTTTGATCCATCCGAAAAAATATTGACGTGTATTTGAAAGCCAGTTTTGGTTCCAAACAACTTGATTTTTAGAATTAATTAGTAATCTGACAAAAAAAAAACATATATGAAAACACTACATTCTTTTATTTTGTGATGAAACATAAAATAAAAAGGCGGATTTTAAAATTGCTAACAAAATGTTATTGAAATCCTCATAACATTGCCGAAGACATTAAATCGATCAGATTTTTTTTATTAAAGATACAGTTTTTTTATTTGCGTAGCATTTATGTATGGCCCTCAAAAAATCTCTGAGTCATGGGTTTTTTTTTATTTATTTTTTTGTTATATTTGTTTGAAGTGGTTAAAAATATATATAGTCAAAATTAATGAAGGTTCGTTTAACCGGTCCCGTGTTCTTAACGAAGGTCGATTTTCAAAAATTTAATTTTTTAAAATGATTAAAATGTTTTATTTATTTTTGTGCTTTTAAAGAAAAATTACAAAAATATCGGTCTTCACTTCAAATTCCAGCCTAATTGATCCATCTCGTCTTGAGACATCGTTGCACCCGTCAATCAACTCGATGTTTCGATAAAAAATATCTCTCACAAAGATCGACTGTTCGCTTTTCGCATAGCTAAATTTTGAGCTTAAGGGTGCAGGCGAAGAAAATGGATCATCACTCTTAAATGCTCTGTATTAGGGGGAGAGGGGGTAATATGCACCCCTGGGGCAAAATGCACCCCCTGCTTTTCTCGGTATTTAGAAAAACAAATCCGGGAAAAAATTATAAAAATTGGAAGCTTACCATTGCTAAACCATGCTGGAAAAATTTGAGTATCGTTGTATAAAATCAGCTTAAGTTATTTTTCAAATCTTTAAAATGTTGTTTTTTCATCTATTTTTTATTGAACTTTCATTAATATTTTTGGACAATCTAAAAAGCATTTATTGATATTGTAAGTGTTAAACTATATAGTTTTTGCCATAATCTTCATTACTCCGCAGATAGATGTGTCCAATAACATCAAAAAATGCATTTTTGATTAAATTTTCTGCAAAAGCGTGGTCGGGGCAAAATTGAGGTTTTTCAGCGCGCCTGTTTTTCAAATGTAGGTGGCGTCAAAATGAGGTTACTTGCCAAAACTCGTATTCCTTTCTGCTGAATTGAAGAACAAAATCGCTTATTTCTCATGATTTCCTGCATCAATCTTTATGAAACTGGTTGCAAAAGACGAGATAATTTTTTTGCTTTAAAATAATGAACATCATATTTTGAGCGCGCAAAACTTTGTGACCTTTTTTTTTAAAAAAACATGTTTTGAAAAAAGAAAAAATGAGTTTCCCCGAATATATCAATAAAATAAACAGTTAGATAGTTGATAACAGATGTGTTAACGCATATTCAACAATTTTTATTGATTTTTGGCAGACTTTCTTGCCAAATAGTCCAAATTACTATCTTTTTCTAAATTAACAGTTTTCTCATAGAAAAATCAAACAAATATTGGAAAGTTGTACACCAAATTATTGCAAATAATTTTTCTCATCCGAATCCGGCATAATTTTCATAAAAATGTGTTTATGAAGGAAAAAACGCATTTTTTCAAAAAATCTTAGGTTTACGCTATTTGTTCAAAGGTGGCGACATGTGTCTTTAAGCTTTGCTGCAAATTCTCTATACTCCGCTGTGAAGCTTTTTTGTAAAAACAGCGGTGTCATCTAGTGGTGACTAGTGAAAATTGATTTAACCCGGTGCATTTTGCCCTGTTGTTGTAGTGCATTTTGTCCCAATAGAGGATTTGCAGCAAAGCGAAAAGACACATGTCGCCACCTATGAAAAAATAGCGTAAACCTATGATTTTTTGAAAAAATGTGTTTTTTCCTCTATAATTAACATTTTCATTAAACTTATGCCGGATTCGGATGAGAAAAAATATTTCCAACAATAGAGAATTTGCAGCAAAGCTAAAAGACACATGTCACTACCTATGAACAAATAGCGCAAACCTATGATTTTTCGAATGTGTTTGTACCTTCAAAATCAATATTTTTATAATACTCATGCCGGATTCGGATGAGAAAAATTATATCCAACAATTTGGTGTACAACATTCCACTTTTTATTTGATTTTTCTATGAGAAAATTGTAAATTTAGTAAAAGATAGTTATTTGAACTATTTGGCAACAAAGTCTGTCAAAAATACATAAAAAATTGTTAAATATGCGTTAACACATCTGTTATCAACTATGTAACTGTTTTTTCTTTGGTATATATGGGGAAACTATTTTTTTCGTGTTCTGAAATATGTTTTTTTAAAGATAAAGTTCACAAATTTTTGCGCGCCCAAAAATTGATGTTCATTATTTTAAAGCAAAAAATTTTTCTCGTCTTTTGCTACCAGTTTCATTAAGATTGATGCAGGGAATCATGAGAAATAAGCGATTTTGTTCTTCAATCCAGCAGAAAGGAATACGATTTTTGGCAAGTAACCTCATTTTGGCGCCACCTACATTTGAAACAAAGTCGCGTTGCAAAACCTCAATGTTGCGGTCCATATTGCCCCGCATGGTTGTTTGAAATGAATCAAAAATGTTTTTAGAAATTTGATATTTTCGAACAATATTGAGGTTTTTTAAGACTTTTTTTCACATGAACGACGAAGAACAATAGAACAAAAACGAACAAAATTCTTCCACAGTAATGCTGTAATGGTTGAGAAATCACAGTTTTCCCTTAGGGTGGGCTGTGCATATTACCCCCTCTCCCTCTTAATTAAATTTAACGAATTTCTGCACTAAAATGAATCAGCGCCAAATTTATATCTTCGAACGAAAAATCATGGCAATTTCATATCATTTCAAATTCAAATTCGGTTTTATTGGTGAATAATCAAGATACAATAAGTTCTTTTGAGGTACAAAACAGAGTTTTGGAGTTCCTTTCAGCTGTGTGTTACATCATAATCCATTTTGGAACAGTTATTGCTTGTAAATAAAGGTGTTACCAAGAGTAAGAAAAATTAAAAAAAAAACTTACTAAACTTGCTAGGAAAAGGGGATAGAAATAGAGAAAGCTTAAAACTAGATCACAGTTTTTTATCCTTTATAGATGTGCTTAATCATTAATTTCCCGAGGGCTAGAAATTGCTCCGCCTTGTTACGGCAGCTCCGAAACCGCGTCATCATCTCCCCCGCGAGAGCAAACAACTCCGGCAGGGTAAAGAGATCTTCCCCGGTGACTTCTTGCTGGGCCGCATTGCCGCTACCGGCCGCGACCACGCTGGCAAACGATCGCCCCCAGCCAGGAGGGATCGCTGAGTTGTCCGCTAGAACCGTACGCTGGCCAGCTGCAGGAACGGCTGCACTCGTACTTCGTTGAGGAGGGTGGGACGCTGCTGCTTTCTTCTTCCTCTTTTCCTGCTCCTCGAGGTAGGACTTGCGCGCGACGCATCCGCGGTAATTACCGGTATGGTTACCGCCGCAGTTCGCGCACTTTACGCGCGGCTTGGTTTGTTCTGCGTTTTCCCCCAAGTCCGCCTTTCGTGGCAGTGCGCACACCTCCGAGAGGTGTGACTCACCGCACTTCACGCAGCGGGGCTGGAGGTTGCAGTTCCGCGAGCCGTGGCCGAATTTCTGGCAACGGTGACATTGCGCTGCGTCCGTCGGATTTTTGGAGTAAAACCGCCAGTTTACCCAAAAACCGTCCAACGCCTTAGTCCGCCGCAGGTCTTGAATCTTGACGGTGCCGCGGTCGAAGTACAACAGGTACAGTGTGTGTGTACCTGTGACTGTTGTCTTCCGCGAGAGGACTTTTATGTCTCGCGGCGTTATTCCGGCACCCGAGAGGTGCTCCTTGAGGACGGAGGTCGGGCGGTCTTGGTACCCCTGCAAGACAATCTTTACAGCGGTCTTCTGCGCGGGGTCAAATGTGTAGAATTTGAAGTTTTTACGCTTAAATTTCTCCACAACCAGGTCGAAGTTCTTTTGGTCAAATGTGAACACTTGCACTGACGCTTTACCTATTTTGAGGCAGTACACGAGGCCTTCCAGCTGCTCGTCAACATCGTCCGCCAACGTGTCCAAAACAAAAATTGGTGGTGGTCGTCGTTCCTTTGGAGTAATTACTTTTTTTGGCGTCGGCACTTTTTTCCGTGCACGACCATCGTCGTCGTCGTCGTCGGTAGTGCTACCGTCGGTGTTGTTGTAGCTGCTTTCCTCGTCACTCAGCCTCGCGAACTTGTTACTGGTGGGAATGTTGGCGGATGTTGAAGCGCCATCGGTCGACGGATTGCCGGAAGTAGCTGAACGGAGCCTAATAGGGCTGCAATCCTGGACGCGGTAATTAGCGTGTAGTAACTTGGGGTCGAATCCTTTGGCGCTCACACTCCCCGGCGCGATGGCGGTCGACGCGGCGTGGTTTTGTTTACCTTTTTGCACACGGCCGGTAGACGAACTTCGCGGGTTTTTCGAGGCCGCACTCGAACTGCCACGGCCACGGCCGGCCCTTGGCATGCTGTTGGAGCAAACTCGCGGCTAATCACGGTAAATTACGGCGAAAATTTTCGAAAAAACGATGGAGCACTGAGCACTTGACTGCTGCTTGCACTCGTGCGTACACGGAGGGGATTTCATATCATTTCAAAAATATTTAAAATCAACTTTTAAATTTTTGGGTTTCAATGAAATCATTCTCTTTGAAACATCATTTAAATTTAATTTAATTTTTTTGTCAAAATTGATATAAAATTTCTGTAGTTTAAGAGGATTTTTTTTTTCTGCAATTCATGATCAAAGTGCTGATAGGCCGATAATAGAAATAGTCTGAGAAATGGTATATTTTCCCTATTAGTTGAAAAAAAAAAATTAATCCTACAAAGCTATAACACAACATGAAAAAAGAGTGTAACAAAACTGTTTGATTTAATCAATTAAAGAAGAAAAACTTTTTATTTTGATTGACCAAAAACAATAAAATTTAAAAATTCTTAACAAAAATTTGTTAATTTCAATAGTTGACTTTCAATAATCTTTATTAGCAGCAGGATTGGCCGAATGGTTACGCTGTCCGCTTTGTAAGCGTTCGATTCCGGTGGAATCGCTGGCGGTGGTTGGACTCGCAATCCAGATGTCGTCAGTTCGAACCCTGGAGTGGAAGGTTCTTTGGAATGCTCTCCCCATTCAAGCCTTTGGACTCCTAGGTTCGAGCATAAACTTGCAATAGAAAAATTTTAGACTTTTATTTGTTTTACGGACGCATACAAATCTAAAATTATTCATGAAATAAATAAATATGAAAGGTTTCCAAAACATTAAATGGAATATGCTACACTAACAATATAACTAAAACTAAATCGGCTTGGTCAACGTCTAATATCCTGTTCTAGCTAGGCTCTGATAGCAGTTGTAGTTGACAAAGCTCAAGTTACTTCCCAACAATCGAAGAGGACCTCCTCTGAAAACAGCTTCTGCAACAAGGCAGTCTGCCAGAAACATGCTCTCTCTTTGGCTGCGAACCATGTGGAAGAAAAAGGTGGTGGGGTGGTCCACCTTTTGCCCAGCCGGGTATGCCCCGTGTGCAAATATTTGCTTCCTACCAACCTCAAAAAGTTGCAGTAGCTTGCAGTTTCGGTTCGCTTTTATTTTCCCCAGGAAAACCACATACATTTTTCACGAGTTGCACAATTTTGCTTGGTTCAACTTGATTCTGTAGCGGAAATTCAACAGCATGAATTGTGTAGAGTGAAGGGAGGATAAGGATATATGTTTCGCATGTGTTGGTACAACCGAAATGAATTTCGAGTTGACGAAGGTCAGCAAAATATTTTGAATTTGTCAGGGAAATGCCAGCTGTTGACTTGTCATATAGAGAAAACATTGCTAAAGCCATTCGTGGAGATACGAATCTACCAACTGATTAAAGTTTCATGACTTTTTGTCAGTTAATTTCATGTAAATAAATCCATCAAAAGAACCACTCGTCATTCCCTCCAAAATCTTCTTCGTGCGACGATTAACTGACACGAAACCTGAGTTTCGAAAATTGCTCCCATTAACCACATCGTTTGGCCCACCCCAGGAGGGGAGTTGGGTTGGGGAAGCACAATCAACCAGCAGCTGCTGTGCTAAAAGTGCTTAACAAGTGCGTTTGTCAGTTTAGTGGCTGCCACTTTATTTGCCTGCCAGGCAACTTCTCCCCTTTGCCCCATTGATTTTTTTCCTCCTCTCTAACGGTTGGAAAACCAAGCTAAGGAAGTAAAAGCGCGTTCGTGCGTGTGGTAAATCGACGGGAGGTTAAACCAGAATTGACTTCCCAGGGTGATGATAAACATTTTCGGCTTCTTCGTTTGCCATCGAAAGAATGTAGGGGAAGGGTTAAACTTGCAAGGAGGTGCTCGTTTGACGAATCGATCGTTTGACACGTGAGCTTTTGCGACGTGTGATTTTGTTTGTTTGCGTTTTATGTCAATTTTAACAATTGTGTAAAACTGAACAGTTTGTTTATTAGGTTATTTAAGAAACTCCGTTAAAAGGATGAGATTTTGGAATTATATTTTAAACAGCAATCTATATTTTACCTTGAAAAAGGTATTTAAAGGCTGTTTCTATTTTTTTTTTTAAGCTGTGTTGTACATGGTTTCTGATTTATTGTATATGGTTTGCATATCTAAAGAAGCAAATTGCATAAGTATTTTTAAAATAAAAGTTTCCATAGAATTTTGATGGGCCAGTTCATACAAAATGAAAATGGGAATGTTTTAAAATTAGTACATATCTTGATGAGGTATTTAGTCTCTTGGCAAAGTTAAAGGTAAGGTTTTCCGTGAAACTTTGCTCTAAAGGGTAATTTTGGTCCCTGATCACGAACCCTAGGCCCATTTTCGATACCTCGTGACAGTGGGCAATACGACCCCTTCATTTTTCTGAATTTTTACTAAGACATGTTTTTCGTTTTTTTTTTTTGAGTCAAATGAAAAATGAAAACCAATTTTTCTTCAAACAATAGTTAAAAAATAGTTTTCAAATCACTGCTTTTTCCCGTTACTCAAATGTTAAAAATTATGGGAAATTTGATGTATTTTTAAAATCTACAATTAACCAGAGAGGTTATGATTTCACCTGGAACAAAATTAATCATTTTTAAAATTTTGTGTTTATTGTAACTAAGCTGGGTTACTTTTTAGAGTATAACAATGTTCTACAAAGTTGTAGAGCAGATAAAATCAAAATAATAACATTTAAACATAAGGTATTTGCATGTATTTCTCACGAGTTTTCACAATTTAATGATTTTTTTTTTTGTTATTATCTCCAAAACTAAATTGTGTTCTTTTGAAAGTTTTTTTTTGGCACGTAAGAATGATCCTTTGGACGTTTGTTGTGGCTTGCGAACTGATTGTTTGTGGAGATCTTTCTAAAATAAAAAAAAAAACAAGCTAGGTACTCTCGCTCATCACAAAAATACAGATACAATTTTAGCTAATGGCAAATCCGAAAAAAAAATTTAACGAAAGTCCATTGGGAATTCAATTATCAGTGATAAATAATGGTGCAAATTATAATTTTATATATTTCCAAATTTGTAAATTTTATAAAAAATCAAATCAAAATTTTAAAATATAAAAAAATAACCTCTCCCAAGACAACATTACATAAAAATTAAGACTGCGTGACTCTATAAGGGTTCATTCAAATACTACGTAACACATTTACTGATGAGAGCAGATTGACGGTTTTTGCCAATTTTGCTACTTTTTACGTATTTGCAAGAAAATTAAATTGCCTTCATAGTAAAATATCACAAACCTTGATAATTATTAAAAACGGCGTGTTTTCTAGAACAAACTTTTCAGGAAATAATAGTCATCGCTAATTTCAAATGTGACTTATAGAAAATTTTCTCTACTTTCCAATGCTTTTATGAACGAAATGATTTATCGAGAAATTTCAGAGATAGATTTTTTGTTCTGAATTCCTTAATTATTTTTTGGAAACTTTTAGATAAAAGTTTAGATAATGTTTAAACTGAGTTTTTGAATATATGTGATTAATTCAGAAATGAAAAACATAAAACCGTAATAAAATATATTTTTAAAATGAATTAAAAGATAATAACATAATTTTTGTGTACAAGTATCATGTGTCTGCTCTGATTGAGTTGATACAACCATTAATTAAAGAAAAAATATATATTTTTTTTCTGTTGAAAATGCATTTAAAAGTAGGAGTAAAATTCGTGTGTTTTCACTCTGAATGTCATCACCAACTTTTTTTTGGTTGAAACAAAAATTAAAAAGTGTTAAGAAAAAAAAACCAAACAAAAACTTCCATTCCAAACAAGTTGAACGAAAGTCAAAGTATTTGTAAAATGTTTCAAAAAGATAAGATTTAAAAGACTTCTAAACATTGTTGATTCCTTGATCATTTCATACAAGAAAACTAAAAAAAAAACAATTCATACTAATGAAAAGTGTTTTTGCAACAGTAATTTGTTGTTCAATTTCAAGTATAAAACATGTTTTGTATGTAACTGGTAAATATTTGGTTAAGGAAATATGATATTTTTCTAAAAAATCTAAAACCCTTATCAATTTCAAATTTGCAAAAACTCGAGTTTTTTCAGTTAAATCCCTGCTGAATCAGAGCAAACGAGTGATATTTGTACACGAAAGTTATGTAACAATCTATTAGTTCTATTTAATATATCGAGCCAAACATTTCATTAGGGCACAAAAGCAAAAACCGCGATTCGAGAAAATCGCTTGCAAAAAATGGACAACTTGTTTCAATTCCTATTTAAAAAATAAGCATGACTGATGGTATTTTTACTGATGATTCGATAAAACACACCATTATCCTCAACTCTGCTTTACTGCTTCTTAATTTATGTTGATTTTCGCAATAAAACTCATAATTTTAAAAAATCTCGTTATTAGGCCCTTTTAGCTTTCCAACTGCTGTTCATAATGGGCCCTTTCTAAATGCAATTTCGAAGAGAACTAAAAGGGCACTAAAGCGCTGTCACCGGATTGTTGTTTTGAATGATGTTTATGGGCCCTTTTGTTTAGTTAGAAATAATGAGGAATTCAGTGGAAATTTTGATAATTGGTGAAGTTTTATGATCGAATGGAGCAGATAAGGTATGTGAAACATTAAAATTCTTCAAAAGTGTACTGAACAGCAGCCGCGGGCCGTATTCAATATTGTATTTCGACGAAGTTTTTTTTCTGCAGAAACCCTTGGTGAAACGTTAACCAAACTTTGTTTTGAAGAGAATTAGTGTTAAGAATGTATGAAAAGTTCACTTTATAACATAGAAAGTTCCTTAACCACGAAAAACTAACGAAAAAGAAAAGGGCACAATTGAACTTTTTTTCTGGTTTGGAGTGAACTCTGTTATGTGCCCTTTTGTTTTTTTGATTTATTCAATAGGAAATTGTTTGCTATCAATCTGATTCTTGGAGGGCATGTAGAGAGTGTACTATGGAGTGGAATAGTGGAATAATCCCGAATGTTTACTTTTTGGTTTTGTGCCCTAATGAAATGTTTGGCTCGATATATTTTAATACGGTTTTATGATTCTCATTTCTGAATAAATCCCACATATTCAACAACTCGGTTATACTAAATTTAAAAAATGTTTCTGCAAAGTTGTTTCTTGTTTCAAAATTAAAATTTTAAAACATTAGCAACAAAAGATTTTTCCTCACTTATATTTAAAACACACAGTGCAGGACATAGTTGAAGTTTAAAAGCATTGTTATTACTTTTAAAATAATTATTGATACTTAAAAAATCATTATCAAAAAACAGTAATTAAAATGGGAATGTTTTGTAAACCAAAGCCTATGAGTCTTAACTAATTAAGAACGTATAAACAATCTTGTTTGATTTTTCTTTTTTTTATTTCTTATTTTTCTTTTAGATAATTAATCATCTTTTCAAAATATTATCAAAAACGCTTATGTTTCAGCCAGAAGCAATTTTTTAGCAAAAGTAGAGCAAATCAATACGTCCTTTTTAACATATTTTGAAACAAAAAGGCAAATCATCATCACACATCCCTTCATTTGAATTTTCCACTCTAACGAGCGGACCCCAATTATTCAAAACAAAGCAAACTTCATCCAAAACCCCTTTATCTTCCGCCCAGTCATGTGCTCCATCAATCTTCTTCATTCACATCCGTTCGAAAACTTGTTTCTTCAAAATGAGCCAATTTCGTTTCACCGGCATCACAATGACCAGACTGATGTGACGACGTTCAAAAAACGAGCGTTTCGTCGGCATCATCATCATCATCTACCATTTTGAGTAGCTAGCATAGGTAAAAAGTTAAACCCGGTATGTTAAGGTGAAGTTTTTGCTAGGACCGGTGAAAAGGCAACCAACTCTTCCAGACCACTTGAAACTGGTTAGTTGGGTATGGAAATTCACTAGTCATCACCAGGTTTTTTTTTTTTTTCGAAAGAAAAAGTGACACTGCAAAGTATTCATTTTTTTTTTCATTTTCAAGCAATTTCATGTCTGTTACTTTAGCATGCTTTATTTATTTTTCAAATTAAAGTGAATTTTCGAACAGTGCCCCTCAATTACGTCCTCTTATGCAGACGCATGTGTTTCCCCCCCACAGCAGAACGTTCCCGTTTTCCGGTTGCAGAAATTATCCACTTCAAAAATCAGGCAGACACTTGACTTGGTTTTAGCACCCAGCAAGGTGTGCACTCGTGGGTGGTGGGCGAAGAAACCGCATGAAAAGTTCAAACCTCTCTTGGCAGGGCAGGGAGTTTGCTTCAAACATTGCATGATGAAGTGCAGTTTTAATGTGCAAACATACGTACGTACGCTGGAAAACATACAGGCGAATACTTGCGAACTTTTTTCTAGCTTGTACTTGTGTGTTGTGCTCTTTTGGAGAAGTAGTGTTGGTGGCGGTGGCGATGGTGCTCGTAAAAGAACAAGTGCTGTAAATTAGTGAACTTTTCTACGAGGAGTTACTTTTCAAAGTCGAGGTTGCGAAATTATTTCTGAGCACTGTTATCATACCATTTCAGATTGCTGTCAAAAATGAGAGACAATTTTAAACACAAATTTATTGAAATTCTCACAACAATTCCTGTTCCTGTTCCTTCCTGTTCAACACAACCAACAGAGACACTGGTCGTTTTCGTGTAATTTTCCAATCCTACAAAGACTCCCCAAGAAACCCGATCGCAACAAGGCTCGCAGTAATCTTGTGGGCAAATTCGTATGCAACAGCATGTCCAGACACGAGTCCACAAGTTCTTGGTCCACGTCGCACGTAGATGCCATTAAGGTCCGCAGACCATGGCAGTCTAGCAGTGGTAATTCCCTTGGTAGGGGGTGGTGGGTTTTGTTCGACGCAAACGGACCTCCCAGTAGTAGAGCAAATATTTGCAGCCGTATCTTAATTCAATCTGAATGCCACATGGTTCCGACAACTTGAGGGGGAGGAGGTTTCAGTCTGAAGTAAAGTGATAGTGGGAGATCTCAGATTTAATTTAGGGGTTTGAAGCGTTTGTTGCACACGAAAAACAATAAAACTGAAAATGAATTGAAATTTTACATGTTCGCTTTAAATATGTTGAATTTTATTTTGACATTTATTTGAAATAGTCTTTTGCAAAAAAATGGGACCTTTGTTTTAAACTAAAAACTAACTAACATTTCGACTTGTCGTACGTCGCTTTTTAACGTTCCGAAAAAACGCATTTTAATGTTTGACCTTGAATAAATAAAAAAAAGAGCACGCGATGTAAAAAATGAAAAAACACGTTTTGTTTGGTTGACCATTCTGTGCATTGTCCTGAAGTTTGGAAGAATTTGGTTGCTGGAGCCCCGAGTTATAATTGAAAATTTTTACGGTAGTCTAACTTGTCCCTGTGTCAAACGCGTTCTGACCTGAAATCCCTTTGACCAATTGTCGCACTTACATCAACTTTCAGTCTGTGTCAAATGGGGCACGACAAAATTGAAACTTCTTCCATATGAAAAGTGACAACAATGTACGGAGTTTTTTCGATTTTTATTGAAAATCTCAGGATTGAAATCGAATGTTGGGGATCTGTGAAAGTCATAATGTCAGGCATTGAGAGCTGCACAAAAAGGTGTTTTTAACTCGATTTGGCCCAAATTGCACGTGCGACAAGTTAGCACGACAGCGAATATTTGTTCGTTTCTGAAAACAGTTATCTGTTCAAAAGATTTGGTGGTGAAAATTTTGGTAATTTTTTTATTTAACTTCTTGTCACTATAACTTGATTTGCAAAAATACACTATTTTTATTTATTTTTAATTTTCTGATATGAATTAGAGGACATGCCATCTTTTCAGAAATTTCCAAGTTGTGCAAAAAATCTTTGACCAAGTTATGATTTTTTTAATCAATACTGATTATTTCATTAGCAGTGCGTGGCCGAATTGTTACGCTGTCCGCTTTGTAAGCGGATGATTCTGGGTTCGATTCCCATCTGCTCCAACTTTCCATCGGATGAGGAAGTAAAATGTCGGTCCCGGCCTTGGTTGTTAGGCCGTTAAGTCATTCCAGGTGTAGGAGTCATCTCCATGCCATAAGTACAAACAACACACCAAACCAAGCCTACTCCGGTGGAATCGCTGGCGGCGGTTGGACTCGCAATCCAAAGGTCGTCAGTTCAAACACTGGGGTGGAAGGTTTCTTGGAGTAGAAAGAGGTTTTGGTGCTCTCCCCATTCAAGCCTTCGGACTCCTAGGTTCGAGCAGAAACTTGCAATAGAGACCACAAAAGACCCGGGGGTCGTTAATGTGTGGTTAGATTTTTTTTTGATTATTTCAAAAATTAAAAATATTGGTCACAACAAATTTTCAATTTCATATTTCGATGTAGAATCAATTTTACAATCAAAACGTACTTTAGTAAAATTTTGATAAAGTGCACCGTTTTCAAGTTATAGCCATTTTTATGTAACTTTTTAGAAAATAGTCGCAGTTTTTCATTTTTAAACATAAGTGCATGTTTGTCCACTATAGAAAAAAGTAAATTCTCTATATTTTACTTTTATGAACTTTGTTGATACGACCCTTATTGCCATTCAAAGGTTCAAAAACATGAAAATTGATGTTTTCTAAGTCTCACTCAATCAACCCGCCATTTTCTAATGTCTTTATCTCAGCAACTAATGGTTTGATTTACAATGTTAAAATATGAAACATTCGTGAAATTTTCCGATCTTTTCGAAAAAAAGATTTTAATTTTTTTTAATAAAGACTAACAATTCAAAAGGGTCAAAAATTCAATTTTACGCAATGCTAGTCATGATTTTAAATTTTTGAAAATATTGTTTTTGAAGTGATCGGAAAATTTCACGAATGTTTCAAATTTTAACATTGAATATCGGATCATTAGTTGCTGAAATATCGAAATTAGAAAATAGTGGGTTTTTTGGGTGAGACTTAGAAAACATCAATTTTCCTATTTTTAAACCTTTGCATGGCAATATGTCAGCAACTAAGGGTCGTATCAACATAGTTAGAGAATTTTCTCAGCTTTTCAAAAATATTTTAATCAAAAATGGGCAAACATGTACACTAATATAAAAAAAAACTAAAACTTTGATGTTTTTCAAAAAAGTCACCTAAAAATGGATTTAACTTGTGTGTAGTGTGTTTGAATTGAATACAGAGTACCAAAAAGAAGAAATAAGAAAATTATGTTTTTGGAAAAAAATAACATTTCATCCGATGAAATGATGATTTCCAAAGTCACAATAAGTTGCTGAAAACAGCCTAGAAGAGAATTCTAATAAAGCTTTATCCATAAAGTACGTCACGTTAAAATCAGCCAAAATTAACCCCCGCTTTTCCTATACTTATAACATGCAATGTCATACTTGCTCAGACCCCTACCCTCGCCCCCTAAAGTGTGACATACTTTATGGATGACGTCATCCTCGAACGAGGAAAAGGCCTACTTTTCTTTACCAAAAACAACAGAATCGAATACTAACACTTTTCAAAACAAATGCTGAAAAGTTCTACTTTTCAGCACTGGAAAGCAGAACTTTTAAACATTTGTTTAGGAAAAATATACTTTTTGCAATTCCGTCATGAAACTACTTACATTTTCTGTCATTCTTGAACGACGAAATAGCCTACTTTTCTGTACCAAAAATAACAGAATCGAATAGCAACACTTTTCAAAATAAAAGCTGAAAAGTTCTACTTTTCAGCACTCAAATGGGTGCTGAAAAGTTGAACTTTTCAGCACTTGTTTCGAAAGTGACACTTTTCAAATTTTTTTATTTAAACAATTTATTGACAAAATGCATGAAAATTTGACATAAAATTTCACTCAGTGTGTGTTTTCTGGAATTGCAAAAAATGTTGTATGGAACTCGTTGCAAAACTTGATTTTTTCAGCACTCGTCGTATTTAACCAACTCGATGAACCTCGTTGGATACAACTGTACGACTCGTGCTGAAAAAAGCATTTTTTGCAACATGTTTCATGAACTCCTTTTTTAATCTTTTTCAAATATAAGGCTTGATTTTAATATTTTGAAAATATATATTTTTTTCGGATGGATCAGAATTTTTTACAAAAGATTCGATTTTAACATTGAAAATCTGACGAATGCCCGAGCATGGGTAAATAACAAGGGAAATGCGTAATTCTCCGGTATCAATACCAAATTTTGGTATTCCTGGACCCCTTAAAATTTGTCTTAAGGATTATGCAAGAGCAAAATGTGCTATCATACCAATTAAAGGTATTGTTTTGATATTGCAAAATGGCAGCATTTGTCAATGGTCGAACACCACATATTGGTATTCTTTTGGTATTACAGTATTTTATCAAATTCCTCTGCAACTATGGGAAAATTTTGACCAATTTTGACAAAATAATTAATTTTGCACTAAAATGATGTCTCAAAGCGAATGCTTTCATTGAAAACCGGAAATTTCAAACTTGATTTTAAACATTTTTGATATACCCCCTATAGAAATGACTTGAAATTGTGGAAAATTTTCAAAGTCAGGATGGCACATTTTGGTATTATTTTGGTATTGAAAGGTTTCATCAATTTTCTCTGAAACTATGGGATTTTTATTTACCAATTTGGACAAGATAATAAATTTTGCGCTAAAATGACTCGAAAAAAACCAAATACTTTGAAAAACGAGTCAATCGAAAGATTATTGAATTTTGGTGAATTTCACTCCAGTTTTATTTTGATTACACATATTTTTCTATCTTGTTATTTTTCAGAATCCTCAAGAACTTCATGCACAGGCCGTTCATCAATGACAAATGCATTCGGTGTGGTGAAGAATATCACTAAGAACAACATGGAATCATCAGGTGAGTACATTTGGCTGTTGCATATGGATCATTTCCGTTTTTTCACTAACTGCAACTGCTGCACTAAAAATGGTATGAAAATACCAAATTTTGGTATTACTTGTGCAAATGTCAGCGACCATAATGTGCTCTTAGTTGCCCAGTAATAGATGGTAAAATACCATGAAATCATACCAAAATCATGTATGTGGAAGACCACAGGAATACCAAAATATGATTTTCCAAAGGCGCGGGAATACCTAAAATTAAAACCATGGCAATACCAAGTTTTGGTATTCAAGCAATGTTCAAAAGTCAAGAAGACCTCAACTTGGTATTGAAATGGTTCTATTTTGAGGTATTATTTTACCCTTGGAATAACATGGTTTGGTATTGTTGTGCCCTTCCACATACAAGACTTTGGTATGATTTCATGGTATTTTACCATCTATTACTGGGCAACCAAGGGAACATTTTGGTCGCTGTTATTTGCTCAAGTAATACCAAAATTTGGTATTCCCGTGTTATTTACCCTTGCTCGGGTGGTTGTCGAGCTATCATCATGATTCGAAGTCCGGACACTGAGTAGCATATCATCTTTGTTATGAATGTAGAAATAACAAAATGTACTATAAACAATCAATTCCATGAATATGCAGTAGGGTGTCAAGAAAAAAAATGGAAAATAGTAAGAGATACCTCTGGCTCGATTTTTTTGTTAAAATTTTGTTACTGTGCCAATTTTGAGCCAAAAAATGTGTTGGTTAAAGCAAAATGTTCAAAATTCCGACTAAAGGTGGCAATAAATGTGTCGGCTCATTGCCAAGTGTAAGATTCTTATGTAAATTTTATGACAAACAACTTTGTCGAAGATTGCAAAACGATCCGAGTTGCCCCTGACGAGTTTTTAACGATTTAAAGAAAACGTTTTTGTATGGAAAGATTTTTTTCATTAACTTTAACGATCTATAGCGACGAACCCAATAGATTTCCCTCATAGCTTTCGCATTTACTCTTTTTTTGCCTCATAAATCGTATCAGTGGGTATCAATAAGGTAAATTTTTGGATGACACTTGGGAAAACCTATTGTTATTTTTTTCTAATCATTGCAAATTCCTTCATAAGGTACAGAATATTTTTTCGAATATTTACGTACCATTTTTATATGCCAAAAAAAAAAGCAAAGCAATACACTTTAACGACCCCGGGGTCTTTTGTGGGCTCTGTTGCAAGTTTCTGCTCATTTCTAGGCGTCCGAAGGTTATGTTTGGTGAGTTACCCAAAACCTCTTTTACGCAAATGGACCGACGTTTTACTTCCCCATCCGATAGAAGGCCAGAAGGCCATAACAACTTAGGGATCGGCAGCCGAAGCCGCTAACCACCGCGCCACGAGGCCCATTTTTATATGGACTGCTGTCAAAATTGTATGGAGACTTGTATGGGTGGACCATTGACACAAATGGCTTCATTGGTCATAGGTTGGTGGCGCAAAAGGGTGCTTAAATTAACGAACCAAGTACGGTTTTTCCACTAAACCTGATTAGGGCTATTGATAAATTAAATTTTGACCGCATTTTTACCAGAATACCCCATTATTCATCATCACCTCATCAAGCTTCATAGTGTTTGCTGAGTATCCAGTCTACTGCCCAAACCAAGTCAACGACAGCACAGCCACTCCACAGACGTATCCTAAACCGGAAAGGAATGTACCTTGCCTGGGTACTCCTTCTGCCAGGTGAGGAAACAGTTTATGCCGCACCACCCCTTCCCAATGGTGTGTACTGCGAACGTGATGGCAGTTGGTACCTCACAAAAGTGACCGTGAGGAATAAGCTGCTAATGAACCAAGGATAACACATCAGCTTCTCTCTGGCTGGAGTCTGTCCAGGAAGTTTGATCTTTGCGATGAATGAGTTTTGTGGAATTTTATATGACGGATCGTAGATTAAGATTGCTTGTTCTTGCTAAAAAGTAGATCTTTGTTCAACATACTATCTTTGCATAAATTACCACTTTTTAAGCTCGATGAACAAATGTGTACTTTCGAAGCTGGTTCACACAACGAACTTATCCCAAACTCTTTCCCATCGTATAGACTCCAAAGCGTATCTCCTTTGTACCGCTTCTAAAACATTACAAAGTCTTTAAGATAATCACTCTTCCAACAGGCACTTTTCCCAGCGTTCCCAAGCAAAGCTTCATCCATCATTGGAATTTTCCTCGCCCCCAAAAAAGAAGGAGGACCAAGCCAGACACAGTCAGCTCCTGAATCGAGCCGAGAAATTTTTAATTTACCCTTCTCCTCCCACTCTGTTCCCCACATTGTAACCACACTTTCCATCCCCATTTCCTCAAACAAGCTGAAAAGGAGAAACTTTTTCACCACCAGCCCCTCGAGGGAGTGTCGGTTGGTAGCTTTCTGTTAAAATGGAAATATAATTTTCACATCACAGAGCTTTTGCTCAGAGTGTGTGTGTGTGAGGGGGGATGAGGGTGTGGATAAGTGTTTAATCCTGGGGATCCATTTGACTCTGCCATTGGCTGGATGGCTGGCTGGGTGGAAAATCCTGGATGGAAGGACACATGGAAATAGAGGGGAGGAGGAGGAGAAGCGGGGTTGGTGAAACATTCTTCACTCGAGCGTAAGAATTTTGCAGCTCAAATCATCGTCGCGCGCGCTTTCCGTCGTCATCGTCTTGGGTTGTTGCAACGGAGTGGGATGAGGATTTAAGAGAGTGGGTGGTTTTAGGGGATCGGAGTTATTATTTTAAAATTGACACTAACTGTTTTGGAATCGGGATGATGGCAGCTATCCATTGTAATTATAATTACATGATAATTTACACAAAAATACGTATTTTTCCTGTACAGTCCAGACTCGATTATCCGAAGGCCTCGGAAAAAAAATCACTTCGGATAATCGAAACTTCGGATCCGAAAAAAAAAATTCTTTGCCTGATTTTTTATTGTCGAACTTAAGTATGACCCCAAAACTACGTCAAGGGGTTACATACATTTAAATCGGCAAAAATGTCAGAGGTGGGTTTGAGCACACACTTAAACATTTTTTAAAATCTGTTTTCAGGGCATTAAAATATTATTTTTCATCTATAAACAAAACAAATTCGAAGACATTTGCCGAGATATAGCTATTTGAAGTTAGCAGTTTCAAAAAACGGGTGCCACGATATCTCAACATTGCTTCGACCAAATCGGCTCAAAATTTTGGTGAAGACTCGTTAAACCGGTCTCGTGTGCATGACGAAGGTCGACGTATTTTCGAAAACATACTAAAAAAACAGTTTTTTGCAATATTGGTATCAAATGATAGGGATTTTTTCATAGATTTCGAATGTTGTAACAATTTTTCTTGATTATATTCAACATTTCACGAAACTACGTATTTAAAAAAAAATACTCAAAATTTAAGTTTTTTCAATATGGATATGGAATGATCGGAACTTTTTCATATATTTGGAATATAATAACAAAAATTTTGTTGAAAAAACTCAAAATTTTCACAAAACTAGTTTTTGTTTTGAAAAAAATACTAAAAATTTCGGTTTTTCACAATATGGGTATCAAATGATCGGAATTTTTTCATACATTTCGAATGTGATAACATTCGTTTTTGAAAATACTCAAAATTTTCAGAAAACTACGTCTTTACAAAAAAAACACTCAAAATTTCAGTTGGGTAACAAATGATCAAAATTTTTTCAAACATTTTTAGCGTAATAAAATTTTTAAACTTAAAAAATGAGTTTTGATTTGAATATACACAGTTAAGTGATTTTTTTAAAGTATTTTCCATAAAAAATATTTCAGTTTTTATTAAAGTATCTCGATCATTTGATACCAATATTGTGCAGGGATTTTTTCATACATTTCGAATTTTGTAACTATCTGTTTTGATTATACTCAACATATTCACAAAACTACGTATTTAAAAAAAAATACTCAAAATTTAGGTTTTTTGCAATATGGGTATGAAATGATCGGAACTTTTTATAAATGTGGAATGTAATAACAATTTTTTTTTGAAAAAAACTTAAATTTCCACAAAACTACAAATATTTGAAAAAAATACTCAAAATTTCAGTTTTTCAAAATATGGGTATCAAATGATCGGAATGTTTTCATACATTTCGAATGTAATAACATTCGTTTTTGAAAATACTCAAAATTTTCAGAAAAATACGTCTTTACAAAAAAAAACACTCAAAATTTCGGTTGGGTAACAAACGATCGGAAATTTTCCAAACATTTTTAGTGCAATAAATTTTTAAAATTAAAAAATTTATTCGAAAAATTTATTCGAAAACACTTAGTTTTGTAATTTTTTTTAGTATTTTCCATAAAAATTGTTATATTATTCGAAAACACTTAGTTTTGTAAATTTTTTAGTATTTTCCATAAAAATTGTTATAGTTTAGAAATTTATTAAAATATCTCGATCATTTGATACCCATGTTGTGGAAAACTGAAATTTTGGGCATTTTTCGAAAATACGTAGTTTTGCAAAAAAAATTGTATTTTCAAAACATTTTGCGTCACAACTTTCGAAATGTTTTAAAAAATCCCTATCGTTTGGTATCCATTTTGTAAAAACTGAAATTTTGAGTGTTTTTTTAATATGTAGTTGCGTGAAAATTTTAAGTATTTTGAAAGAAATTTATGAACAAATCTCAATCATTTGATACGCATATTGAAAAAAAATTAAACTTTGAGTATTTTTTCGAAAAAAAAGTTGTTTTGTGAAATTTCCAGTATTTAAAAAAAATGTTATTAAATACATTCAAAATATAAAAAAATCCGGAAATTTGATACCCATATTGTGAAAAAGGTTTTAAGAGTTTGAAAAAAATATGCAGTTTTGTGAAAAATTTGAGTATTTTCAAATACAATTAAATTTGTAAATATTGAAAGAGTTGTTCGATTGAAGTCAGTTGAAAATACATTCTTCTTATTTTCTTTGCCATGCTCTAAGCAACTGTTTGTGGGATATAAAATGAACAAAAATTGTACAGAATATTGTTGGCCACCAAAAAAATAAATAGAAAAGAATATTTCATTAAAAACTCTTAAATATTCAGATTTTTATCAACAAAAAATCCTCTAATGATTATAAGTGGAAACGGTACATTTTATCAAGGATATGTCAAAATGATTAAGAAAGATTGTTGAATACATTTTCCTTATTTTTGGAAAAACTTTTAAATTTTTACGTTGTTTACCGATGGTCCCTAACAAGGTTGCCAGATAAATCGTGGAATGAAAAATTTATCAAGTGTCATCAAGAATAAATATTTGTGCTTGATTTTGACAGGTTCGTCTGATTTTACATTTTTTTGCCAATTTTAAGCATATTTTTAAATATGCTTGCTTTTCATACTTTTCATATATGTATTATGAAAAGGAAAATCAATTAAACCAACCTGACCTGGCAACCCTGCCAAAACGAAGAGATTCAAGCAGGTGAAACTGGATTGATACAGTCTTCAGTTAGCGGTCACTAGTTTTGATAAAACAAAATTCATACTATTTCAAAGAATCTGGTTAAGGTAATTATCTTAGATCTTAGAAAAAAAATGTTCATGTTTCAAAAGTATTGCATTTAAAAAAAAAACTTTAAAAAACTAAGCTGCAAAAAAACCCTTAAAGTGTTAACATATTTAAATACAGTTAATATACACCTCCTACCCAGCTCTCTTATTTCCCAACCAAAAAAGGACAAATTTTCCCACCCACACTATCCACCGGAAGTAAAACCTTCCCATAACACGTAACGATCGTCTTTCCTTCTTTTGCAAGTGCATTAAATCAAAATTCGCTCGCTCGACGTATCGCTCAAAAACTATGCGGCGCGCGATATTAAAAGCCATTACTCTCTTCCAGCAATTTTCACAAATCCCCCCGGGAGCGAAAGGATTTCCACAGCGTCGTTAAAATTGGCGCCTCCTGAAAATTGAGTTTTCCTCTTGAATTTCTCCTTGTCAACGTGCCGCGGGGAAATTTATCACCGAAAATAGATTCCATCGTGGTAGGATTTCAGGGATTTTGGTGGCAGGATGTAAATACGAGTGGGAATTTTTCCCACCCGGAAGTAAAGGAAAAACTGTGCCAGTGTGTGTGGGTGTGATTTTCTGCTGACAGGAAGTGGTCACGACGACGGTGACGGTTATTTGGATGGAACGTTTCGGCGCCAAAACGGGACGAAGAAGGTGAAAATTTGCACCGGACACAAAGTGTTGTTCAGTGGGCGGAAAACAACCGGAAAGCAACCAACAGCAGCAGCAGCAGTGTGAATGTCCGGAGAGGAAACGTGAAAATTGTCACCACGTGAGGAAAATGGCCACGACTTATGGCGATCCGGGACAGGTAATTGCTTGACATTTTTTTTATTGAGTTATAATTCAAATTGTGAATTTCCTACATATATTTCCTTAATTTAAATTTTCTTTAGAAATCTCGGTTAAAAGTTTCTTAAACTTAAAAATTCAATGACCAATCTAGATTTCACCCAATTCATTACGCTCACGGCTCAACATCTGCCAATTTCAGTCATCGACCTTGTTAACATTTTCACTTCCCAACTTGAGAGTGGAAAACTTTCCACAACAAGCAACACGATGGTCTCGGCTCACCCAAAACGTATAGAGACAACTTGGATACGGGCACCAGCTGCTGCCGTGGTTTCCCGAATAATGAACCTTCCTTCTTCAAAAAGTTGTAGCCAACTTGGAGCGCTCTCGAGCTTTCGAAAAAGCTACACAAGAGAAAAAATGGCAGCTAGGATAAATAAAAGATTATAACCAACTACTTCAACTGAACCCAACAGAAAATTGGTTCCTCTATGAAGACCTCCTTTTTAGCTGTATTTTTTTTTTCTTTGCTGGAAGACAATCCTTTCGTGAGGATGTCACCCAGCAGTTTTACTCTATGGAACTGACTTGCGTACAATAGCAGCAAGGACTGCATAAACACTGACATCTTATTGTGGCTGGATTATGCTCTGGGATCGCGCTCCCCGTCTATATTGGCTCCCATGAAGCACCAAAAAAAGAAACCCCAATCAATTGGATTGAGAAGAAGAAAATTGATGTTACTTTCATAAACTTTGAGCTTAGCTAATGATAACTTAAAAAAACATTAAAAAATTGTTTGCTTTAATAAGTCTACATAAATAATTAGATTTCAAAAAAAACTGCGGTATTCTATATCCACAATTTTAGTAAAATTCAAAAGATTTCTGAATTAACCATAACATGCCAACCATAATTCTAAACGCAGGGGAATGCATGGTGGGTAGTGTGTCCCAAAAAAAAGAGATGTGGCGAAAACCTTCGGGATCTCCCGGATTTCGATAGGTTTTTGCCTCAGGAACATTTTTTTATTCAACAAAAAATTCCCAAAAATCTATTTGACTATGTGACGTAAGCGCCATGATGAAGAAATATATTTATATTAACGACCTTTAGTACAACAAACCACATTTTTCAAGGTTTTGATTAAAATTGTTTTTTTCATGAAAAAATATTAATTGCATTCATAAATATGTTTTTTTTAAATACAAAATCAATTTTCATCAAAATCTTGCAAAATGTAAATTTGTTGTACTAAAAGTGGTTGATTTAAAATACATTTCTTTGTCATGCCACTTACGTCACATAATCAAATCAATGAAAACTTAAGATTTTGCTTGTCAATTGATGTTTTAAAACAATGCAAAGGGTTTGGAAACATATAAAATGCTGGTAGTAGCTGAATCAGTGAAGTGACAAAATTGAGTTCTCATAGTGAATTTTTAAAATTCGCCTTTTCATCTCACTAAAATGGCTGTGTCTTGGCTATGATGTGACAAAAACTTAATATTAAAAAGCAAAATTGTTCAAAAGATTGTCACATACAATTTTTTTAGATTGATTTTTGAGAGGGATTCGTAAAAATATCAGGCATTTTTTTTCTTTTTTCCAACATTAACATGCTGCCAATAAAACATGACGTCTTTCTGGATCAATATGAATACAGAACATTATTGGTAAGACTCATAAATGTGATTTAAAGTGAAATACGGGACAATTTGCTGTTTGAAAAAAATGTTTCTTAGGCAAAAACCTATCGAAATCCGGGTAAGCCCAAAGGTTTCCGATGGGTGATGGGTTACAATAACTTGAAATAAAATTTGTACCGGCCTTAAGGTTAATACAATTTTATTTAAAGATTTTCCCTTTGGCTCTGGTAAGGCCAGGCACAAAAACAGTAAACATTTTCAAAATATCATAATTTCATGATATTATTGTTTTTTTTATTTACAAGAGTATACAACACATAGTCAAATTATACATTTTTTTTAAAGAGGCCTATAAGTTCTAAATTTGATGAAAAAAATAATCGAAATATATAAATATATATATCTTTGATTATTGAGCAAATTTATAATCGGGGTACACAAAAACTTGAAATTAAATTTTTAATGTGCTTCCTTTTTAAATAAATCTTAGAATACATTTCTAGCTGAACAATGTAATTGGGCCAAAGTCGAAGTGTAAACCACGAGTCTATCCTACTCGTTTCTAACAAAAACGTCAACTGACGTGAGCAGGATAGACTCTTAGTTTACATTTCAACATTGGCCCATTAACATTGTTATGCTTGATTTTTCCCCCTGAAACCTCGACCAGAGCCGAAGGACAGTAATAAATTAATCTAGTTTTTAAGGGCCTTTCGTTAGACTTGTTATTGTGGTATGTGGCTTTAATTAATATTCTATTAATTTATTTAAAGTTAAAACACATCTTCATGTGTGATTTCAATAAAAAATTTACTAAAAATTATTTCAAAAAATTAAATAGGAAAAACATATAATGAAAAGTTATTTTGTTTTTTTTATAAAAGCGCACTCTATGGTCAATATTTCTTTTTTCTAGGCTGAATTAGACTTTAAATTTTTAAGACTGTTTGCAAATCCAGCTTAAACATGATGAATTTGATAAGTGTGAATAACCATCAATATTTTTTTTTTCTAATTTTCGACACGGTTATAATATTTTTTTTCTAAAAGATCAACCTTTTTCTTTACTTTTGTCTTTTCAAAGTATTTTTTTGCAATTCCGCAGTGAAACTGTCAACTTTTCCTGTCTTTCTGGAGAAATGAAACGGCCTACTTTTTCCTACCAAAATTAACAGAATGGAAAATTAATTCCTTTCAATACCAGTGCTGAAAAGTTGAACTTTTCAACAGTTGTGTTAAAAAGTAACATTTTTCAATATGTTTTTGTTTCAAACGGTGAATTTACTTAACACATGGACGGAAATCCGCTTTTTGCAACTTGTTGCATAAACTACTAATACAAGGTTGCTTTAGAGTGTATAATGTTCTAAAAAAAAACTTTGCCAGTCATTGAAAAAAATCAAAATAAAATTTCTATGAAAACTGACATCAGAGGATTAAAAACGATTTGAAAATTTTACTATTGCGTTTCTCTTTGTTTTGTTGTTCGTTATCTATCGTGGGTGACCTTTAAAGACCACAATCGACAACTTTTTCAATATTATTTATATCACAAGAACTCTTTTGATCTTGTTTTTTCTCTTTAAAATAACCTTGATAAGTTAAAAAAAAACCCGATTTAATCCCACCTGGGTTGAGAAAGAGCCTTTCTTACTAAAGAATATAACAATGGTAGAACTTCTTTCAATTAATAACATCGACTTTGTTTATTTATAACGACAGCACAAAAAAAAGTCTTATGATGAAAGCAAAATATTATGATGATATTATGAGTATTATGAATGATATGATATCCAAAAGAAATAAAAAACGCAATTTTCACCAAAAGAATATTTTTAATCGTACAATATGTTTGTACGTTTCTAATCAAACAAGCGATTATGACAAACGCGATCATAGCAAGCTTCCCAACAACGCACACCGCGGTTTTGGTTTTCTAGTTTCGGTACGAGCCCTTTTGTGTGACTGTGTTGGTGTTTTGGTTCATCGTACCAGCGCACCAAGACAAGCAAATCCGAGGTACAAGTGAACCGCGTGTGCCGCACGGTGCAGGGAAGCTAGCCATTCAGCTTCTACGAAAGTGACAAAGTCAGAGATAGCTATTTTTAACAACCGCACCACTACACACTCAATCGCGAGAACCTTAGGAAGAAAGCCATTGGAGTCGCCAGCATTGAACACTTTGAAAACGAAATAAACGATGAAAAGCTTAGAAAGCTCCTATTGGAATCCAATGAACCCTGTTAAATAAACATAAGAAAATGAAGCCTACATTTAGGCGATTTTAGGAGCGCACGGGAAACAAAATGATTGTAGCCGGCTGAATGTCCTATGTCACAAAGGTTTTTGCTTAAACATTGGACAGTTATGCAAAAACGGACAGGGCAAAAGAAACCGAAAAGCTACGATATCTTACATATTGAAGGAAACATCGGTAGACAACCTACTACAAAATGAGTATAAGTCGAGCCAAAAAATATATGCGCCAGCATTCTCGCGCCAGTATTCGAAGCTCAACTTGACAACTTGTCGACTTGGCGACGAAGCGTCAAAAATCGATGCAGTGTGATTTTTTATCGATTTTTCCGATCAAAATTCATGCTGAATCGACATATTTACGAAGATGGAAATGACGTCCTGCCTTAAAGTAAAACCTATACCTTTCTTTAGTAAGAAAGGCAAAAAGTAAATCGTTCTAAAAATTGATCGGGATTGCCGATCGATGTCGAATTTGTTTCAGATGCTCACTCATGGTCTGTACTATGAATGTAGCCAGAAATTTTGAATAAAATCAGAAATGAAAAATGTTGGCGAAGGTCACCAGGTGGGCTTATACCTTTTTTTAGGGATTTTTTTTTTATGGTAGGTCAATCAAACGGCTCTAACTCCAGAACCATATTATGAATCTGGATGAAAATTTGGGAGGTTGTAGGGTTCGAAAAATGCAATTTTTGAGATAAATAAAAGATATGAAAATGAAAAAAATTGACCATATTTTCATTTGAAAACTGTGTATTTTGTTGAAAAGTCTGGCCGCATCCGAAAACAGATGGATATTTCAAAATTTGCGCGGCAACTCGCCCAGGTTCAGCACACTAGCTTTCATCTGCATTCAGAAGAATCGAAATCGGATATATGGGAGCTGAGAACGGCGCGACACAAAATTTTGCAAAATTTTACCACATACGAACATCACTCGACCTCCACGGAATTTATTTTCTCAAAATTCGAGGGTTGGAGATAGACGAGTTCTGTCAAAGTGAATCGATAGAGCGTCAAAAATCGATGCAGTGTGATTTTTTGTCGATTTTTCCGATCAAAATTCATGCTGAATCGACATATTTACGAAGATGGAAATGACGTCCTGCCTTAAAGTAAAAACATGGTAAGTAAAAACATAGTAAGAAAGGCAAAAACATGGAATTTGAAAATGTTTTTTGTGTAAAATGATAAAATACCCTTTTGCATTTTAGCAGATTCAAAAATACATTTAATTTCCCTTCTAACGTTGTGTCCCAAGATTTTTTAATTTGAATAACGAATAATGAGGTGATTTTATAAGTACTTTTCTATTTTTTAAGTGGTTCACTTAGGATTTCAGTAAGCCTGATTTGATGGATACAAATACGTGCAATTCTAAATAAAAAGTTCCTTTGATTTCCGGAATGTCAAAAATATCACAATTTATGGCTGCAGTTTTTTTTTAACGTGCCTTAGTAAAAATCTGGAAAAATGAAAGGTCCGTCACGAGATATCAAAAAATGGACTTCGGATTCGTTATCAAGAACCAAAATTACCCCTTAAAGCAAAGTATACGGATATCAAAATTGAGTTGAGTTGAGGCAACTGGATGGAAAATAATCCAGCTTTTAAATTGAAAATTGCTTTTATTAGCGATGTTTTAATGCTTTATATTTCAGCAACACTGTTAACAAATATGTTTTGCAATTCCCTTGCTAAACTAACTACTTACTTTTCCTGGCATTCCCGAATGACAAACGGCATACTTTTATTCGTCAAAAATACTAGTGCTGAAATGTACTTTTTGCAATTCCGTCGTGAAACTACTTACTTTTCCTGTCATTCTTGAACGACGAAATAGCCTACTTTTCTGTACCAAAAATAACAGAATCGAATAGCAATTCTTTTCAAAATAAATGCTGAAAAGTTCTACTTTTCAGCACTGAAATGAGTGCTGAAAAGTTGAACTTTTCAGCACTTGTTTCGAAAAGGAACACTTTTCAACATTTTTTTGATTTAAACGATTTATTGACAAAATACATGAAAATATGACATAAATTTCACTCAATGGGTGTTTTTCGGAATTGCAAAAAATGTTGTATGGAACTCGTTGCAAAACTTGATTTTTTCAGCACTCTTCGTATTTATCCAACTCGGTGAACCTCGTTGGATAAATGTACGACTCGTGCTGAAAAAAATCCTCTTTTTGCAACTTGTTGCATAAACTACTATTTCATCATCCATTAGAGTGCAGAAAAGTTAAACATTTAAGCACTGGTTTCGAAAAGTAGTTCCTTTCGAAAGTGTTTTGGAGTTTGACAATTATCTTGACGGCAAATAACATTAAAGCAGGGAAACAAAAAATTTTTTTTCAGAATTTCAAAAAAATCTACTCATCTCATTGCCAAACCTTCAAAAAATATTATTTTTGCAATTCCGTCGTGGAACTAATTACTTTCTCTATGCATTCTCAAACAGCCTACTTTTCTTTACCAAAAACAAGAGAAAGGAAAATAAATATCTTTCAATACGAGTGCTGAAAAGTCCTACATTTCAGCACTGAAATGAGTGCTGAAAAGTTCTACACTAGTATCGAAAAGTGAAATTTTTTAATATTATTTTTTTATTAAAACTGTGAATTTACTTAACACATGGATGTTTAACATAAAATTTCATCGAAAAAGCGTTTTTCGGAATTGCAAAAAAGTTGTAAGCAATGTTCGACTCGTGCTGAAAAAACCTTCTTTTAGCAAATTGTTGCATAAACTACTATTTTGCAACTTGTTGCATAAAGTGCTACTTTTAAAGTGAAGCGAATACAAACCTGATTCTTTGCAATGAAACTGGAAAGGATAACTGAAACTCCTTCCCAGAGCCCACGACAGCAGGAAAATCGAATCACGTACCGTGCATTAAATTTAGACTTACCGAGCAGCAGCCGTAAAACACTTGTATTTTTTTTTTTTGTTTTGCTTGCTTACGTTGCCTAAGAAAGGCAACAGCTTACAATGAGGAGAAAAAAACATAATTTCTACGAATAAAGTATGCCAAACGCTGCCTTTTTTTATTTTGTTCAATCGACGCAAAGTGAGAACGTGTCAACATCTGAAGTGAAAAAGAGGGGCCATAAATTTTGATTAATTTGATTCACAGATGTGACGGAATGTTTGCTCTGAATTGTTGGAAAATGTTGAATTTAAAGCTTGAAAGGCTTGGTTTTAAAAAGAATTATTAAGCTTAATTACAAAAGTAGAACAAAAACAACCACAAAACCGTCACGTTGAACTTCATGTGGCACCTCGTGCCAGACGCTGAACGCAAAAATCCACGCGAACCTGCACGTGTGTGACGATAATTCAATTATTCACCATCGATCTCTCCCCTGGCAGCATTACAAACACCGACTTCATTACGGTTCCACCCGCGAGAGGGGTGGGTGCGGGGGGTGGCTCTAATGATGACACACTACCATCGCAAACACCTGCTGCCACCTGCCCCGGCTTTGGTGTGTGTGTGTAATCATAGCACGTTCCACCCATCATTGTTTCCACCCACCACCCACTGCTTTTTGTGTGTGGAAGGAATCACAAAAAACAATCACACACAAACACACACGTGCTATACATATTGCACCGTTTCCCATCGCTCATGTGCCATTATGATGAACTTTTAGGTGAGAGTAGCAGTTTAAAAAATTTACGACCCACAGGAAAAAGTTATTGCTGGGGTTGCCACAAGTTTTAACGGTTTGTCCGGTGTGTGGTGAAGGGCGAGGGGGGAGTTTTAGAACCAAAAGTTGACTTTTTCTACATGTTTTCAAATTAAAATTGAAAATAATCTCAAATGAATAGTTCAATATTGGTAATCAAAGATAAAAAAAAGCCTATCTCTTTAAAATTACTCAATAAAGTATATGTTTTAATTTTCTCAAATTCAAAACTTCTGATCAAAATCATGTTTTTTATATTTTTTTGACAAATTGCAAAATAAAGTTTTGTTCACTTCACCTTTAAAATGCCAAACGTTTCCCCGTAACCCTAAACATTCATTCTTTTAGAACAGTACAGTCAAGCAGCTTACTTACACCATGCAACACAAAGGAGCTTTATTTCACGATCCCTTAAAATGCGATGTGTCACATTTCCCACCACGAAAACCCCATTTCCACCCATCCACCCACCAACCAATACATCGATGACGGCACGACCACCGGCGGCGTCGCGGGAGGGGCATCATAAATAATGTATGGGTCGTACCTTAAAATTGAAATTTCACCCGCGCCAACATTTATGCCACCCATCCCCTTCCTCCATCGTAAGCAATATCACACAACCGATACGACCCTTCGAGGAACGATTTTTCGACATTTCGCGTGCCTTCAGGTGGTGTCGTGGTGGGAGAGTTGAAAAAAAAATGGAAAAATTCAAACACCCCCCCCGCAAATATTATCATAAGCGGTGGCTGCGATGGTAAATGTGTAAAATGGCGAAAATGATTGGAAACATAATTACGATTACCGCATCACTTTCCCGCCCCAGAAGCACCCTTTGAGGGGTTGGTGGTTCTAAGCGGAAAATGCTCGTTGGAAGCTATTGCTTCGATTTATTTTTTCTTTTTGATGGCTTTCGGGAAGATGGGAAAAAGGTGTGACTAGGGTATTACATGTATGTTGCTGCTGATAAACTTAGGCGGGTTGTTTAAAACAGTCAATATTTTCAGATGGAAACAAATCTTTTATCACTTTAATACACGGAAAGGAGTTCCATCTAAAATTTAACAATTCAAATTAGCTGGCTTCAAATTGGTGAAACAGTGATTTTTTCGGTTGAATCAGCTAAAATTTCAGCTAAATTTACCAATCTGGGATTGGTGAAATAGCTAACCCTGATTGCTGATTTGCTTTCCAAAACTGACAGCCCAAACCAAAATGACAGGAGAGATTTTACCAAAAATAATGGTGTTTCAGCACAATTTTGCGTACAATTACCGAAAAAACTAGCTGGAACCGGCAGCATGGATTTTTGACAGATCATCAGTTCGAGAACAAAACAAAGCAACGTCCTGTGTCGTGTTCGATCCTGTTTGAGCCGCTCAGTTCGCGAAGTTTTTTGATGATTATGTGTGTTGTTTGAGTGCAAGTGCAAGTGCAAAAGGTGATAGAATGTGTTGTGTGAGTGAATAAATTAAAAGCCAGGAAGATTTTCTGCGGATCGGCACCTGAAGGAATGTTTCAGTTGATAAGGTGAGAAGTTTTTTGTGTTGAGGGAAAGTGGTTAGAAGTTGAGCCTCTCGTTACTGTTTGGAGGATGCGTAGGTAAAAACATGTACTTAACATAAAGTGGGGGCATCCCTAAACCACGTGAACACTTTGGCAGGGGAAAGGGGAGACTGGCGATTGTCCACACTCTACTTTTTTGTATGGACATCTGTCCACCTGGAGGGGCGGCTGGTACAGAATGTCTAGACATAGATTGGCCGATGTTTGACAAATCCGAACAAATAGAGCACCTAACGCCTTTTAAGCACACCAAAAAATAGTGTTAAATATTGTTAGAAATGAAGTTCAATTAAGTTAAATTAAGTGAAATTAAGTTTAATCAATTTAAGTTTTATTAAATTAGTTAATTTTAGTTAAATTTGCCCAAATTTAGTTAAATTAAGTTGTGTTAAGTTAAATTTAGTAAAATAAATAAAATTAAGCAAAATTAAGTAAAATTTAGAAAAATTAAGTAAAATTAAGTAAAATAAAGTAAAATAAAGTAGTATTAAGAAAAATTAAGTAAAATTAAGTAAAATTAAGTAAAATTAAGTAAAATTAAGTAAAATTAAGTAAAATTAAGTAAAATTAAGTAAAATTAAGTAAAATTAAGTAAAATTAAGAAAAATTAAGTAAAATTAAGTAAAATTAAGTAAAATTAAGTAAAATTAGGTAAAATTAAGTAAAATAAAGTAAAATTAAGTAAAATAAGGTAAAATTAAGTGGAATTAAGCAAAATTAAGTAAAATTAAGTAAAATTAAGTAAAATTAAGTAAAATTAAGTAAAATTAAGTAAAATTAAGTAAAATTCAGTAAAATTAAGTAAAATTAAGTAAAATTCAGTAAAATTCAGTAAAATTAAGTAAAATTAATTAAAATTAAGTAAAATTAAGTAAAATTAAGTAAAATTAAGTAGAATTAGGTAAAATTAAGTAAAATAAAGTAAAATTAAGTAAAATTAAATAAAATTAAGTAAAATTAAGTAAAATTAAGTAAAATTAAGTAGAATTAGGTAAAATTAAGTAAAATAAAGTAAAATTAAGTAAAATTAAGTAAAATTAAGTAAAATTAAGTAAAATTCAGTAAAATTCAGTAAAATTAAGTAAAATTAATTAAAATTAAGTAAAATTAAGTAAAATTAAGTAAAATTAAGTAGAATTAGGTAAAATTAAGTAAAATAAAGTAAAATTAAGTAAAATTAAATAAAATTAAGTAAAATTAAGTAAAATTAAGTAAAATTAAGTAAAATTAAGTAAAATTAAGTAAAATTAAGTAAAATTAAGTAAAATTCAGTAAAATTAAGTAAAATTAAGTAAAATTCAGTAAAATTAAGTAAAATTAAGTAAAATTAAGTAGAATTAGGTAAAATTAAGTAAAATAAAGTAAAATTAAGTAAAATTAAATAAAATTAAGTAAAATTAAGTAAAATTAAGTAAAATTAAGTAAAATTAAGTAAAATTAAGTAAAATTAAGTAAAATTAAGTAAAATTCAGTAAAATTAAGTAAAATTAAGTAAAATTCAGTAAAATTCAGTAAAATTAAGTAAAATTAATTAAAATTAAGTAAAATTAAGTAAAATTAAGTAAAATAAAGTAAAATTAAGCAAAATTAAGTAAAATTAAGTAAAATTAAGTAAAATTAAGTAAAATTAAGAAAAATTTAGTAAAATTTAGTAAAATTAAGTAAAATTAAGTAAAATTAAGTAAAATTAAGTAAAATTAAGTAAAATTAAGTAAAATTAAGTAAAATTAAGAAAAATTAAATAAAATTAAGTAAAATTAAGTAAAATTAAGTAAAATTAAGTAGAATTAGGTAAAATTAAGTAAAATAAAGTAAAATTAAGTAAAATTAAGTAAAATAAGGTAAAATTAAGTGGAATTAAGCAAAATTAAGTAAAATTAAGTAAAATTAAGTAAAATTAAATAAAATTAAGTAAAATTAAGTAAAATTAAGTAAAATTCAGTAAAATTCAGTAAAATTAAGTAAAATTAATTAAAATTAAGTAAAATTAAGTAAAATTAAGTAAAATTAAGTAAAATTAAGTAAAATTAAGTAAAATTAAGTAAAATTAAGTAAAATTAAGTAAAATTAAGGAAAATTGAGTAAAATAAAGTAAAATTAAGTAAAATTAAGTAAAATTAAGTAAATTTAAGTAAAATTAAGTAAAATTAAGTAAAATTAAGGAAAATTGAGTAAAATAAAGTAAAATTAAGTAAAATAAAGTAAAATTAAGTAAAATTAAATAAAATTAAGTAAAATTAAGTAAAATTAAGTAAAATTAAGTAGAATTAGGTAAAATTAAGTAAAATAAAGTAAAATTAAGTAAAATTAAGTAAAATTAAGTAAAATTAAGTAAAATTCAGTAAAATTCAGTAAAATTAAGTAAAATTAATTAAAATTAAGTAAAATTAAGTAAAATTAAGTAAAATTAAGTAGAATTAGGTAAAATTAAGTAAAATAAAGTAAAATTAAGTAAAATTAAATAAAATTAAGTAAAATTAAGTAAAATTAAGTAAAATTAAGTAAAATTAAGTAAAATTAAGTAAAATTAAGTAAAATTAAGTAAAATTCAGTAAAATTAAGTAAAATTAAGTAAAATTCAGTAAAATTCAGTAAAATTAAGTAAAATTAATTAAAATTAAGTAAAATTAAGTAAAATTAAGTAAAATAAAGTAAAATTAAGCAAAATTAAGTAAAATTAAGTAAAATTAAGTAAAATTAAGTAAAATTAAGAAAAATTTAGTAAAATTTAGTAAAATTAAGTAAAATTAAGTAAAATTAAGTAAAATTAAGTAAAATTAAGTAAAATTAAGTAAAATTAAGTAAAATTAAGAAAAATTAAATAAAATTAAGTAAAATTAAGTAAAATTAAGTAAAATTAAGTAGAATTAGGTAAAATTAAGTGAAATAAAGTAAAATTAAGTAAAATTAAGTAAAATAAGGTAAAATTAAGTGGAATTAAGCAAAATTAAGTAAAATTAAGTAAAATTAAGTAAAATTAAATAAAATTAAGTAAAATTAAGTAAAATTAAGTAAAATTCAGTAAAATTCAGTAAAATTAAGTAAAATTAATTAAAATTAAGTAAAATTAAGTAAAATTAAGTAAAATTAAGTAAAATTAAGTAAAATTAAGTAAAATTAAGTAAAATTAAGTAAAATTAAGTAAAATTAAGGAAAATTGAGTAAAATAAAGTAAAATTAAGTAAAATTAAGTAAAATTAAGTAAATTTAAGTAAAATTAAGTAAAATTAATTTAAATTAAGTTAAATAATGTAAAAATAAGTTAAACTAAGTTAAATGAAGTTAAATTAAGTCAAAATAAGTTAAATTACGTTAAATTTAGTTTAAATTAAAGTAATTTGATGTTATATTTAAACTTTGTTAAATGCAAAACGTAGTTTAAATATAACTTCAATTTACTATAATTAAACCAAAATATCTTTTTGTATTTTTGTATTTTTGTATTTTTGTATTTTTGTATTTTTGTATTTTTGTATTTTTGTATTTTTGTATTTTTGTATTTTTGTATTTTTGTATTTTTGTATTTTTGTATTTTTGTATTTTTGTATTTTTGTATTTTTGTATTTTTGTATTTTTGTATTTTTGTATTTTTGTATTTTTGTATTTTTGTATTTTTGTATTTTTGTATTTTTGTATTTTTGTATTTTTGTATTTTTGTATTTTTGTATTTTTGTATTTTTGTATTTTTGTATTTTTGTATTTTTGTATTTTTGTATTTTTGTATTTTTGTATTTTTGTATTTTTGTATTTTTGTATTTTTGTATTTTTGTATTTTTGTATTTTTGTATTTTTGTATTTTTGTATTTTTGTATTTTTGTATTTTTGTATTTTTGTATTTTTGTATTTTTGTATTTTTGTATTTTTGTATTTTTGTATTTTTGTATTTTTGTATTTTTGTATTTTTGTATTTTTGTATTTTTGTATTTTTGTATTTTTGTATTTTTGTATTTTTGTATTTTTGTATTTTTGTATTTTTGTATTTTTGTATTTTTGTATTTTTGTATTTTTGTATTTTTGTATTTTTGTATTTTTGTATTTTTGTATTTTTGTATTTTTGTATTTTTGTATTTTTGTATTTTTGTATTTTTGTATTTTTGTATTTTTGTATTTTTGTATTTTTGTATTTTTGTATTTTTGTATTTTTGTATTTTTGTATTTTTGTATTTTTGTATTTTTGTATTTTTGTATTTTTGTATTTTTGTATTTTTGTATTTTTGTATTTTTGTATTTTTGTATTTTTGTATTTTTGTATTTTTGTATTTTTGTATTTTTGTATTTTTGTATTTTTGTATTTTTGTATTTTTGTATTTTTGTATTTTTGTATTTTTGTATTTTTGTATTTTTGTATTTTTGTATTTTTGTATTTTTGTATTTTTGTATTTTTATATTTTTGTATTTTTGTATTTTTGTATTTTTGTATTTTTGTATTTTTGTATTTTTGTATTTTTGTATTTTTGTATTTTTGTGTTTTTGTATTTTTGTATTTTTGTATTTTTGTATTTTTGTATTTTTGTATTTTTGTATTTTTGTATTTTTGTATTTTTGTGTTTTTGTATTTTTGTATTTTTGTATTTTTGTATTTTTGTATTTTTGTATTTTTGTATTTTTGTATTTTTGTATTTTTGTATTTTTGTATTTTTGTATTTTTGTATTTTTGTATTTTTGTATTTTTGTATTTTTGTATTTTTGTATTTTTGTATTTTTGTATTTTTGTATTTTTGTATTTTTGTATTTTTGTATTTTTGTATTTTTGTATTTTTGTATTTTTGTATTTTTGTATTTTTGTATTTTTGTATTTTTGTATTTTTGTATTTTTGTATTTTTGTATTTTTGTATTTTTGTATTTTTGTATTTTTGTATTTTTGTATTTTTGTATTTTTGTATTTTTGTATTTTTGTATTTTTGTATTTTTGTATTTTTGTATTTTTGTATTTTTGTATTTTTGTATTTTTGTATTTTTGTATTTTTGTATTTTTGTATTTTTGTATTTTTGTATTTTTGTATTTTTGTATTTTTGTATTTTTGTATTTTTGTATTTTTGTATTTTTGTATTTTTGTATTTTTGTATTTTTGTATTTTTGTATTTTTGTATTTTTGTATTTTTGTATTTTTGTATTTTTGTATTTTTGTATTTTTGTATTTTTGTATTTTTGTATTTTTGTATTTTTGTATTTGAGCAGTTCTCTACGAAATCGGTCTTTTTTCTTCAATTTTCGTTTTTGTATTTTTTAATCCGACTCAAACTTTTTTGGTGCCTTTGATATGCCTAAAGAAGCCATTTTGCATCATTAGTTTGTCCATAAAATTTTCCATACAAATTTGGCAGCTGTCCATACAAAAATGATGTATGAAAATTCAAAAATCTGCATCTTTTGAAGGAATTTTTTGATCGATTTGGTGTCTTCGGCAAAGTTGTAGGTATGGATACAGACTACACTGAAAAAAAATGATACACTGTAAAAAAAATTTGGTGATTTTTTTATTTAACTTTTTATCACTAAAACTTGATTTGCAAAAAAACACTATTTTTAATTTTTTTTTATTTTTTTATTTGTTTTAGAGGACATAAAATGCCAACTTTTCAGAAATTTCCAGGTTGTGCAAAAAATCTTTGACCGAGTTATGAATTTTTTAATCAATACTGATTTTTTCAAAAAATCGAAATATTGGTCGCAAAAAAATTTCAACATCATTTTTCGATATAAAATCAAATTTGCAATCAAAAAGTACTTTAGTGAAATTTTGATAAAGTGCACCGTTTTCAAGTTAAATCCATTTTTAGGTAACTTTTTTGAAAATTGTCGCAGTTTTTCATTTTTTTAAAATAGTGCACATGTTTGCACACTTTTGGAAAAAATATTTTTGAAAGGCTGAGAAAATTCTCTATATTTTGCTTTTTCGGACTTTGTTGATACGACCTTTAGTTGCTGAGATATTGCAATGCAAATGTTTAAAAACAGGAAAATTGATGTTTTCTAAGTCTCACCCAAACAACCCACCATTTTTTATTGTCGATATCTCAGCAAGTAATGGTCCGATTTTCAATGTTAATATATGAAACATTTGTGAAATTTTCCGATCTTTTCGAAAACAATATTCAAATCAAGACCAACATTTCAAAAGGGCCAAACATTCAATATTACGCCCTTTTAAAAGGTTAGTCTTGGTTTAAAAATTTTGAAAAAAATGTTTTCGAAAAGATCGGAAAATTTCACAAATGTTTCATATATTAACATTGAAAATTGGACCATTACTTGCTGAGATATCGACAATAAAAAATGGTGGGTTGTTTGGGTGAGACTTAGAAAACATCAATTTTCCTGTTTTTAAACATTTGCATTGCAATATCTCAGCAACTAAAGGTCGTATCAACAAAGTCCGAAATAGCAAAATATAGAGAATTTTCTCAGCTCTTCAAAAATATTTTTTCCAAAAGTGTGCAAACATGTGCACTATTTAAAAAAAACGAAAAACTGCGACAATTTTCAAAAAAGTTACCTAAAAATGGATTTAACTTGAAAACGGTGCACTTTATCAAAATTTCACTAGAGTACTTTTTGATTGCAAATTTGATTTTACATCGAAAAATGAAGTTGAAATTTTTTTGCGACCAATATTTCGATTTTTTGAAAAAATCAGTATTGATTAAAAAATTCATAACTCGGTCAAAGATTTTTTGCACAACCTGGAAATTTCTGAAAAGTTGGCATTTTATGTCCTCTAAAACATATAAAAAAATAAAAAAAATTAAAAATAGTGTTTTTTTGCAAATCAAGTTTTAGTGATAAAAAGTTAAATAAAAAAATCACCAAATTTTTTTTACAGTGTATCATTTTTTTTTCAGTGTAGTCTGTATCCATACCTACAACTTTGCCGAAGACACCAAATCGATCAAAAAAATCCTTCAAAAGATACAGATTTTTGAATATTCATACATCATTTTTGTATGGACAGCTGCCAAATTTGTATGGAAAATTTTATGGACAAACTAATGATGCAAAATGGCTTCTTTAGGCATACCAAAGGCACCAAAAAAGTTTCAGTCGGATTAAAAAATACAAAAAAAATCGAATGACCGAAATCCTAGAGAACTGCTCATTTTTGTATTTTTGTATTTTTGTATTTTTGTATTTTTGTATTTTTGTATTTTTGTATTTTTGTATTTTTGTATTTTTGTATTTTTGTATTTTTGTATTTTTGTATTTTTGTATTTTTGTATTTTTGTATTTTTTTTTTTTGTATTTTTGTATTTTTGTATTTTTGTATTTTTTTATTTTTGTATTTTTGTATTTTTGTATTTTTGTATTTTTGTATTTTTGTATTTTTGTATTTTTGTATTTTTGTATTTTTGTATTTTTGTATTTTTGTATTTTTGTATTTTTGTATTTTTGTATTTTTGTATTTTTGTATTTTTGTATTTTTGTATTTTTGTATTTTTGTATTTTTGTATTTTTGTATTTTTGTATTTTTGTATTTTTGTATTTTTGTATTTTTGTGTTTTTGTATTACTGTTTTTATTTTTTTAAATTTGTCAATAGAATAACAAAGCTGCACTATAAGGATGATCAACTATAACATAGTTTAAAAAGCCTGGAAACTATTAAAACATCCAAAAAACTTGCTGGACTACCAAAAAACGTACCAAGAATAGCGGAAAATCATGCTACACCAGCATAAAGTCTTTTTGAAAATATAAAACAACTTTACAGTCAGCAAGGGATTTTTAAAATGATTTCGAAATTACCAGTTAAAACAGTCGAAAAATTAGCTGGACTTACTGAAAAACGAAGCAAGAACAAAAAAGAAACGAGCTAAATCAGCCAAAAGGCTGGGTGAATAATGCGTGCTTTGCAGGCAGCAACGGAGGCTTTTGAAAGAAAACTTGTAGAAATAGTGGAAAAATTAGCTATTCCAACCAAAACACCTACCAAGAATAGTGGCAAAGTTAGCTAAACTAGCTAAAAAGATGTGTGAAAATACCTGGCTTCGCAGCCATCAATGGAAAATTTTGAGAATGATTCCAAAAAAACTAGTTGAAACAGCCTAAAAACTTGCTGGGCTAACTATAAAACTTCCTAGAATACCATAAAATCTAGCTAAAATAGCTAACAGACCTTCTCAAAAGATACAGCTTTTGAGACTGACAGCATTTTTCCAGCTTGCAAATTAGTAAAATTTACTAAAAATTTAGCTGGATTTATCATTTTTAGGACCTAGATCCAGCTGTCAAATCCAGGATTTATTTTTAGGATTTCCAGCTAAAAAAATTGGTGGTTGAAAAAACAACCAATTTTTTTAGGATTTTTAACCGAAATTTAGTAAGATTCACGATAAACCTTCTTTCCGTGTATATATTTCATGAAAAAATAATTATAAATATTTTCTCTTTTTTCTTTCAGGTAAGAAACCAACATGGAGAACTTTTGTTATTAAGTTCATCAAAGTCCATTCATCTTAAAAGAGTAGAAATCTTAAGTATATTATTCAATTGTAATGGAAACCAAATGAGATAAGTCAAGTCATAAAAACCTTAAAACCTTGATATATTTTGAAGATGTTTTTTTTTATATATCGCGAATGTGCGAACTTGTTTCAACATTTTACATCGACCAAATTTTGTTGCACCGAGATTTGTTTTACAGACATGGAAGTTTTTAAAAAAAAGTTTCAACGTCAACTAAAGCCGAGGGACAAAAATATTAAATTGAATTTTTACCAACCTTACCTTAAAAAACAAATAGATAAAATGTGTGTTTTTTTTTCAAGTTTAACATAAAAATCAAAGCCTCTACCTCCTATTGTAACATACCAATATGTGCGGAAATTTCTTTTAACGAAAAAGGCAAAAAAAAATTTTTCAAGCAATATCAAAATGTTAATGGAAATTTAAGTGCAATCTGCTGAAATCAATTTAAAATGCATTCCCCTGCGTTTTTTAGCATGTTTTGATTGATTTTAGAATCATTTGAATTTTTGAAAATTTTCGATGATTAGTATCAAAAAAGTATTTTTTTTTTCGCAAATATTTTTGTTTTGTCTTACCTTATTTTTTTTTTTGGAAACTGATGATGGCAAAAAAAACTAAACTATTGTAAAATGCATTTTAACACACTTTTTGTATTAAAATGTCGAAACTTTGGCTTGTTATTTCAATTTTTATATTTTTATTTCTTTTTTTTGCCCACCCCTCCTTGACCCCGGCCTGAGCCGAAGGACAAAAACTTTGAAAAATATTTGCATCGGCCTTACTTGTTTCATATAAAAAATCACTTTTAAAAATATCTGTTTGGTAATTTTTGTTTTGAAAAAAAAAAAACCCAAATATGTTTGTGATTATGTAAATATAAAATTACAACTTTGTTAAACAAAATTTCGAACAAGATTTTTTTCATAAAAAATATCAACACATTTTCGCACAAAGGCTATGCTATGCAAAAAATGCGATGGTAAAATCGCATACAAAACCATGCACATCACCTTCGTCAAACTAGACACATAATATAACACACTGCAAAAATGAATTCTAAAAGAGTAAACTCATAAATGAGCTTATAATTCGGCCAAGAAGGTTTTCTATACTGATGGGCTACATATTTTTGGGTGTAATTTTATATTAAAAAATCATAAAACAATGCAAAATTAATTTTACGCACAGACGTTTTTCATGCAGCTAGATTACTACTTTTTTGCTGTGAAAGAACTTGTTTTGCAAAAATGACTACAATATTTATGAATATTTTGAAATTTTATTTCAACACATAAAACTTGTTGTTTGAAACTGATTTCATTTGTTTCTTGTGAAAGTTTTCCGATGCTTCTGAAAATGTTGTCCGTTGTCAGATTCAAACAAAAAATTTTCATTGAGAAAATCAAAAAAAAAATTGATATGATTAAAACAAAGCTATTTATCAATGTTTTTGTAATTAGAGTTTAATAACTTTTAAAACTCATAATTTACAGCTTGTTTAAAATTACTTCTTGAGGTTTGTTACAATTTATCTACAAAATAAAATCTCCGTCATTGAAATTTAAAGTCAACTCAGTATACGGATCTACTTTTTCTGGTACATTAAAACCACGGTTTGTTATTCTTTATTCATTATCATTCAGCTATGCTTCTAAAAAAATGCAAAATATCAATGAATTTAAAAAGTCGTATTTTACAAATATTGCATGTCTCTTTCCAAATATTTTAAGCCTTTATTTGATAACAAATGTGTTTTACAATATTTGCTCAAAAATTTACACTCGATTGTACAGTTTTTTTCAACGAAAATTTAGCTTTTTTTCGTTGTCCACGGATTTGTTGACGAACTCGAAAAAAAAGCAATTGCAATGTTAAATAACTGTAGAAAATTTATCATTTAACATAATGATTCGCTTTAAATTTCATTTGCAAGCATTATTCTTGTGATCTTCCGATTGATGCACCGACTGACTACCTTTTTTTTTGCAAAAAATATATGATATAATTTGTAAAAGCATAACTAAGCTAGTTAACCAGTTCAATTAAGATGATCCACAGTTGTGGGAGGTGCAATAAAAACCCCTAATTATGAAACAAACCATCTGGTGGTAGTATTTTGCTGCTCTCCATAAAATAGTCATGAAATGTAGTATTTTGTCAAAAGAAAGCCTTTTAGTAGTCGAAAAAAGTTGCATTTTGCGCCCATTGAAAAATTGCCATAATTGATAATTTAGAGTTTAAAACAATTTCAACAGCTTAAACGTAACTTTTAATATGTAATATTTAATCCATACATATTCGCTGTATGTAATAGTTAGGCAGAGAAACAATTATTTGAAAGTTTCTTATCAATTGTATTTAATTTAAATAAAGTTTTTAAAAATTTTTTTGATGACCTGATAAGTAAGCTTGGTAATAGGTATTTTCTGTGAGAACACAAACATTTGTTTATGCTTCTTTCTGAATAGCCAAACAATCTTTGTTGGTAAAAATATACTTTATTTTTCAATTCCAGTTTTTAAGATAAGCATAAAACCAGTTAAAAAAACCACAGGTATATCAAAACCATATTTTGGTATTCCTGTGGTCTTCCACATACATGATTTTGATATGATTTCATGGTATTTTACCATCTATTACTGGGCAACTAAGGGCACATTTTGGTCGCTGGTATTCGCACAAGTAATGAAAAAAGTGTATTTTCATACCATTTTTAGTGCAGCAGTTGCAGTTACTGAAAAAACGGAAATGATCCATATACAACAGCCAAATCTACTCACCTGATGATTCCATGTTGTTTTTAGCAGGGCTGCGGAGTCGGGTCATATTTCAAGCGACTCCGACTCCGACTCCGACTCCGGCTTTCTGAGATTAGACGACTCCAACTCCGACTCCGGCTCCGGCTTTCAGTCCCAACCGACTCCGACTCCGACTCCAGCTCCGGCCTACCAACTCTAGCCGAGTCCGACTCCGACTCCGACTCCAGCTTTCTACAAATTGTTGGATCCGACTCCGACTCCGACTCCACATATTTTTAAATGTTTCAAAACAGGGCTGCGGAGTCGGGTCATATTTCAAGCGACTCCGACTCCGACTCCGACTCCGGCTTTCTGAGATTAGACGACTCCAACTCCGACTCCGGCTCCGGCTTTCAGTCCCAACCGACTCCGACTCCGACTCCAACTCCGGCCTACCAACTCTAGCCGACTCCGACTCCGACTCCGACTCCAGCTTTCTACAAATTGTTGGATCCGACTCCGACTCCAACTCCACATATTTTTAAATGTTTCAAAAGTTTGTTAACTATTATTTTGAAAACATAGATAAATAGGATTATTTAAATACTCTCTAAGTGCTATGTTTTTCTCAAGGAAGAATCAACGGAAAAAAAGTTTCTAGGTTACAAGTTTTATACGTTGTTGAAACAGAATTCAAAAACTATCTCCAGTTTTGAAGGCATTTTCAGAAGAACAGTTTTGTAATTAAATTGGGTTTTATTTACTTAACCTTACATTTAAATTATAAAAAGGTTATATATTTTAATTTTAAATTGCAATTTTTTTGAATGAATCATTAAAAGAAACCTGCCCTAATGATCGATTTAACATATAAATTCAATTTGCACACTTTTAAGCTGACATTTATAAGAAGCACATTGACTATCAAAGTCACCTTGTTTTTTAAATAACAATTTTAAACGAAACTGTTTTTTTGCAATTCCGCTGTGAAACTGTCAACTTTTCCTGTCCTTCTGGAGAAACGAAACGGCCTACTTTTCCCTACCAAAAATAACAAAATGGAAAATTTATACCTTTCAATACCAGTACTGAATAGTTCCTTTTGAAATGGGTGCTGAAAAGTTGAACTGTTCTGCACTAGTATCGAAAAGTAACATTTTTCAATATTTTTTTGTTTTGAACGGTGAGTTTACTTAACACATGAATAATTGACATAAAATTCCATTCAAAAAGCGTTTTTCGGAATTGCAAAAAATGTTGTAAGCAACTCGTTGCAAAACTTGTTTTTTGAAGCACTCATCGTATTTGTCCAACTCGGTAAACCTCGTTGGATAAATGTACGACTCGTGCTTAAAACAACTTCTTTTTGCAACTTGTTGCATAAACTACTATTTAAAGATTATGATCGCAAATCAAGGTATCTAAAAAATGTCTTCGTGGAAAAGATAATTAAGGGGTCCTTTTCAAATATCCGTGACCTAGAAAATATTTTACCTGGGAATTATTGATTTATTTTAATTTTAAAATTTTCAATATACATAGAAGGAGGCGCGAAATACTTCTTGAATCTTCACCTAAAACGAAGCATTATGAATGATCGTGCGCCTCCTTCAAAATATATGAAATATCAAAATATTGGATAAAAACCAAAATCCACAGGTCAAATATTTTTTAGGTCATTTTAAAAGGACCTTTAAGCAATCTTTCCGAAAAACATTCCGAAATATTGGCGTGGGACATACAATATGAGAAAATTACTACCGGTTGAATAATATTTTAATTTTGTGTACTTTTTGGTACTGAAATCTTGAGATTTGTTCAACGATTTTTTGCAACGATATCAAAATAGTTTGTCAAGAATCAACATTCTCAGATTTTAGTAGAGAAAAAGAAAATATTAAGTTAATCGATATATTTAACATATTCAATGATTATTTCAAAATAAGTTGCAACAGTATTGATAATTTTTGTCAGTTTCAATTATTTTAAATGCAACACTTTGATTTTTTTGTACTTAGTTTAAAACAAAATGCACATGTTGATTTCTTATAAATAGATTGTTATAACGATTGAATATTTGTTGGAAGAGTTATACTGTCAGTGACTTTTTCTGATTTCTAAAAGCAGCAATTATTATTTTAAATCTTTTTTTGTACCTCGTATTTTTTCCCTGAAAAATGATTTACTTAAAACCTCCAATACATTCGTTATAAGGGTAAAAGATGACTGTGTGTGTATTTTTTTCAGAGAGAACTTGATTAAATTTGGTCAAATTTGAATTGGAAGGGATGCAGTCAAGAATCAATTAAATATTTCTGACTACAAAAAGTTATAATTCTTAATACTTGGGTAAGAGGAAATAAACAGGTTATCATTTAGTAAAATAACACAATAAGAGTTTTCCAATCACAATCAAAAACTTCAAAAACATAATGGCATCTGATAAATCTTAAAAAAAATGGTAATTCAGTGCATACGACTTAAAAAAAACAGTTAAAAATATAAGAAGTTTTGTAAATTAAGCTGTTTTCTAGCAAATACTGAACAACAAGAATTTTTATTTTGCATTTAAGTGACTCCGACTCCGAATCCGACTCCGGGTTATCAGAAATTTTCGGCTCCGACTCCAGCTCATAAAATTTAGCCGACTCCGGCTCCGACTCCGACTCCAGCTGTTCGAGTTTTGACGACTCCGACTCCGACTCCGACTCCAGGTCCCCAAAAAGGACCCGACTCCACCGACTCCGGCTCCGACTCCGACTCCGACTCCACAGCCCTGGTTTTTAGTGATATTCTTCACCACATTGAATACATTTGTCATTGATGAACGGCTTGTGCTTGAAGTTCTTGAAGCTTCTGAAAATTAACAAGATTGAAAAATAACACTTAAAATCAAATTAGATTGAAATTCACCAAAATTCAATAATCTGTCGATTGACTCGTTTTTCAAAGTAAATGGTTATCCCGACTTAGAAAAATTTCAACGATTTTAAAAAAAAATCTTAGTTGTTATATAAAACAAATTAAAATCAGCTTTAACATTTTTGGGTTTCGAGTCATTTTAGCGCAAAAATAATTATTTTGTCAAAATTGGTCAAAATTATCCCATAGTTTCAGAGGAATTTGAAAAACACTTTAATACCAAATAGTGTTATCCGACCATTGATAAATTCTACAAGTTTGCAATATCAAAACAATACCTTAAATTGGTATGATACCAAATTTTGCTCTTGCATAATCCTTATGACAAATTTTAAAGGGTCCAAGAATACCAAAATTTGGTTGATACCAGAGAAAGGTATTATTACACATTTCCCTTGTTATTTACCCATGCTCGGGTAGAGCTGCAATATCTTTCATCGAAATGGTGTCGTTGCCATTCCCGTTTAATTTCAGTTACACTGGAACCCCTCGTTTATTTTGAGGGTCGTTAAATTTATTTTTGGCGACATCTTTACGACTGTCGTCTTTCTTTTCCTATCCACAATCGGGACCTTCTCTAGGGGGGGGGTGTGACATCCTTAGCAGCCACTCAGTACTAGAAGGTCGCCCTCCCATCAAGTTTATAATTGAATCGAATCTGTTCGAACAACAAAAAGAAAAACTACCGAGGGCTGGTCCAGCTAAAAATAGCCCCCAAAAATAGCTCCCCACCACCAGGGGGGTGCAAAAGCTCGGGGACATATATTTCAATGATTTTCCAACAAAACCATATCCACCTTGAGCTCAAAAGAATATCCAGGAGATCTGTTTCGAGAGAGAGAAAGAGGACACCTTCGTATTTCTAAGCTTCTGCTGGGTGCCAACTCTACACAATCGATAAGCAATCCGATTAGGATAATGGAAGCCATACGGTGTGGGAAAAGCTGCGCGGGAAAATCGAGAGCGCGAACGTGCTCGGAATGGGGGATTTTAAAATTTTGCAAAAGGGGTTGATTTTTTAGAGCGGGGGAAGGCGAAAGAATTTGCTGAGGGGTGGTGCGCCAGACTGATTTAGAGAGGTAAAGCTGGGAGCGAAATTTTTGATGATAATTAAACTGTTTAAATGGGAGGAATGCTCGTTATCGTAAATGTTAATTGCAGGGGACAAAAAAAAAACGTTAATTTTGAGCGGTTTGTAATTCGGGCCCAAAATTAAATTCAGAGTTCAACAAATCAACAGTCTCGGAAAATACATTTTAAAATGAATGACTCTCGATATTTTATAGTTTTTGTTTTGTATTTTATCTTTTGGAGATACATGCATTTAAAATCAACAAGAATATTCCAAATTTAGCTTGAGAGCAATTCCAGCATAAAACTGAGATTTTTCAGGTACTTTTCAGTCAAACTTGTAGGAAATTGGACGGAAGAAAAACGACGCAACTTTTATAACATTTTTAGATTATAAGTTTAAAAGTCAAACATTGAAGGTGATGTTATGATTCTTTTTCGTTAATTTTTTTTTGTGAAATTAGCCTAAAAAGCCTCACGAAAAGAGCATGAAAAATTGTTCAACTTTATTTTCTGATGTAAAATCAAATTTGCATTTAAAAAGTATTTAAGAGGCAGTATTTGTAGATTCTGCTCGGTTTGTTCTAGAGGTCGTATCGAGGTGCTCCGATTTGGATGAAACTTTCAGCGTTTGTTTGTCTATGCATGAGATGAACTCATGTCAAATATGAGCCCTCTACGACAAAAGGAAGTGGGGTAAAACGGGCATTAAAGTTTGAGGTCCAAAACACATGAAAAATCTTAAAATTGCTCGCATTTCCGTAAAACTTCATCAATTCCAACTCTCTTAGATGCATTCGAATGGTCTTTCGAAGCCCTTCAAAATGTGCTATAGACATCCAGGGTTGGTTTTACTTTTTCTCATAGCTTTTGCAAATTACTGTTAAAAATGGATTTTTTTAAAACCTTAATATCTTTTTGCAACAGCCTCCAACACCCATACTCCCATAGGTCAAAAGATAGGTAATTTCATGGACTATAAGCCTACGGTATTAACGTTTTGGCCAATCGCAGTTTTTCTCATAGTTTTACGATTTTTCTATAACAAACATTTTACAACGTAGGTTTTTGCCCTGTAGGCCAAGAATACGGCACTTTTTGGTCCAATTTTGTCATATTCGGAATCCTTGGTCAATTTCACGTAAGTTAGAAGTATTGGAGTTGTAATTTTGATTTAAAAAATAATTAAATAAAACATTTTTGAAAAAAGAAATAGATCTTATTTACCCTATGATCAATACGTCAAATTCTGTATCAAGTAGGCGAAAACTTGTTTTACCCCTAATCCGACAAAATGCTAAATAATATTTTAATTAATTTTAAATGGCATTTTTTTAAATCAAATTCTAAATTACAACACCTCAATCTAATGTAAAATTTTCTGAGGATTCCGAATAAGTCAAAATTGAGACCAAAAAGTGCCGCTATGGAGGCCTACAGGGCAAAAACTAACGTTGTAAAATTTTTGTTCTAGAAAAATCGTAAAACTATGAGAAAAACTGCGATTGGCCAAAAAGTTAATACCGTAGGCTTGTAGTCCATGAAATTCCCTAACTTTTGACCTATGGGAGTATGGGTGTTGGAGGCTGTTGGCAAAAGTTATTAAGGTTTTAAAAAAATCTATTTTTAACAGTAATTTGCAAAAGCTATGAGAAAAAGTCAAACCAATCCTGGATGTCTATAGCACATTTTGAAGGGCTTCAAAAGACCATTCGAATGCATCTAAGAAAGATGGAATTGATGAAGTTTTACGGAAATGCGAGCAATTTTAAGATTTTTCATGTTTTTTGGACCTCAAACTTCAATGCCCGTTTTACCTCACTTCCCTTTGTCGTAGAGGGCTCATATTTGGCATGAGTTCATCTCATGTATAGACAAACAAATGCTGAAAGTTTCATCCAAATCGGAGCACCTCGATACGACCTGTTTCACATCGGTGAAAAACTCGCTCTTAAGTGAAATTTTGATGAAGTGCACCGTTTTCAAGCTATAGCCATTTTTTGGTAATTTTTTTGAAAATAGTCGCAGTTATTCATTTTTAAAGATAAGTACCCATGTTTGCGCACTTTTGGAATAAATATTTTTGAAAAGCTGATAAAATTCTCTATATCTTGTTTTTTTTTTAACTTTGTTAATACGACTTTTAGTTGCTGAGATATTGCTATGTAAAGATTTAAAAACAGGAAAATTGATGTTTTCTAAGTCTCACCCAAACAACTCACCATTTTATAATGTCGATATCCCAGCAACTAATGGTCCGATTCTCAAAACTTTCGTGAAATTTTCCAATCTTTTCGAAAACAATATTTTCAAAAATTTAAAATCAAGACTAACATTTCAAAAGGGCGTAATATAGAATGATTGGCCTTTTTGAAATGTTAGTCTTGATTTGAATATTTTGAAAATATTGTTTTCGAAAAGATCGGAAAATTTCACGAAAGTTTCATATTTTAACATTGAAAATCGGATCATTATTTGCTGAGATATCGATATTAGAATATGGTGGGTTGTTTGGGTGAGACATAAAAAAACATCAATTTTTCTGTTTTTAAACATTTGCATGGCAATATCTCAGCAACTAAGGATCGTACCAACAAAGTTCAAAAAAATCAAAATATTTAGCTTTTCAAAAATATTTCAAAAGTGTGCAAACAAGGGCACTAATTTCAAAAAAATGAATAACTGCGACTATTTTCAAAAAAGTTACCTAAAAATGGCTATAACTTGAAAACGGTGCACTTTATCAAAATTTCACTCAAGTACTTTTTGATTGCAAATTCGATTTTACATCGAAAAATGAAGTTGAAAATTTGAAATGAAACCCATTTTATTCACAAAATTCACTATGCCTTAACATGAGTATTTAAGAAAATTATATAATTTATCAGGCAGGGAATGACCAGCTGCCTTAAATGAACAAATTAACAACAACAACATGTTATTTTGAAGTTTATAAAATATATTTTTTCCAAAAAACCCAACGTCATGACACGCTACCGTAAATCGGGGTGACATTGACAGTCATTGTGTTACTTTAAAAGTTATGCCTAAAATTGAATCAATTTCATCTAATTGACTATAATAAGGTTTGTTTGAATATTTCTTTGGAAAATTTTACAATTAAATTTTTTTAGCTAAGTTTATAAACCATGTTTTTTTTAATTTGAGGTAAAGTATCTAACGCCAAATATTATCTAAATATGAATAAATCTAAATATGAAAGAAAAAATAGTTTTGAAATGCACTTTACACTAGTTTAATTATATTGCAATCATTAGTTTTGATAAAACTAAAGCTTTGAAGAAAAAAAAATTTTAGCGTAAAAAATTTTTTGCTGTTATGCACGACGAAATTTTTCAAAAATTGAAAAAAATAAATAAATAAATAAAACACAAGCATGCTAAAAATGATCTAATCGCAGCGGAATTCATTTTAAATACCCAGAAGGTTTCAGCTCGTCACCGTCGTGCTAACTTGTCGTACGTGCATTTTGGGCCAAATTAAGTTAAGAACGCCATTTTGTGCAGCTCACAATGCCTCATCTTTTGACCTTCACAGATCCCCAAAATTCGATTTCAATCCTGAGATATTCAATAAAAACCGAAAAAACCTCGTGCATTGTTGTCATTCTTCATATAAAAGAAGTTTCAATCTTGTCGTGCTATCTTGTCACTCCCTGAAAATTGATGTAAGTGCGACAAAGGGCAAAGGGATTTCAGGTCAGGATGCGTTTGACGCACGTACAAGTTAGACTACCGTAAACATTTTTAATTATAACTCGTGACTCCAGCAACCAACTTCAACCAAACTTTGGGACAATGCACAGACTGGTCAGCCAAACAAAACGTGTTTGTTATTGTTTACATTGCGTGCTTTCGTTTTTGTTTATTCAAGGTCAAACGCGTTTTTCTCGGAACGTCAAAATGGCAGGTGCGACATGATAGCACGACGACGTCGAGCTGAACCTTTAAACCATAACATCAATATCCGGATTTCACTTTAGTCAGTTAGCTCCACGAGTCTTGAAGCTCCTTTGAAATGTTTGTAAACGTTACTTTTGTATTTTTTGTTATTTAATAAAGCTTTATTACCTACAAAAATGTGTTAAAAAAAAATTTGTTTAAAATGGAACAATCATTTATTCGCAACGGATCATCATTCTGGTATAAGAAAGTATAAACTCTTCATTTGTAAAGGGATGCCATGTCCCTCCACCTGGATAATTCAGGTTGCTGTAAAATAATCTCTTACTTAAATGATATTTTTTGAGATCTATAACCTTTCTTACCAGAGAAAGCACTGCTTAAACCACCATCCTCCAAATCTCTGCGCACATTTAATATCACCAGGATCGTTATTATCATCAAACGTTGAGAACTTCATGCCGTTATGGTGGCTGAACATGTCTCCAGTCCGCCCGGCCTCCCACCACAAGTACCCTTCAACCGCAAGTCTGTACTTGTCGTCTTCTCCCGCCACTCCAAACTGAGAATATCGTGCATACTTATAGCGCCCTGTTCCATCCTTCATTTCGACAGCCAGCTCACACGATCCGCTGCCCGTGATCTGATGGACGGCCTCGAGGCTGAGCCAGAAACTGTCGTCCATGCCGACCGTTCCGAATCCATCCCGGTATTCGGCCCAGCTTCTGTTAAAATCGAGGGTACGATCAACTCGTTGCTGAATCACCAGCCAGCCACCGTTGAAGGAATCCATCTCGCAAAATACTTGCACGTTTGGGTTCTGCATCCGGAACACACCGGATGTTGAGGGTTGCTTGCAGGAAGTTATGATCGGTCCATGCTGGTTAGAATTGTTGCAAACCGTCGGTACATCAGAGATAATCCCCTTGTTCTTTGATTTTTGACTCATCGTCAAGGTTTCGTTGAGCTTCTCCAGCTTGGCAATTCGTTCTGAAAGCCTGGTGGAAGACGGATCAATTTAATAACAGTACTTGTGTAAACATTCCACATTCAAACTTACCTGGAAATATCTACATTCACATCATGAAATTGATTGTTATAAAGCTTCTGATTTTTAAAGAACGTTGCTTCCAATTTTTTCAATGAATTTGATAATCTGTGATTGATGAGGACATATTTTATAACCATAATTTATTTTATAAAAATACTTACGCAGTAAAATTGCTTGCAATGCTCTCTGCTAAATTGGCAAATCTGTAATAGGAATGCAAAGTTTACTTAGCAAGTTGTTAATTTTCTCTACCTTACTTAAAAGTTACCTTTCTTCAAAATTTTCCAGCCGATCGCAACCAACATTTTTCACATTTTCCACCTGTTGTTGGGTTGAGCTTTCGGCCAAAACTATCAGCAAACATTTCACAAGTAATATCAAAGGTATGGTTCTCATGATGACTTCAGGGCGCCTCAACCATCACAACTTATTGGTTTTAAATCAGAAAACTTGTGCCATGTGAAGACCAAACTGTGAGACGTTTTATACTTGTTTTGCACTGATAAGGTAATTGTGCACAATCAGAATCAATCTAGAGTAGGTAGCGGAAGTTTCTGTTTCATGAGCAAGAACAACTTAGTGGGCACTTGAAATGAGAAATCGTTATCTATTTCAACCACAGGTCACACTTTAAAAAACACCGATTTATACTTTAATCTGATTGCATTTCTAGAAAATCTTCTCTTTCACAATAACAGACAAAAACCGTCAGGTTCAAACGCCCCCCAGACAAACCCCAACCACCCACTTGGTGGTCCAGCTTTGCCAGTAACATTCCAATGAATAGCACCGACCCCCCGACCTGTGTGAGAGAGAGTCACAGCCGGTGTGACCCCATTGAACTCGGGTTAGAAATCTCGTAAAACATTTCAATCAACATACGTCTAAGCCGGGAAATATTAAATTCCTGAGAGGTTAAAATTCCAACAATTTGACCCCACCCCTCAAAAGGTTAAGGAGTGCCCTTTAAGCCCGTACGTTGTGAGCGTCTGTCACTTGCTTTGTGTTTGCGACGTCACAGTAATGGCACGAACATAAAGCACAGATGACACGAATGCAAATTTTCCAATTGCATACGTATGGGATGCACTTGGTGGAGATTTGCAATTGCACCCCCAAAAGCACGTGAGTTACTGGAAAACTTGCTTTGTGGAAATAGGGTGATCTTTACATTCAGTTCTTTATCTTTACTCTTATTTGTTCTTTGAGAAGTAGATTTTTCTGTTAATAAATTTGATTTTTTAAATTTTAGTACAGAGAATAAATTAACAATCAGAAAAATGGCGAAAAACATGTTTGGTATAAAAAACAAATTTTTCAAAGTTTTTGTCTCAAAAAAAAAGGCGGAAAAAAACTTTTTGCGATGCTGAACATTGAAAATTTACTATAATTCTAAATATTTTAAATTGAGGTCAATCATGCTAAAGTTAACATTGAAGATTTGGAAGATTTTGGAATGAACATTTGTATTGAGCCTGATTTTTTGGATTGTTCTTGAAGGGAGGAGAGTTAAAATGATTAAATATCTTCTACATTTTTTTTTTGCGCAAAAGCTGTTCTTCTCGGAAGCTTATAACTTTTCAGCAAAGAATCCTAAAAGTATGGTGTACGGACGATTTTTCAAGCGATTAGAGGAAGGGGTTCCCGTGGTCAAAATGAGCTCAAATTTGGCATTTAGCCTAGTGATGGGTCAATTTTTGATTTCAGGGGGTAGCCCAGAGAAAGCTTGGATTTGGACCACCCTAATGAGGATCCAATAGAAATCCAATGCCTTTAAACGCGTTTCCTAAAAAAATCTATATCTGAAACATTCTTTAAAAAGTAGCGAATTGGGAAGGATTTATCAATACTGAAAATGTAATTTTTTTATAAATCAACAGTTTTTTGAAAAAAAAAACTGAAAATTCAAGTAGTATTTATATCGCATTTTAAAAAGTAGATTTTTTCAATGTTTTTGTGATTTACGTCATTCTTACTTTTGTAAAATATTTATTTAATTTTTCCTCCATATTTCATTGATTCAAATACGAGAACCTTGGATTTTGCATGGAGCAGTGGATGTGATCAAATTGTTTAGTTTTAAAGAATTTGAATATTTTTTAAACTTGAATTGTAAAACTTATATCTGGGTTTTTAAATGTGATCGGTTAACATTCAAGATTAATCCCAGTACAATTTTGTTCAATTTAGCATACAATATTTATAAATAAAAAATGAGTTTTCATTTTATAAAACCATGAGCATTAATTCAAATAGGAACAGTTCATTTCATTTCATTGTTCAAATTATTCCACAAACTGAAAATTTATGTCTTAATTTTTTTTATAATAACTTCAATCTTATGGTAAACATTGAGTCTAAGATTATAACATTTGATTTTTTTTCTTGATTCAAGGGAGGAACGATAAATGTTGAGAACCAATACTTTTAAAGGTAGTAAAAATCCGACGTTTAACAACTTAACATTTTAACATTATTTACAGCAAACCGTATAAAAACTGTTTTCTAAAATTAAAGGAATCAATAAATAAATAGGTCATTTGCAGATACTAAGTTTTAGTGCGTCCATCCCGGGAATTCCCGGGACAAAAATCCCGGGATTTTTCCAAAACCGGGAATTCCCGAATCCCGAGAATTTTCATAAATTGTCCAGGGAATTCCCGAAATTGAAAAAAATCTAATTTTGGTCTGAAAATTCTAATTTTGTTGTAGAAATAGATGAACAGTAAAATACATAGTAATCGATATGAACTTTAAAGCATTAAAATTTGTATTCGGCAAATGTTGTTGTTGTTGTTGATTTTATTAGGGGAACTTTAACCCTATGGGTCATTCGCTCCCGAATCCGGCATATATCAGCTTTAATTTGAATGATAAGGGAAAATTGATTATAATTTAGTCATATATCCGCAAAATGCCTGGCGCAATAAATATTTTCTATTTAATTTTACGTATTTTTGAAGACTATTTATCATATTTATATTTATGATATTAAAATTGAAAATTATCATCTTAAATTATTTTTCATCAAACTCCAGATTTTGGGGCAAGTAACGAAATAAGACAGCTATTTAAGAAAAAAAATTGCATCGTGTTTTGAAAAACTTTGGTTAAAACAGGAACAGAAAAAAAATTTAGTACACCGATTTCCAAATGTATTGCTCTGAAATCTCCTGTACCTTTTCAGCCTGTATTCCTGATTTTCCCTAGTTGACGGTAGTAACTTAAAGAGAATTATTAAAATATGTTTTATATAAAATAAAACATTCAAAAGTTATCTAAAATTTTGCATTGACTGTTTTTTTTAAATATGAAGGACAATAGCTTACAGGACCTTTTTTTTCAAAAAAAAAAAAAACTCTTGTTTTGTTGTCACTTCTCGTTTTTGTAGATATTTTCAAAGAAATTTGGCTAGCTTTTCTAGTTGTGGCATATATTAAAATATATAGAAGAAATTTATTTATAAAACACTTATTTAATTTGAATGACATTGAAAATTTAAATTTGAACTTTTTTTAAATAAAAAAAAAACAATTTTAATTTCTTTTAAGTTATTTAAAAATTGTCATCCTTGTTTAGATTGTCACCAATTATTATTATTGAGCTTGAAAACATATCAAATATGGGTAATTCTCTACCAACTCACACGAAATCGGGAAAAGTTGCCCCGACCCCTCTTCGATTTGCGTGAAACTTTGTCCTAAGGGGTAACTTTTGTCCCTGATCACGAATCCGAGGTCCGTTTTTTGATATCTCGTGACGGAGGGGCGGTACGACCCCTTCCATTTTTGAACATGCGAAAAAAGAGGTGTTTTTCAATAATTTTGTGTCCAAGGGACTTTTATGTAAAATTAGACGCCCGATTTGATGGCGTACTTAGAATTCCGAAAAAACGTATTTTTCATCGAAAATAAAAACATTTAACAAGTTTTAAAAACTCTGCCATTTTCAGTTACTTGACTGTAAAAACTTTTGGAACATGTCATTTTATGGGAAATTTAATGTACTCTTCGAATCTACATTGACCCAGAAGGGTAATTTTGTCATTCAGAGCAAATTTTTTCATTAGGGTTATTTTAGAGTGTAACAATGTTCTACAAAGTTGTAGAGCAGACAATTATAAACGATTTGATATTTAAACATAAGGGGTTTGCTTATATACCTAAATCTCGAGTTGTCGCGATTTTACAAAAAAAAAATTTTTGTAAAAGTTGGTCGTTGTCGATCATGGCCGTTCATGGTCAATCGCGACAGACACGGACGACGAAACAAAGAGAAACGCAAAAGGTAACTGACCCTATTTTTTTGGATTGTTCTTTAAGGAGGGTGAGACAAAAACAATGATAAATATTTGCAACAGCCTAAGTTAAAATGATTGAATCAAATTATCAAACTGTCATAAAAAAATCAATACATTCCATTGCATTTAGGATTTTGGAAATCTTATGATAAAATTTTTGATATCATCTTTTCGCTTATAGCTATTTCGAAGGTTATTTTGTAACTTTTTTCTTCAGTAGATTTACTCGATTCTTCAAGCACCCAATCAAAACAAAAAAATCAAACCATCCACATTAACGACCCCCGGGTCTTTTGTGGTCTCTATTGCAAGTTTCTGATCGAACCTAGGAGTCCGAAGGCTTGAATGGGGAGAGCACACAAACCTCTTTCTACTCCAAGGAACCTTCCACCCCAGTGTTTGAACTGACGACCTTCGGATTGCGAGTCTAACCGTCGCCAGCGATTCCACCGGAGTAGGCTTGGTTTGGTGTGTTGTTTGTACTTATGGCATGGAGACGACTCCTACACCTGGAATGACATAACGGCCTAACCACCAAGGCCGGGACCGACATTTTACTTCCTCATCCGATGGAAGGTTGGAGCAGATGGGAATCGAACCCAGAATCATCCGCTTACAAAGCGGACAGCGTAACCATTCGGACACGCACTGCCACTTCAAGCACCCGCAAACTTTGAATTAATCAGCTGTTGAAAGATAGTCCACATCTCAGCTTAGGATAGTAACATCACACAAGTAGGGGAACAGCATCTAATTCCAGCGTGCCTCTAATGTTGCCATATCAGCACTTTGACATTCAATTACAGCCCATTAAAAGCGTTGTCAACTGAAATCGAGTGATAAAAAGCTCAATAAGAAGTGAGCAAGCAATTTAAGTTTTTTAAAAAGTGAAAAATCAGCTAATTTGACGGAGTTAGGAGCGAGTGCTTAACCTGCCAAACATACGAGAATTTCCCCTAATCCTTATACAACGAAATAAATAAAATGAAATAAAATGAATCGTTTCGCTAAAAAAATCTTTCATCTGCACTTCGACTAGTTAAGCTCTTTCTACATACTTTTTCTACATTGATTTAATTTTTCACCATATTTCATTGTTTCAAACACGAGACCCTTGAATTCTTCATGGAGCAGCGGTTGTGAATTGTTTAATTTTAAAGAATTTAATAATTTTTTAAACTTGAACCGTAAAACCCCTTCTCTCTGGTAAAACTTCTATCCATATTTTTAAATGTGATCGGTTAACATTCAGGATTACTTCCAGTACAATTTTGTTAAATTTAGCATAAAATATTTATGAATAAAAAATGGATTTTTATGTATTATAGCCATGAGCATCAATTCAAACAGGAACAGTTCATTTCATTGTTCAGTTTATTTCACAAACTGAAAATTTATGTTTTAATATATATTTTTTTCCTTTTGATGAGCAAACTTCAATCTTATGATAAACATTGAGTCTAGGATTATGATATGGGGAATGAAGGTCTTGAAAATAAGTCAAGGAACGATAAATTTGGAAAACCACTACTTTTGAAGGTAGAAAAACTCCGAGTTTAAACAACTTAACATGTTTTCTAAATTTGAAGAGATTTATTGTGAAAAAAAAAATTCTTTTCAAAATTGAATTTGATGGTAAATAAAAATCATTTATTTTATCAACAGTAAACCGTATAAAAACTGTTTTCTAAAATTAAAGGAATCAGGAAGGAAAGGAAATTTTGTTAGGGTGGCCCCATACATTTTTCCCTTAAAAGTTAGACATTTATAAATGAAGATATCGCGAGTTTCAAGAAAAAAACCCCTGAGATTTTTTCAACGTTTGTAGTGTAGAATTTGGCGCTTAGAATTTGACTTGCGCTTTTAAGAGCTATTTTAGTTTTAAATTAACATCATTTTTACCATAAAATTACTGTAACTATTGACCCTAAAGTCCAAATTGACTTGTCAAAAATTAATAATGTTTGTTTGTTAGAGTTCTAAACGTGCCTCGAACATCACTTTTCTCGATAACCTAACCCTGAATTACGACGTCGTTACGAAATGAGAGCATTCGAAAGACGCAATATTTCACAGATTGTTGATGTTATTTTTCTCGTAAAATGAGTGAAAACCGATCGAAAATCAACTTTGTTTACAAAAGCTAATCTGAGATTTTTTTTAACTTTAAGTTATATATTTTATATCTTTTTTTTAAGTAAAATATTTAAGCCACAGAACAATGATAAAATGTTTGATTGGTTGATGCAAAAGAAAAACTCAGACTTTTTTTTCTTTTTGACAATAGCATATGACGAAATTCTTTGGATTTATTGAATGAACTTCTTATTAAAAATATCTTTTTTGATATCAGAGAAAGCTCACCAAATCAAAAAGCCCATTTTTAAAAGATTCTATTTTCTCTGCATTTCAAAATATCTTAATCCACTGAAAAGTTTTCAACGCTCAACGACATTCTATTAAAATAATATCACTCTAGTGCAAATTTCCACAATGCAATGTAAAACCTCGTCAACACCACGTGCTTTCTACTACCCCGGCTGAGCTTTCATCGAATACTTCTTAGTGCTCGTGCCACACGGCATCCCAATCTGTCGAGCGAGCAATTCCAGACACCCCGTAGTGTGAGAGGAAAACTCCGGAAGTAGTACGCTTCGGTATGATTCCGGGTTTGCTGGAAACGGTAGATGATTTTCCTCCCGTTGCAGAGATGCTGCCCCTTCTGCTTGGTGCTGGCTGTTATGTAATCACATGTAACAGTCAGTGATTTTTCACTTAATGATCCGGGGGAAAACGTCGCGATGAGAAATGTTTCGGAATTAAAGTGACAGGTGCGAGGAGCTGGAAAGTGGATTATTGTGATAGGCAAGAAAATTATAATTATCTGCATAAAATTATCATTTTTTTTTCAACACAAGTACTTTGCAAATGTTTTCACCGGAAGAGAATTGGAAAACTTTTCCAATGAATAATTCGCTCAAAATTATCCTTTTCTCACTTCGACAGTGTGCGGTTGAAGGCGATACTTTGCGGTATTATGCTAAAGATGGAAATTTCATCTCCTCAACGCGCAACCAGCCAAATTAGGAAGTTTGCTTCCGCAACATGGCATGAATAATGACAGAACAAACAATTTGCCACATCAAAAAAAAAAAAAAAGATACAAAAAAAGATCGATCGAAGTAGGTCGCGCAACAGGAAGGTCGTGAAAATGTTTTCTCGCGTCATTTTTGGTGAAAAAATATTTTTCAGTAAAAATTGAAAAAGTTTAAATTATTAAAAGTCGTCGGTTAAGTTCTGTTCCGTGGTTCGCCGCGTACCGTTAATTCTACGAAGAAGAAGAGGAGTGTCCCCCACCAAATGGATTAGTGTTTCCAAAAGAAAAGATTTTTTGCGAAGAAAAATTCAACGGGTTCAAAGGGTGCAGTTGAAAAGAAAATGCCTGGTGTTTTACGGAGTGCCATTTGGATCAAAGAGACTTGGAAGTGTTCGAAGAGAGTTGTGACCTCGGGAAGTTTGAAAGGAGATGGCTATCGGTTAAGAGTCCGATGGCGATGGCGTTGGAGTCCCTGACGCAGTCGGAAGCTGTTAGACGGATTGACTGCAACGGAATAAGTTTGCGGATGTACAGCAGAATTGCAGAATCCCGGTGAGGAAGTTCCATTTTTGTTTTTATTTAACATATTTTATATTTCTTCATATTTGTCAAGGCATCGACATCTTTTTTATTTTGTCAAAGTTAAGAATTTCATGGCATTCTTGACTTTTTTAAAATCCACACTGTTTTGATTGATTTTTGTTCAATAAAAATTTTCTGCACTGTGCAAAAATTTCACATGATATATTTTTTCAAATTTAATATAAAATTATTAATTTGTTATTCTTTGTTTAAATTGTGGTAAAAATTGGAAAATAATTCTGTTTTTCTGATTTTATAATTTGAATAAAATAAAATCAAAAGGAAGAAAAACTTTTGTACGATATGGTTTCAGCTGCTTAGAATTTGTATCATGAAATATTATGACCGTGTCTATTTATATTTTGTTACGACACCTGAGAATCAAAACAACTTTTATCCAGAGTTAAAATGTTCAGAATAAAAAAACTTATTCAAATCAATGGGAAATTGAACAATTTACTATCGCCGTTTTGATTAATTTGTTATTTCAAATTTTAAAAAGGAAGTATGGGTGATACAGGGGTTGTTACAAACATTTCAAATGACTGAAGTAGTGAGTTGAATATTTTTCTATATTGATGTTTTTAAGAGGTTATGGAGCTCAATTTCCTCTCCATCGGTTCTTCCATTTTTCCTTGCATTTGAAGTAAAAAAAAATCAAATTATTTGAAGTATTGAAAGGTATTAGAAGTATTGAAAGTATTTAAAGTTTTTGAAATATTAAACAAAAAATTAGTATTTAATTTATCTGAAATATTTCAAGTACTTAAAATATGTATTGTCTCTTAAGTCTTAGTATTTAAAGTTTCCAAAGTAAATAGTGTATTTATAGTTTTTAAGTATTTAAAGTAATTTAAGTATTTCCATAGAGAATTGAATGTATTCAAAGAAATTCAAGGATTCTGAGTATTCAAAGTAAAAATATGTATTCAAATTAAATACCAATTAAAAGTATTCAAAGTATTTATTGTATTTAAAGTTTTTATACCATTTCAAGTATTTAAAGAAATTAAAGTATTTGAAGCATTTAAAGTATTTAGAGTATTTAAAGTTTTAAAAGTATTTAAAGTTTTTAATGTATTTCCAGTATTTAGTTCTTTAGGTATTTAAAGTATTTAAAGTATTTAAAGTATTTAAAGTATTTAAAGTATTTAAAGTATTTAAAGTATTTAAAGTATTTAAAGTATTTAAAGTATTTAAAGTATTTAAAGTATTTAAAGTATTTAAAGTATTTAAAGTATTTAAAGTATTTAAAGTACTTAAAGTATTTAAAGTATTTAAAGTATTTAAAGCATTTAAAACATTTAAAGCATTTAAAGTATTTAAAGCATTTAAAGTATTTAAAGTATTTGAAGTATTTGTAGTATTTGAAGTTTTAAAAGTTTTTTTAGTATTTAAAGTTTTTCAATTATTTGAAGCTCTAAAGTATTTAAAGTTTTTAAAGTATTCAAAGTTTTCAAAGTATTTATAGTTTTTAAAATATTTAAAGTTTTTAATGTATTTCAAGTATTTCAAATATTCAAGTGAAGTTTTCAAAGTATTTAAAGTATTTTAAATATTTCAAGTATTCAATGTATTTGAAGTATTTAAAGTTTTTAAAGTTTTTTTATGTATTGAAAGTATTTAATTTTTTTAAGTATTTCAAGTATTTAAAGCATTAAAAGTATTTGAAGTATTGAACTTATTAATAGTATTTATGGTTGTTAAAGTATTTTAAGTATTTAAAGTGTTTAACTTGTGGAAGGACACAGAGCTCTATTTGCTCTCCATCTGCATTGACTATTTCTTACCCTGATATTCTGTTCTTCTTTTGCTCTCCCTACCATCTGTCTCTTTTATGTCCTTGTGAGGGGATCATCGATCCATCCGCATTGACATACTATTTTTTCATTTTTCTTCTTACTTTCTTTACATTTTTCATTGCTTTTTTCACACTTACTACCAGTCTTTGTGAGGGGATACTGAGCTCGATTTGCTCTCCATCCGCATTGACCTTTTCTCAACTATGATTTTCCTTTTTTCAGTAGTTAGAATCAAAGCCGGGGATCGGGGAGGGAGCATCAGGGCAGTGGACGGTATGCTGTAATGGCGGAGACTGGATGTGGATAGTGGAAGACCAGAACTACGTCACAAGGGGGAAATAGTTTAGTAATTGTACAATTCTCAAGGATTGTCTAATTACTACATCTATTGACCTCTGTCAGTTTCCAGCTGTCTGCCGCGCCCTTTTAGGCCCCCAACAGGGTGCGAGCCCTGTTTTTCAGCTTTGTCAGACTTTTTTCGGAGTTATTGGAGGTTACTGTCGGAAGGAGATTCTCTTCCCCTGAGGACACCGTGAGTGATTTTGCTCGTTCGCGTCCAACCACCCCCTTTTGGCCCTTCATACGGCAGTAATTTGAAGATGCTCCCTTTAAGTCTGAGCCACTGTAATTCTAGGCAACCGCTACATAGGTCATCCTTGTGGCCCTGTTGGTTATCACATCAAATCAAATCAAATCAACAAACAATTTGCCACATCAAAAGTACATTTTGTTCCCAAGGGAGAAAAAAAAAATCCATCCCCTAAAGAACAATCCCCGTCCATTGCTGAATCGCTGATGATATCGGAATTATTCCGCTCGTTTTCCATTTTCAATTTTAATATTTCTTAAATTCCACCGTTTTTCCTCATCACCCCCTGAAGTGGTCGTTTTTCTCCAGTCGAGCAAGGACTCATTTGCGAATTTTCCCACCCTTGAGGGAGTGAGTGAAATTTTCCCACGGACCACGTCAGCCATCGTGCCATTTTTAGAGCTTTCGTGCCTGCAGCGTGTTTTTGTGGGACTGCGTTTCAAGTTCCGTTTCATTTCTTTTTTTTCTGGTGACGTCGAGGACACCTTGCCTTGGTGCGCTTATTATCCTTGGCTAGCAATTTCACGCCGGTGACGGCGGCGGAACCTTTTGGGACGGTTTTTCCTGTCTTTATAGCGGTTGAGCTCTTTTTTTTCGTTGCGTTGATTCGCACAGTCTAGCGATTACAAATCGTTTCGTTTTAATTTGAGTTGAGAAGACCTCATTTAACTTTGATGAAGTCGACGAAGTTCAGTTCAAACAATTAAATAAAAAATAAGCATTAAAAATGTTCAACAATGAATCTATCCTCATTTTCAATCATTCTTTTCCCCCCCTGAACTCTCACATTTTTCCACGTCACAGGACCAACCCACCCACGGTGGTGTGCTGCTCCAGCAGCACTTCAGGAAAATTAAAAGTCGAATTAACACAAAGCACCTCCGCTTACTTTTCTATCTCGCCGTCTCCTTAATTCATTATGGGAAAAAGTTGGCACAATATCAACCAACCCCATCTACCTTATGCGAGGAAGGGATCTTTTTTTTCATTTAACCAAGAAAGAAAAGAAAAAAAAATACTAAATTTTCTGGAGCGAAACATTGCACACAAAGTTGGTCGTCGAGTTGCGTCCCGCTGCGTTGGCTAGGCCCCCTCAGGGGGAATCGTGGGTGGCTTTTCCCGACCACCGAGATCCGGTGATGATGACGATAACAGTCTCAGTGGGTGCACCGTTTCCCACCAGGTGGAAAAAGTGTGTCGAAAGGAAGGGAGAGGACGAACATCATAATGATAACGTGTTCCATTGCGACGATTGTTTTAGGTGCTATTTTTGAATCCTTTGGAAAAGCTCGCAGTGAGAAGCTCTTGCTCCTGTTGAGGGGTGGGGTGGGTGAGTAATTTGAGAATCACCACTCTTTGGCTTGAGTGAGGGGTGCGGGGCAGTCGTTTGACTTTCGAAGAAGCGAGCTTAGGTGGGTAAAAAGATTAAACTAATTAGTTTTCGTAACGGGATAATCTTGGCGACGAGTTAACGAACTGTGGTGACGTTGGAAAACACAGAGAGAGAGGGGAAAAATCGATAGTTTTTCCCAGGGTTGGAAACCCGGGTTTATCTACAGAGGCTTCCTTCCATGAGGACAATAGAAAAGGGATTAGAACGGACAAAGCCCCCGCGACAAATCAGCTTTTGCAGAAGGTGATGGAAAGGATCAAGTGCGGTAGAAGAGGCGTTACATGCGAATTCAAATTATTTGAGTTCAAAATTTTTAAGTACAGGTTCAAGATGACACTTTAAACTAAAGTATTATTATTTATTCTCAGGCCCTGCCCAACGCCCGGCCCGTAAAGCCATTTCATCCGGCCCGTGGAGGCTTTTCAAAATAGTTCTATAACCGGCCCTTAAGGCTGTTCATGAAATATTCAAAAAAAATAATTGAGTGTCAAAATTTTAGATAAATTTTTATGTTTGCTTCAGAAAAACAATGTTGCAGGACCTTCATTTAACATAGAACAACTTTTTCCAAGACACCATATTTTTAGGATTTTTTGCTGAAAAGTTAAGAGCTTCTGAAAATAATATAAAACTGAAAAATGGCGCAAGAAAACAAAATTATCCATTTCGTAAAAATGTAAAATATATTTTTTAAAAAAATTGGAGAGTTTTTGTTTCGGTTTTTTGCACGCACGGATTGTTTCGCGGTCAAGTTCACGGTGTTTTCCGGGTTAGTGGCCATATCACGATGGCGAAATCGTGCGTCTTTGTGTCGCCGAGTGCTCCGGGATCGGCCATGCTGTAGCCGACGTGAGAATGGCGGAGATCTGGACGGAAATCTTGATGACGTCGGAAGATGGCGAATCCTTCCGATGGACTTCTGATGCACTTTTCGACGCGGGATTTTGGATGCGCACTCGGGAAGTTCTTTCATCTTTGCACGACGGTTTGCGTTACAGCAATCTTCTTTTGCAGGTGAGAAGTGGACGGGACTTCTCCGTTTAGGTACGGTACTGCGGCGGCAGGAATGGCGCTCGGGCCATTTGCATTTTGAACGGGTTTTACACGGCGCCATCGCGAACTTACTTAACCGACGGAACTTTTCTTCGACTTTGCGGTTCCCGACACACAATCCGGTTCGATCGGACCAAAATGTTAACGCACATCGTAGCGGATGTGGTCCTGTGTGTCGGGGGTGAAACTTAGTGATCCGGTAAGTTACAGAAAAGTCGCGATAACTAGGGGATGAACTTTATTGCACAAAAAGGTACCGATTGGCGGTTACAAATATGGTTTTATTGCTCTACTTAACTTGCCCCTGAGGAGGGGTGACTGTCCCGGTCGACCATCTGGTCAGAAGTGTCTTGTGGTTCTTGATTCTAGTCGATCCTAGATAGTCAAGTTAAATGCGACCGGGATGTCTACAAACTTTACAAAGACAAACCTATTCGTGTCCTGAAACGACTACAAACATTGAACATAAAGGTACACGAAGGGCTACTGAGATTGTGTGTGTGGGGTTACATAATCTACAGTGTTGTCTGGAAGTGTTTTTCTACTAATCGTCAAATTTGGTTAACTGGGCGTTAACAATGTCATTTTATGGGAAATTTAATGTACTTTTCGAATCTACATTGACCCAGAAGGGTCATTTTTTCATTTAGAACAAAATTTTTCATTTTAAAATTTCGTGTTTTTTCTAACTTTGCAGGGTTATTTTTTAGAGTGTAACAATGTTCTACAAAGTTGTAGAGCAGACAATTACAAAAATTTTGATATGTAAACATAAGGGGTTTTCTTACAAACATCACGAGTTATCGCGATTTTACGAAAAAAAAGTTTTGAAAAAGTTGGTCGTCATCGATCATGGCCTTCATGGTCACCCGCGACAGACACGGACGACGAAACAAAGAGAAACGCAAAAAGTAACTTTTTCAAAACTTTTTTTTCGTAAAATCGCGATAACTCGTGATGTTTATAAGCAAACCCCTTATGTCTATATATCAAATTTTTTGTAATTGTCTGGTCTACAACTTTGTAGAACATTGTTACACTCTAAAAAATAACCCTGCAAAGTTAGAAAAAACACGAAATTTTAAAATGAAAAATTTTGTTCTAAATGAAAAAATGACCCTTCTGGGTCAATGTAGATTCGAAAAGTATATTGAATTTCCCATAAAATGACATGTTCCAAAAATTTTTACAGTCGAGTAACGGAAAATGGGAGAGTTTTTAAAACTTTTTTAGTGTTTTTTTCGATGAAAAATACGTTTTTTCGGAATTCTGAGTACGTCATCAAATCGAGCGTCTAATTTTACATAAAAGTCCCTCTGACACCAAATTTCTATCTCATCACCGTTTCAGGCTGCAAATTATTGAAAAACACCTCTTTTTTCGCATGTTCAAAAATGAAAGGGGTCGTACCGCCCCTCCGTCACGAGATATCAAAAAACGGACCTCGGATTCGTGATCAGGGACAAAAGTTACCCCTTAGGATAAAATTTCACGCAAATCGAAGAGGGGTCGGGGCAACTTTTCCCGATGTCGTGTGAGTTGGTAGAGAATTACCCATATTTATTCTATTGACTATATTTATTATATTTATCATATTTATTATATTTATTATATTTATTCTATTTACTATATTTATTACATTTATTATTTATTATTATTACAAAACTATATGCTAATTAGATAATACACTACAGACTCACATTTACACTTACAAACATCCAAATCATTTAATACAACACGAATTCAACCATTTTCATCGGCCCGATGAAATTCCACTAACCCCCATTCCGAACCTCCCAAAAATATTCCGTTCACTTTTAAAAGTCGCATGGGTTCCCTGCACTTTTGCCACTAGTGAACAACAAAAACATCCCCTCCCAAATCCCCACGGGACTGTATGGGCGTAGCCTTGGAGCACAGTGTGGAAATTTACGTTCTTAGATATTTTTGGATGTACCGAGCAGCAATCAAATTGTCTAAGAATATTGAATTGACCATTGTGGCACCCCCTACAGCGTGGTGCAGACCCGTTATGCTATGCTATGCTATGCTAATATATTTTAAAAAAAATTGGATTGTTGTCTAAAAATTAACAAAAAGACACTTTATTTAAAAATCTTACAGTCTTTACTGTATTTACTTAGCATTTAAGTTTTAAATTTTGAGGAACTCGATTAAAATTGATTTTTAATAAATTAATAAGTAAGAAATACTGTCACTTTTCTAAACAACTTTATAGTGATAAAATTTTGTTATAAATAAGCTTGAAAACAAATTATTCAAACTGAAAATAAAAATCACTGCAAATATTTTTATAATATAAAAAAATGAGTCAAGAAATTAGGGAGCAAAAATATATTTTATAATAAACTTCAATATTTTTAAGAAATTCATTGAAAACTATTGAATGTATATTTTTCCACACTTTTTAGTACATATAAATTGTTTATAAATTACTTTGTTTATTTTTCGTGCAGTTGTCATAGTTTATGAAATCCCTCCAATGCATTGCTTAAAATATCAAAAATGAACAAAAATGCAAACAAAAATTTAAGAAAACATTCAAATGTATTAGTTTTCATAGTTAATAAATTTTCGCTCAATTCAGGCTCAGGATTTGAAATTATATTTCATTTTCTGGTTTTGAAATTATTTATTTTTCGAATGACATGAAAATTTTAAAATATTATTATTTTATTAAACCCCTTTGATTAAAAAAAACCGATAGTTATCAAGCTATCGCCAGTTGAAACATTAATTAATTTTTCTCACGTTGATGATTTTGTTGCATTGTTATGTTTCAGCAACGGAGGAAAAATGGAAAATTCAGAGAACATTATGAGCTACCTGATTTTTATTTAAATTGGACTTACACCATTTAATAATCATAAGTAAAGTTTTTTCAAGCTTTAATCAACGCTTAGATAACTTAACAACAGTGAATTATTTCGAGAATTTTTTAATTTTATTTTTTGCTTTGTGAAGTACATTTTTGAAAAAATCTCCTCCAAACCCGGAATTGGATTTTACTTGTATTTTTTGATTTAGGTCAAACTTCCCTATGACCTTCCCTGTGACCAAAGAAGTAATTTTGTGTCATTGGTTCACCAATATAAATCTCCATACAATTTTGAGAGCTGTTTATTCAAAAACGGTACGTAAATATTCGAAAATCTGTGACGTTTCAAGGAATGTTTAGATATATTTGGTGTCTTCGGCAAAGTTGTAGGTATTGATGAAGACTATTCAGAAAAAAATAGTTTCATAAATACAAAAAATTGTGATTTTTTACTTAATATTTTTTTCAGAAAAAATCAATTCCCAAAATCCGTTTTTTTTATTGTTGAAATTTGAAATGAAAGGGCCAAAAATTCCAAAATACGCCCTTTCAAAATGTTAGTCTTGATTAAAAAACTAAAATATTGTCAAAAAAATTCGAAAATTCCACGAATGTTTCATATTTAAACATTGAAAATCGGCCCATTAATTGCTGAGATAGCGACATTAGAAAATGGAGGGTTTTTTGAGCAAGACTGAAAAGCAGAAATTGTAGGAAATTTTCATAACTTTTCGTAAATGAACACTATTTAAAAAACCGGAATTTCTCGGCTAAGATTTAACTTTGAATGGCTATATTTTGAAAACGGTGCACTTAAACACACAAATGTAAAGTACTTTTCTATTACAAATTCGATTTTACATTAAAAAATGAGGTCAACAAATGTTAAGTACAAGATTTAAATTTTTACAAAAATCCCTATTTAAAAAAAAACATAACTCATCGGCAAAATTTTGGTCCATACTTCTGAATAGTTTAAAAGATGCGGATTTTTGTCTCCTTTAACATACAAAAAAAATACGGATTTTGGGAAACTTTGTGAAAAAAAAAAATAATTAAAAATCACATTTTTTCCGTTTACCTACTCAAGGCACCTTATCGATTAGAAAATCTCAGATGCTCAGATATCGTAGAAAATACAGATTTTCGAATATTTACGATCCATTTTTGTATGAACAGAGAAGCCTGTTAAAAAAGTTTCAGCCAATAAAAAATATAAATTATTAAATTTCATGATATTGTCCGATTTTCTTGAGAATGGCTTGAAGCTTTTTAACTAAATTTAGAAATAAAAATTCACATTTTCGTGATTTTTTTTTCTATCGATTAAATTTGTTTAAACATTGTCTTATTTGCACTGCGAAGTCACGAAAATGCGCATTTTTTATCGCTAAATTTTGTTTTCAAAACACTTTTTCTTATTCTGTTAATAACAGACTGTCACTGTCTCATGCTTAAGAGTCAAACTACATGAAATTTCAACATCGAACCCCTTGATGAGATAATTTCCCCCGATTATAACCAGTTATCACAGATAACCTTCTCATTTTGGAAGGCAAACTTTAGCAAATTGCATGGCTGTTTATTATGATAATCTCTCCAAAGCTTATCTTTCGTTCATACACACGCCCTGGCGTAGATCAAATTCGAACCCTTTGCCCGAGGAAAACTCGTTAATCCAAACACTGGTTTTGTGTGTCAGTTTGTGAGTGTGTAATAGAGAAAGCAATTTGCGTTCAAAACTTCGTTCGATCCCTTTGAACACAATCACCTTCATCTCATAACAATTTAATTTTCCTCAACATTGTTGCCACCACTACTCTTCACAAAAGAAAAAAAATGAGAATATTCCAGAAATTGTGTGCATGTAGCTTTTCCCCGCACCTTCCCAAAGCCCCAAATTGTCGAAAGTGAAATCTCGTTAGGAGGTTCGCCTTTAACGACCCCCCTTTGATATTTAAATGTATAAAGGCAACAACTCGATAACAAACCCCTCGCTCGATTCCGCAAAGCCCGATTCGATCAGAACTTGACTCGAGACTTGACTTGGGCGAAGGTCGCTGGGAGCATGTTTGTTGAGTTTTACACCGACTTTTCTCAGAACTCTTCTGTTTGCATCGGAGCAAAATTGAGCTGAACTTTGATCTTTGGTGTCGTGTTCTATTGTTGTCTTCAATTTTGTTGTTATCTTGGCGGTGAAAACTAAAGCTTGGATTGATTAGAATTTGAACAATTTTTATATTTTAAAGCTTCATAATTCAAGTCTGATACAAACTATACTTTCTCATAATTTCACTGCCGGCCTAATAATAATTTGCCAAATGAAGACTGCCAGATTTTCAGTGCAATCAAGCTACCGTCCCAGCTCAAACACCGGAACGACGAACCAATCGAATTTTCCGTCGAAATTGGAAACTAATTTATCAACTTTGCAGATCTCGTTAAAAATTTGATCCCATCAGCATCATCATCATCATCTCCGTTCTCGTTTGATGCCTCCGAGTCTCATCATGACTTTGTTTTCTCCCCCCTCCCTCAAAATGCAGATTTCCAACCTGGTCCAGCACCGGTCCGAGGCGCACCAGCACACGTCGGAGCGGACGCTGCGGGCCATCGGGCGGGTCGGGCAGGCGGTGAACCTGGCCGTGGAGCGGTTCGTGACGGTGGGCGAGACAATCGCAGATGACAATCCAGAAATCAAGCAGGACATGTACGATGCCTGCAAGGAGGCACGAGCAGCTGGTGAGTTGATCAAGAGGAACTGTTTTTTTTTTCACAGGCGGGATTTTCAAGGTTGAAAGAGATTTTTGTAATTCAGGATTACTTCTAATCCGCTTAAATTGAACATTGATTATTCCTACAATTTCATGTGAAACTTCAACATTCATGCAATAGCTTCTAGTCAATCATTTGGTGTATACCTTTTGAAAATATCACAAACTTCTAATATAACCACAGGATATGTGCACAACATGGTCACGTAACAGACTAATAGTAATCACTGCTTTCCGCCGTAGAGCGTCACGAAATCCACTTTCCATTGGGGACAATGTAAAACTTACCCATTATGCACCATCAGTGAAATACATTGTCACGCGTTGATGCAGTTCTGGACACTGTGAAAAAGTCACAGTCAGGGTCTGACTTCTGACTTCTGACTTCTGACTTCTGACTTCTGACTTCTGACTTCTGACTTCTGACTTCTGACTTCTGACTTCTGACTTCTGACTTCTGACTTCTGACTTCTGACTTCTGACTTCTGACTTCTGACTTCTGACTTCTGACTTCTGTCTTCTGATTTCTGACTTCTGCCTTCTGACTTCTGACTTCTGACTTCTGACTGCTGACTGCTGACTGCTGACTGCTGACTGCTGACTGCTGACTGCTGACTGCTGACTGCTGACTGCTGACTGCTGACTGCTGACTGCTGACTGCTGACTGCTGACTGCTGACTGCTGACTGCTGACTTCTGACTTCTGACTTCTGACTTCTGACTTCTGACTGCTGACTTCTGACTTCTGACTTCTGACTTCTGACTTCTGACTTCTGACTTCTGACTTCTGACTTCTGACTTCTGACTTCTGACTTCTGACTTCTGACTTCTGACTTCTGACTTCTGACTTCTGACTTCTGACTTCTGACTTCTGACTTCTGACTTCTGACTTCTGACTTCTGACTTCTGACTTCTGACTTCTGACTTCTGACTTCTGACTTCTGACTTCTGACTTCTGACTTCTGACTTCTGACTTCTGACTTCTGACTTCTGACTTCTGACTTCTGACTTCTGACTTCTGACTTCTGACTTCTGACTTCTGACTTCTGACTTCTGACTTCTGACTTCTGACTTCTGACTTCTGTCTTCTGATTTCTGACTTCTGCCTTCTGACTTCTGACTTCTGCCTTCTGACTTCTGACTTCTGACTTCTGACTGCTGACTGCTGACTGCTGACTGCTGACTGCTGACTGCTGACTGCTGACTGCTGACTGCTGACTGCTGACTGCTGACTGCTGACTGCTGACTGCTGACTGCTGACTGCTGACTGCTGACTGCTGACTGCTGACTGCTGACTGCTGACTGCTGACTGCTGACTGCTGACTTCTGACTTCTGACTTCTGACTTCTGACTTCTGACTTCTGACTTCTGACTTCTGACTTCTGACTTCTGACTTCTGACTTCTGACTTCTGACTTCTGACTTCTGACTTCTGACTTCTGACTTCTGACTTCTGACTTCTGACTTCTGACTTCTGACTTCTGACTTCTGACTTCTGACTTCTGACTTCTGACTTCTGACTTCTGACTTCTGACTTCTGACTTCTGACTTCTGACTTCTGACTTCTGACTTCTGACTTCTGACTTCTGACTTCTGACTTCTGACTTCTGACTTCTGACTTCTGACTTCTGACTTCTGACTTCTGACTTCTGACTTCTGACTTCTGACTTCTGACTTCTGACTTCTGACTTCTGACTTCTGACTTCTGACTTCTGACTTCTGACTTCTGACTTCTGACTTCTGACTTCTGACTTCTGACTTCTGACTTCTGACTTCTGACTTCTGTCTTCTGATTTCTGACTTCTGACTTCTGACTTCTGACTTCTGACTTCTGACTGCTGACTGCTGGCTGCTGACTGCTGACTGCTGACTGCTGACTGCTGACTGCTGACTGCTGACTGCTGACTGCTGACTGCTGACTGCTGACTGCTGACTGCTGACTGCTGACTGCTGACTGCTGACTGCTGACTGCTGACTGCTGACTGCTGACTGCTGACTGCTGACTGCTGACTGCTGACTGCTGACTTCTGACTTCTGACTTCTGACTTCTGACTTCTGACTTCTGACTTCTGACTTCTGACTTCTGACTTCTGACTTCTGACTTCTGACTTCTGACTTCTGACTTCTGACTTCTGACTTCTGACTTCTGACTTCTGACTTCTGACTTCTGACTTCTGACTTCTGACTTCTGACTGCTGACTTCTGACTTCTGACTTCTGACTTCTGACTTCTGACTTCTGACTTCTGACTTCTGACTTCTGACTTCTGACTTCTGACTTCTGACTTCTGACTTCTGACTTCTGACTTCTGACTTCTGACTTCTGACTTCTGACTTCTGACTTCTGACTTCTGACTTCTGACTTCTGACTTCTGACTTCTGACTTCTGACTTCTGACTTCTGACTTCTGACTTCTGACTTCTGACTTCTGACTTCTGACTTCTGACTTCTGACTTCTGACTTCTGACTTCTGACTTCTGACTTCTGACTTCTGACTTCTGACTTCTGACTTCTGACTTCTGACTTCTGACTTCTGACTTCTGACTTCTGACTTCTGACTTCTGACTTCTGACTTCTGACTTCTGACTTCTGACTTCTGACTTCTGACTTCTGACTTCTGACTTCTGACTTCTGACTTCTGACTTCTGACTTCTGACTTCTGACTTCTGACTTCTGACTTCTGACTTCTGACTTCTGACTTCTGACTTCTGACTTCTGACTTCTGACTTCTGACTTCTGACTTCTGACTTCTGACTTCTGACTTCTGACTTCTGACTTCTGACTTCTGACTTCTGACTTCTGACTTCTGACTTCTGACTTCTGTCTTCTGATTTCTGACTTCTGCCTTCTGACTTCTGACTTCTGACTGCTGACTGCTGACTGCTGACTGCTGACTGCTGACTGCTGACTGCTGACTGCTGACTGCTGACTGCTGACTGCTGACTGCTGACTGCTGACTGCTGACTGCTGACTGCTGACTGCTGACTGCTGACTGCTGACTGCTGACTGCTGACTGCTGACTGCTGACTGCTGACTGCTGACTGCTGACTGCTGACTGCTGACTGCTGACTGCTGACTGCTGACTGCTGACTGCTGACTGCTGACTGCTGACTGCTGACTTCTGACTTCTGACTTCTGACTTCTGACTTCTGACTTCTGACCTCTGACTTCTGACTTCTGACTTCTGACTTCTGACTTCTGACTTCTGACTTCTGACTTCTGACTTCTGACTTCTGACTTCTGACTTCTGACTTCTGACTTCTGACTTCTGACTTCTGACTTCTGACTTCTGACTTCTGACTTCTGACTTCTGACTTCTGACTTCTGACTTCTGACTTCTGACTTCTGACTTCTGACTTCTGACTTCTGACTTCTGACTTCTGACTTCTGACTTCTGACTTCTGACTTCTGACTTCTGACTTCTGACTTCTGACTTCTGACTTCTGACTTCTGACTTCTGACTTCTGACTTCTGACTTCTGACTTCTGACTTCTGACTTCTGACTTCTGACTTCTGACTTCTGACTTCTGACTTCTGACTTCTGTCTTCTGATTTCTGACTTCTGCCTTCTGACTTCTGACTTCTGACTGCTGACTGCTGACTGCTGACTGCTGACTGCTGACTGCTGACTGCTGACTGCTGACTGCTGACTGCTGACTGCTGACTGCTGACTGCTGACTGCTGACTGCTGACTGCTGACTGCTGACTGCTGACTGCTGACTGCTGACTGCTGACTGCTGACTGCTGACTGCTGACTGCTGACTGCTGACTGCTGACTGCTGACTGCTGACTTCTGACTTCTGACTTCTGACTTCTGACTTCTGACTTCTGACTTCTGACTTCTGACTTCTGACTTCTGACTTCTGACTTCTGACTTCTGACTTCTGACTTCTGACTTCTGACTTCTGACTTCTGACTTCTGACTTCTGACTTCTGACTTCTGACTTCTGACTTCTGACTTCTGACTTCTGACTTCTGACTTCTGACTTCTGACTTCTGACTTCTGACTTCTGACTTCTGACTTCTGACTTCTGACTTCTGACTTCTGACTTCTGACTTCTGACTTCTGACTTCTGACTTCTGACTTCTGACTTCTGACTTCTGACTTCTGACTTCTGACTTCTGACTTCTGACTTCTGACTTCTGACTTCTGACTTCTGACTTCTGACTTCTGACTTCTGACTTCTGACTTCTGACTTCTGACTTCTGACTTCTGACTTCTGACTTCTGATTTCTGACTTCTGCCTTCTGACTGCTGACTTCTGACTTCTGACTGCTGACTGCTGACTGCTGACTGCTGACTGCTGACTGCTGACTGCTGACTGCTGACTGCTGACTGCTGACTGCTGACTGCTGACTGCTGACTGCTGACTGCTGACTGCTGACTGCTGACTGCTGACTGCTGACTGCTGACTGCTGACTGCTGACTGCTGACTGCTGACTGCTGACTGCTGACTGCTGACTGCTGACTGCTGACTGCTGACTGCTGACTGCTGACTGCTGACTGCTGACTGCTGACTGCTGACTGCTGACTTCTGACTTCTGACTTCTGACTTCTGACTTCTGACTTCTGACTTCTGACTTCTGACTTCTGACTTCTGACTTCTGACTTCTGACTTCTGACTTCTGACTTCTGACTTCTGACTTCTGACTTCTGACTTCTGACTTCTGACTTCTGACTTCTGACTTCTGACTTCTGACTTCTGACTTCTGACTTCTGACTTCTGACTTCTGACTTCTGACTTCTGACTTCTGACTTCTGACTTCTGACTTCTGACTTCTGACTTCTGACTTCTGACTTCTGACTTCTGACTTCTGACTTCTGACTTCTGACTTCTGACTTCTGACTTCTGACTTCTGACTTCTGACTTCTGACTTCTGACTTCTGACTTCTGACTTCTGACTTCTGACTTCTGACTTCTGACTTCTGACTTCTGACTTCTGTCTTCTGATTTCTGACTTCTGACTTCTGACTTCTGACTGCTGACTGCTGACTGCTGGCTGCTGACTGCTGACTGCTGACTGCTGACTGCTGACTGCTGACTGCTGACTGCTGACTGCTGACTGCTGACTGCTGACTGCTGACTGCTGACTGCTGACTGCTGACTGCTGACTGCTGACTGCTGACTGCTGACTGCTGACTGCTGACTGCTGACTGCTGACTGCTGACTGCTGACTGCTGACTGCTGACTGCTGACTGCTGACTGCTGACTGCTGACTGCTGACTGCTGACTTCTGACTTCTGACTTCTGACTTCTGACTTCTGACTTCTGACTGCTGACTTCTGACTTCTGACTTCTGACTTCTGACTTCTGACTTCTGACTTCTGACTGCTGACTTCTGACTTCTGACTTCTGACTTCTGACTTCTGACTTCTGACTTCTGACTTCTGACTTCTGACTTCTGACTTCTGACTTCTGACTTCTGACTTCTGACTTCTGACTTCTGACTTCTGACTGCTGACTGCTGACTGCTGACTGCTGACTGCTGACTGCTGACTGCTGACTGCTGACTGCTGACTGCTGACTGCTGACTGCTGACTGCTGACTGCTGACTGCTGACTGCTGACTGCTGACTGCTGACTGCTGACTGCTGACTGCTGACTGCTGACTGCTGACTGCTGACTGCTGACTGCTGACTGCTGACTGCTGACTGCTGACTGCTGACTGCTGACTGCTGACTGCTGACTGCTGACTGCTGACTTCTGACTTCTGACTTCTGACTTCTGACTTCTGACTGCTGACTTCTGACTTCTGACTTCTGACTTCTGACTTCTGACTTCTGACTTCTGACTTCTGACTTCTGACTTCTGACTTCTGACTTCTGACTTCTGACTTCTGACTTCTGACTTCTGACTTCTGACTTCTGACTTCTGACTTCTGACTTCTGACTTCTGACTTCTGACTTCTGACTTCTGACTTCTGACTTCTGACTTCTGACTTCTGACTTCTGACTTCTGACTTCTGACTTCTGACTTCTGACTTCTGACTTCTGACTTCTGACTTCTGACTTCTGACTTCTGACTTCTGACTTCTGACTTCTGACTTCTGACTTCTGACTTCTGACTTCTGACTTCTGACTTCTGACTTCTGACTTCTGACTTCTGACTTCTGACTTCTGACTTCTGACTTCTGACTTCTGACTTCTGACTTCTGACTTCTGACTTCTGACTTCTGACTTCTGACTTCTGACTTCTGACTTCTGACTTCTGACTTCTGACTTCTGACTTCTGACTTCTGTCTTCTGATTTCTGACTTCTGACTTCTGACTTCTGACTGCTGACTGCTGACTGCTGGCTGCTGACTGCTGACTGCTGACTGCTGACTGCTGACTGCTGACTGCTGACTGCTGACTGCTGACTGCTGACTGCTGACTGCTGACTGCTGACTGCTGACTGCTGACTGCTGACTGCTGACTGCTGACTGCTGACTGCTGACTGCTGACTGCTGACTGCTGACTGCTGACTGCTGACTGCTGACTGCTGACTGCTGACTGCTGACTGCTGACTGCTGACTGCTGACTGCTGACTTCTGACTTCTGACTTCTGACTTCTGACTTCTGACTTCTGACTGCTGACTTCTGACTTCTGACTTCTGACTTCTGACTTCTGACTTCTGACTTCTGACTGCTGACTTCTGACTTCTGACTTCTGACTTCTGACTTCTGACTTCTGACTTCTGACTTCTGACTTCTGACTTCTGACTTCTGACTTCTGACTTCTGACTTCTGACTTCTGACTTCTGACTTCTGACTGCTGACTGCTGACTGCTGGCTGCTGACTGCTGACTGCTGACTGCTGACTGCTGACTGCTGACTGCTGACTGCTGACTGCTGACTGCTGACTGCTGACTGCTGACTGCTGACTGCTGACTGCTGACTGCTGACTGCTGACTGCTGACTGCTGACTGCTGACTGCTGACTGCTGACTGCTGACTGCTGACTGCTGACTGCTGACTGCTGACTGCTGACTGCTGACTGCTGACTGCTGACTGCTGACTGCTGACTGCTGACTGCTGACTGCTGACTGCTGACTTCTGACTTCTGACTTCTGACTTCTGACTTCTGACTTCTGACTTCTGACTTCTGACTTCTGACTTCTGACTTCTGACTTCTGACTTCTGACTTCTGACTTCTGACTTCTGACTTCTGACTTCTGACTTCTGACTTCTGACTTCTGACTTCTGACTTCTGACTTCTGACTTCTGACTTCTGACTTCTGACTTCTGACTTCTGACTTCTGACTTCTGACTTCTGACTTCTGACTTCTGACTTCTGACTTCTGACTTCTGACTTCTGACTTCTGACTTCTGACTTCTGACTTCTGACTTCTGACTTCTGACTTCTGTCTTCTGATTTCTGACTTCTGACTTCTGACTTCTGACTGCTGACTGCTGACTGCTGGCTGCTGACTGCTGACTGCTGACTGCTGACTGCTGACTGCTGACTGCTGACTGCTGACTGCTGACTGCTGACTGCTGACTGCTGACTGCTGACTGCTGACTGCTGACTGCTGACTGCTGACTGCTGACTGCTGACTGCTGACTGCTGACTGCTGACTGCTGACTGCTGACTGCTGACTGCTGACTGCTGACTGCTGACTGCTGACTGCTGACTGCTGACTGCTGACTGCTGACTGCTGACTTCTGACTTCTGACTTCTGACTTCTGACTTCTGACTTCTGACTGCTGACTTCTGACTTCTGACTTCTGACTTCTGACTTCTGACTTCTGACTTCTGACTGCTGACTTCTGACTTCTGACTTCTGACTTCTGACTTCTGACTTCTGACTTCTGACTTCTGACTTCTGACTTCTGACTTCTGACTTCTGTCTTCTGATTTCTGACTTCTGACTTCTGACTTCTGACTGCTGACTGCTGACTGCTGGCTGCTGACTGCTGACTGCTGACTGCTGACTGCTGACTGCTGACTGCTGACTGCTGACTGCTGACTGCTGACTGCTGACTGCTGACTGCTGACTGCTGACTGCTGACTGCTGACTGCTGACTGCTGACTGCTGACTGCTGACTGCTGACTGCTGACTGCTGACTGCTGACTGCTGACTGCTGACTGCTGACTGCTGACTGCTGACTGCTGACTGCTGACTGCTGACTTCTGACTTCTGACTTCTGACTTCTGACTTCTGACTTCTGACTGCTGACTTCTGACTTCTGACTTCTGACTTCTGACTTCTGACTTCTGACTTCTGACTTCTGACTTCTGACTTCTGACTTCTGACTTCTGACTTCTGACTTCTGACTTCTGACTTCTGACTTCTGACTTCTGACTTCTGACTTCTGACTTCTGACTTCTGACTTCTGACTTCTGACTTCTGACTTCTGACTTCTGACTTCTGACTTCTGACTTCTGACTTCTGACTTCTGACTTCTGACTTCTGACTTCTGACTTCTGACTTCTGACTTCTGACTTCTGACTTCTGACTTCTGACTTCTGACTTCTGACTTCTGACTTCTGACTTCTGACTTCTGACTTCTGACTTCTGACTTCTGACTTCTGACTTCTGACTTCTGACTTCTGACTTCTGACTTCTGTCTTCTGATTTCTGACTTCTGCCTTCTGACTTCTGACTTCTGACTGCTGACTGCTGACTGCTGACTGCTGACTGCTGACTGCTGACTGCTGACTGCTGACTGCTGACTGCTGACTGCTGACTGCTGACTGCTGACTGCTGACTGCTGACTGCTGACTGCTGACTGCTGACTGCTGACTGCTGACTGCTGACTGCTGACTGCTGACTGCTGACTGCTGACTTCTGACTTCTGACTTCTGACTTCTGACTTCTGACTTCTGACTTCTGACTTCTGACTTCTGACTTCTGACTTCTGACTTCTGACTTCTGACTTCTGACTTCTGACTTCTGACTTCTGACTTCTGACTTCTGACTTCTGACTTCTGACTTCTGACTTCTGACTTCTGACTTCTGACTTCTGACTTCTGACTTCTGACTTCTGACTTCTGACTTCTGACTTCTGACTTCTGACTTCTGACTTCTGACTTCTGACTTCTGACTTCTGACTTCTGACTTCTGACTTCTGACTTCTGACTTCTGACTTCTGACTTCTGACTTCTGACTTCTGACTTCTGACTTCTGACTTCTGACTTCTGACTTCTGACTTCTGACTTCTGACTTCTGACTTCTGACTTCTGACTTCTGACTCTGACTTCTGACTTCTGACTTCTGACTTCTGTCTTCTGATTTCTGACTTCTGCCTTCTGACTTCTGACTTCTGACTTCTGACTGCTGACTGCTGACTGCTGACTGCTGACTGCTGACTGCTGACTGCTGACTGCTGACTGCTGACTGCTGACTGCTGACTGCTGACTGCTGACTGCTGACTGCTGACTGCTGACTGCTGACTGCTGACTGCTGACTGCTGACTGCTGACTGCTGACTGCTGACTGCTGACTGCTGACTGCTGACTGCTGACTGCTGACTGCTGACTGCTGACTGCTGACTGCTGACTGCTGACTGCTGACTGCTGACTGCTGACTTCTGACTTCTGACTTCTGACTTCTGACTTCTGACTTCTGACTTCTGACTTCTGACTTCTGACTTCTGACTTCTGACTTCTGACTTCTGACTTCTGACTTCTGACTTCTGACTTCTGACTTCTGACTTCTGACTTCTGACTTCTGACTTCTGACTTCTGACTTCTGACTTCTGACTTCTGACTTCTGACTTCTGACTTCTGACTTCTGACTTCTGACTTCTGACTTCTGACTTCTGACTTCTGACTTCTGACTTCTGACTTCTGACTTCTGACTTCTGACTTCTGACTTCTGACTTCTGACTTCTGACTTCTGACTTCTGACTTCTGACTTCTGACTTCTGACTTCTGACTTCTGACTTCTGACTTCTGACTTCTGACTTCTGACTTCTGACTTCTGACTTCTGACTTCTGACTTCTGACTTCTGACTTCTGACTTCTGACTTCTGACTTCTGACTTCTGACTGCTGACTTCTGACTTCTGACTTCTGACTTCTGACTTCTGACCTGAACCTGAACCTGAACCTGAACCTGAACCTGAACCTGAACCTGAACCTGAACCTGAACCTGAACCTGAACCTGAACCTGAACCTGAACCTGAACCTGAACCTGAACCTGAACCTGAACCTGAACCTGAACCTGAACCTGAACCTGAACCTGAACCTGAACCTGAACCTGAACCTGAACCTGAACCTGAACCTGAACCTGAACCTGAACCTGAACCTGAACCTGAACCTGAACCTGAACCTGAACCTGAACCTGAACCTGAACCCTGAACTCAACTCAACTTTTCCACTGTGCATTTTCCAAATCCTTTCCCAGACAACGAAAACACACACTACAGGTGGCGTGCCTGTCCCCAAACGGTAACCATTCGTGCCTCGCCGGCACCAGCTTTACACGGACTCTCATTAATCATGATTACGATTGCCGGAGTACAGCAACGTGTGGTGCCATTAGGCAAAACCAACCGTTGACGCGTCCCATAAACGGACACGACCGTGGACAGACATGGTGAGACCGCACACATACGACGATTGTCTCTGGGGCGTCCTCCCACCACCACCCACCTAAAGGACAAAAGCGATTTGGACAAGGGATTTAATTTGGCCATGGTTTGCCTCCGGTCTGGAAGGGGTTTTGGGAACGGGATTTTTCGGAGCCCGACGACTGGCGCTGACAGCTCAGGGGTAATTAATATGCACATGAGCGGTTAGCTCATTTCGGGATATCGTGTGGAGAATCGTTGGAAGATAAGGTTGATTGAGTTATTGTACTTTCAAATATTGGATTCAATTTATATCCCATAATTGTTTGGACATTAAATCCTTTTAACAATTTCGAAATAAATATTTATCTCAGTACCAATAAGACAACACAGAGACAATCAAAGCAACCGAATTAGCTGGTTCTGGCAAAATATGTCATTCTCCTCAACTTTCTCAATCAGAACACAACCAACTCTCAAACCCTCTCGAAAAATGCGTGGCTGGGGTCTTCGCGGAATGATTCAAAATCCACTGGTAAGAAGCATAATCTTCAATCCTTAAAAAATCCCCAGTTGCAACATCACAAATCCCCATTCCAGCTGTGGCCAATCTACGCCCTGTGCGCCGCGGACATGGCCTGGCTGTCGTTCCACATCGTGCGCACCTCCCTGTACAATCCGGATGTCGTTTGGAACCACAACAGCAACCCGGAACCGTGGAACGATCACCGGGAGAAGCGCTATCGGGTAGGATTTTCGAAGAGGTTTGACCTTTTCTAGGTTGTTTTGTGACTTTTGCTTTTATTTTTGCTTCAGCTCTGGGCGGGAACCTACGACTACTCGAAGCGTCCCTGTTTGGCTCCAATTTTCAAGGACGGTGATGTCATTCCGGTTGCGCAACCGGATGATGATTAGGACATGTGAAGAATTTGATTTTCTTTTTGGCGTAAATCAAAGAAATCAAGAACTAGTTTCATTACTGTACTGAACTTTAAATAAAATACATTCGAAACTGTTCAATGCAATTACAATTTTCTTCTTTATTGTGAAATGGAAACTAAACTTGAGAACACCGATGAGATCATTTTTAGCTAGAATAATTTTCCTCCGGTATATTTTAGACTGAATCGATTTAATTCTCCATATACTAACACGTGCACTTTATTATTATAATTTTTTTTTTCAAAAATATTAACACGGCCGAATGGATTTTATCCAACGTTTGTAAGGAGAATGAGTGCGGTTCGCTGCTTGTGCATATTGCATGCAATTTGTGGATGTATGCAAGAGCGATGATCCGCCCACACTCAGAACCAAAAAAATTGAAATCTATTTTAAAAAATTGAACAATAGAATAGGATCCAAAACAAAATTATACATTACACTCATTATTCTGGAGTACCTGAACTCGATACATAAATTGAACTTGAAGCACCATGCGTCTCCAGGAATTTTATTTTTGCGAAATTGTTTGGATGGAGAAGCATGGTACTTTTGATTCGATGCTGCATAACAATGCTGTCAAAATTTGAGTATCGTAGTATAAAAACAGCTTGATTTACTAATTGTGTTTTCATCTTATTATCAGTGGACTTTAAATATGATCATTGGGCAAAGTGAAAAGTCTTTACTGATATTATAAGGGATATGAGCCCGAAAACAATAAAACACATATTTTTCATTAAATTTTCAGCAATGAGCGTACTGCCGCTCGAAGCAAGTCCGTCCCATATGTATATTTGTCGATTTTGAGATAAACCCGACAAAAGTCTTGTTTTAACATCTACTTCAAGCCTATTTAATAAAAAAGTCATGTTTGTTCTAGAAATTCCAAAATAAAAATGACTTGTGTGCTGTCCCATATGCAAAATAAAGGCAAGTCAGTTCTTGGTTAGAAATGGCTCACAAATCGATCAAATAAATGTGTATTTTTTTAAATAAGCCGCAGACTATGTCTCATAGAGCCTGTTTAACTTAAAACAATACTTAAGTTGTTGATATTTAATTATTTTTTATATATTTTGAAGCGTTGTACTCGATACGTATTCTCAGGGGTGTGTTTGATGGGCTTGAGCTAGGTAGATGCGCATTTGGCTGAGGGCGCCTACAGTGCATATATGATTTTTAGGGCGCTGACAGTCACTAACTGATATGTGAGGCGCTTATAGTGGAAACGTATTTTTAAACTTAAAAATAAAACAAAATCCTAAAGTACCTAAACATACACATGGTTCTTGATGGTTAATAAACAAAGCGTAGATTAAATTAAAAATTAAAAAAAAAATATGGTAAATTTACCTATTTTAACAAAGTAGTAGAGCAATTCTCTACGAAATCGGTCTTTTTTCTTCAATTTCAATTTTTGTATTTTTTAATCCGACTAAAACTTTTTTGGTATGCCCAAAGAAGCCATTTTGCATAATTAGTTTGTCCATATAATTTTCCATACAAATTTGGCAGCTGTCCATACAAAAATGATGTATGAAAATTCAAAAATCTGTATCTTTTGAAGGAATTTTTTGATCGATTTGGTGTCTTCGGCAAAGTTGTAGGTATGGATACGGACTACACTTGAAAAAAATGATACACGGTAAAAAAAATTTGGTGATTTTTTTATTTAACTTTTTATCACTAAAACTTGATTTGCAAAAAAACACTATTTTTAATTTTTTTTATTTTTTGATATGTTTTAGAGGACATAAAATGCCAACTTTTCAGAAATTTTCAGGTTGTGCAAAAAATCATTGACCGAGTTATGATTTTTTTAATCAATACTGATTTTTTAAAAAAAAATCGAAATTTTGGTCGCAAAAATTTTTCAACTTTATTTTTTGATGTAATATTGAATTTGCAATCAAAAAGTACTTTAGTGAAATTTTGATAAAGTGCGCCGTTTTCAAGTTATAGCCATTTTTATGTAACTTTTTTCGAAATAGTCGCAGTTTTAATTTTTTTTTAAATTAGTGCACATGTTTGCCCACTTTTGAAAAAAATATTTTTGAAAAGCTGAGAAAATTCTTTATATTTTGCTTCTTCGGACTTTGTTGATACGACCTTTAGTTGCTGAGATATTGCAATGCAAAGGTTAAAAAACAGGAAAATTGATGTTTTCTAAGTCTCACCCAAACAGCCCAACATTTTTCAATGTCGATATCTCAGCAACTAATGGTCCGATTTTCAATGTCAAAATATGAAACATTTGTGAAATTTTCCGATCTTTTCGAAAACAATATTTTCAAAATTTTCAAATCAAGACTAACATTTCAAAAGGGCCAAACATTCATTATTATGCCCTTTTAAAATGTTAGTCTTGATTTGAAAATTTTGAAAATATTGTTTTCGAAAAGATCGGAAAATTTCACAAATGTTTCATATTTTGACATTGAAAATCGGACCATTAGTTGCTGAGATATCGACATTGAAAAATGTTGGGCTGTTTGGGTGAGACTTAGAAAACATCAATTTTCCTGTTTTTTAACCTTTGCATTGCAATATCTCAGCAACTAAAGGTCGTATCAACAAAGTTCGAAGAAGCAAAATATAGAGAATTTTCTCAGCTTTTCAAAAATATTTTTTTTCAAAAGTGGGCAAACATGTGCACTTATTTAAAAAAATGAAAAACTGCGACTATTTTGAAAAAAGTTACATAAAAATGCCTATAACTTGAAAACGGTGCATTTTATCAAAATTTCACTTAAGAACTTTTTGATTGCAAATTCAATTTTACATCGAAAAATAAAGTTGTAAAATTTTTGCGACCAAAATTTCGATTTTTTGAAAAAATCAGTATTGATTAAAAAATTCATAACTCGGTCAATAATTTTTTGCACAACCTGGAAATTTCTGAAAAGTTGGCATTTTATGTCCTTTAAAACATATCAAAAAATAAAAAAAATTAAAAATAGTGTTTTTTTGCAAATCAAGTCTTAGTGATAAAAAGTTAAAAAAAAAATCACCAAATTGTTTTTATCGTGTATCATTTTTTTCCAGTGTAGTCCTTATCCATACCTACAACTTTGCCGAAGACACCAAATCGATCAAAAAATTCCTTCAAAAGATACAGATTTTTGAATTTTTATGCATCATTTTTGTATGGACAGCTGCCAAATTTGTATGGAAAATTATATGGACAAACTAATGATGCAAAATGGCTTCTTTGGGCATACCGAAGGCACCAAAAAAGTTTCAGTCGGATTAAAAAATACAAAAAAATCGAATGACCGAAATCCTAGAGAACTGCTCAGTACATATATAACTTAAGTTTAATTTTTGGGATTAAAGATTACTATTTTTGCATAAATTTTAGTTTTGGTACGATTTCTGCTGATATTTTTTTTCTGTGATTTTGAATCAATATTATTAGAAATTAAAAAAAGTCTTGTCGCAAAAAGAACGATACACGCCTGTGAATCCGTTGCCGAAACCGCAAGGTTTAAGAGGGCTAGATTATAAGGTGTTACGTCGATTCCGCATTATCAGAAATAAAAGTTATTTTATGTTTTTGATTTTTTTTTTTCATTCAAAAATGTACGCACCTTCCCGCGAATTTATTTTAGGAAAACATAATAAAAAGAATTTCAAAAATTCTTTAACGGTTAGTAAGGTAATTCGCTTGGCTAAACACTTGCTTGAAAGTGTCAAAGATTTCAAGAACCTATAGGTTTGAAAACATTATTTAGTAAACTTCAAATATAAGATCAAAACAGACAAACAGTGACTTTTGCCCTTAACATACACAAACTACACATTATTTTTGAAAATTCATAAAATTGACTCTAAACCTAGTCGTAAACCCTTTCTTTGTCCCGTCCTACTCGATAATGAAAATGCCCATCCCCCAACGTGGACAAATAAAAATGTTTTGTCTGCAGCGTGGAAAAACGCAACCCATTGCAATGAAACAATAGAATCTTTTAGTTATTTAAAATTTTTAAGGTCGCACCTATCATAAAAGATAACTCTATCTACACATAATTAAATTTTATCCATTTTGGAATTGATAATAAAAACTGACTCTCGCGTATTCAATCCAGAAGTCAGAATTATATATTAACAGGGTATCCAGATCCACGGTAAGTTTCGGAGAACAAATCTAAGATAAAAGTGAATATTTTTTATCGATTTCAATGTATATTTCTATGGAAAAATCACATGAAATTGATAGAAACACGTACATTCATATTTATCAAATTTGTCATGAACATGCCTTGAATGACTTGAACGGGACCATCCATAAACCACGTGGTCACTTTAGGAGGGTATGGTGACTGTCCACGATCCATACAAACAAGTTTTTTTTTTGTATGGACAATTGTCCACAAGGGGAGGGGGGAGGGTGGTGGAGGTAACAGATTCCCAAAAAAGTGTCCACGTGGTTTATGGATGGTCCCAACTTGAAAATAACATATAAAAAAATCCTTATTCAGTTATCCGAAAAACACAATTACTTAATAAGGAAAGGAGGCAGAATTCTTAAAATAAAGGAATTTCGTACTTTTTTTTTTATTTCAGTGTATGGCTTTTGAACTTTATCTTTGCAATCAAATCGGAGAAAACAGATTGACTAGCTCTCAATAGAATAATCTGATGCGATTTAGTATTACCTAAAGCGTCCAATTTCCCAGGGTTACAAAATTCCCGGGAAACGGTAAATTTTAAATTTATCCAAAATTGTTCTTATATTGGTTCTGGTTAATATTCTTTAACAAAATTGTATAAAATAGCAACTTAAATGATCAAATTAAGTGCGAGGGTCAATTAATGCCTAAACTGCTTGCAAAAACATTTTCAAGAAAATATATTGATATTCTAAATCTATAGACTGTTTCTAAATTTACTAGTATTTTTTTTGCAGTGATATTTTTCCAATCACAGTCTTTTGACGGCGAGTAAAATGAATCCATGCTTCAAAACCATAACATTGCTATACATTATGGCTCTGTGAACAGTTTGAGAGAATATGATAAAGAATAATATTGAGACGACGTTGAAATGAAAATAAAAAATAATGAAGAAAATATGGATTTGTTGGCAAATTTTTTTTCTTGAACAAATCTTACTTCTTTGAGCTCATGAATAAATAGATAAGCATTGAATTCACCTTAAATATCAACTTTTTCACTTGAAATATCATTTTCATAAAATCACCTTCTACATAATACGAAGTAGTTTTTTTTAATGATTCAGCTTAATAAATGATTTCGTCTAAAAGAATTTTCATAGCAATAAAAGTAGTTCAGTTCATATTAAATCTCTTACGCCCTTGTTAGCTCAAGTTTTTTTTCTTGATATTAAACTGTTAACACTTTTCAACAAATTTGCCAATTTTTTTTATTTGGAATGACCCTCTCTGAGACATCAATTGATATTTTTTTCAATTTTCATCCAATTTGGCCATGGTAAACAAAACCGTAAAAAAACATAATTTGATCTTGGCAGAACAGGATACCTAAGTTTCAAATGATATAACAACAATTTTTGTTTAAAAAACTAACCAGAATTATAATAGTTAATTTTCATTTCATAATATCGTAATTTTTGTTGCTCAACGAATAAACAAGATCCCAGTTGTGAAAGCTTCAGAAACTAATATTTTTTGAAATATTTATACTTTGATATGAAATTTTCAGGCGAACTGAATGGTTATAAGAACAATAAATCGAAATGAATAAAATAAAATTAAGTTTTTCATTACTATTTTTTTGAAAATTTAAAAAAATGTGCCAAAAAGTTAAGAAAATTATGAAATTATATTATGTGCAATTATCGTTACTTTTAACGGCATTGCTTTATTGAGACAAAAAATTGATATCAACATTTTATTTAATTTCTTTAAAAAAAATAAATATGAGCATTCAAAATGTCTCAGTTAACGCTTCCTATTGTGTAACTAAGCGAAATTTGCATATCTCAGCTAGTAACGAACAAATACTGATATTTTATTATGAGAACTTGTTCCGAAAATTGTTCTTAGAGATCTAATTGATAAAGTCTAGGTTATACAAAGTGGAATCAAATTAGATAATTTAGAAGAATATGTGCAATTTGCATGGATTATGTATATGTATTAGGATGTAACAAAAATTACATTTTGGCGGACATTCAGAGGTTTGTTCCGGTGGTCATACTGAGCTCAAATTCCAAATATGAGCTTGATTGGATGTAACAGGAGCTGGTGCTTTGCATTTGAATTTTAAATGGGATTTAACCCGTAAAAAGATTTTTTTTTTTTTAAATGTGATTTTTAAGGCACTTTGGCCACTGAAGCGCTTATTTTCAACATCATTGGCGTGTAGGCCCGATTCTTGCACATCTTTTGGTATATATAACATTGATTTTTGGGGCACCCCGGAGCTCGGTACAGACCTTAAAAGTTTGGCATTTTTTCGAAAAATCGATCCCAGCATAATCAAATGGTGTCTCGGACGCCGCGAGATGCGACGTATATCTTTTTTACGATTCAGTAGCCAAAGTGCTTAAAAAATATAATAAGCATATTGTTTCAATCAATTTTCAGTGACTTTCCAAAGAAAAATCTGATAAGATCGTTATAAAATTCTGAGATTCTTAGAAGAAGTTGCACTTGGGGCTAAATATTATATTTCAATTTACCCCTCAAAATTTCGGGAAATAGACTTTCTTACAAGGTGCAAAATATCAGACCTACCTTATTTATCTAGGAGAACTCTAAATAATCACACCGTGTACATTGTACACTGTATGACTTAATTAAAATCAAACTATGTTTCATTTCCCATATCAGTTCTCGATCTATAAAGTAAACGAAATCACTTAGTAAAGTCCTCTACTAGAATAAAGTTGCCACATAGAGCGATTTATTTTGAGTCCCTATCACTTCGAAAAAAACCTTAACCAGAAGCGAAGATCTCTTTCATCAAAAAATAAAACAGCAATAAAAAAATTAATATTAATGGTACTGATTTCAAAAGTATTCTTTTTTTCAAAGCTTCGGGGTAAATGTTCCGAAAAACTCTACCCGCCAAAAATCATCCTCTGTTAGAGGATACAAAGAGTAAGTCAGCCTACACAAGTCATCTGTTGGAAACATGTTGACAAAGCGATGCATACTCAAATCTACCCATAAGCACACCCCTGTTCAATTTTTTTCAGCCATAAGGGCGCCTCCAGTCAAATTTTCATATTCAGAATATCAATACAATTTTTTAAGTCGTAGGGGCGCCTCCAGCCAAATTTTCATATTGAGAATATCAATACAATTTTTTAAGTCGTAGGGGTGCCTCCAGTCAAATTTTCATATTCAGAATATCAATACAATTTTTTAAGTCGTAGGGGCGCCTCCAGTCAAATTTTCATATTGAGAATTTCAATACAATTTTTTAAGTCGTAGGGGCGCCTCCAGTCAAATTTTCATATTGAGAATTTTAATACAATTTTTTAAGTCGTAGGGGCGCCTCCAGTCAAATTTTCATATTCAGAATATCAATACAATTTTTTAAGTCGTAGGGGCGCCTCCAGTCAAATTTTCATATTGAGAATTTCAATACATTTTTTTAAGTCGTAGGGGTGCCTCCAGTCAAATTTCATATTGAGAATATCAATACAATTTTTTAAGTCGTAGGGGCGCCTCCAGTCAAATTTTCATATTGAGAATTTTAATACAATTTTTTAAGTCGTAGGGGCGCCTCCAGTCAAATTTTCATATTGAGAATTTTAATACAATTTTTTTAATCCTAGGGGCGCCTTCAGACAAACTTAATTTAAAAAATATCGCTCCTCGACTTGGCGACTTTGTGACTGACTGCGACAGCACTACCTTGGAACACTGAAATGTTTGGTTGACTTTCCAGAAAGAGTGCATATGACTTGAAAAAAAGAAAAGGGCGCTTCAAAATTGAGCCAAGAAATTGGTGAAACTTGGTGCAAGCCCTTTTATGGTCAAAAATATCGTTTAACTTGAATATTTTTCCTTAAAAAATAAATTAATTTAAGCAAACAGCTAAGTAGATGTCATCTACTCAAATCTACCCATAAGCACACCCCTGCGTATTCTGCCTTTTTTCCTCATGCAAGGGACAACCACGGTCAAATAAGAAACTACATACCATTGTAACTATTATTTTTAAAAAGACAGTTCTGTTCCTTATTGAATGAAAACTCATGGTCCTGGGTCTGGATGAGGTTCCATTTCCAACGCAGATTGCGGTCAATTCAATGGTCCATATGCTGAGACGTGTATTCAAATATCTCCTCTCTCTGCAGCAAAAGAAATTGACTGTCTCATCGCCGGTTAAAGTTTCATACTCAGGAATAATACTAAAACTTAGATTAACCTGAAACAAACATACTTTTATAAATTTAATAAAAAATGCTTCAAAAACTACCAAAACAAACCAACATTTGACAGGTAAATTTCTGTTGTAAATGTTTAAGCCTACCTTGATAACCTGACAGACTTGCCTTTATTGATGGACAAATAAAGTCAGGTCAGTCCCAGCACGAAAATTTACCAAATTAACCTATAAATTTTAACTTTTTCAAGTCAAAATTGGAGTAGTGGTAATATTTAAACTAATATTGAAAAAATTGTTGAAAAAAATATTTAAAAATTGTTGATTAAAAATGTAAAAAATGGTGAAACATTTTTCGAGCTTCTCATGGCGTTATCGCAGCACTCACTTTTTACATATGGGACGGACTAGATTCGAGCGGCAGCGTAGTCGGGTCAAGATGCACCGCTGTGATACCTACTCATTTGCAGCGGTGTCATATACAGTCATCCCTCATATTCGGAACAGTTTACAGATCGACCAATGTTCAAAAAATCATAGAAAATCGATAATTGAACCCAATGATTCGCTTTTACCTTCATTTGAAAGCTTTTCTTGCGATCTTTCAAATGCTGTATCGAACAACTGCAAATTTTAACTTTTATATCAAGTTTTTGAAGAAAAACTTTGACCCTTGAAATCCACAAATTCGGAACACTTTTTTCTTACGGATGTAAACAAACTTTGATTCTCTCCAGGAGTACAAATTTTCTACAAAATAATGACTTCACACACTGGAACCAATGAAACTCAAGCTTAATAATGTTTTATAAATGGTCTGATAACTTTTTTTGTGAAAATATCTGTTAAATTCAGGTGTTCCACAATTGTGGGAGGCACAATAACATCCCACAATCATGGAACAGACAATTTGGAGGCAGTGTTTTGCAGCTCTGAACAAAACAGTCTCGAAATGCATTTTTTTATTCAAAAAGAACTCCTTTTGCTAGTGAAATAGCAAGAGAATGTCCAAATAAAGGTCCTAAAAATAGAAGGGTCGCCAGAAAAGATTCATTTGGCATGCTATTGACAAATTATCACAAAAGTGTTCCGAATTTGTGGGTGTTCCGAATATGTGGGATGACTGTAGTGGTGATTAGTGAAAACTGCCTTAACCCGGTGCATTTTGCTCCGTTGTTGTGGTGCATAGTTCTCCGAATGGTTGTTTATGCATGAATCAATAATGTTTTTAGCAATCTGTTATGTTGAGGGTTTTCAAGACTTTTTTCACATGGATGATGGATAATGGATGTTTTAGAACATCTAACAAAAATCTTTTATAGAAATGCCGGTCTGGTTGAGAAATCACAGTTTTTTCTTAGAGCTGCTTATTACACCCCTGCCGAGATCCTATAGTTTTCTTTTTTTTTTTTTCAATATCAGAGTAATTCTCGCTGAAAGTGGACCACTATTTACACAAGGTGCTCAAAATCAAAAGCAATGTACTTTTCCAATAGCCCCCACCAAGTTATGAACGAAACCATGTTTGGTTGGTTAAATTTGTCCTCACCGCGGCGCCACGAAGCTAAAACATTTTTCGCATTTCGGGCACCCAAAATGGTGCAATTTGCTTGCCCCATTTTAAGGTTTTGTCATAAAATATAGGTGCTCACTTTTTAAATGATAGTTTATTGTCCAAGGATCAAAATGCACTTTCGATAATTGACCAATATTTTTGTTTTTGGGTTCTTCCAGGCAATTTAATGTCGAAAATTTGTTTTTTTTCCTTTTTTTTTGAAAAATGCTCACTTAAAATTTAGTGGACGTTTTTTTCAGTAGAACTAATGAATTTAGCATGTAGGAAATTTCACCACGAACATTTTTCTCTAAAAGAAAACGTAATTTGGATACTCCAGTGCCAAGATATTTTAGTTTTAGTGATAGAAAAAAGCACGGCCTATTATTTACATGCGGCATAAGTTTTGGAGGCCAGAGTATGTTTTCTTATAGTTATTTTGGTTGCTTAATTTGGATCTGGAATCAAATTTCAGATTAACTGTTAAATTTGGAGCCACTCCCAAAAGTTATTTGCGGTAATATGCTGTAATTTTAATTGCTAGTGAATTCGGTCATATTTCATCTTTCCCTCACCTTTAACTGATAATTTTCTCATGGATTTTTTTTTATGGATTGTTTTTTTCGACTTCTGGCGCGGTGGTCAGCGGCTTCGGCTGTCGCTATGGGTGGCTATGGGGAATACACGCAAATAATATTTGAGCGTGGCTAAAATATCACTGTTCACTGTTTATCTAAAATTTGATTCTAGATCCGAATTCAGCGACCAAAATAACTATAAGAAACTATACTCTGGCCTCCATAACATATGCCGCATTTAAATAATATGCCGTGCTTGTTAATTCTGAGAAATTTGTAAAATTGGCACTTTTTTTTCTTACTAAAACTAAAATATCTTGGCACTGGAGTATCGAAATTACGTTTTCTTTCGGAGAAAAATGTTCGTGGTGAAATTTCCTACATGCTATATTCTGAAAAAAAAGTCCACCCAAATGTAAATGAGCATATTACAAAAAAAAAAAAAAAAAAAAAAACAATTTTTCGACATTAAATTGTCTGGAAGAACCCAAAAATATAAATATTGGTCAATTATCGAAAGTGCATTTTGATCCTTGGACAATAAACTATCATTTAAAAAGTGAGCATCTATATTTTATGACAAAACCTTAAAATGGGGCAAGCAAATTGCACCATTTTGGGTGCCCGAAAAGCGAACGGAGCGCTGCGCTCGCAGAATCAAAATTAGATTAAAAAAGATAGGAGCAACATACACCTTAGATTTATTGGTCCTTTATGTGAAATCGTCTCAGCTTTCGAATGGATTTGTCAGTTTTTCGATAAAGCGGGGCGCCGGCCTTCAAAAATGACTTTTAAAAATACATTGGTGTTTTGTGGCTAAAAAATGTATGGAACGGTATTTTTCTGACAAGTGCATTTGAAAGCTCTGCTCATTTCCTTTCCAAAACACTCCTAAACATCAAGGGTTTGTTGAATTTTTGCAAAGTTATGAGCAATTTTGTGGACGCGTCTAAGTCACAAAAATACCAATTTAAAAAAATGTTTTAGCTTCGTGGCGCCGCGGTGAGGACAAATTTAACCAACCAAATATGGTTTCGTTCATAACTTGGTGAGGGCTATTGGAAAAGTACATTGCTTTTGATTTTTGAGCACCTTGTGTAAATAGTGGTCCACTTTCAGCGAGAATTACTCATCACCTTTCTTTCGAACGTGGGGATCAAAAATAGGTAAAGCCATACCAGATATATGTTGTTTTAAATGTTTTTTTTTTTGCCAAAATCGCAAAAAAAACTCAATTTCTGGAGCACCCTATTGCGTATAGGACCACCTTAATCTCCAAACAAATAAGCGGATCTAATTATGATAACCAAAGACCTCCAATACATAATTTGAGCCAAATCGGAGCACTTTTGATCTGGTTTGACGTGGAATCATTGTGAATCTCGTTCTGAAGGAGAAGTTTATGCAACAAGATGCAAAAAGGAGATAAATACGACGAGTGCTGAAAAAATCAACTTTTTTTGCAATTCCGAAAAACGCTTTTTGAATGCAATTTAATGTCAATTATCCATGTGTTAAGTAAATTTACCGTTCAAAACAAAAAAAAATATTGAAAAATGTTACTTTTCGATACTAGTGTTGAAAAGTTCAACTTTTCAGCACTGGTATTGAAAGATATTAATTTTCCATTCTGTTAATTTTGGTAGGGAAAAGTAGGACGTTTCGTTTCTCCAGAAGATCAGGAAAAGTTGACAATTTCACAGCGGAATTGCAAAAATATTATTTTCGAGTAGACGAGAAAAATCATCAAAATTTCATTTTTGAGTTCGAGTTAAGAAGTGTAACTTAAACAATACAAGTTTTTTTCATTGTTTGCTATTAGTTTTTTTCATGATATCAGTAGAAATATCTTTATGTTTACGGAAATGAAATGTTTTTGGTTTTTGATGAGATATTTATTTTCAATACTCTTTATTTAAATGTTTCAGCAAAGCATGCAAATCTCTGTAGGGGAAAGTGGGGCAAGTGTAACAAGCTAAGGAAATGATCGTTGTAACTCATTAAAAACGTTAAAAATCTGTCGGATTTTATAATAATCATCTTATTTCCAGGTCTTGACTAAGACTTTGATAGAACAAGTTTTCAAAAATTCCTGTTTTTTAATGCAAAAAAATGATTTTAATTTTTTTTATTTTCCGTGTGTTCTACTCAACTAGTGGGGCAAGACGAACAACCCGTTGGGGCAAGAGGAACAAAGCATGAAAAAACATGTTAATTTGCTGACAATTGAACTGTTATCACTTAGATACATCAGATTAGGATGTATTTGAAATGTTTCTTTCATTTTTAGATTAAAGAATATTATTTTACTTAAAATTTGATCGTTTTTACGAAAAAGATTATTACTTAGATGAAAAAAAGGAAATTTTCATAATATCACTATATTTTGTATGGACATTTTTTTAAACAATTGTTTATCAGTTATTAAGTACGTTTTTGTATTTATTTTCCAATAAAATATTTTGTTGCAGCAATTCGTATTTTTTCCATACTAAAAATCCATATGGTACACTTGCCCCACCTGAACATATTTTTTTAAAAGCTCTCAACAAATATAACCAAAAGTTAAATCATACTTTATAATAGGTGCAAGTCATTGATAGGGACACTACTGATCTAGGAAAAATTGCATTTTGATAAAATGAGCCTTAAAACGAACCCAAAGTCTTATTTTGTACTTTCCAAATATTATAAGAAAATAAAGGTTTGTAAAAAAACTTCATTAAATCTTATGCTCCGTGGCGTTTACGTCGTTTTGGCGGTTATGTGGTAGTAGAATCAGCTTATTGCATTGCCAGCAACATTTCCTCATACTGGAAATAATCAAAATTGAAAAAATTACGGCCGTACGAGCGATTGTTCCTCTTGCCCCATATGGTCGTCTTGCCCCACCTTCCCCTATATAAACTCAAAGTCTGTATAATTTTTATTTAGTAGTGACCAAAATTTAATAAATGATGAAATTGTAAATTTTCATTTTAATTCTTGTCACCATCCCTAAAAATTTGCAAACCTGCTGAAAATTTCACGGCAAATTAACTTTCGCAGAAAAAAATTCGTGTGGGTCTCGTGGCGCAGGGGTAGCGGCTTCGGCTGCCGATCCCGATGATGCTATGAGACGCGGGTTCGATTCCCGCCTTATCCACTGAGCTTCTATCGGATGGTGAAGTAAAACGTCGGTCCCGGTTTCTCCTGTCTCGTCAGAGGCGCTGGAGCAGAAATCCCACGTTAGAGGAAGGCCATGCCCCGGGGGGCGTAGTGCCAATAGTTTCGTTTTTTTTTTAGAAAAAAATTCTTTAAAAAAAACTTATGAAATGATTGTTACCTACATATTGAACACATTGAAATTATCTTTTCTATTTTTTTTTTTTATTTTTTTTTTTTTGTAGGATCCCTTGAACAACAACGTCTCTTGAAAACTAAAAACAAAAAATTGATGATGAGTATATTTTTTTTCTTAAACGACCCTTCGAAAAAAAAATCCCTCAATATTTGACCAGCAACCAAACGTTTCTTGACAAAAAGTATAAATATTAACAGATTTTTTTCTGTTTATTTTGGCAGAGCCTGGAATAACTCATAAAAGCTCAATTTTTGTTTTTTTCGTGTAGCTTTTCTAAAGCACAATTTTTGAGTGATTTTATATTATATTTTGTGAAGAGAGCAAACATATCATTATAAATTCGTAGTCGCTTTTCGATGTTTCGAAATATTTTTTTTTATAGTTTACACTGAATAAACTAAAACCAAAATACGAAATGTTAACAATAAAAAAACTTACTGTTTAGCAGACCATTCTGTGCGTTGTCCAAAAATTTGATTGAAATTGATTGCCGAAGTCTTGGGTTATAAAAGTGACAAAATGGCTTCTGATAAAAGTTCCCTCTCGCAACATGTTGCAATTGCAGGCTTAATCAGGATAGGGCGATCTGATCGGAACTACATTCCTATGGGAGTAGAAAAATGGCACGGAGTTTTTACAGTTTTGTTGAATGATTAAGGATTTAAATTTAATTTGGAGCTCTATGAAGAACAAAAGGTGAGACATTGAAGCTGCACAAATTGATGACCTTGATTCAATATTGAACAAAATGCACAAGCGCATGATTGTGCCTATTTTAACACAACAAACAATAATGTAATTCGAACATCACTCAATTTAAAATTCACAAACTCCAAACTTCACGAAAAATTTACCACGCGCTCGATTTGCGCACTACCTTGACCGCAATTAATCAAACATTTTCCAAGGGTGATGACATTACCATGTCGCCACCAAGATTTCCCCTCAGCGCAACTTTCCCATCCAGATACCGTGTTTTGTCACCATAAAATAAAAATATAGAAACAATTCTGTGACTTTATGCAGGGGATTGAGGGAGGGACGAGAGGCAAAAACTTTCCCAGTGTTCACTTAAAAATGCAAATTCCTTTCCCCACCAATTGCAAAACATGGACAGTCACGAAAGCACTATTACCTGGTGGCGAGTGTCAATTCACCTTAACGAGCTAGGGGTGGGACACTTTGCATGTTTTTTTCGGGAAGAGTTTTCTGGAAATAAAAGTTTTTCCTTGGCACTGTTCCGAAGGCGAACCTGGGGGGGTGGTACTGATTATAAATCTAAAATTTAATTAAAACAAACTTAGTTTCAATTTCAGTTTGGCTCCGGTGTACATTCTACACGCTCTAGTGTGTGTGGGTGGTCTCGTGTGTGTGCCTTATTGTTGGTGTGTAATGCTGTTAAGGGGCTCAGCTGCACTCGCTGATGGGCTGACTGTGGAACGGGGGCTTAAGGGCTCCCCCTGGTTACAGAAGGAAGGAAGCCTTATTGTTTTGCCCAGGAAATGCCATTGAGAAACTATTTTTCTCCGTCTCAGTACAGTCGGTGGGTACTGTTCTGCATTTTCCAACTATTTTCAACAAAGTCAGTGAAAGGGGGTGGGAGGAAAGCCGAGGATGGAAAGCACTTTATGCTCCACGAATAGTTTTCCGGGGTGTTGGACGAGAAAAGCCAACAACTGGCACGAACAGTAAGTAGTGTACTCTGGGCTGGCATCGTGCTGCACGTTTCGTGGAAAGTGTTGTTTTGGGCGATGGATTAAAAAGTGTGTTTTTGGGTGTAATAGGGTTGAACAAGAGATTTAGAAAGAATTCCACATCAGTGTAATTACAAATAAATATCTATAATTTAGTGACAATAGATATTTCGAGAAAAATATTTCCGGAAAAGTCTGAAAACCCTATTCCACAAACAGCTGCTCTCCTTAACTTTTTTGCTCAACAATGCACAATGATTGCGCCTCTTGCCGACATTTTTACAGAAAAGCTGACCAGCCACTTGTAGTTTTGGGTTCTGACCAACGACAAGCCCAACCAAAAGCTGTCCCTAAATTTGGCTTCGTCCTGCAGTGGCTGGGCCCATGGAAATGCCATGTTTTCGCCTTCAATTAGCTTGGCGTGCATAAATTAAGTGCAACAAATGCCCATTATAAGGAATCGTCCGAAAAAGCTCCACATTTTTCCTCCGGGCTTGTTTTTAGCCCTGGATAACAAGCACAAAAATGAATCGGAAATTTGCATGTTGAACATCCGTTCCGTGGCAGGTGGTGGCAACCAGCTGTGGAAGGGACGAAAAACTGGTCAACGATCCTGATGGACATGGGTAAAAACATAATTTTGTGGACAAATCAGGCACAAACTAAGTGATTTGTGGTGTTGAGAAACATGGTTTTTGCTATTTGTTGGACATGTCTTTAATTTATTTGAGATTTTAAGCATTTTTTTTTAACAAATTTGAACAACTTTTTCATTCTTTTTAAAAGACTAGCATTACTTACTGCTGTCTTCAGCACCACACCATCACAAAGGGAAATCTCTGCAGGCAATTTCGCTCCACCCACGCGTAATATCATTCCTTAATTTATTATCCCTTACTCGTTCTCACCACCAATGAAATTTCCCTCACTTTCACCAAAAAAGCCAACATCCAAAAGGTGCCAAAATCATAAACCCTTTTGGGGGTGGCTGTTTACATTTTATTTTATCGCCAAACCACAAAACTTTGGCCCAACCCAACTTTACTACTAACAGGCAAGGTACTAAGTCGAGAAAGATTTTCCCAGCCCAACAGCAGCAGCTCGGTATTGTTGTAGACTGGATTTACGATCGGTACATCGTATTTTGAAACGAATCTTTGGAAGCTGTGCCAGTGATTGGTCGTAAATTTGATGCAGTTGCTTAGAAGAGAAATGACTTTCTGACAAAATATAACAATGATTTTTCCAAAAACAAAATAATTTTCCACGCACAACACTCAAATGCAAGCCACCAATTGGAAAATTTAAGATAATTAGTGCGCAGCGGCAAGGAAATAGCTTCAGGCTTATTTCCACCCCATCTCACTGAACGGTTGTGGCACCGAGGAAAAATGTTCAGCAACTGAAAATCGTAAATATATTTTTTTAATTCCCCCCAAACAATTCCCGCCCCAATTGAAAGGGAAACTTTTCAACGAAACCAGCGGAGGAAAATTTGAGCGCTGCATCAGCCCCCGGAACAATGCACTTTGAAATGCCAAACGATTGCACAAACACACGCGCGCACAAAGTTTGTTTAATGAAAATTTGTTTTATTTTTCAATCTATTCTTGCGGATGAATTTATCTCGGTGCACTGTTTTTCTGCCGGTTCAGAGAAGGGGGAGGAGGGGGAGCCCACCGAACAATACAACTATTTCAATTGCATTGCAGCCCCGCTCACTCATTCTCACTTTCGTCACGGGTTGAAAGGTGCAAAGACAAGAGGAGAATATCTACTTGTAATTGGGGCCTTGGTTTATTTTCATGTAAATTGAACTGTATCAATTAATGTGATTAAGCTTGTAATTTGTTGGTAATTTTCCTTGTGTTTGAACTGGTTATTGAAATTTTTATTTCCAAACCCCCAACCACCACTTTATTCAAAGACTCCCATGGATGAAAATTCAATTAAAAAAATTTCAACATTTTATAAACAATTACAATTTTTTCACTGGAACATTTTTGCACATTGACATAACAAACATTCCTTCTAAATTATATAATTCTTAACTAATTTTACACGGAATTTTACATAGAATGTTACAATAAATTTAAAATTTAATTCTACATAAAATTTTACAATTCATTTAAAATTTTATTTTACATTTTATTTCACAATTAATATAAGATTTAATTTTACATTTAGTTTTACATTTAATTTTACATTTAATTTTAAATTTAATTTTATATTTAATTTTACATTTAATTTTACATTTAATTTTACATTTAATTTTACATTTAATTTTACATTTAATTTCACATTTGATTCACATTTAATTTTACATTTATTTTGACAGTTAATTTTACCTTAATTTTACATTTAATTTTACATTCAATTCAATATTTAATTTTACAGTTAATTTTACATTTTATTTAACATTTAATTGTACACTTAAATATACTTTTAATTTTACATTAAATTTAACATTTTATTTTACATTTTATTTTACATTTAATTCCTTGTGTAAATATGGGTATTCGGCGCCGTCGCTCCGTGCCATACTTTCATACACTTTGGAGCCCAGGGCGGCAAAGTCCTTGTAGATAAAAAGGAAGACACTAGTGGTTGGTACTAGCAATGATGGCCGACAGCTATAAAGTCAACTTCATTTCGTTTTTACATTTAATTTTACATTTAATTTTTAAATTATGCAACATTTAATTTTACATTCAATTTTACATTTAATATTATATTTAATATAACATTTAATTTTAAATTTGATTTAACTTTTAATTTTACATTTGATTTTACATTCTATTTTAAATGTTACTTTACACTGAATACATGTTACATTTCTTGTTGCATTAATTTTTACATTAAATTTTACTTTTTATTTGACAATTCTCTATCATTGGTAATTTTCATTTTATCGTCAAACCCAGGGTTACCAGGTCAAAATTTTAAAAATCTGGAAAAGTTACGAGTAACAATCTTGAAAAATCTGACAAAAAAAATTTCACTATTCTGAATGGTGAAGGGGGAGGAAGATATGAATTAATTTAAGAAATTTTAGAATTCAGATGGTTTAAATGATTTTATAACGTCAAAAAATTTAAATTTCTTAATTTTTTTTAAAAACACAGTATATTTTTATTGGATTTTCAATTAAAAACGTTAATTTAAATCAAAAGTTCTTGAAATGGGCATAAACTGACAAATCTGACAAAATCTGTTATTGGATGACATTTAAAAAATCTGGCATCCCCAAATTTATCTGGCAACCTGGCAACCCTGCTTAAACCTATGGCACCCGTGATGACAGTACATTAAAATTAAATCTTTATTTTTTTTTCTTTTCCTTTCTTGTAATATTACCTTCCTTACTGAGGTATTTCTAGGAATTCAATTTGTAATTTCTCTTGTTATTTAATATTAAGTTTTAATTGTAAATTTACCAATTTTAAACTTTTATTAGTTTCGCTTGTAATTTGGCCTGTTATTTTAATTGTAATTTGTGTGTAATAATACTTACTTACCAAATCCATTGTTAGAATATTCCATTACATCAACATGAACTATAGTTCAAATCATATTTGAAAGGAACTAAAAAGCTGTGTTAGGTTATCAGAAAAACGTAATTGTGAATTAATGATTAACTCATAAAAAAAATGGAATTAAATTTAAAAAAAATACTTGCAATGTCACTTGTAATTGATATGTGTAATTTTAAAAAATCGTTCAGTTTTATGACATTTTTTTTCAATAGGAAAAAACACTGTGGGAGCTTTCTTTTTTACCATATAAGCCATTTAGTATCATTCTATTGTCCATTAGGGTGCCCAGAATAAGGGACTTTTTTTCAAAACCTCGCTCCGCAAGCTGAATATTGTTCCTCGAGCTATTTTAGGACTCTGGGCCAAATATGAGCAAAATCGGTCAACATTAACCCATTGATACTCAAAGGTGATGTTTGTATAGGAAAAATGGGAAAAATTTATGAAAAATCTAATTTTCTTATTGTTTGGTCTTCACGGTGCGCTACTTCCGTCCAAATATTCATAAAAGTATTTTCTAATTGGAAATTTTATTCTCTACAACTTTGTAAAACATATCAAAGCAGTAAAACTCAATCCTGAAAAGTTATTAGCGTTTTAAAAAAAACTAATGGTAAACATTTTTTTCACCAACTTCAGGCTCGGGTATCAATGGGTAAATCTCAACCAATTTCGCTCAAGTTTGGCAAAATACAAAAACTTTAAATAAATCGTACCAGCCTTATCAATTATTCAATAATGCAAGTTATTGTATAGATTTTCTTTGGCACCGTTTCTTGTTACTGTCAATTTCTTCATTTTGATTTTTTCATTACATTTTTCATTTCTCCAATTTTGTTCTACCCTTAAATTCATTTCAAATATTTTCGATCCTTTTATTATCTTTCTTGGATTTATAAATGCCTAAATTAGATAGGTTTGCCGTTTATCATTATTTGAGTAATATCACTTATGTATTTATTACTCTGGGTTAAGTAATATATTACTTAATGGATTAGAAGAGATCCTTGTAGAAACCCCAAAAACAAGCAATAAATTGATTAATTTCCACCTTTATGATTCTTTTAATCTGTGCAGTTCCACATCGGGGTTTTCACAGCAATTTTCCTCCCTTTTCAAAGCAAGGCACATTTTCCCATATATAGATATAACACATATATCGCAGAATGAGCCCTTGTGCGTTTCAGCCTCCGGGGCGACGGCCGTCGGGCTTTAGCAAACCAAAACTAAATAGAACTATTGAGTGCAGACATTGACCCAATTCGTTTTTTGCTTTTCTGCTCTCTCTAGGGACAAAAATGGATCCCGTCCCTCCTCCAACTTTCCCCTCCCTTCCATTCAGTCTGGAGCTGGGAAAGTTTTCACGCGCATTTGCACTTTTCCTGGTTGTACATACCTATTTTTTCACTAGACACACTCGATTTGAATGCAGAGAGCCTCCTTGTTTGGGGGGCAGGATTTTCGAACCGGCGAGGGGTTGAATGGGAAGCTCAACTCAATGAAGATGAATTTGTTCGGAGGGCGAGACGTAGAATAGTGCAGAAGCAGTCACACGGAAAGATAAGGAAGTTTGGTAAGATGAATTATGTTTTATCTTTTTGAGAGTTTGAAATTAATCAACAAAAATTAATGTTTGTCAATTCATTTGTTAGATAAACAGTTAAAAAAAAACAACCAATTTAAACTATTCCGTGCAAACCTAGCAAGTGAGCAACTGTTCCCTGCCATTTCATTGGTAGAATAAAGGTGAATTCATTTTCGTGTACAGCACCAAACCTACTGGAAGGTGCAAATGAAAAGCCTTTTCCCACTCTCAAGCAAAAGAAGCAAAAAAGATGCTCTCAAATCTAACCAGGTAAAACCCAGTGTGGATTTCGGAATTTGGCTCATATGAGGGCCCTCGAAGGCAAAATCTACCAACATTTGAAAGGTGGAAATTGGTGTGCGAACGAGTTGAGAGGCCAAAGCCAGATGGATGCTGTTAATGGGGCAGCTGCCAATGTACTGACTGCTTCGTATAGAAAAAGCTCTCTGGTTGGAAATGTACTGCGGTTGTGTTCATTTTTTTTTCAATAGGATTATGGTGGAAGCTTTTGAGGATTTGGTGGTGGAAACGAGTTTTCGGTGAAGGATTTTGCACAGGTAACAGCAAATGGATTCGGTGGAAATCTGTAAGCTGGAATTTATCACTTTGACGGCAAATGAGTAACATTGAAGGAGATTTTGATGTTTATTAAATCATGGAAGATAAGGATGTTACTGTGGAATATTATATGCTAAGTTAATTCTATTCTAAACAATGATGCATACTGCATCGAGATTAGAATGTTTATTTCTAAAACAAATATGGCAGCCAAATGGCCTACCGGGACTGATACCTTTCCGAGCCTTAACGCATTACACAAGTTTAGATTTTTGAGACGGCAGATAATGTATTGAGGTAAAATCTAAGGAAAACTGATCATACCATTAATTTATTGAAATTTTGGATAACTTTAGACTAGCAAACTAATTGTAATAACCAACTGAGCATTTTTAATCTTTAATGTCTAAAATTTTTGACATTTAGTTAAGCTGAAGGACACAAATTTAAATGAGATTGGTAATTGCATACCTATTGCATTCTGTTTTACTTTGTTGTACCTTTAATTGATATTTTTACTATCGTTTTTATTTGTATCAGTTCTTCTAGTTTATGTAGCTAAAAATTTTCCAGTGTTTTTTTTTTGTATGATATTTTTTTGATATTTATTCTTGTTTCGACATAAAATATATTTTTTGTTAATAATAAGGCTGGTACAAATATTTTTAAAATTTTTATTACCCTCTCCCCCCTTCCAAAATTGGTTCAAAGAATTGGGGAATTGTTTTTTTCTTACAAAAAACCTAAAAATTTGAACGAAAATTGAAGTGCCATTTCAATGATTGCAAAAGAACTAAACTAGTGTAAAATTCATTTAAAAAAAAACACTTTTTTCAGTCAAATGTTGAGACTATGTCTATGGTTTGTTATTTAATTTTTTTATATTTTTTACACCCCGAGGGACAATAATTTTGAAAAAAAAAATACATCGACCTAACGGTTAAATTTAAAAAAATGTTTTAATTCCTTTTTTATAAAATTTTTGCAACATTTTCTGTAATTTTCATATGTGTTATTGAATTTTTGTATGTTTTACATTTCAATTTTTCAGGACAGTTTTCAATTTGGTTCGTACTTGGTTTTTACATTTTTCGATTCTATATTTTATCCAAAGGGCATTAACTTCAAATTGAGAACACATTCTTACAGCTTTAATGATTATTAAAAATATTTTAAATTAATGCAGAAAGTTTTAAAATATTGATGAATTTTTAAAATATCTTTCTATTGCTTTTCAAAAATTTCCACATATTACTTTTTTTCTTCTAGAAGTAATTTCAATTTCAGTAAAAGTTTATGTGCGTTGTCTTTACTTGCATATATTTATCACAAAAGTATACAAGTATATTTTTGTGGCAGATTTCTTCCTGATTTATATAAACAAAACATTATATTTTATTACAGTAGATGTTACAATTTAAGAAGCATAATTCATAAATTCAGAAAGTAGTGTTCAAAATTAATTTGTAATTCAATATTATCTGATAACTTTTATTGAATTATAGATTTTAACAAACTTACATTTATTATGTTCAATTTTCGCAGATGCTTCGAAAAATATTGGATCGTAAGTTGAAACAATGTCAAAAACTTAAATGGAAAAAAAATTGGCGCGTATCCAATTGCTTTACCAAAAATTAGATTGATTATTTTTGAACAAATTTAAAATACAAAAAAATGATTGATGCTCTTTAGAGAATGCGAATGTCTAAAAAAATTATAACCTTTAATGAAAGTAGAAGGAGAAGATTCAGTTTAAAAAAATTAGCAATTCAGTACTAACTTTCAGCAAAAAAAAAGGTTTTTTATGTTATTTAATCGAATACTGCTTTTATTGCTGCAGGAAAGATGATTTTCAATTGCATTTTTTGAGTTGATGTAAACCTTCAAAAATAAATTATTATGATTTACTTATCTTAATTGCCACTAATGACCAATTTTTTAGCAAAGTTTTCGCATTTTTTGCGACGATTATTAATTTTGTTTTTTTTTTTTATTTGGAAATTTGTCCAACGATGCCTTATGTCCACAAATTTACTTATACCAAAAGTTTTTGAAATAAATACCTTGTATATTCGAAAATCTACATCTCTAGAACGGATATTCTGATCGACACCGGTCTAGAGCAAAGTTTATGTTATAATCAGGACATTTTAGAAAAATCAGTAAACGGAAAAAACTGATTTTTGAAAGTTTAAACTTATTATTCTAAATTGATATTTTTTTACAAAACACTTGTGAAAATTCCCAAAAATCAATTTTGGTTGTATAATAATAACAATTAACCTTTTTAAGTGCACAGGCGTGAATCGATGCGAAAATTTTTGTGTAGAATTTTTTTCATCAATGGTAATTGGGTCCTAAAATTAAGCTTATATTTGTGATATTATTGTTCCTAGCGATTAAGCTTATTTTTCTGAGTACAATGACCCTTTGAACGACCGCAAAGGATTTAAAATGGATTTTTAATTTAATTTTAAGAAATTAACTTCATGGTCCTTCTTGACAGAAAAGGTCCTACTTGACAGCTCGTTCCAAGGGGACCATAGTTGATCCATCGAAAAAAATGTTGTCTTGTCAATAATTTTTTTTGCATTAAAATGAAAAAAAGTGATCAGAAATGGTTTTTAAATGTGTTTTTTATCGTTGTACATAAATATTGACATAGGGCTTTAGTACCCAATTAAATTGTTTAGATTTTTATCAGCAATTTGAAAATATTTTTGCATGGTGGATGGAAACTTTTTTTAGAATAAATAAAAAACCTTACTTAATCCACTTTGAGGTAATTGGTGCCTTCCTCACATTCATAAAGAGAATACACTACACACCGTATAAACAACACTTATTTTTATCAAAATATCTGAGATCAGGCCTCACAAAAAGTGTATTGAAAACACTAAAGTACTTATAACTTTTGATAGGGTTGTCAGATCTTCAATCTTTTGTGCTCGTTGGAAAGGTCTTTTGATTACCTTTCCAACGATGGGTCGCATAATAGATCCGGACAAATTTTTCATCAAAATATTTGAGATCCGGCCTCAAAAAAGTGCATAAATAACACTTAAGTGCTCATAACTTTTGATGGGGTTGTCAAATCTTCAATCTTTTGGACGCGTTGGAAAGGTCTTTCAAATACCTTTCTAACAATATATAGCAAAAACCACCCTTTTTACAATCTTCCGAAGCTTAGCTAAAACCGTTTTTTTTGCATAACTTTTGAAGTACTTTTCGAAACTTCATAATATTAACTAGGGTCTTGTGGGACCCCAAGACGGATCGAATGAGACCAAAACAGTCTAAATCGGTTCAGCCAGTCCGTAGATAATCGAGTGCATAATTTTGGGTGCACGGACTCACATCCAGACACACGCACAGACATTTGTTCAGAATTTGATTCTGAGTCGATAGGTATACGTGAAGGTGGGTCTAGTAGGGCGAATAAAGTAGTTCATTTTTCGAGTGATTTTATAGCCTTTCCTCATTGAGGTGAGGAAGGCAAAAAAATGCAAAAGCTTTGATTGGTTTTAATTTGGAAAAGGTGCATTTTATCAACATAGCATAAAAATACTTTTCGATTGATAACTCAACTTTACGACCACACCAATTTGTTCATTTGAACATTTGAACATTTGAACATTTGAACATTTGAACATTTCAAAAAAGTAAATAATTGATTCAATTAAAAACATAGCTTTTTTGACATTGCAATAAGGTGACAGATCCATCCAGTTTTATCTATCTTTTGCGATTTACTTAAGTAAGTATCGCAAAAAGACTCCAAACTCGCAAAATAACCATCCCAATCAAATTAAACTCACTTCTCCTTCTTGCGATAAAACAGCACCACCCATTAATGAAAAGGGTACACACAACCTAATCATCCCCTGCAGTGTGCCGCCAGTTAACCGCACCTTAAATGAGCAACATCCAATTTGTGCTTCACAGCACTAATTTTCCCTCACCCTCCTTTCTAGAAGCAAATCCATCACAGACAAGAAGCTACACGCCCCTGCCAATCGTGGTTGTAACGCCTTCAAACGATGATGGTGTCTTACATGCAAATAACTCGCCTTCTTCAAAGGAGGTTGGTACTGCCGGTAAGCAGTTTGCTAGAGTGCTTTTTGAACAAGTTGTATAGGGAGCTTTTTATACAAATTTGAGGAAACTTATATTTTATGCTACAACTAAAAGAAACTAAAAAGTTATTTTTTCCCATCATAAAACATGTAAAACTACTTGAAAACACATTCCAGCGCAGCAAACACTGAAACAAATCCCCACCAACTTTCCATGCCAAGTCGTCACTCTTCAAGACAAACTTTCCAGCCAGCTGTGCTGAGCAGTCGACCCCCCCTTGGGGATAGTAGCTCTTTATATCCTTCAGATCCCCCCTTCCAGTTTACTACTGCTGCGTGGCGGAAAGTTAGATTAGATAAAATTGTAGCAACAAGCGGCGACTAGTGCTGCATCATACTGTGAGTTGGGAGTTTTCTACCACACTGTGATGGGGGAAAAGTTCACCCCCTGTTGCTGCCGAGAGGAGGAACATCCTCCTCTTTTAAGTGTGTGGGAACCGGAATTAGTTGGCACGTTAAGCGTGGGAACTTGCTGGAGTTTGGACAGCTTGGGAGGGTGTCGTGTCAGTATTATTTTTGAGTTTTTTTTTCAGCTTGTGCAATTCATTTGTTCAGATGTTCAGGTATTCAAATGTTCAAATGTTCAAATGTTCAAATGTTCAAATGTTCAAATGTTCAAACTGTTCAAATGTTCAAACTGTTCAAATGTTCAATAATGTTCAAATGTTCAAATGTTCAAATGTTCAAATGTTCAAATGTTCAAATGTTCAAATGTTCAAATGTTCAAATGTTCAAATGTTCAAATGTTCAAATGTTCAAATGTTTGAATGTTTGAATGTTCAAATGTTCAAATGTTCAAATGTTCAAATGTTCAAATGTTCAAATGTTCAAATGTTCAAATGTTCAAATGTTCAAATGTTCAAATGTTCAAATGTTCAAATGTTCAAATGTTCAAATGTTCAAATGTTCAAATGTTCAAATGTTAAAATGTTCAAATGTTCAAATGTTCAAATGTTTGAATGTTTGAATGTTCAAATGTTCAAATGTTCAAATGTTCAAATGTTCAAATGTTCAAATGTTCAAATGTTCAAATGTTCAAATGTTCAAATGTTCAAATGTTCAAATGTTCAAATGTTCAAATGTTCAAATGTTCAAATGTTCAAATGTTCAAATGTTCAAATGTTCAAATGTTCAAATGTTCAAATGTTCAAATGTTCAAATGTTCAAATGTTCAAATGTTCAAATGTTCAAATGTTCAAATGTTCAAATGTTCAAATGTTCAAATGTTCAAATGTTCAAATGTTCAAATGTTCAAATGTTCAAATGTTCAAATGTTCAAATGTTCAAATGTTCAAATGTTCAGTTGTTCAGTTTGCTCAGTTGTTCAAATGTTCAGTTGTTCAATTTGCTCAGTTGTTCAGTTTGCTCAGTTGTTCAGTTGTTCAGTTCACAATTTTGAAGATTTAAGCATCTACAACTCGATTCCAACTCCTCATCCAACGCAAACGACAAAAGCCAAAGTGATAAACTTGCGGATGAGCTCACTTGGTTGAGCTCTAAAGCGTTTGCAGCTTTCAAAGCATTACCGAGACCTTGACTTGCTGGTGTGGCATGTTTGTACAATTTTTGCTCATAGAAGGAAGCTCATCATCTCACGTGGACACCTTCCAAGAGTGATAATTTATGAGTGCATGTGGGTGGGCTTGATGTTTGCTCCGACATCAAAGAAGTTTGCCACCGGAGTGCTTCAAGTGCTTTTGATCTCCAGATTTCTGCATAAAAACTGGCTTTTTGTTGGGTTTATGTCATTATTGCTCGGTGGAATCTCAAGGTCGGAAAATGTTTCTGAATCAATATCTCCCCAACTGAATAAATCCACTTGAGACAAAAATAAACAAGACGGAAAAAAACTTTTCCCGAGCACGCTAGCCAAACTCTCCAAACTGCCATAAATTCCACCATCATTAAGACCGTCAAAAGTGCTCGAGTAGTCTGCAAAAGGGGGAAGAAAAAAGTCTTCAGTTGGAAATCAGTTTCAAGAGAACTGTTATTTACGCGATTCTTGCCTTAATCCCGGCGTGAATCAAATAAAGCCTTGAGCTGTCGGGGCTAAAAAAATCCAGCCTCAGGTCTGTCAATGTTCCATCAATCATGCAGAGATTTATTGGACTGCGTGGAAAACATTGCAAAGTTGTCACGCCAAAGGGATGGGGAGGAGATTTAAACTTGCGAGTTTTGCGAACAGAGGTTGATAATGGGAAAACTTTTTGGTGGAGGAATTTTAGATGAATTTGAGAAAAACAACCCATTTCGCAGATGTTTAAGCATGACTGTTGTGACATGACTGTGACATAACTGCGACATGACTGCGTCATGACTGCGACATGACTGTGACATGACTGCAACATGACTGCGTCATGATTGCGACATGAATGTGACATGACTGCGGCATGACTGTGACATGACTGTGTCATGACTGTGACATGACTGTGACATGACTGTCACATGACTGTCACATGAATGCGACATGACTGCGACATGACTGCGACATGACTGCGACATGACTGCGACATGACTGTATGAAAATAATTTTAACTTAAATTTGTAAAATAAAGTATCCTTCCCAAATCACTATCTTTAATCCCTCAAAAGCTTCCAGCAACATGCTAATTCCAACAGATTGACTTCAATGATGAACTGCTTCCGGCGGAAGCTGTCATAAAGTTTAACACACATCCGCACGCACACACGAACACACCACTCCACTGTCACTGATGTAAATTACTGAGCAAAACATCAATAAGCCGAACTTTATGGCACCATAAATCACCCCGGAAACGAGAGCGCGGGGTTCTTTCTTTTTTGCCAGACGCCGCGGCATTATCCTGCTTCGAAGCAAGATTTAGTGCCTTAACCTAAGCGTTTATGGAGACCACCACCAGCACTACTGCGAGAGTCGTCACCGCTGACAACCAATACCGTATAAATCAGCTACTTCTATCCCACTCCAATCATAAAAATTGCAAATAAAATTATGCTTGCGACTTTCACCGTCGTCTGCCAGACGACAATTTTTGCTGGATGATTCTGGAAAACTTCTTGGGAGGGGGACGGGAATGATACTTTTTCTTCGGCAAAGTGTTTCTTTTTCCATCATCGCCCAAAGCTGATGCTTTCCAGTTTGAATTTGTGATAAGGCACGGAGGGAAGTTTGTGGGAGAGTTTTGAAGGAATTCACCTTTCAGGTGACAGGACTGCGACGTGACTGCTGCCTGACTGCAACATGACTGCAACATGACTGTGACATGACTGTGTCATGACTGCGACTTGACTGCGACATGACTACGTCATGACTGCAACATCACTGTTACATGACTGCAACATGACCGCGACATGACTGCAACACAGCTGCAACATGACTGTGACATCACTGTGACATGACTGCAACATAACCGTGATGTGAAATGACTGTTTGATGAAACACGTTTCGAAATACTCAATGTCCCTTTTTTGAAAAATAACCTAAAAATTATGTTCCAATTCTCGTCGTCATCGATGAAGACGACAGGCAGGAGCGTCATCTTCTTCCAGGGAACACGTTGATGTAATAAAAGGCGAATTACGAATTCGATTTCGAGCCGAAATCGATAGATTGGATACTCAGTCGAGCTGGTCGGAACCTGGCAAAAATTATTCACCATCATGCAGGGCCGTGCACAGGATTTTTGAAAGGGGAGGGTTTTCTCGAATGGGGCGCATGGGGTGCTTGTTTTGATTGCGAAAGGGCGCTAACAGTCAATCTTTAAACGCGTTAATTCGGAGTTTGAGCGAATTTGAGATTTTTGCGCAAATGAGAGTTTTGGCGTAAATCGGAAGAGGGATGGGCCGTTCACTTGTGGAGCGTAAAACGGGGTTTTAGTGAAGAAGTGTAGCAGTAATTGCTCAAAACAAGTTTTCATAAGTTTTCTTTTTTTAATATTAAGAGTAGTTCTCTACGATAGCGCAATTTTTTCACGATTTTTAACTTTTCATTTTTTTGATTTGGATGAAACTTTGCCACTTACCATGCATTCTCTATGTCAAAAGAAACAATTTTGCATCATTCGTTTTTCTATACAAATGTCCATACAATTCTGGGGGCTGGTCATATTAAATTTATATGCAAATGAATGATTTTCTATATCTTGACAAGGGATTTTCTGATCGATTTGGTGTCTTGGGTAAAGCAAAAAATCCGATTTTTTATGTTTTAGGGGACTAAAAAAGACATCTTCGGAGCTTTAGTGATGATGCAAAATCTGGTTTAGGAGATATGATTTTTTTGAAGAAAAAAAAAAACGAAAAAGTGGACAAAAATTATTGAAGCAATTTTGTTAACAAAATGTACCGTTTTCAGGTTAAAGCTAATTTAAGGACTGCATTTTCAATTTATTTTGGTTTCTTTTTATTTTAAAATAATACTTCTGGAATTTAAAGTACTTCTTAAAAATATTATTGTACAATTTTCTCTCTGAAACTTTCAAATCGAGCAATTTGTTTCTGAGATACACAATCTCAATAAAAACAAATCGATGAACTTGATTTTTTTTAAGTGTTAACTCTTTGCTGCCCAAATTATTTCGATTTTTTTTTATTTTTCCCTTGTCATTTTGAGTAACTTTTGTTCTATGAAAAACTTTACTTTTCTTGTTTTATGTTGTTTTTGTTTCATTTTTATATTTGCATTTATCTTGTTTAGTTGATATTTGTTTTTGGTAGTATTTGGCCTATTCTAGCACCTAATTTGTCATGTTTTTTACAGCCAATTTTTCATTATTTTTTTGTATGTTTTTATTTTTTTTTCTCTAGAACAAATTATTATCATTTAAATTGTTAAAAAATGCTTAGATGTATAGTCTGAGACAATAGAAAAAAAAAAGTACAGAAAATATTAGTGAAAAACAGAAAAACAACCATTTTTTAAAACATTGGTAAAGTCACATAAAACAAGTCACACGTTCAACCCTAAAAATTTTCCAAATTTTAAGAGTTCTTCTTTCCAATGCTTTTTAAGGGTCAAAAATTGGTTAAAAAATTGATTTTTGGCGAATTATTAGATCGATCCCCGTCTAGAGGTGGGGTTGGGTTGTAGCTGGATAAACTGAAAGTGTTCAACTGATCATAACTCGGAAACTACTGGTCCGATTTTCAATCGACTTTTCTTTGCATTCCCTATGTCAAAAGAAGCAATTTTGCATCATTTGTTTTTCCATACAAGTCTCCATACAATTTTGAGGGCTGGAATGGGTATGTAAACGTGTGAAATTTTGTACCTTTGGACGGAATTTTCTGAAAATCTGAAAAATTAGATAAGAAACTTCATTTTTGGGTCAAACATTTGTAACAGACTTTTGAGTATAAAAAATGAAAAAAGATAATTTTGAATATATTTCTATCGATTCCTTGACTTTTCCGAAGAAACGTCCTAGAAAATCGATAAAAAGTAACAAAGTTGCTACAGGAAACAAAGATATATTTCGATTTACCCCAGAAAATGTTCCGAAAATGCACCTCTCTCATAAACAAAATTTAAAAAATGATAAAATAATTAACATATTAAAAAAAATACTATACACGCCTGAAAAGCACCATAGAAATGATGAAAATATTTTGAAAATCAGATTTCACAGAAAGTTTCACAACACGTAAAAAAATAATCAAAAAAGTTAGCTTAAGCAACATAAAAATGATAAAAAATTGCGCCTTGTGATGAAATAAAAATGTTAAATAAAACAATTTGACTACCTTTTTGAAAATAAAATTTCACTAGAGGTGCCCTCATGACAAAATAAAAAAAATGAAAAAAGTAGAGCAACATAAAAAAAGATCAAAGATATTTTGAAAATAGGATTTTACCAGCGGCGTTTTGTTAAAATAAAAACAAAATAAAATTATTTGACTATCCTCGCTCATCAAGCTATAAAGACTGTTCAAAATTAGTCAAACAAAGTTTGCCAACCGGCGCAAAAAATTGTTGTAGCTAGAACGCTAAACAGATTTTTTTTTATGTTACCGTACGCCAAACTTTGTTTGGCTCTTAATAAACAGTCTTTATGTTGCTAGAGGGGCGTCGATAGTCAAACTTTTTTTGTTGAATGTTTTAATTTTGTCATAATAGCGTTTCCAGTAAAATCTTATTTTTAAAATATTTTTATCATTTTTAAGCTGCTTTGGGCACCGATTATTCAACTTTTTAATTCAATATTTTTACCAATTTTTCCCCCACTCATGAGGGCGCCTCCAGTAAAACTTACATATTGATAATTTACATAAAAATGTTTACGTCATAGGGGCGCCCCCATTCCATTTTCCATATCGAGAATTTGCATGATTTTTAAGTCGTAGGGGCGCCTCAAGTCAAATTTTTCAAATCGAGAATTTGCATGATTTTTTTTAGTCATAAGGGCACCTTCAGTCAAATTTTCATAACAAAATTTGTATGATTTTTTTAAAGTCGTAGTGGCGCCTCCAATTAAATTTTCATATTGAGAATTTTCATAAAAATGTTTAAGTCATAGGGGCGCCTCCAGTCAATTTTCATAATAAGAAATTGTATGATTTAGTCGTAGGGACGTATCCATTAAATTTTTCACAGCGAAAATTTGCATGATTTTTTAGGTCGTAGGGGCGTCTCCTGTCAAATTTTTAATATTGAAAATTTGTTTTAAAAAATTTAAGTCGTAGGGGCGTCACCAGTTAAATTTTCATAATAAGAATTTGTATGATTTTTTTAAGTAATAAGGACGCCTCAATCCAAGTTGCCATAACAAGAATATGCCTTTAAAGTCGTAGGGGCGTCTTCAGTCATATTTTTACCTTGAGAATATGTATTTAAAAAAATAATTCATAGCGGCGCTTCCAGTCAATTATTCATATCCAAAATTTGCATGATTTTTTAAGTCGTAGGGGCGCCTCCAGTCAAATTTTTAATGTTGAGAATATGTTTAAAAAAATTAGATCGTAGTGGCGCCTCCAGTTAAATTTTCATATTGAGAATTTTCATAAAAATGTTTTATTCATAATCATAGGTCAAATTTTCATAATAAGAATTTGTATGATTTTTTTTAAGTCATAAGAGCGCCTCCATTCATTTTTTCATGTCGAAAATTGGCCTGATTTTTTTAAGTCGTTAGGGCGTCTCCAGTCAAAAATTAATGTTGAGAATTTGTATTGGAATAAATAAATCGTAGGGGCGCCTCCAGTTAAATTTTCATAATTTTCATAAAAAAATTTTAGTCGTAGGGGCGCCTCCATTAAAATTTTCATAAGAAAATTTGTATGATTTTTTAAGTCATAAGAGCGCCTCCACTCAAATTTTCATTCTAAAATTTGTATGTTTTTTTAAGTCGTAGGGGCGCCTCCAGTCAAATTTTTACAGTATGTCAAAAAAGTATTTACACCCCTTGGGCACTATGTACATTTTGTGATGAAACATGTAAAAAAATTAAAGTTTGACAGGAACCTAGTACTACGTTTTGTTCAAAAACTCATGACGAACATTTTGCTACAAAAAGCTCATGAAAAGATGATTTCTATAAAAAGTTATATAACAAATACTATTACAAAAATAAAAAAGGTGCAAAAAAAGTTTGTACACCTTTCGAAAAATTAACATAAATAATGTTATTTGTTGACAAATCACCATAAATCCAGTCTCCCAACTCCAAATAGGCATCCTTGACTGATTAAAAAAATAATTTGGATTGAATATAAAGTTTACTAACTACTTAGTATAAAAGTTTATATAACTCTGGAAATTCTATATAAAACTTATCTAAACTTAATTTTGCAAACTTTTAATTCAACTAAATGTCAATATATTACCATGGAATTGCTAAATAAACATTTTGGAGTGGGTATAACACCGTTTTGGGGGATAAGTATCGATAGAATAGATTTTTCGTTGTAATTTCGTACCAACCCGGAATTACGTCGTAGGAAAATCCGCCGGCATCTGAACCGGTCCACGATTCACAAGTCAACCTATGTGGAATCGGAAAGGGCATAAAATTTCCGATCTTTTGATACCCAAACATCTAGGTTTTCTTTAAAACCTACGTTTTTAAATACCTGGGCAAAAAGTAAGTTAGATCCACGAGAACAAAAATTACGAAATTCCATACATTTTTGGCAGGTTGCTCAAACGAAACCATAACAACGTTTTTGCTCAGTGACGTGATGGAAGCAAGGGCGTCTATGCAAAGTGTCCCTACACCCGCTACAAATTTCCGGAGCTTGGGGCGGGAAGAGGGAAATAATTTTATTCAACGCGCCGGTGTTTGTAGCATTTAAATTCGTGCAAAAAAACTTATGCACGTGGGTGTACAGATTACGGAGTAAAAGATGATCGAATTGTTCACCTAGCGCTCACATGTGTTTCGGGACCAAGTTGCCTGCGGGTATGGGGATCATACATACATACATACATACATACATACATACAATAGTATTTGTTATATAACTTTTTATAGAAATCATCTTTTCATGAGCTTTTTGTAGCAAAATGTTTGGCATGAGTTTCTGAACAAAACGTAGTACTAGGTTCCTGTCAAACTTTAATTTTTTTACATCTTTCATCACAAAATGTGCATAGTGCCCAAAATACTGTAAATACTTTTTTTACATACTGTATATTGCATATTCATATTGAAAAAAATAAGTCTTAGGGGCGCCTCCAGTCAAATTTTCATAACAAATTTTTTATGATTTGTTTAAAGTCTTAGGGGCGCGTCCAGTTAAATTTGAATAATTTCATAAAAATCTGGTAGTCATAGGGGTGCCTCCATTCAATTTTTCATATCGAGAATTTGCATGATTTTTTTAAGTCGTAGGGGCGCCTCCAGTCAAATTTTTATATTGCATATTCGTATTGAAAAAAATAAGTCTTAGGGGCGCGTCCAGTTAAAATTTTCATAAAAATCTGGTAGTCATAGGGGCGCCTCTAGTCAAATTTTTCATATCGAGAATTTGCAGAATTTTTTTAAGTCATAAGGGCGCCTCCAGTCAAATTTTCATAACAAAATTTGTATGATTTTTTTAAACTCGTAGGGGCGCCTCCATTCAACTTTTCATATCGAGAATTTGCATGATTTTTGTAAGTCGTAGGGGCGCCTCCAGTCAAATTTTTATATTGCATATTCGTATTGATAAAAATTAAGTCTTAGGGGCGCGTCCAGATAAATTTTCATAATTATCATAAAAATGTTTTAGTCATTAGGGCGCCTCCAGTCCAATTTTTCATATCGAGAATTTGCATGATTATTTAAAGGCATAAGGGCGCCTCCAGTCAAATTTTCATAACAAAATTTGTATGATTTTTTTAAATTCGTAGGGCGCCTCCATTCAATTTTTCATATCGAGAATTTGCATGATTTTTTTAAGTCTTAGGGGCGCCTCCAGTCAAATTTTTATATTGCATATTCGTATTGAAAAAAATTAAGTCTTAGGGGCGCGTCCAGTTAAATTTTCATAATTTTCATAAAAATCTGGTAGTCATAGGGGCGCCTCCAGTCAACTTTTTCATATCGAGAATTTGCATGATTTTTTTAAGACGTAGGGGCGCCTCCAGTCAAATTTTCATAACAAAATTTGTATGATTTTTTTAAATTCGTAGGGGCGCCTCCATTCAATTTTTCATATCGAGAATTTGCATGATTTTTTTAAGTCGTAGGGGCGCCTCCAGTCAAATTTTTATATTGCATATTCGTATTGATAAAAATTAAGTCTTAGGGGCGCCTCCAGTTAAATTTTCATAATTTTCATAAAAATGTTTTAGTCATTAGGGCGCCTCCATTCAATTTTTCATATCGAGAATTTGCATGATTTTTTTAAGTCGTAGGGGCGCCTCCAGTCAAATTTTTATATTGCATATTCGTATTGAAAAAAATAAGTCTTAGGGGCGCGTCCAGTTAAATTTTCATAACTTTCATAAAAATCTGGTAGTCATAGGGGCGACTCTAGTCAAATTTTTCATATCGAGAATTTGCAGAATTTTTTTAAATCATAAGGGCGCCTCCAGTCAAATTTTCATCATTTTCATTTTAAGTCGTAGGGGCGCCTCCATTCAATTTTTCATATCGAGAATTTGCATGTTTTTTTTTAAGTCGTAGGGGCGACTCCAGTCAAATTTTTATATTGCATATTCGTATTGAAAAAAAATAAGTCTTAGGGGCGCGTCCAGATAAATTTTCATAATTATCATAAAAATGTTTCATTCATTAGGGCGCCTCCAGTCAAATTTTTCATATCGAGAATTTGCATGATTTTTTTAAGTCATAAGGGCGCCTCCAGTCAAATTTTCATAACAAAATTTGTATGATTTTTTTAAAGTCGTAGGGGCGCCTCCATTCAATTTTTCATATCGAGAATTTGCATGATTTTTTTAAGTCGTAGGGGCGCCTCCAGTCAAATTTTTATATTGCATATTCGTATTGAAAAAAAATAAGTCTTAGGGGCGCGTCCAGATAAATTTTCATAATTATCATAAAAATGTTTCAGTCATTAGGGCGCCTCCAGTCCAATTTTTCATATCGAGAATTTGCATGATTTTTTAAAGGCATAAGGGCGCCTCCAGTCAAATTTTCATAACAAAATTTGTATGATTTTTTTAAATTCGTATGGGCGCCTCCATTCAAATTTTTATATTGTATATTCGTATTGAAAAAAAAAAATAAGTCGTAGGGGCGCGTCCAGTTAAATTTTCATAATTTTCATATAAATCTGGTAGTCATAGGGGCGCCTCCAGTCAAATTTTCATAACAAAATTTGTATGATTTTTTTAAGTCGTAGGGGTGCCTCCAGTCAAATTTTTATATTGCATATTCGTATTGAAAAAAAATAAGTCTTAGGGGCGCGTCCAGTTAAATTTTCATAATTTTCATAAAAATCTGGTAGTCATAGGGGCGCCTCCAGTCAAATTTTTCATATCGAGAATTTGCATGATTTTTTTAAGTTATTAGGGCGCATCCAGTCAATTTTTCATAACAAAATTTGAATGATTTTTTTAAAGTCGTAGGGGCGCCTCCATTCAATTTTTCATATCGAGAATTTGCATGATTTTTTTAAGTCGTAGGGGCGCCTCCAGTCAAATTTTTATATTGCATATTCGTATTGAAAAAATAAGTTTTAGGGGCGCGTCCAGTTAAATTTTCATAATTTTCATAAAAATCTGGTAGTCATAGGGGCGCCTCCAGTCAATTTTGTCATATCGAGAATTTGCATGATTTTTTTAAGTCTTAGGGGCGCCTCCAGTCAAATTTTCATAACGAAATTTGTATTTTTTTTTAAAGTCGTAGGGGCGCCTCCATTCAATTTTTCATATCGAGAATTTGCATGATTTTTTTAAGTCGTAGGGGCGCCTCCAGTCAAATTTTCATAACGAAATTTGTATTTTTTTTTAAAGTCGTAGGGGCGCCTCCATTCAATTTTTCATATCGAGAATTTCCATGATTTTTTTAAGTCGTAGGGGCGCCTCCAGTCAAATTTTTATATTGCATATTCGTATTGAAAAAAAATAAGTCTTAGAGGCGCGTCCAGATAAATTTTCATAATTATCATAAAAATGTTTCAGTCATTAGGGCGCCTCCAGTCCAATTTTTCATATCGAGAATTTGCATGATTTTTTTAAGTTATTAGGGAGCCTCCAGTCAAATTTTCATAACAAAATTTGAATGATTTTTTTAAAGTCGTAGGGGCGCCTCCAGTCAAATTTTTATATTGCACATTCGTATTGAAAAAAATTAAGTTTTAGGGGCGCCTCCAGTTAAATTTTCATAATTTTCATAAAAATGTTTTAGTCATTAGGGCGCCTCCAATCAAATTTTTCATATCGATTTGAAAAAAGAAAAAAAATCTCTTTGGCATTTTAGCAACATAGCTAAAAAAATCGGCCCTTCGGGCCGAGGGGCGCATGGGGTGTAACCCCCCCTTGTACACGGCCCTGCCATCATGCCTGTTGGGCTGAAATTGGACCACTTTTTGGGATGATCAGATGGAAAGTGAATTAAATTGATTGGAATTGTGTCGCACGATGATCTTAAAGTAAAATGACCCTTTTCTCCGTCTTTTTTTGCAGGCTCATCGATAGAGCGTTTATGTGATATTGCGGCAACGGATCCGGTGGTCGGGTACGCGCCCCGGCCCAATCCGATTGACGACAGGGGACCGATGATACGGGCCGCCCGGACCCTGCTGAGCTCGGTGACGCGGGTGCTCCTGCTGGCCGATATCGTGGTCGTTAAACAGTTATTATTAGCCAAAGACAGGGTGAGTTGAAAAATTCTTTAAAAAAAATATTTTTTAGCAATTCTTAACCAAATCGGCCGAGTTCATGAATTTTGATTTTTTGAATTTTTTTGGCTTTAAACTTTCTGGGAGCCTTCCTCCTGACTAAAGAAGCAAATTTGTGTCATTGGTTCACCCACACAAGTCTCCATACAATTTCGGCTACTGTCCATACAAAAATGGTACCTAAATATTAAAAAATCTGTATCTTTTGATGGAATTTTCTCATCGGTTTGGTGTCTTCAATAAAGTTGCAATTATTGATGAGGAATATTTAGAAAAAAAAGTCAATCGGAAAAAATGCCAATTTTAAAACAAATCAATTTTCCAAAACCATTTTTTTTTTTTTTTGAAATATGATATGTTTTAGAGGACAAAAACGCATCTTTTGAGCCATAGAAAAGAATTGACAATAAATTTACTGTCGAGTTATATGGACAAAACTGTGTTTTTTTTACATAAAGAAATATAAATTTTACTTTAAAAAATTCAACATTCAATGTAAAACCAAATTTCCAATTGGAAAGTACTCCACAGATTTGTTTGATAATGTGCACTGTTTTCAAGATATAGCCACTTAAAGATTTATTTTAAATGACAAATACCAACTTTCCGAAATTTCAAAAAATATTTTTATGTTCAAAAAGTTGAGAAATTTTCTAATAAAAATGCCTAAGAGACTAAGAAGATTGAACCCCTGGTTGCGAACACTGCGAATCCAAGAAAATAAAACAATGAAATTGAAGTTTTTTAAGTTTCATCCAAACAGCCATTTTATATAAAGCTGATATTTTTGATTGAAAAATCGGGCCATTGGTTTCTGAGATATTGGCACCAGAAATAAAAGCTGTTTGCATGAGATAAAAAAAAAAACAATTTCTTGTTTATTTTTCTTTATTTCTATGTAATTCCGCAATCAGAGGTCCAACCATCAATATCTAATCGGCAGTTTCATTGGAAATTTTCTCAACTTTTCGAAAAAAAATAACATTTTCAGAAATCGACAATCATGAACACTATTTAAAAAAAGTATTTGGGATTTTTCAGTTAAAATTAAACTGTGAGTGGCTATATCAAGAAATCGACGCACTTTATCAGAAATCCGATAAAATACTTAAAGATATTGATTTAACATAAATTTGATATTTTTCCGAAAAACTCATAACTCGCCGGCAAAATTGTTGTCCATTCTTTTCATTGGCTCACAAGTTGCAGTTTTTTTGTCCACTCAAACACATAAAAAAATCAACAATTAAAAATCTACTGCCTATTTTTTTTCTAAATATTTTTATTTTTCCCGTGTTTAGGAGGTCATTTTGAGCAACTTTTGTTCTACGAAAAACTTTACTTCTCTTGTTTTAAGTTTTTCTCGTTCAACTTTTAGTATTTTAATTTGCATTTATCTTATTTAGTTTATGTTTGTTTTTGGTAGTATTTGGCCTATTCAACCACCTCCTATCATTACATTTTACCTATCTAATTTTTTCATGTTTTACAGTCACTTTTTCAATTTTGTGCTTGTTTTTCACATTTAGAGGCATAGTCCGGGACACTACAAAAATTACTGCATACTTTTTTTTACTTAAAATATAGGAAATGTTTGTAAAAAACACAGCCAAAGATAACCCCTAAAAAATTACATTTTTAAAAACATTAGCAAAGTCACATAAAACAAGTAAAATTTCCAACCCTAAAAATCGAAAATGGAATTTTGGTGATTTTTTTAAAATCGAAGCCCGTCTAAAGGCGGGGTTGGATTATACAGGGTTGAAAAATACTGATTTTGAAAGATTGATTTTTTTTTTGGAAATAAGTTAATTCAAAATAACGATTTTTTTCGAGAACACATTTTTTCTGAATAGTCCTCATCAATCCTACAACTTTGCCGATGACACCAAAGCGATCAGAATTTTTTTTTTTTCAAAAGAAACAGATTTTCGAATTCTTACGTATTTTTTTAGTATGGACAGCTGCCAAAATTGTATGGAGCCTTGTATGGGTGAACCAATGTCACAAAATTGCTTCTTTGGTCATAGAGAAGGCCCCCAAAAAGTTTTAGCCATTTAAAAAAAATAATTAAAATCATTTTCCTATTTTTGTCGAGAATTGCTCAAGTATGAGTGAGTAAGCGAATGATTCAATTATCGAATGAGTGAGTAAGTGAATCATTGAGCAATCGAATGAGTAAATCAGCGAGTGAGTAATCAAATGAGTGAGCAAGCGAATGAGTGAGTAAGCGATTTAGTGATTTAGTTAGTAAGCGAATCAGTGAGAAAAATTAATGAGTGAGTAGGCGAATGAGTGAGTAAGTGAATGAGTGAGTAAGCGAATGAGTGAGTAAGCGAATGGACAATAATCAGTTAAAAATAAATGTTTGAAGGTCGAAATTTTGGTTGGTTGGATATTACCTCGTTTTTTGACTAATTATACCTAAAATAATGTGTGAAAATGGGATTTTCATCAGAAAATGGTGAAATTTTATTAAATTTTGAAATAACATTACTATATTTTTTGACACAAAATCTGTCATCATTCCTAGATGTTATGCGTTATAATTAAATACTGTGTTTTTTTAACTGTGTAACTAAGCGATTAAATAAATGAGCGAGAGATTGAAATGTAAGTAGTTGAGTGAGTTTAATTAGTAAGTAAGTAATGAGAGAGTGAGTGAGCAATGAGTGGGTGAAGTCACTGAGTGAGTCACTGAGCTAGTGGGCGAGTGAGTGTGTGAGTGAGTGAATGAATGAGTTAGTAAGCGATTGGCTGAGTGAGTGAGCGAGTGTGTGTTTGTGAGTGAGGGTGATTAGTTTCCGAGTGAGTAAATGCCTGGATGAATGTGAGAGAGTGAGTGAGTGAGTGTTAGCTCGTAAGTTAGTTTGTGAGTGATTGCATTAGCTAATGAGTAACTTAAAAAGTCTATAAATGAGTGAGAGAATGAGAAAGTGAGTAAATATTTGAATGGTTGAGAGTCAAAGTTGTTGAACGTTTTATGTTTCTGTTTTTCTATTAATAATGTTTGATTTTTTGTTTGATCTCGTCCCTCAACAGGTAGCTAGAACTTTAGGTAGATTAGAATCAGTGGCCAATTTTACAGAATTCGTGAAAGCCTTCTCAGTATTCGGCGCTGAGATGGTGGAGTTAGCGCATGTGACAGGTGAGTTTCAGTTGTATCATCTTTTTCAATATTAACACAAATGTGCCAACTATTTTAATGGTGGTGTGCCAAAACGACGACTTTCACAGCTTTTCAGGGTAGTAATAATCGATTTCGAATGTGTTTTCGATCGTTCACGCATCAGTTGTGAAAATTTCGAAAAATTTCGCCACCATCCGAGAGCGAGCTCAATTTTCAGCACTTATTTTTCCACTCGAATGAGCATAATTTACGCATCCCGCAAGTTTATGGTTGGGAAAACCCGATGGCAAGCGGAAATTATTTACTTTTCCAACTATTAACTACATCTCGCCAGTTTTTGCTGGGTACGAGCTTTTCCCAATATTGGTCCCGAGCAAATGAATGTTTACCTCGTTGATCACGATTTCGCCGAGAGAGAGTGGAGAGGGGGAGGGATGGATTTTCCGACCCCTTTAACGTGCGAGGGAGGGTTTTCCCGCATCAGTGAGCAAACCATCACGTGAGTGTGATAATTTTTCCACATCACCGCCACGTTTCAACTAGTTCATGTTACACTGCAAAAAAAGTTTGACAAATTTATTCGAATATGAGCTCCACCAATACAACACAGAAAAACTGTTCTTTTTTTCAGTGCACCCACTCCGACTGACTCACGATAGTGTGAAAATCGCGTCACTGATATTCACTGATGCGAAAAAACACTCTCCATTCCTCAAAAGTGAATTATCTGGAAAAACGAAGCTTGTTGATTTGGAAGGATGTCGATCAGCTTGGAAAAGTTTGTTTTCAGCACGAAAGTCAATGGAAAGCCACGTTCCGGGAGCTTCCAGCTGGTTGAGCTGACTAATAGCTGCTTCAACTAAAGTTTACCGAGAGTAAACATTCGTGGGAAGGCGAGATTGCCTTCTACACTGCCATATCACGGGTCAATATTGAAACAGAAATGTGATGACAGAACCATCTGTTTAGTTGGAAGAAGGCACTCTAGTTATAACGGGGTTGGAGGAACTACTTACCGAGATTATGCTTCATTGTGAGAGGAGAGAAAGCTTGATTAGTTTGAGTTTGGTGTGATTAGTGTTGACTCAAGATGAAGTTGACTCATGCATTGAAATGTGATCACAATGTGAGTGACTTGAAAAGGGATACTCTATTTTGAGTGTCAACAAGCTTCAAACTGGAAAAATTCAAGAAACAAGAAACAAGAAACAAGAAACAAGAAACAAGAAACAAGAAACAAGAAACAAGAAACAAGAAACAAGAAACAAGAAACAAGAAACAAGAAACAAGAAACAAGAAACAAGAAACAAGAAACAAGAAACAAGAAACAAGAAACAAGAAACAAGAAACAAGAAACAAGAAACAAGAAACAAGAAACAAGAAACAAGAAACAAGAAACAAGAAACAAGAAACAAGAAACAAGAAACAAGAAACAAGAAACAAGAAACAAGAAACAAGAAACAAGAAACAAGAAACAAGAAACAAGAAACAAGAAACAAGAAACAAGAAACAAGAAACAAGAAACAAGAAACAAGAAACAAGAAACAAGAAACAAGAAACAAGAAACAAGAAACAAGAAACAAGAAACAAGAAACAAGAAACAAGAAACAAGAAACAAGAAACAAGAAACAAGAAACAAGAAACAAGAAACAAGAAACAAGAAACAAGAAACAAGAAACAAGAAACAAGAAACAAGAAACAAGAAACAAGAAACAAGAAACAAGAAACAAGAAACAAGAAACAAGAAACAAGAAACAAGAAACAAGAAACAAGAAACAAGAAACAAGAAACAAGAAACAAGAAACAAGAAACAAGAAACAAGAAACAAGAAACAAGAAACAAGAAACAAGAAACAAGAAACAAGAAACAAGAAACAAGAAACAAGAAACAAGAAACAAGAAACAAGAAACAAGAAACAAGAAACAAGAAACAAGAAACAAGAAACAAGAAAAAAGAAACAAGAAACAAGAAACAAGAAACAAGAAACAAGAAACAAGAAACAAGAAACAAGAAACAAGAAACAAGAAACAAGAAAAAAATCAAATTCTTTTAATTAAAATACATTCTGAGATATTTCTATCGCTTGATCATTTAATGTTTTCTCGTACAAATATTTGTCATATCAAAATAGGTCAATGAAGTAACTTTACAACACAAAACCAACTCACTCTCTTATAAATTCATAACCTCTCAGACATATTTTAACGGCCCCAGATAATGTCATAATACAAGCTCTCCCCATTTAATAATTCAAAAGCGGAAAGGACCGCCAACGATACGCCACCGTTAAACGACTTTATAACCACGCGGGGTCATAAATGTTTGTGGCACGAGATTTCCCAATTTTTCGGGCATTCCCAAGGACGCTGGTGAAAATTAAAAGCCATTTGGACGGAGTTTGTTGCCTCCATGCTAGGCGCTTCAGCGAGGAAGAATAACTTTAAAAAAAAAGTTATTTGGGACCGTGAGGGCACGCGTAAACTGTCGTAAAAGTTTGGTGGAAATTTGCGTCTCCCGATATGACGTGATAAGTTGAGGCCCCAAAATTCTGCGTGGTTTCAGCGTCGTGTCTGCGATGAAATGTTTTATGACAAGGGAGAAGACGAGATTGGTTCATGAATTTGGAAAAGTTAAATTTTGTTGATAACCTTTTAAAGGAATCGTTGCTTGTCGACAAGCAGAAAATTGATTGAATTAAAATATTTCCCCTCTACTCATTCAATTTTTTCCTTTATTAAAATGTACAACTTCGAAACGAATCCCCAAAAACCTGACAACTGTAAAATTGATCCAATTGCCGCTGCCGAGACGAAAATCGAATTTCGTGTCCCGGAAATCGGGAAATTGAGCATTCAGCGATATTTATACAACACATAAATTATTTCCAATTTCATGGCTCTTTTCACCAAACAATTGACGCTGGTGGCATGGCCGGGAAAAAAGAGAGAGAGCGAAAAGGTTAACCAGTCGGTCAGTTTCGCGGGGGAGGGGAAAAGCGTGTTCAACCAACCACAGGAAAGATTTTGCCCAACACAGAACGGATCCGATTGAAATGCAAATGAAGGCGCAATTTGTGCGCCAAGGAAAGAAGAGAGTGAAAGCATTGTAGATTCAAGGGTGCTGAAAAAGAGATGGAAATTTTAAATTATGAAAATGAACAGACAGAATTTCAAAAACTATTTTTTCCCTATATTATTCAAGACATTCATTTAATTGCTTGGCGGAATATTTGCTTCCTACTTCAAAAACCAATGATTTTTTACGTTTTATTTAAAAAAAATCTATTTTTTTCGAATTATCTGCTTTTAGGAGGTCATTTTACTTCTCTTGTTCAACTTTACTTTTTTTTCTGTTTCCACATTTACCTCTAAAATTTTTTTTTACTTTTAGGCCTCTAGGCGGGCTTCGATCCAAAAATTCGCAAAAAAATAATTTTTCAACCATTTTTTTATATTTAAAAAGCATTGGGAAAAAGAACTCTCAAAATTTAACAATTATTCAAATTTTTGTTGAGGAGCAATTCTCTACAAAACCGGCCGATTTCGACCATTTTTATTTTTTGTATTTTTTGATTTGGCTCAAACTTTGTGGGGGCCTTCCCTATGACCAAAGAAGCCATTTTGCATCATTAGTTTGTCCATATAAATTTCCATACAAATTTGGCAGCTGTTCATACAAAAATGGTACGTATATATTCGAAAATCTGTAACTTTTGAAGGAATTTTTTGATCAATTTGGTGTCTTCGGCAAAGTTGTAGGTATTGTTAAGGACTATTTAGAAAAAAATAGGTACACGGAAAAAAAATTTCCCGATTTTTTTATTAACTTTTTTTCACAAAAACTCAAATTCCCAAAATACGTATTTTTTGATTTTCGAGATTTTTTGATATGTTTTAGGGGACAAAAATCCGCAACTTTTGAGCTATAGAGAAACATGGTCAAAAAATCTGCCGCCGAGTTATGATTTTTTGAAAAACTGGTGATTTTTGGAAAAAATCGAAATTTCATACATAAAATTTTTTTAACCTCATTTTTTTATGCAAAATTGAATTTGCAATCGAAAATTACTTTACAGATTTTTCGATAAAGGGCCCCGTTTTCAAGATATAGCCACCGAAAGTTTGGATTTCAGCGAAATATTTGCAGTTTTTCAATTTTTAAAAATAGTGACCATGAGTGACCATTTCTAAAAATATTTTTTTTGAAAAGTTCAGAAAATTTGCTATAAAATTGTCTAAGAGACATTGAAGATTGGACCTCTGTTTGCTGAGATACAGCGGCTTAAAGAAAAAGAAACACGAAAATTGAAGTTTCCAAAGTCTCACCCAAACAGCCCACCATTTTCTAATGACGATATCTCAGCAATTAATGGTCCGATTTTCAATGTTAATACATGAAACATTCGTGAAATTTTCCGATCTTTTCGAAAAAAATATTTTGAAAAAAATTTAATCAATACTAGCATTTTTAATGGGCATAATATTCAATGTTTGGCCCTTTTAAAATATTAGTCTTGATTTAATTTTTTTCAAAATATTTTTTTCGAAAAGATCGGAAAATTTCACGAATGTTTCATGTATTAACATTGAAAATCGGACCATTAATTGCTGAGATATCGTCATTAGAAAATGGTGGGCTGTTTGGGTGAGACTTTGGAAACTTCAATTTTCGTATTTCTTTTTCTTTAAGCCGCTGTATCTCAACAACCAGAGGTCCAATCTTCAATGTCTCTTAGACAATTTTATAGCAAATTTTCTGAACTTTTCAAAAAAAATATTTTTAGAAATGGTCATTCATGGTCCCTATTTTTAAAAATCGAAAAACTGCAAATATTTCGCTGAAATCAAACTTTCGGTGGCTATATCTTGAAAACGGGGCCCTTTATCGAAAAATCTGTAAAGTAATTTTCGATTGCAAATTCAATTTTGCATAAAAAATGAGGTCAAAAAAATTTTATGTATGAAATTTCGATTTTTTCCAAAAATCACCAGTTTTTCAAAAAATCATAACTCGGCGGCAGATTTTTTGACCATGTTTCTCTATAGCTCAAAAGTTGCGGATTTTTGTCCCCTAAAACATATCAAAAAATCTCGAAAATCAAAAAATACGTATTTTGGGAATTTGAGTTTTTGTGAAAAAAAAGTTAATAAAAAAATCGGGAAATTTTTTTTTCCGTGTACCTATTTTTTTCTAAATAGTCCTTAACAATACCTACAACTTGCCGAAGACACCAAATTGATCAAAAAATTCCTTCAAAAGTTACAGATTTTCGAATATATACGTCCCTTTTTTGTATGAACAGCTGCCAAATTTGTATGGAAACTTATATGGACAAACTAATGATGCAAAATGGCTTCTTTGGTCATAGGGAAGGCCCCCACAAAGTTTGAGCCAAATCAAAAAATACAAAAAATAAAAATTGTCGAAATCGGCCGGTTTTGTAGAGAATTGCTCCGAGGCATTATTTTCAAAAAAAAATAGGTAAATAGTATCACAACTTATTTTTATACTGCAACAGTTGTGCATATTTCTTGATATTCAAAATTTTAATGAATTTACGTCATCTTCTTATTTGTGCTCTCAAAACTCATGATTTCTAGAAAAGAAAGCTAAAAGTTCTCTTTTCGAATTAAAATGCAAAAAAATACATTTTTCAATGCAAATTTAATAGTATTGTTTCGATTATACTGGTTTTATGAATGATAGTTTAAATTTTCAGCAGTGATCATTTATTAGTACCCCTGATTCTAAAAAAAAAAATATCAAAAACACAATTTTCACAAAATCTTTGATGACTTGGAAATAAATATTTTTTTAAAAGAATTGTCTATACATTATTTTATATTTTACAAGCCTTACCCGACAAACTTCGTTCTGCCTTTTTTTCGTTTGTTGACGTTTTTTTATTTTTTGCTTATTCAGCCTCCTGTGATCAAAATATGATTTTACGTAACTTTCTCCATACAATTTGCCGGAATCGGTTCCAGAGTGGCCAAAGTGTCAATTAGTTAGCGTGAGAACCTTCCTTGGACTTATGCGAACCCAACACAACAAAAAGCACCTCGATCCGTATGGAACTGATTCGCTTTCGAACAAAACCGTCGATTTTTTTTATATTTACAGATTTACGAAACAAATTAAAATCGTAAAAACCTTTTTAATGGTTATTTATGCTAAATGAACTACAGTATTACCCCGGTTTCGCAAGCCTCGGGTTTGCACTGCCCCGGCTTTGATTCGTACGGAGAGTTAAGCACGGCCTAGTGCTTAACTAAAGCACAGAACTTATGGTATTTTGGCTAAATGGGAGACCTTGGCTATAATCCTATGAAAAATCTTCCTAAATTCAAAAAATATAGTGTTTTAGAATCGGGATGATGTCAGCTATCCATTGCAGTTATAATTACATGAACATTTTCACTTAATTACGTATTTTTACTGATTTTTTAAAATGCAATTTTTTTCTTGAATTTTTTTTCAACAATTCAAATGAACAAATGAACGGGATTTTTTCATACATTTCGAAAGTTATAACATTTTTTTTTTGAAAATACTCTGCATTTTCACAAAACTACGTGTTTTCGAAAAAGTACTTCAAATTTCAGTTTGTTACAATATGGGTTTCATAAATTTCGAAAGCTATAAAGCAATTTTTTGTAAAACCTCAAAATTTTCACAAAACTACGTATTTTTGAAAATATACTCAAAATTTCATTTTTTAATACATTTTGATAATAATAACACAAATTTTTGAAAATTCGCAAAATTTTCATTAAACTACGTATTTTCGAAAAAAAAATACTCAAAATTTCAGTTTCTTACAATCAGGGTATCAAATGATAGGGATTTTTGCATATATTCTGAATGTTATGAAACAAATTCTTGAAAAAACTTAAAATTTTCAAATAACTACGTATTTTCGAAAAAAAATACTCCAAATTTCACTTTTCAATTCAATTAAATTTCGAAATGTATGAAAAAATCCCATCATTTGATACCCATACTGTAAAAAACTGAGATTTTGAGTACTTTTTCGAAAATACGTAGTTTTGTGAAAATTTTGAGTATTTTCAAAAGTTTGTGTTATTATTTTGAAAATGTATGAAAAAATCTCGATTATTTGATACCCATACTGCAAAAACAATGATGTTGAGAAAATGATCTTGAGAAAACTTGTGAAAATTTTCATGCAATTATAATTGCAACGGATAGCTAATGTCTCCCATATAGCCAAAAATACATAAGGTGCTAAACCGAAGCATGACTGTACTTGGATTTTAAAACGATTCCAAATATTTATTCTGTAGTTAAAAAACCTAAAATCACACAATAGCTTAAAATAAATTAAAGCCTTCTTATAGTTAATTTTCTAATAACACTTTTTGAAATTAGACAAAATTTAAATTTCAAACTAGACTTTTAAAATTTCAAAGCAAAAGGTATCACAGAATGCAAACATTATCACACATCTGCTTCTACCAGAAATTTGCAGAATATCAGTAAATTGATGAAATAAAAAAAATTCCAAGAATTTTTTGTTTTTTCATATTTGTAGTGCCAAAATTCCAAATTTGCCATTCTGAAACCCCGACGGATTGACACTCATTGTTGTCAAACGAACGGGATCTCTTTTAAGATTTACACCCTCTTTAACACTGGAACGCCCAACGCATGTCCAACTTACACGGACGCCCAAGCCTCCCAAAAAAGGTGGAACGGTATCTTCAACTTGCTGGTTCTCGGGAATTACTCAACCAATCGGGACGATTCTTGTTTCCAGTAATTTGTAAGAATGTCTAGATGATCCTAAAATTTTGCAGAAATTGATTTGAACAAATCTGTAATTTCTGCGACAGAAAACATCGTTCCACCTTTTTTAGAATGACTGACTCCGCGGAATTTTCGGCGATTTTTTATTACACGCGAAAAAAAAAGTTGGAACGATGTTTTTGATCGCAAAACTTACAGATTTGATCAAATTAAATTCTGCAAAGTTCTAGAATCATCTAGACATCCTAACAAATCACTGGAAAGAAGAATTATCTTGATTGGTTGAGTTGTGCCCGAGAACCATTGAGTTGAAGTTACCGTTCCAACTTTTCTCACACCTACAGTGAGTCAAATATTTCTCCGTACCTCTTCTTGAATATCTAGTCGTTAAATTCGAAAAAAAACTTCTTCTTAAAAAAACAAAATTGTTTTTTAGAAAAGTTCATATATTAGGTTAATAAATTGTCCGTACCACTAGTTAAACCACGAAATCTGATCGATTTGAGTGAATTATTTTTGTCAATGTTGTTGCAGTGTCAAATACAAGTACCTCAAGCTAGTTGGTGACAATTTTAATCTTCTGACAAGTTTGTCGAGTATGTTTACATGAAAAATGATTAATTTTTTTTTCTTTTTCAAGAAAAACTTAACGTAGTTTATGAATAATTATTTTATATTTTATGTTGTAAGAGCCTCTATTGAACAAGTTTCAACAATATTTGTTCATGAATACATTGTTTATATCTTTTTTAATTACATTTTTCGATAAAAAATACTCTTTTGGAACAAAACCGTTAAATGATAGAATTAAAGAATGAATAATCTTCACCAACACCAGCATTTTGGTCTGTTGAAAGACCGAAAATATCCAAAAAGAAGCAAATCTATCTTGTAACAGACTGAACAATATATCAATGTCCCAATAATTTCTATTCCAAAATTGCATCTCCTTATATGAATCTTTTTCATAAGTTACATTAATGGATTTGGTTTAAAGTTGGTCCAATGTTAAAATGAATGACAAAAAAGGAATCATTTAAAGAAGATGCTATGGAATAGGTTTATTAAGTATTTCTAAGAGGAATTATTTTTGGCCAATTATCACCTCTATAAACGGTAAACAATTTGTGCCTATGATGTTTTTTAATATTATTTGATTTATTTTGCAAATCTCAAAAACCATAATTTTAATTTTCTATCAGCTATCTGTTGAAACTGTTAACCCGGAAAGGATCACATCAACTTTGACCAACGCTGTTAACCACACCAACCTCAATCTCTTCAAACCGGCAAAAGTAAAAAGTATCCTTTCCGTCGTCACACCAAACCCCGTATAAAGCGACCACTCGTCCATTTTCCCTCATTTCCTTGGTCTGGTAATAAAATTATGATTATTATACGTCCGTCTCACTCTCGCACACTGCTCCGCAACGCATCATAAAATTCCACTTAGTTGCATCTCGTCGTCCTGGACCTATCCAAGAAGTTGCGGGCAGCATTGCACACAATCTCCATTAACCCTCGTACGCCCCGTGAGGGAGAGTCCTTGGTCAACCGTAGTTTGTCTGGGGCCAGTAGACATGGCAATTTAATGGTGGTGAAAGTGCACACTAAAACTGGGGGGAATCCTGGTGGGATCTGTGTATTACCCTCTCTAAATAGCTCTATAATCATCTCTGCAATGAGGGGATTTATGATTGTTGACGGAATAATACTTTTATCATCAAGAGACACTAGATTTTTTGATTTTAGGGAAATTGGTTTGCTTAAGTCAAATCAGTTTGTGGTCTCCGACAATTATAAAAGAACGTTACAAAAAAGAGAATTTGATCCTCTCTAACCGTCCTTTGACGATAGCCCTGACAATTATTATGAGGAGAACGACCCTCAGCTAGCTGGGGTGAAGCTTTTTATGGATGCACCCCTCTTTCTCTCTCGCATGCCAGTAGTACTTGACTTCACCCTTGAGGGGGTAGTAAATTTTTCCCCCGGGAGAAAAAGAATGGCACATTAGCCCAGCTGACGAGATTATAATTGCACGCCATAAATTCACTCAGATGTGAAAGATTTAATGGGATTAATTAAATTGATCGGTCGCCGTTGACGTCGTCGTTGGTCACATCACCTCCATCTCTCTCTAGGGTGAACAGTTGGGGTTACCCATTTCCCCGAAGGGTCGTTAACATTTTTGTCGCAGTGCTAATTCATGGGTCTCTCTTTCGCTCTTGTGCTAACCTTCTCTTCATTTACAGGAAATCGACAAAATGATCTGAAAGATGAACGACGAAGGGCGCAGATGTCGTCCGCCCGCCAAGTTCTGGAACGTTCCACGATGATGCTGCTGACGTCGTCCAAGGTAAGAGGTCCTGTGGGGGAGCGAAATTGATTTGTGAGCAGTGGTTCTCTACTTGAAATTGGTTGACATTGATGAAGGACGAATTCTTCAAATTTTTATCTTATGATTAGGCTAAAACTTCGTGACAAAATCAGCCATTATGCGTTGGTTCCAAGGTTGTAAACAATAAAATTATCGAGGCTCGATAACGATAACGATAATTCTATCGGCGATAATCTTATCGCCGATAATGGACGATAACTCATTTTTTCTTTGCTTTTACCAATAATATATTTTTTTAAACTAATAAGTTTCAAAGTAAAATATCTGAAGTTTTTTTTCAAAAAAAAAAGGTCCAATAAACCAAATTTTCAGTTTTTGCTTTTTGGGTGTAATACCCCTGGCTCAAGGCGGTTTCAAAAACACAAAAAAAGAAAAAACTGGAAATTTGTTTTATTGGACCTTTAAAAAAACTCCAGATATGTGCTCAAAATTGCTCACAAAATATGTACTCAAATTTTCATAATTTGTTATATGCTTTTTATGCTTTTTAACATTAAAAGAGTTTTTTTTGGAAACTACCAATTTTTTTTACAAATTACCAAATTTTTTTCAAAGTACTAAAATTTGTATAACTTGCAATATGGGTATCAAACTAAGCGAATTTTTATATGCTTTTTCACATGATAATAAGCTATTTTTGTGAAATATCAAAAAATTTCACAAAATATTATTTTTTCTAAAATACTAAAATTATCAAAATTTGCAATATGGGTAGTAAACGAAGCAAGTTTTTTTGCTTTTTCACTTTATTAGAGTTTTTTTTGTAAAATGCTCAAATTTTCACAAAATACCGTATTTTTTAAATTTGCAATATAAGTATCAAACGACACAAAATTTTATAGGAAGCTTACACAATTTTAATGTTTGCATAAAGCATGCAAAATTTCGCTTCGTTTGATTCCCATATTGCAAATTACAAAAAAAAAATATTTTCGCAAAAAATCGGCATTTTGTGAAAATTTTAGTATTTTACAAAAATACTTTAATAGAGTAAAAAAAACATACAAAACTTCGCTTCACCCAAATTGCAAATTATGAAAATATGAGTATTTTCGAAAAAAATACAATATTTTGTGAATAATTTTGAATACATTTTTATGCTTGGAAACCTACTACAGTTTAAAAAAATTTAGTCTCAGTGAAAACATTGAAAATTTAACTTGATATGGTTGAATTATTAGATTTTGAAAAGATTTTAAAAATGATTAATCGTCCGATATCGGCCGATTTTGCGTATTTTTGTGTTTCTGTTTTTTTTTATTATTATTGTTATTATTATTATTATTATTATTAATATTATTATTATTATTATTATTATTATTATTATTATTATTATTATTATTATTATTATTATTATTATTATTATTATTATTATTATTATTATTATTATTATTTTTATTATTATTATTATTATTATTATTATTATTATTATTATTATTATTATTATTATTATTATTATTATTATTATTATTATTATTATTATTATTATTATTATTATTATTATTATTATTATTATTATTATTATTATTATTATTATTATTATTTTGACGAAGAACTTCGTCTTAGGGCTCTATACAGGGTAGCAATCCAAAATTTCGCGGAGCGAAATGTAACGAAAAGAAAATAAACGCGACTGCAAGATTTGCAACAATAATATCTCAACTCCTGTTCAACACACGCAAAAGTGGTACCCACCAAACGAAAGGGGAGATTTCAAGCTTTCTTAATATACCTAATTAATGACCATGAAATTTAGTTGAAGCACTTAAAAACTGAGTTTAAATTAATAAAACTGCTTCCACACAGCAAGCAAGCACGCACACAACACACACACGCGCAGACTCTCTCTTTGACTCCGCCCCCAAAGCCTTGCCTGCGTTTGGCCTTGACACAATTTGGCGATTTTTTCCTTTTGTGCTGCTGCTTCGCCAAACGCCAAAACGATTTGATATAAAAGGAAGTGCCGATTCAAAATCAAGTTAAATCAATTTTGGACGCCGACCTGGAAGGAGCTCCTGTTGTTGCTGATGCGGTACCGAGGAGGAAACCAGCCACGAGGAAATCCACGATCGGACGACGTTGCCGTGGAGATTTTGCGGGACGGGACCAAGGAAGGACGCGCGGGGTGAGGGATTTCACAGCTCGGCGAGCTGCCTTCACCCCGCTCCCTCAAACTGTTGACGGATTTCAAAGCTCGAGGAAGCTGCTCTCGCCCGGCGCCCGGTTGAGGAAGCGGCCAGATTCCGTGCATCGTGTTGCCATGGAGATTTTGCGGGACCGAACCAAGGAAGGACGCGAGGGGTGACGGATCCACAGCTACGCAGAAAGCTGCTCTCACCCCTTCGCTCTCTCTTTGACAAATTTGACATTTTGGTAGTAGTGCCACCACCTGGATTGGCCGGAGGCCCCGGGGGTGTTCCGATAGGGGGACATTTGCGGAACCATAAGAGTTGGGGCAATATGGGTATCAAACTTTAGGGATTTTGATACTGGACATGAAATTTGACATTTTGTCAGCAGTGGCCGCCACCTGGAGTGGCCGGAGGCCCCGGGGGTGTTCCGATAGGGGGACATTTGCGGAACTGAAAGAGTTGGGGGAATATGGGTATCAAACTTTAGGGATTTTGATACTGGTCATGAAATTTGACATTATGTCAGCAGTGGCCACCACCTGGAGTGGCCGGAGGCCCCGGGGGTGTTCCGATAGGGGGACATTTGCGGAACCATAAGAGTTGGGGCAATATGGGTATCAAACTTTAGGGATTTTGATACTGGACATGAAATTTGACATTATGTCAGCAGTGGCCACCACCTGGAGTGGCCGCAGGCCTCGGGGATGTTCCGATAGGGGGACATTTGCGGAACCATAAAAGTTGGGGCAATATGGGTATCAAACTTTAGGGATTTTGATACTGGACATGAAATTTGACATTTTGGCAGTAATGGCCACCACCTGGAGCGGTCGGAGGCCCCGGGGATGTTCCGATAAGGGGACATTTGCGGAACTGAAAGAGTTGGGGGAATATGGGTATCAAACTTTAGGGATTTTGATACTGGTCATGAAATTTGACATTATGTCAGCAGTGGCCACCACCTGGAGTGGCCGGAGGCCCCGGGGGTGTTCCGATAGGGGGACATTTGCGGAACCATAAAAGTTGGGGCAATATGGGTATCAAACTTTAGGGATTTTGATACTGGACATGAAATTTGACATTTTGTCAGCAGTGGCCACCACCTGGAGTGGCCGGAGGCCCCGGGGGTGTTCCGATAGGGGGACATTTGCGGAACCATAAAAGTTGGGGCAATATGGGTATCAAACTTTAGGGATTTTGATACTGGACATGAAATTTGACATTTTGTCAGCAGTGGCCACCACCTGGAGTGGCCGGAGGCCCCGGGGGTGTTCCGATAGGGGGACATTTGCGGAACCATAAAAGTTGGGGCAATATGGGTATCAAACTTTAGGGATTTTGATACTGGTCATGAAATTTGACATTATGTCAGCAGTGGCCACCACCTGGAGTGGCCGGAGGCCCCGGGGGTGTTCCGATAGAGGGACATTTGCGGAACCATAAAAGTTGGGGCAATATGGGTATCAAACTTTAGGGATTTTGATACTGGACATGAAATTTGACATTTTGTCAGCAGTGGCCACCACCTGGAGTGGCCGCAGGCCTCGGGGATGTTCCGATAGGGGGACATTTGCGGAACCATAAGAGTTGGGGCAATATGGGTATCAAACTTTAGGGATTTTGATACTGGACATGAAATTTGACATTTTGTCAGCAGTGGCCGCCACCTGGAGTGGCCGGAGGCCCCGGGGGTGTTCCGATAGGGGGACATTTGCGGAACTGAAAGAGTTGGGGGAATATGGGTATCAAACTTTAGGGATTTTGATACTGGTCATGAAATTTGACATTATGTCAGCAGTGGCCACCACCTGGAGTGGCCGGAGGCCCCGGGGGTGTTCCGATAGGGGGACATTTGCGGAACCATAAGAGTTGGGGCAATATGGGTATCAAACTTTAGGGATTTTGATACTGGACATGAAATTTGACATTATGTCAGCAGTGGCCACCACCTGGAGTGGCCGCAGGCCTCGGGGATGTTCCGATAGGGGGACATTTGCGGAACCATAAAAGTTGGGGCAATATGGGTATCAAACTTTAGGGATTTTGATACTGGACATGAAATTTGACATTTTGGCAGTAATGGCCACCACCTGGAGTGGCCAGAGGCCCCGGGGATGTTCCGATAAGGGGACATTTGCGGAACTGAAAGAGTTGGGGCAATATGGGTATCAAACTTTAGGGTTTTTGATACTGGTCATGAAATTTGACATTTTGTCAGCAGTGGCCACCACCTGGAGTGGCCGGAGGCCCCGGGGGTGTTCCGATAGGGGGACATTTGCGGAACCATAAAAGTTGGGGCAATATGGGTATCAAACTTTAGGGATTTTGATACTGGACATGAAATTTGACATTTTGGCAGTAATGGCCACCACCTGGAGCGGCCGGAGGCCCCGGGGATGTTCCGATAAGGGGACATTTGCGGAACTGAAAGAGTTGGGGGAATATGGGTATCAAACTTTAGGGATTTTGATACTGGTCATGAAATTTGACATTATGTCAGCAGTGGCCACCACCTGGAGTGGCCGGAGGCCCCGGGGGTGTTCCGATAGGGGGACATTTGCGGAACCATAAAAGTTGGGGCAATATGGGTATCAAACTTTAGGGATTTTGATACTGGACATGAAATTTGACATTTTGTCAGCAGTGGCCACCACCTGGAGTGGCCGGAGGCCCCGGGGGTGTTCCGATAGGGGGACATTTGCGTAACCATAAAAGTTGGGGCAATATGGGTATCAAACTTTAGGGATTTTGATACTGGACATGAAATTTGACATTTTGTCAGCAGTGGCCACCACCTGGAGTGGCCGGAGGCCCCGGGGGTGTTCCGATAGGGGGACATTTGCGGAACCATAAAAGTTGGGGCAATATGGGTATCAAACTTTAGGGATTTTGATACTGGACATGAAATTTGACATTTTGTCAGCAGTGGCCACCACCTGGAGTGGCCGGAGGCCCCGGGGGTGTTCCGATAGGGGGACATTTGCGGAACCATAAAAGTTGGGGCAATATGGGTATCAAACTTTAGGGATTTTGATACTGGTCATGAAATTTGACATTATGTCAGCAGTGGCCACCACCTGGAGTGGCCGGAGGCCCCGGGGGTGTTCCGATAGAGGGACATTTGCGGAACCATAAAAGTTGGGGCAATATGGGTATCAAACTTTAGGGATTTTGATACTGGACATGAAATTTGACATTTTGTCAGCAGTGGCCACCACCTGGAGTGGCCGGAGGCCCCGGGGGTGTTCCGATAGGGGGACATTTGCGGAACCATAAGAGTTGGGGCAATATGGGTATCAAACTTTAGGGATTTTGATACTGGACATGAAATTTGACATTTTGGCAGTAATGGCCACCACCTGGAGTGGCCGGAGGCCCCGGGGATGTTCCAATAAGGGGACATTTGCGGAACTGAAAGAGTTGGGGTAATATGGGTATCAAACTTTAGGGTTTTTGGTACTGGTCATGAAATTTGACATTTTGTCAGCAGTGGCCACCACCTGGAGTGGCCGGAGGCCCCGGGGGTGTTCCGATAGGGGGACATTTGCGGAACCATAAAAGTTGGGGCAATATGGGAATCAAACTTTAGGGATTTTGATACTGGTCATGAAATTTGACATTTTGTCAGCAGTGGCCACCACCTGGAGTGGCCGGAGGCCCCGGGGGTGTTCCGATAGGGGGACATTTGCGGAACCATAAGAGTTGGGGCAATATGGGTATCAAACTTTAGGGATTTTGATACTGGACATGAAATTTGACATTTTGGCAGTAATGGCCACCACCTGGAGTGGCCGGAGGCCCCGGGGATGTTCCGATAAGGGGACATTTGCGGAACTGAAAGAGTTGGGGCAATATGGGTATCAAACTTTAGGGTTTTTGATACTGGTCATGAAATTTGACATTTTGTCAGCAGTGGCCACCACCTGGAGTGGCCGGAGGCCCCGGGGGTGTTCCGATGGGGGGACATTTGCCGGACCGTAAGAGTTGGACGAATATGGGTATCAAACTTTATGGTTTTTGATACTGGATATGAAATTTGACATTTTGTCAGCAGTGGCCACCACCTGGAGTGGCCGGAGGCCCCGGGGGTGTTCCGATGGGGGGACATTTGCCGGACCGTAAGGGTTGGACGAATATGGGTATCAAACTTTATGGTTTTTGATACTGGATATGAAATTTGACATTTTGTCAGCAGTGGCCACCACCTGGAGTGGCCGGAGGCCCCGGGGGTGTTCCGATAGGGGGACATTTGCGGAACCATAAAAGTTGGGGCAATATGGGTATCAAACTTTAGGGATTTTGATACTGGACATGAAATTTGACATTTTGGCAGTAATGGCCACCACCTGGAGTGGCCGGAGGCCCCGGGGATGTTCCGATAGGGGGACATTTGCGGAACTGAAAGAGTTGGGGTAATATGGGTATCAAACTTTAGGGTTTTTGGTACTGGTCATGAAATTTGACATTTTGTCAGCAGTGGCCACCACCTGGAGTGGCCGGAGGCCCCGGGGGTGTTCCGATAGGGGGACATTTGCGGAACCATAAAAGTTGGGGCAATATGGGAATCAAACTTTAGGGATTTTGATACTGGTCATGAAATTTGACATTTTGTCAGCAGTGGCCACCACCTGGAGTGGCCGGAGGCCCCGGGGGTGTTCCGATAGGGGGACATTTGCGGAACCATAAAAGTTGGGGCAATATGGGTATCAAACTTTAGGGATTTTGATACTGGACATGAAATTTGACATTTTGGCAGTAATGGCCACCACCTGGAGTGGCCGGAGGCCCCGGGGATGTTCCGATAAGGGGACATTTGCGGAACTGAAAGAGTTGGGGCAATATGGGTTTCAAACTTTAGGGTTTTTGATACTGGTCATGAAATTTGACATTTTGTCAGCAGTGGCCGGAGGCCCCGAGGATGTTCCGATAAGGGGACATTTGCGGAACCATAAGAGTTGGGGCAATATGCGTATCAAGCTCTAGGGTTTGTGTGTTGTGTCTTTAACACATGGTTCAGAATGACTCTTTGTAATAAATTTTATTGTTTGCAAAATATTTCTTGAAAATTGTTCAATGCCGAAAGTTTAACTGAAAATTGAAGAAATGATTTCATATCAACTGGCCCGAAAATTTTGCCATCACGATTAGCTAAAGATGCGTTTGAAAGTTTTAATTGTTATCAAACGTCAAAATACCATGAGACCATCTTTGAGCAAAAATAAATAGATCTTACGAAATAACTATTTCGTGATTGATTTTGTGGCCAAGAAACGCAAATATTAAAAACTCTAAAAATTTCATTTACTTTTGTGTTTGAAGTTCTTCGTCATGATGGTTATGCCTGTAGGATTACCACTGCACCTTTTTATTATTATTATTATTATTATTATTATTATGTGTGTGTGTGTGTGTGGTCCAATCCAATACCCGCTAACCGGTAGCGAAATTATGGGAAAGTATAATTTGTATCAGACTGTGTATATGCCGAATGCTGATACAGCTTATCTCAGTCCCGGGTATTAGGTGGTGATAGCCCTCGCGCTGCTTCCAACGACCCATTTCAGAATGACAGAGCTCCTTGCGGTCCAATTCCGAGGTCGCTGGGCATTGTTCGGCCCCGCCTAAACATAGAAGCAAGCATCTGAAGGAAACTCGATCTATATTTAGACTTCCAATCCCCTCAGGCAAATCAGGGATCAGCGCGTATTTAATAATATGAGAAGAAGAGATAACATGTTTCAACACTACGGATCAATTCACTGCTAGAGTGTAAACCTTCTGATGGCCGACAGCTTAGCGTCCCAGACCACCACCAATCCAAAGGTGTGAGTTCGAATCCCACCTGATTCATTTTAGTTTTTATTCATATTCAAATTCCTGATTCCAAATTTCAAAGGTACCGACCGGGATATGCTCCCTGAACCTTCTGCTTGGGAGACAGAAGCCGTAACCATTAAGCCACGGAGCCGGTTGAAAGGGACGTGGTTCTCTGTATGGCTTTTTGCGAGATGAGAGCAGAGGACAACAATCATCTCAACGTTTAGACTTTACCTGGGCTAACGACCGGCAGTTCCAGTTCACGATGATTTCCCTTCATATGTTAAAAACCACTAATGATTTTGGCACATATTCCGTTTGTCAGCGTTTCCTGTCATTACTGGCGGGAAAAATCTACGTGGAATCAGCTGTGCAGACCTCATGTGTGACAGGAATGCAGGTTGAGCGACACCCACGGGCTATTATTATTATTATTATTATTTTTTTTTTTTATTATTATTATTATTATTATTATTATTATTATTATTATTATTATTATTATTATTATTATTATTATTATTATTATTATTATTATTATTATTATTATTATTATTATTATTATTATTATTATTATTATTATTATTATTATTATTATTATTATTATTATTATTATTATTATTATTATTATTATTATTATTATTATTATTATTATTATTATTATTATTATTATTATTATTATTATTATTATTATTATTATTATTATTATTATTATTATTATTATTATTATTATTATTATTATTATTATTATTATTATTATTATTATTATTATTATTATTATTATTATTATTATTATTATTATTATTATTATTAATATTATTATTATTATTTTTATTTTTATTTTTATTATTATTATTATTATTTTTATTTTTATTTTTATTTTTATTTTTATTATTATTATTATTATTATTATTATTATTATTATTATTATTATTATTATTATTATTATTATTATTATTATTATTATTATTATTATTCTTATTATTATTATTATTATTATTATTATTATTATTATTATTATTATTATTATTATTATTATTATTATTATTATTATTATTATTATTATTATTATTATTATTATTATTATTATTATTATTATTATTATTATTATTATTATTATTATTATTATTATTATTATTATTATTATTATTATTATTATTATTATTATTATTATTATTATTATTATTATTATTATTATTATTATTATTATTATTATTATTATTATTATTATTATTATTATTATTATTATTATTATTATTATTATTATTATTATTATTATTATTATTATTATTATTATTATTATTATTATTATTATTATTATTATTATTATTATTATTATTATTATTATTATTATTATTATTATTATTATTATTATTATTATTATTATTATTATTATTATTATTATTATTATTATTATTATTATTATTATTATTATTATTATTATTATTATTATTATTATTATTATTATTATTATTATTATTATTATTATTATTATTATTATTATTATTATTATTATTATTATTATTATTATTATTATTATTATTATTATTATTATTATTATTATTATTATTATTATTATTATTATTATTATTATTATTATTATTATTATTATTATTATTATTATTATTATTATTATTATTATTATTATTATTATTATTATTATTATTATTATTATTATTATTATTACTATTATTTGGCTCAAACTTTGTGGACGCCCTATGTCCGATTTCATAAAAAATAATTGTTGGATATCCTTAAAAAAATAATTTTAAAATTTTGGAATGAGGACTCAAATTTAAAAAGGGCCTGTCTTGACCTCAACATTTTCAAAAAAAAAATATCTATGGGATCAGAAAATTTCTGATTTGTTTTATTTGTTAATATTGAAATTTAGATCATTTGTTGCTGAGATTCAAGCATTTAAAAAATGACTTACATAACATCATTTTTTTTTCTCTATCAATTGTATCTCTGCAACCAGAGATCCAAAATTCAATGTTTCTTAGACAAATGTATAGGTAATTTTCTGAACTTCAAAATAATATTATTCATAAGGGACCATCCATAAACCACGTGGACACTTTAGGGGGGGGGGGGATGGGTATGTCCACGCTCCATACAAAAAAGATTTATTTTGTATGGACAATTGTCCACGAAGGGGGGGGGATAGGTGCGAGATTTTCAGAAAATTGTTCACGTGGTTTATGGATGGTCCCTTATTGATACTTATAAAGCTATTTTCAAAATTGAATAACTAAAACTAAGAATTGTAATCTGAAAATCATATAATAAAATAATTTGTTTTAATCAATATGAAAATTTTCATTTCAGTCATGCTTTCAATACTAGAATAAAAACAGTGTTTTCAAATGCTTTTTCATTAGTTCAGTCTTTTTGCAATCATTAGTTTTTAAAATATCTAAGAATTGGAAAAAAATCGCAATTTTTACATCCAAATTTTACCAAAACTCTACTTTTTTTTCAAACGACCCTTTCGTGATTATCAAAGCAGGGAAATGCATTTCTAATTGTTTTCTGTTGAGTTATTAATCTTCTCATTGAAAAGTGCCGGCGACAAAATTGGGCGAAAAGTTCACCGCCCGGAGATCGCGAGTTGGCGCGAGCGAATGAACACCGCGAAAAAAGATTCGGGGGTACATTGGGGTTAAATGATCATTTCGTCATTCGGTTTAATGAAAAAATAATTATTTTTTCGTAAATATCGCTACTTTGATGCGATGTAATTCATTTTTACAGTAAATTAGGCATTGTTACATCAAATTTGACCTTTCAAACGCACTAGAATGGCCAAATTTTAAAACATCAATGTTTGCCAATTTGACCCAATTCCCCTTGTAGAACAAAAGAAAAGTTCATCCGCGGTCTGTCAGCAGCGCGCTGTTTTGTTTGCTGGATCAACATTTGGAAATGTCGAACGTTGAAGGAAATCGCTCAAAAAATGGAAATTAATCGATTTCAAATGTTATGGCCGCAAATGAAAGGTAAGGGTGGCTAATTTTTGATTCCGATCTGTAAAACTAGTTCTGGCGAGGGTTCTGGGCACTGCGGCAATCGATTTTACCGGCGGGTTGCTTCCGGTTGCATTTGATTTGAGGAGAAGGTTTTTCAATCCACCAGGGGCTTATTCGGGGGCAACAGTTTCGGTAATCCGGAACTTCCGGTAAGTTTCATATTTGCAGTGTTTAGCATGAAAAACAAACTTAGACCAATCTTTCAAGTGTGCGCTCTTTTTGAGGAGGGGGCGCATCCGAAGAAGAGCGCAACTCGGGGGAGCGTTATTTCGGGGTTTTAGCGCAAATCGAAGGAGCGTTATTGCGGGGTTTTGGCGTAAAATGGGATTTTCTTTTTTAATTTTATTTACAATTAAACGAAATATTTATATAAGGGGTCATCCACAAAACACTGATAATGAGCCATCCTCAAATCTGGGTGTCCAAGAACTCCCGGATGTCATGGCCTAGATAGCTACCTGATCAACGGAGGTCTATATGGGTGAATTAACCATCGGTATAGCTTCAGATAGCTTTTGTGAACCACGATGGATACCCTTCGCCATGTTGGATTATTATGGGTCCTCCAGGAACTCCCGGGAGTTATGACCTGATGATTTACCTGACTTCCGAGAGTTCCTGGGAAACCCATAACAATCAAGCATGGTGCAAAGTGTCTATCATGGTCCACTGAAGCTTCTTGAAGCGATACCGATGGTTGATATACCCATATAGTTTCGCGTTGATCAGGTAGATCATCAGGTCATCACTTTCTAGAATTCTTGGATGATCGATAACAACGTACCCCAGAGTATCTATCGTTGTTCACTGAAGCTACCTGAAGCCACACCGATGATCAATTCACCCATATAGACAATAGGGTCCTAATACCCCGAGTCAATTGTTATGTTCAACGGTAAAAAAAAGATTAAAACCCATTTTTGATCATTTTTTTTTTTCATTTAAATGCAAAAAATAGGACAGGACAACATTTTTTTGATGAATCAACTAAGGTCCACTTAGAACGAGCTGTGATTTTTTTTAAATTGATTTAAAATCGATTTTAAATCCTTCTCGGTCGTACAAAGTGTCATTGTACTCAGAAAAATAAGCTTTATCGTTGTGAACAATAATATCACAAATGTAAGCTTCACCTTTGGGCCCAATTGAAACATCACTAGCGTGAACAGGGTGGGGCAACATGGGGCAACTGCTCCACCATCCTCAGAAATTTGTTCTACATTTGGTCAGGGGGTGTCCACAAATGACGTATTTTTCAAAACTTCCATATTATTGCCCCACCTTCCTCAAAGAGCTGGGCACGCTAGTGTGAAACATATCAAACGAAATATTTGAAACCAAACCTGCACAACAACAAACAAACAGAGAAATGAGGCGCTAATTTGGATTCAACAAAGTATTTAATTCCTTTCGTTATTGCAAATCGACTTTTGATTGCATTTTCAGATTTGTATGAAACCTTGTCCACTGATGTTTTTTTATGACCAAAATAGTTATTGTGCACTATTGCCTCTTATTCTTCATACAAAATGGTGTCTGTCTATACACAAGTGCTGTGAATGTTTTCGCACATCTGTATCTTGAGATAAGATTTTCTGAATACCAACCATTGGCAAAGTTTTAAGTTATGACCAGGATTGAATTAAAAACTTTTTTTAGTCTAAAAAAGATTATAGTTACAATGGTTAATACACCCACACCCAGAACTGGGCATCGGCATACGAGAGGATAAAGAGCACGATTCGGTAGTAAAATGCTACTGTATGCGGACTTTCTAGGCTTTCTAGGCCATGACATCCGGGAGTTCTTGGACACCCAGATTTGAGGATGGCCCATTATCAGTGTTTTGTGGATGACCCCTTATATAAATATTTCGTTTAATTGTAAATAAAATTAAAAAAGAAAATCTCATTTTCCGCCAAAACCCTGCAATAACGCTCCTTCGGTTTGCGCTCAAACCCCGAAATAACGCTCCCTCGAGTTGCGCTCTTCTTCGGTTTGCGCCCCCTCCTCAAAAAGAGCGCACACTTGAAAGATTGGTCTAAGTTTGTTTTTCATGCTAAACACTGCAAATATGAAACTTACCGGAAGTTCCGGATTACCGAAACTGTTGCCCCCGAATAAGCCCCTGGTGGATTGAAAAACCTTCTCCTCAAATCAAATGCAACCGGAAGCAACCCGCCGGTAAAATCGATTGCCGCAGTGCCCAGAACCCTCGCCAGAACTAGTTTTACAGATCGGAATCAAAAATTAGCCACCCTTACCTTTCATTTGCGGCCATAACATTTGAAATCGATTAATTTCCATTTTTTGAGCGATTTCCTTCAACGTTCGACATTTCCAAATGTTGATCCAGCAAACAAAACAGCGCGCTGCTGACAGACCGCGGATGAACTTTTCTTTTGTTCTACAAGGGGAATTGGGTCAAATTGGCAAACATTGATGTTTTAAAATTTGGCCATTCTAGTGCGTTTGAAAGGTCAAATTTGATGTAACAATGCCTAATTTACTGTAAAAATGAATTACATCGCATCAAAGTAGCGATATTTACGAAAAAATAATTATTTTTTCATTAAACCGAATGACGAAATGATCACTTAACCCCAATGCACCCCCGAATCTTTTTTCGTGGTGTTCATTCGCTCGCGCCAACTCGCGATCTCCGGGCGGTGAACTTTTCGCCCAATTTTGTCGCCGGCATCTTTCAATGAGAAGATTAATAGCTAGAAAATTTCATAACATTTTTTAAGATTTCTTTGTAATTTTTTTTTGCTCAAATACGAATATCGGACGAAATGAACTGAATTGAGTAGACAGAAAATGTAATATTTATTGTAATGACAACAGTTTATTTTTTGATTAATCTCTGTTATGACGAATTAAAAACTATTTAAAAACAATTTCACTGCCCATGTTCACATAAATGTCCCATATGCAAAAACAGCAAGCTGAGAAAAACGCATTTAAAGTTTGTCCCACACATAAGGTTACGTGTTAAGTTTTCATGGAAAAACTGGATTTCCTCCTGATTTCTAGAACAGAGTACTGGATGTTATAGGCTTTTCTGAAAGATCTCGCGATTCTGAACAAAACTGCATCAATAACTCAAAAACGATGAAAATGCATATGGGACATTTATGCGATCAGGGGCAGTTCAGCTACTTTGAATTAAACTCAAAATTCGAAAAATAACCTTTTTTGAAGTTTATTTCGCCTTTTCTACAAAATTGGCCCATAAATTGGGGGGCCAATTTTTTTTTAAATAGCTCAAATGTGAATAGAAGTTCAATCAACAGAAAAAATTGCGTTTAAAAGCACATTAGCATTATTGGGCTCGATTGAAAATAATTTAACTTTTTGTGAAATTCCAATGTACAGAACCGCAAAAAAAATGGCGAAAAAACAGTTTTTGTCATTACTTAGATATTTTGAAAACTAATGATTGTAAGAAAACTGGACTGTTAAAAAATGCATTTTAAAGACATTTTCAGTCTAATTGTCGAAACAATTGTAAGTAATTTCAATTATTATTTCATTTTTTTTCCACCGACTTTGGTCAGAGTCGAGGGAAATGATCTTCAAAAACTGTTTTGTTCGTCCATGTAAAACAAGTTTTTTGTATAGTTTTTTATTTTATTTTATTTACAATGTTATTTGAGGCGAGAAACCCATAAATTTCTTATTGTTTCAAAATTTTATTAAAAAATGTTTATTATTTCAATTACTACAAATATTTTTCAACAGTTACACTTCCTCCAAATTTATTTAATTTTTCATTTACAAATTTGATGTATCTGGCAGCAAAAAAAGAGAACCACTGCTCCTAACCAAACCTAACCTCAAACGCACATGGTGCCTTCGTCTCAAATTGATCGATGGGCATGTTTCGAAAATTATAGCCTGCGATTATCGCCACACAGAACGATCGGGCCCGCTGTTAATTAGTGCGTTCTAACCTTCCCTTGCCACCCATTTCAAATTCAATTTCGCAGACGTGCATGCGGCACCCGGAGTGTGCCCACTCCAAAGAGAACCGGGACACCGTCTTCTGCCAGATGCGGCGCGCGATGGACCTCATCCACTACGTCGTCAAGGACGGCATCCTCGAGACGGCCTCCGAGCGGAACGCCCTGCGACAGGTGAGTTTCAGGGTTTTTGGTTCTGCTTTTAATTTCTTGAATATCAAAGGTCATGGAAATAATCTCTGCATCATTTGCATGGTAGGTCCCCGAGTGGGACTCGGAGCGGGCGACGGCCTTCACCTGCCTGCGGCACTTTTCGCGCCTCATCGAGATGTCCCGGCCGGAGTACGTGGAGGCACGGCGCAGTAAACAGCAAGGTGGGGGCGGCGGAGGTAACGGTGGCCCCGGTGTGGGGCCCTCGAGCGGGGTAGGACCACCCGGCGGCGTGGGGAAGGACACGTGCATCTCACCGACCGGGCTCCGCGACAAGGAAACGGACATCGAGTACGACCGAGCGCGGCGCGAGCTGACGAGGCGGAACAGCGAACGCGACCGGGACCGAAATTCCATTGGCCATTCCAGAGAGTATAGTACTAGGGAACGGGAGTTCCCCAAATATGACAATAAAGCTGATGTGAGTGGGTGATGACTTTGGGGTGACAGCAGTAGTAACTCATTTCTCTTACAGTTAGGGATCTCAATATTCTCGTCGGACACCCGGGAGCAGCTGTTGGCGGCGCTGGACAAGGTGTGCGAGAAGACTCAGGACTTTACGGACTCGGCGTACACGAGCCACGACCACCGGGAGAACATCCTGCTGCTGTGCGACCGGGCCAAGCTGGAGCTGAACCAGCTGATGCGGATCGCGGTCAGCATGGAGCAGTATCCGAACGCGTCGTACGACGTGGAGGGTGCGATCGAGGCAGTACTGACGGCGGCCCACGACCTCACGACGCAGCTCACGATGTCGGCCCAGGAGCAGTCAGCGGAGCTGACCCACATCATCAAGTCCGGCATCGACATTGCCAACTCGCTCAGGAACATTGCCTTAAACCAGGAGATCGATCGATTGCAGGAGTGTGCCGACCGGTTTCACGAGCACATCGATCACGTGCTGGAGGTAAGATCATCCCCCTGACTAACCCTGCAGATCTTCAAACGTCCCCTCTTGTCGTTGCCCAGGTTTGCAAGCTGCTGCGGCAGATCGCGCTGACGGAGACGCTCCAGGTGCAGGCCAAGTTCACCGAGATCAACGTCCGGATCTACGGGCCGCAGGTCATCACGGCGGCCCGCGCCCTCACGTCCCACCCGCAGAGCAAGATCGCCAAGGAGAACCTGGAGGTGTTTGTCGACATGTGGCAGTGGCTGTCGACGGACGTCACCACCATCACCAAGGAGGTCATCGACCTGGCCCAGGCGACGACGAAGGCCGACAAAACCACCGAGTATCTAAGTCTTCCGAGACCGGGGGTAAAATTCATGACCATTTCAACCTTTATTTCTCTAATCCTAACTCGATCAAAATCTGTTTCCTCTTTCTTATAAAGAAACATGGAACCACATCGAAACCCCTGAAGCCAACGCGCCTCGACTCGGAGGAGCAGGAAAAGATTGCCAAAACCGGACTCGAGATGAAGATGGTGACGAACGAGATGGACGCCGAGACGGACAAGTGGAACGGGGCGTCCGAGGAGAACAACGACATCGTCAAAAGGTGGGTGTTGTTCTGGGGCAGTCTTTCGAATGAGGGGAGAATAGTGAATATCTCGCAAACCTATTTTTTTAAAATTGAAATTAAATATGTCTTTATTGAACTTTCTTATAATAATTACATTCATTTACATTTATTTATGTGGTATGGCTAAATGCTCTTCATCTTTAATGTATTTTTCGTTTTATTATTAACTGTTCACATTCATTTATTTACTTTAAATTGTTTTACATTTTTGCATTGAATCGAATACATTTGGGTAAAAAAGAAAAAAAAATCACTTTAACAACTAATCCTAACTTAAAACTAAAAAAAAAGTAAATTCATTGAAATATTTAAAATCATTAGAATCTCACAGTCCTATATTACAAGCTCCTGAGTCAAATTTGTATAATCTGAACAGATTTGGTTTTGTAAATCGACATGAAAATGAAAATCAAAACCAGAATTCTGTTCATGTTTTCATAAGATCTTTTCAAATGTTAGGCTACATTTTTGCTACATATTTCTTAGAGTATTCAATGTATTTTAAATAGGAAGGTTGTTAACGATAAAATTATCAAGGCTCGATAACGATAACGAAAATTCTATCGTTATCGTCGTTAATCTATCGTTGTTTCGATAATTTTATCAACGATAATCTTATCGACGATCATCTTATCGACGATAATCTTATCGGACGATAACTCTTTTAAAACCTTTCTAATATCAACTTTATTCAGCCAAATCATGTTAAATTTTAAATTTTTTCACTGATAATATTTTTTTTGCAAATGTAGAAAGTATCAACGTATAAATACTCAAAATTGTTCATAAAATACCGTATTTTTTGAAAGCAGTAAAATTTTCGTAATTTGAAATTTATGCTTTTTCACCTCAGAATTTTTTTTTAATTCTAATATTTTCACAAAATACCGTATTTTTTGAGAAAAATCAAATTGTCATGGTTTGCAATGTGGGTTTGTTGTTTGTTTCAGTTTTTTTGTGTTTTTTTTTTGTTTAAACACTAACATTTTCACAAAATACTGATTATTTCGAAAATACTCAAATTTTAAAAAATCGTAAAGGAAGCGAAATTTTGAATGACTTTTCACTTTGTTATTTGTTTTGTAAATCACTAAAATGTTCACAAAATTCGTTAATTTTTGAAATTATGTAAATTTCTTTAATATTCAATAGTTATGGGTATTTTCACTATTTCAGAGTTTTTTTTTTAATATTGAAATTTTCACGAAGTACTATATTTTTTCGAAAATACTCTAATTTTATAAAATTGCAATATGGGTATCAAGCAAAGTGAATTTTTGTACATTATTTTTTTTTTGAAAAATACTAAAATTTTCACAAAATACCGTATTTTTTCGAATATACTCAAATTTTCATGGTTTGCAATATGGGTATCGAACAAAGCGAAATATTGTATGGGTTTTCACTTTATTAGAGTTTTACAAAATACAATTTTTTTTCGAAAACACTCAAATTGTATAAATTTGCAATAAGAGTATCAAACGAAGTGAAATTTTGTATGCTTTTCACCTCATTAGAGTTTTTTTTAAATACTAAAATTTTCAAAAAATGCCTTATTTATTCGAAAATACTCAAATTTTCATGGTTTGCAATATGGGTATCAAACGAAGCAAAATTTGATACGCATTTTGAAACACTCAAAAAAAATTGGAAAGGAAGCGAAATTTTGAATGCGTTATTCAATTCAATTCAAAAAGTGTTTATTACTAAATAAACAATTTACAATTTCGTGTTTTTCATAACCAAATAAATCACTTTGTTATTTGTTTTGTAAATCACAATAAGTTATTTTTTTAAAATACTTAAATATCTATAAATTTCAATAGTTATGGGTACCAAACGAAGCATAATTTAAAATTATCCGAAGCCTCGATTTAGAGTTCGATTATTTGAAGTTTTTTATGGGAATTCGAATAATTGAATCAAGACCAAATATTTTTTTTGTTTTTTTTTAATTTTCTTATTTTGAACATTAAATTCTAGTTCTGTGACCCGAAAAAACGAAAAACGAAACTATTGGCACTACGCCCCCCGGGGCATGGCCTTCCTCTAACGTGGGATTTCTGCTCCAGCGCCTCTGACGAGACAGGAGAAACCGGGACCGACGTTTTACTTCACCATCCGATAGAAGCTCAGTGGATAAGGCGGGAATCGAACCCGCGTCTCATAGCATCATCGGGATCGGCAGCCGAAGCCGCTACCCCTGCGCCACGAGACCCACAGTTCTGTGACCCCATTTAAGGCAAATTTGAGTTGTTGATTGCATTTTAGCATACCAAATACATTTTTTCGGTGTTTCAACCCCGCCATTTTAGTCGCCATCGTGGATTTAAAAATTTTAAAACATTTTAGAGCAAGTTTGTGGTCACATTCAAGCTTCACAATAAAACTTAGACAACGAAAAAATCGTGATTAAATTATCCAAAGATTCGATTACCCGAAGTGAAATTTTTCCGAGGCCTTCGGATAATCGAGTCTGAACCGAGGTCTGAACTGTATTTTGGAAAATGTTTGTATTTTCAAAAAAAAACAATAATAAGGTTAAGGACTTTCAAAATACGGTATTTTGTGAAAATATTAGTTTCCAACCAAAAAAATTAGAAGTTCATTTTTCGAGTGATTTTACAGCTTTTCCTCAGTAAAGTGAGGAAGGCAAGTTTTTTTTGTTTTTATCAAAGACGTGAAAAAGCATACAAAAATAAGCTTTGTTTGATACACATATTGCAAATTAGACAAATTAGTGTATTTACATACAAAATTTCGCTTAGTTTGATACCCATATTGCAAATTATGAAAATTTGAGTACTTTCGAAAAAATACGATATTTTTTTAACAATATTGATTATTTATACTTTGAAAGTTACTACATTTTCAAAACATAAAATTTATGTAATAGTGTAAAATTTATTGAGCAACCCGAATTTTCAATTCATTTCTGCTATGAGCAATTCCATGTCAAATAGGGAATCGGTTGTACCAGACCCTTTCCGATTTCAATGAAACTTTGTAGACATGTTATCCTAGGCATATTTAAGCCATTTTTGTGTATATGGAGCTAGTTACACTCGATAATGACATTTGAGAAGGGCGTAAGTGTTTTAAATATTTTTGTATTTCGTAATTTAAATATTGCTGTATCTCGAAGCCGTAGCATCGTATCAAAAAGTGGTCAAAGACAAACTTGTAGGAAATTTGACGGGCTTTCCGAAAAAAATACACTGAAAGAAAAAAACACTCCACATTTATGAGATTTTTTGATTTTTAAGTTTAAAAGTCAAATTTGAAGGTGAGCCCACGATTTTTTTTTCGTTCAAATTTTTTGTGAAAATAGCCTAAGATTTTACAAAAAGATTCACGAAAAATGCAGGATGGAGCAACTCACCTAAAAAAATACAAAAATCATTTACTGAAACTGTTTTTTTGAAAAGTGCTCTAAACATCAAAATTTTCAAAAACCGAATACGGGAATCGATTCTCCAGACAATTTACATAAAAAAAAACTCCATATTGACCATTGTCCTAAGTCCAATCCTTGTGAAGTTACAGCGGTTTTAAAAATAAAAATGTTGAAAAAATAGGTTTTTTGATGGTTTTTGGCAATTTCTATAAGACCGACTTGAGTTTTCAGTCTCGAAAATATGTTTACCGGAAAGCTCGTCCAATTTCCCATAAGTTTGTCTTTGACCACATTTCAATTGGATGCATGGGCTTACAGGTTACTATACTACACTGAAAAAATATTATGTTTTCAGTTATGAGCAATGTAATTAGCTCGTGAAGGATATCACTCGTAAAGATTAAAATATTTTAATAATAGTAGAACAAATCAGTTTCAACATTTTGTTACTAGAAAGCTTTTCTAACCTTCGTCATCAGAGCAGCAGACTTTTACTGACGCACGATGCACTCTTTCTGCGCCATAAAGTAGCTTTATAACGGCACTAAAGTTGAACGGATTTTCATCGGCGTCGGCATCGCCGTTCAGATGGCAATCTGGCCACCGTCTTTATGCTACTCAATTTGTATATTTTACGAGCACCGATCGGTGTACGCTGGAAAGTGTCCTTCAAAGTAGTCTAAAATTTTACGAACCCGTCTCCATCAACTCAATCTTTGGTGAAATTAACTTAAAAAAAAAACTCCCCACACTTTCCACCAGGGCGAAAAACATGTCCGCGATGGCGTTCTCGATGTACCAGTTCACCAAGGGCGAGGGCACCCTCCGCACCACCCAGGACCTGTTCACCCAGGCGGAGTACTTTGCCGAGGAGGCGAACCGCCTGTACAAAGTGGTCCGGCAGTTCTCGTACCAGGTGCCGGCCGGTGCCCCCAAGAAGGAACTTCTCGAGCATCTGGACAAAGTGCCAACGTACGTGCAGACGCTGCAGTTCACCGTGAAGGATCCGACCGTCGGGAAGGCGGCCACTTTCGTCAAGGTGGACCACGTCATCAACGAAACCAAGAACCTGATGAATGTGATATCGAAGGTGGTGTCCACGTGCTTCGAGTGTGCGAGCAAGGTAAGCGCGTCGAATTTGTGTGGGACACTGGGGACACAGTTAAAAGTTGAAGAGTTCCGAAAAAACAAACCTTACAATATTGGCTTGAATCGAACTGCTCAAGTTTTGACTGTGCCACTTCTATCGATGACAATAGGGGGACGGGAAAGATCTTTCCCTGAAAAGGGATCAAATCTCAACTCTTCATTTGCATAATTCAATTTTCGTTCATATCGTTTGATGAAGGTGCGTTGCAGGGACTCGCTACGGTTACGAAGGTGGATTGGTTTGGTTGACACGTGTGGGGCAGTGATTTTATATTATTTTTTTCTATATTCATGGGAAAATTTTCTTGTCAATAGATTGCCCAGAATTGATGTATTCTGTTTCAGAGTTTCAGGATAATTCGTGTTTGCATTGGAACAAAAATCTTTAAAAAAAAACACAATAAATCTGAAATTGAATTTGATTAAAGATCATTTAAATTAATTTGAACAATAGAATAATTCAAAATTTCGGGAATATATTCTGTCTTGGTTTGCCTTATTTTGTGTTAGTTTGTCATTGTCTTGAAAGATGTCTTAGCCAAATTTGACTACTTTTGATTCGTTTTTAAACCAAATATATAGATACTTTTGTTTTTTAATGCAGTCCATTTCAAATTGATATTTTACCATGTCATTAGCAAAAATTGAAAAAAAATACTGGAAAATAATCAGAAGACCAGAATGCACAGATACCATCATCTGGGATGAGGGCACATGGGCACATTAATTTTGTTAAAAAATATATAACTTAGTTAACTGAATATAAACATAGGTTTGTTTTTTTCCTAGAAACTATATAGGCAACCTTATCGATGATACATTTGACGCAAATGTAAAATGTGAACACCTTAAATCTGATTTTAACAAGAAAAGCTATGACTATCAAAGTCACTCCGGAATTCAAAATAAGAATTTTCAACGCAATAATTTTTTAAGCGCTATTGAAAAACAAATTATTTTCTAAAATAGTGCATGGACCTTGTGTGACCTACCCCAGTACATGTTACACACAAAAATAATAATCTTGATAAAAACCTGAACTGTTAGAAAATATTCCGTAAGGTTCATTTTGTGAAACATTTTGCTAAAAATGTAAGAGGGCAAAAAGGAACAAAACAATAATTTAGGAACATAATATGAGCAAAAGATTACACCTTGAACAAAATAAAATCCTAAATCAGTGATTTATCAACATCCTAATCACAAAAAATGCAGGTTGAACAGAGTAGGTACACAAAAAAAAAAGAAAATACTGATTACCAATTGATATCAAATAAATTTTAAATAAATAATTTAATTACCAGAATTGTGATACACATTAGACTACGATTTATTAAAATTTGCTTTAGTAAGTAAAGGAAATTCTGATTTGAAAAACAATGAAAAGGATATGATTGAAATGTATTGACGCCAATTTCTTACTTTTTTATTTTTAACAGCCTCCATTTTTGAAATTATTTAATTTGGAAGCATTCACCTTTTTCAAATTTTAAATGGTTACAAATCTGATGCTTAAATTATTATCAATGTTATTTTAAATCAATTCATGTAAAATTCACAAGAATAGATAATAGAACTCTTATTTATGTTTGTGTTTTTTTAAATTTTGGAATTTTTGATATGTTTTAGGGGACGTGTAAACATCTTCATAATGATGATTTTTTTTAATATCGAAAATCTAGACAAAAAAATAATAAAAATAATTTTTAAGCAAAATCAACTTTGCAATCGAAAAGTACTCAACTTTTTTTTAATAAAATGTATTGTTTCCAAGGTATAGGTATAAATTTCCAAGGTATAGGTATAAATTTTTGATTTCTTTTCGTTATTGGCATTTTAATAATACTTTTAGACAGAAAAGAACCTTGAAAACAATATTTTCAAAAACTGAGGTTTTTTTTACAAATTTCTCACTAATACTTTGAAAATTGTGCAATAAGTTTCTGAGGTAGCGCACAAAAAAATCAAATCGATGAAAAGGAGTTTTTTTTAAATGATGCCTGATTTTCAATGTTAAAAAATGATACTTTTGTAAAGTTTGGTGATCTATTCAACAAAACTTGTTAAAAAAATTAAATCAATTTTTACTTTTAACAAGGTCAATTTATGAATTTCCCGATTTCAAATTATAAAACTATTTTGTTATTGAAAAGATCAGAAAATTAACACAGATATCACTTACAAATGTCATATTTTTATCGTCGGTTTGAATTCTTTGTGCGGCTGTATTCCAGAAATTAATAGTCAAATTTTCAAAGTCTAAGGGAGACATGTGTAGGAAATCTTTTCAGCATTTTGAGAACATTTTTCCCGGGGTGCTTTTCTTTCTAGAAAAATTGTTGAAATGAAAAAAAAGCTAAAAGAAATCGAAAATTTACAACTTAAATTAGCTTAAACTTAGAAACGATAAATTTTATAAAATAAAATGTTAAGGCGTCATCCATAAAGTATGTCACGCTCTAGGGGGGGAGGGGGGGTCTGAGCAAGTGTGACATTGCGTGTTATAAGTATAGGAAAAGCGTGACAAAGGGGGGGAGGGGGGGTAAATTTTGGCTGATTTTAGCGTGACGTACTTTATGGATGAAGCCTAAGTACTGTTCGATTGTAAAGTTGATTTTGCTTCGAAATTGATTTTTATTACTTTTGTTGTTCAGATTCTCGATATTTTCAAAAAAACGATGGAATGTCAATAATTCATATCTTCTTAACCAAAGTTTTTACCATCACTATCGCTCAGAAGATGTTTTGTCATTCTCTTAAAAAAAATCACAAAATAACGAAAAATTTCATAATATGTCTTTTGGGATTTTTTTCCGTGTACCTTTATTTTCTGAAGAATCCTACACAGAAAAAAGTTGTTATCCAGCTGCTTGCAAAAGCCATGGGTGTAAAATTATTCCAGAAAAAAATCCCTTTCCCTTCTCAAGGTGAAGAATTTTATACATTTATATACCTATTTTGTATGACAATCAGACCCAAAATTGTATGGAGACCTGTACGGAAAAACCAATGATTCCAAATGACTTCTTTCGACATAGCGAAAAGGTAAAATTTCATCCAAATCAAACAAAGAAAATTTGAAAATCGCGAAAGAATTGTAGAATGCAGTGATAAATAGTGGAATAAAAAATTGTTACAAATACTTTTGGCTATTTTTTAGCCTTAATCATAACATACAACTTTGCCAAAGATACCTAATCTTGAATAAACAAACAAACAAATCTTGAATAAAAAACAAACACGTTTTGTTTGGCTGACCATTCTGTGCATTGTCCTGAAGTTTGGTTGAATTTGGTTTTCGGAGTCTTGAAATATAATTAAAAATGTTACAAGTAGTTGGGATTGTGCGTGTGTCAAATGCGTTCTTACCTGAAATCCCTTTGGTCAGTTGTCGCACTTCAATTTTCAATTTTTAGGGAGTGTCAAGATAGCGCGACAAGATTGAAGCATCTTTCAAAACGCACGGAGTTTTTTTTTGTTTTTTATTGAATATCTCAGGATTGAAATCGAATTTTGGGGATCTGTGATGGTCAAAAGGTGAGTCATTGTGAGCTGCACAAAATGGCGTTCTTAACTCAATTTGACCTACAATCGACATGCGACAAAAAAGCACAACAGCGACCAAATAGTTGTATTTCTTGTATGTTTTGACAATGCGAAAACAATTCAATTATTTATTATTTATTGAAAACAAATATATTTGATTTCAGATACTGCCAAAACGATCAACCATTCAATCCACCAAGTAACCGTATCTTCTCCTGCACCGATAACGTTAATTTAATTTCGTGCTGTGATTTTCATTTTCATTTCAATTATGTTCATCGTGGTACTTCTCTTTCTCTATATATTTATTGTATACCTCTACAACTCTCAGTACCTCGTGCCACAGTGTTTCGCGAATATTTCACCCCCCATATCAGGTTCGCACTCTCGGTTTTGTGTCGCATACGTGGATAAGGTCACTTCCACGTGTTGTGTGCATTTTCCACCCACGAATCCCGGTGCTGCCCACACGGTGGGTTGTAATTTACGCATCAACCCCCTTGACTCCTTTTCCACCCAGTTGTCATCGTTTTTGATCGCCAGGAGTGTAATTAATTTTGCTACGTCAGCAGCATCCGAGCTTTATACAAGTGTGACTGTGTGTTTGTGTGATTGAGAGAGAGAGTCAGAGGTTGGTCATGAAATCATTAATTAAACTTTTTAATTATTCATGGAACGAGTGATTCGGTTCGGTTATTGTTGAACAATCGTCCTCGTTTGCGTCATCGATTTCCCTGGGACATGAAATACTGCTGCTGGGACGGGAATGGAAATGTCAATTTGAATTTCATGGCACCAGGCGAAAGGATCGTGCACGTTGTTCTGTTGTGATGTCTTGTTTGGAATTTTAAAACGAAACTTTGTTGAATATTTATCAGGTTTGTTCGGGCAATTCTCTATGAAAGCTGGATAAATGTTTTTCAAAAATCAACGTTTCGTAGAGAATTGCCCAAGGATAATCCTTTTGTCGAACGGAAAACTAACAATAGTCATTTGGAATTCATCGAGTGCTACAACTTCTCCCTTTCAACAATACACTTAAAAATACTGAAAAATGGTTCTTCCTCCACCACTTTCCGCAACTCCACCAACCGCAGATCTTCGAACTCACGGGGATGCCCTTCGACAACCGGCTGATCAGCGTCCCCACCGTGGTGAGCCCCCTCGAGCCCACGCTGAGCAGAAAGTCGTCCAAAGATAAGGTAACCACGGCGGGCAGCCCCGGCAGCTCCGGCAGTTCGCCATCTGGGGCAGCACCACGCGATAGACGAAGACTGCTACTTGCCAAGTATCGCTAGGCCTCGATCGATTCACCCAACACTCTATCTACTACTAGCAGCTGCCTTCTTTTCTCAAAGCCGTGTCTGTGTGTTGCTGCAGTAGTAGAATACCGAACAAAACAAAAAATCAGGAGATAAAATTTAACGACATACGAACTCGAAACCATTTTCATGATCATCTCTGAAAGGTTCATCGCCGTGTAGACGAAACAGTTCCAGAAACCAGATTCTAAATAAAATTGTGCCAAAATCAGCAACAAACCAAACGCGCCTTCAGCCATTTCCTGCCAATATCTACTTTAGTTTTATTACTCAGTATAATAGAAAATACATTGTAGAGCGATAGAAGCTGCGACAAACATCCACCCACCCACGTGTCATTTTACATTTAGTGTGTAGCGAAAGGTTTTATTCTTTTATTCTTGAAACGAAACGAAATGAAATGAAAAAAAAAAAACATTTGCTGAATACCTACGTTTGTTGACTGTGTCGCTGTTTTTTTTTCGTGTAACTCGAAATCACCTTTTGGAGGTGGGTTCTTGGGGATTCTGCAAGCGGTTGAATAAGAGTTTGATTTGAAAAATAAGTTGAAATAACTTTGAATTTATCGTCAAATCAAAGAGTTCCATAAATAATGTTCTGTATGTATATAAATTTAGAAAGTCGGGTTTATGATTGACACGATGTCAAAGTTTCAAAAATGTATTTTTCCCAGGAATGTAGTATGTGTTTCTCCCAACCAGTAAAAAAAAAATTGCCGCGTCTATAAAGTTTTTTGAAAAATTAGTGCTTGTATCTCCAGTGTCAAGATACATTAATTTTAGACAAATAAAAATGGCGAATCTTCTTCATTTCTTTTGAAAACTCATTTCTACCATTTTTATCACTCTATCAGGGACTGTGATAATGTTTCCAAACTATTGCATAGTTTTTGTAAATTAACTGACATGAAAAATGTATGTTTTTAATTATTTTTTGCAATTTGACGTATGCGCCATTATAGAAATTATAAAATGAAACATATCGTAAACAAAATATAAGTTTTTCAAAAATTTAATAATAAATGAACTAAAATTATATATTAATATAAAATATAAGTATCTGGAGAAGAGTACTAGAGCAGTGTTTCCAGGGGTGTGCTTATGGGTAGATTTGAGTAGATGACATCTGCTTAGCTGTTTGCTTAAATTTATTTATTTTTTAAGGAAAAATATTCAAGTTAAACGATATTTTTGACCATAAAAGGGCTTGCACCAAGTTTCACCAATTTCTTGGCTCAATTTTGAAGCGCCCTTTTCTTTTTTTCAAGTCATATGCACTCTTTCTGGAAAGTCAACCAAACATTTCAGTGTTCCAAGGTAGTGCTGTCGCAGTCAGTCACAAAGTCGCCAAGTCGAGGAGCGATATTTTTTAAATTAAGTTTGTCTGAAGGCGCCCCTAGGATTAAAAAAATTGTATTAAAATTCTCAATATGAAAATTTGACTGGAGGCGCCCCTACGACTTAAAAAATTGTATTAAAATTCTCAATATGAAAATTTGACTGGAGGCGCCCCTACGACTTAAAAAAATGTATTGAAATTCTCAATATGAAAATTTGACTGGAGGCGCCCCTACGACTTAAAAAAATGTATTGAAATTCTCAATATGAAAATTTGACTGGAGGCGCCCCTACGACTTAAAAAATTGTATTGAAATTCTCAATATGAAAATTTGACTGGAGACGCCCCTACGACTTAAAAAATTGTATTGATATTCTGAATATGAAAATTTGACTGGAGGCGCCCCTACGACTTAAAAAATTGTATTGATATTCTCAATATGAAAATTTGGCTGGAGGCGCCCCTACGACTTAAAAAATTGTATTGAAATTCTCAATATGAAAATTTGACTGGAGGCGCCCCTACGACTTAAAAAAATGTATTGAAATTCTCAATATGAAAATTTGACTGGAGGCGCCCCTACGAATTAAAAAATTGTATTGATATTCTGAATATGAAAATTTGACTGGAGGCGCCCCTACGACTTAAAAAATTGTATTGATATTCTCAATATGAAAATTTGGCTGGAGGCGCCCCTACGACTTAAAAAATTGTATTGATATTCTGAATATGAAAATTTGACTGGAGGCGCCCCTACGACTTAAAAAATTGTATTAAAATTCTCAATATGAAAATTTGACTGGAGGCGCCCCTACGAATTAAAAAATTGTATTGATATTCTGAATATGAAAATTTGACTGGAGGCGCCCCTACGACTTAAAAAATTGTATTGATATTCTCAATATGAAAATTTGGCTGGAGGCGCCCCTACGACTTAAAAAATTGTATTGATATTCTGAATATGAAAATTTGACTGGAGGCGCCCCTACGACTTAAAAAATTGTATTGATATTCTCAATATGAAAATTTGGCTGGAGGCGCCCCTACGACTTAAAAAATTGTATTGATATTCTCAATATGAAAATTTGACTGGAGACGCCCCTACGACTTAAAAAATTGTATTGATATTCTGAATATGAAAATTTGACTGGAGGCGCCCCTACGACTTAAAAAATTGTATTAAAATTCTCAATATGAAAATTTGACTGGAGGCGCCCCTACGACTTAAAAAATTGTATTAAAATTCTCAATATGAAAATTTGGCTGGAGGCGCCCCTACGACTTAAAAAATTGTATTGAAATTCTCAATATGAAAATTTGACTGGAGGCGCCGCTACGACTTAAAAAAATGTATTGAAATTCTCAATATGAAAATTTGACTGGAGGCGCCCCTACGAATTAAAAAATTGTATTGATATTCTGAATATGAAAATTTGACTGGAGGCGCCCCTACGACTTAAAAAATTGTATTGATATTCTCAATATGAAAATTTGGCTGGAGGCGCCCCTACGACTTAAAAAAATGTATTGAAATTCTCAATATGAAAATTTGACTGGAGACGCCCCTACGACTTAAAAAATTGTATTGATATTCTGAATATGAAAATTTGACTGGAGGCGCCCCTACGACTTAAAAAATTGTATTGATATTCTCAATATGAAAATTTGGCTGGAGGCGCCCCTACGACTTAAAAAATTGTATTGAAATTCTCAATATGAAAATTTGACTGGAGGCGCCCCTACGACTTAAAAAATTGTATTAAAATTCTCAATATGAAAATTTGACTGGAGGCGCCCCTACGACTTAAAAAATTGTATTAAAATTCTCAATATGAAAATTTGACTGGAGGCGCCCCTACGACTTAAAAAAATGTATTGAAATTCTCAATATGAAAATTTGACTGGAGGCGCCCCTACGACTTAAAAAATTGTATTGAAATTCTCAATATGAAAATTTGACTGGAGACGCCCCTACGACTTAAAAAATTGTATTGATATTCTGAATATGAAAATTTGACTGGAGGCGCCCCTACGACTTAAAAAATTGTATTGATATTCTCAATATGAAAATTTGGCTGGAGGCGCCCCTACGACTTAAAAAATTGTATTGATATTCTGAATATGAAAATTTGACTGGAGGCGCCCCTACGACTTAAAAAAATGTATTGAAATTCTCAATATGAAAATTTGACTGGAGGCGCCCCTACGAATTAAAAAATTGTATTGATATTCTGAATATGAAAATTTGACTGGAGGCGCCCCTACGACTTAAAAAATTGTATTGATATTCTCAATATGAAAATTTGGCTGGAGGCGCCCCTACGACTTAAAAAATTGTATTGATATTCTGAATATGAAAATTTGACTGGAGGCGCCCCTACGACTTAAAAAATTGTATTAAAATTCTCAATATGAAAATTTGACTGGAGGCGCCCCTACGACTTAAAAAATTGTATTGATATTCTGAATATGAAAATTTGACTGGAGGCACCCCAACGACTTAAAAAATTGTATTGATATTCTCAATATGAAAATTTGGCTGGAGGCGCCCCTACGACTTAAAAATTGTATTGAAATTCTCAATATGAAAATTTGGCTGGAGGCGCCCCTACGACTTAAAAAATTGTATTGATATTCTGAATATGAAAATTTGACTGGAGGCGCCCCTACGACTTAAAAAATTGTATTAAAATTCTCAATATGAAAATTTGACTGGAGGCGCCCCTACGACTTAAAAAATTGTATTGATATTCTGAATATGAAAATTTGACTGGAGGCACCCCAACGACTTAAAAAATTGTATTGATATTCTCAATATGAAAATTTGGCTGGAGGCGCCCCTACGACTTAAAAATTGTATTGAAATTCTCAATATGAAAATTTGACTGGAGGCGCCCCTACGAATTAAAAAATTGTATTGATATTCTGAATATGAAAATTTGACTGGAGGCGCCCCTACGACTTAAAAAATTGTATTGATATTCTCAATATGAAAATTTGGCTGGAGGCGCCCCTACGACTTAAAAAATTGTATTGATATTCTGAATATGAAAATTTGACTGGAGGCGCCCCTACGACTTAAAAAATTGTATTAAAATTCTCAATATGAAAATTTGACTGGAGGCGCCCCTACGACTTAAAAAATTGTATTGATATTCTGAATATGAAAATTTGACTGGAGGCACCCCAACGACTTAAAAAATTGTATTGATATTCTCAATATGAAAATTTGGCTGGAGGCGCCCCTACGACTTAAAAATTGTATTGAAATTCTCAATATGAAAATTTGGCTGGAGGCGCCCCTACGACTTAAAAAATTGTATTGATATTCTGAATATGAAAATTTGACTGGAGGCGCCCCTACGACTTAAAAAATTGTATTAAAATTCTCAATATGAAAATTTGACTGGAGGCGCCCCTACGACTTAAAAAATTGTATTGATATTCTGAATATGAAAATTTGACTGGAGGCACCCCAACGACTTAAAAAATTGTATTGATATTCTCAATATGAAAATTTGGCTGGAGGCGCCCCTACGACTTAAAAATTGTATTGAAATTCTCAATATGAAAATTTGACTGGAGGCGCCCCTACGAATTAAAAAATTGTATTGATATTCTGAATATGAAAATTTGACTGGAGGCGCCCCTACGACTTAAAAAATTGTATTGATATTCTCAATATGAAAATTTGGCTGGAGGCGCCCCTACGACTTAAAAAATTGTATTGATATTCTCAATATGAAAATTTGGCTGGAGGCGCCCCTACGACTTAAAAAATTGTATTGATATTCTGAATATGAAAATTTGACTGGAGGCGCCCCTACGACTTATAAAATTGTATTAAAATTCTCAATATGAAAATTTGACTGGAGGCGCCCCTACGACTTAAAAAATTGTATTGATATTCTGAATATGAAAATTTGACTGGAGGCACCCCAACGACTTAAAAAATTGTATTGATATTCTCAATATGAAAATTTGGCTGGAGGCGCCCCTACGACTTAAAAATTGTATTGAAATTCTCAATATGAAAATTTGACTGGAGGCGCCCCTACGAATTAAAAAATTGTATTGATATTCTGAATATGAAAATTTGACTGGAGGCGCCCCTACGACTTAAAAAATTGTATTGATATTCTCAATATGAAAATTTGGCTGGAGGCGCCCCTACGACTTAAAAAATTGTATTGATATTCTCAATATGAAAATTTGGCTGGAGGCGCCCCTACGACATAAAAAATTGTATTGAAATTCTCAATATGAAAATTTGACTGGAGGCGCCCCTACGACTTAAAAAATTGTATTAAAATTCTCAATATGAAAATTTGACTGGAGGCGCCCCTACGACTTAAAAAATTGTATTAAAATTCTCAATATGAAAATTTGGCTGGAGGCGCCCCTACGACTTAAAAAATTGTATTGAAATTCTCAATATGAAAATTTGACTGGAGGCGCCCCTACGACTTAAAAAAATGTATTGAAATTCTCAATATGAAAATTTGACTGGAGGCGCCCCTACGAATTAAAAAATTGTATTGATATTCTGAATATGAAAATTTGACTGGAGGCGCCCCTACGACTTAAAAAATTGTATTGATATTCTCAATATGAAAATTTGGCTGGAGGCGCCCCTACGACTTAAAAAAATGTATTGAAATTCTCAATATGAAAATTTGACTGGAGACGCCCCTACGACTTAAAAAATTGTATTGATATTCTGAATATGAAAATTTGACTGGAGGCGCCCCTACGACTTAAAAAATTGTATTGATATTCTCAATATGAAAATTTGGCTGGAGGCGCCCCTACGACTTAAAAAATTGTATTGAAATTCTCAATATGAAAATTTGACTGGAGGCGCCCCTACGACTTAAAAAATTGTATTAAAATTCTCAATATGAAAATTTGACTGGAGGCGCCCCTACGACTTAAAAAATTGTATTAAAATTCTCAATATGAAAATTTGACTGGAGGCGCCCCTACGACTTAAAAAAATGTATTGAAATTCTCAATATGAAAATTTGACTGGAGGCGCCCCTACGACTTAAAAAATTGTATTGAAATTCTCAATATGAAAATTTGACTGGAGACGCCCCTACGACTTAAAAAATTGTATTGATATTCTGAATATGAAAATTTGACTGGAGGCGCCCCTACGACTTAAAAAATTGTATTGATATTCTCAATATGAAAATTTGGCTGGAGGCGCCCCTACGACTTAAAAAATTGTATTGAAATTCTCAATATGAAAATTTGACTGGAGGCGCCCCTACGACTTAAAAAAATGTATTGAAATTCTCAATATGAAAATTTGACTGGAGGCGCCCCTACGAATTAAAAAATTGTATTGATATTCTGAATATGAAAATTTGACTGGAGGCGCCCCTACGACTTAAAAAATTGTATTGATATTCTCAATATGAAAATTTGGCTGGAGGCGCCCCTACGACTTAAAAAATTGTATTGATATTCTGAATATGAAAATTTGACTGGAGGCGCCCCTACGACTTAAAAAATTGTATTAAAATTCTCAATATGAAAATTTGACTGGAGGCGCCCCTACGACTTAAAAAATTGTATTGATATTCTGAATATGAAAATTTGACTGGAGGCACCCCAACGACTTAAAAAATTGTATTGATATTCTCAATATGAAAATTTGGCTGGAGGCGCCCCTACGACTTAAAAATTGTATTGAAATTCTCAATATGAAAATTTGGCTGGAGGCGCCCCTACGACTTAAAAAATTGTATTGATATTCTGAATATGAAAATTTGACTGGAGGCGCCCCTACGACTTAAAAAATTGTATTAAAATTCTCAATATGAAAATTTGACTGGAGGCGCCCCTACGACTTAAAAAATTGTATTGATATTCTGAATATGAAAATTTGACTGGAGGCACCCCAACGACTTAAAAAATTGTATTGATATTCTCAATATGAAAATTTGGCTGGAGGCGCCCCTACGACTTAAAAATTGTATTGAAATTCTCAATATGAAAATTTGACTGGAGGCGCCCCTACGAATTAAAAAATTGTATTGATATTCTGAATATGAAAATTTGACTGGAGGCGCCCCTACGACTTAAAAAATTGTATTGATATTCTCAATATGAAAATTTGGCTGGAGGCGCCCCTACGACTTAAAAAATTGTATTGATATTCTGAATATGAAAATTTGACTGGACCCGAGCATGGGTAAATAACAAAGGAAATGCGTAATAATACCTTTCTCTGGTATCAATACCAAATTTTGGTATTCCTGGACCCTTTAAAATTTGTCTTGAGGATTATGCAAGAGCAAAATGTGGTATCATACCAATTTAAGGTATTGTTTTGATATTGCAAAATTGCAGAATTTGTCAATGGTCGAACACCACATTTTGGTATTCTTTTGGTATTACAGTATTTTATCAAATTCCTCTGAAACTATGGGAAAATTTTGACCAATTTTGACAAAATAATTCATTTTGCGCTAAAATTATGTCTCAAACCGAATGCTTTCATTGAAAACCGGAAATTTCAAACTTGATTTTAAACATTTTTGATATACCCCCTACAGAAATGACTTGAAATTGTGGAAAATTTTCTAAGTCAGGATGGCACATTTTGGTATTATTTTGGTATTAAAGTGTTTTATCAAATTCCTCTGAAATTATGGGAAAATTTTGACCAATTTTGACAAAATAATTCATTTTGCGCTAAAATTATGTCTCAAACCGAATGCTTTCATTGAAAACCGGAAATTTCAAACTTGATTTTAAACATTTTTGATATACCCCCTACAGAAATGACTTGAAATTGTGGAAAATTTTCTAAGTCAGGATGGCACATTTTGGTATTATTTTGGTATTAAAGTGTTTTATCAAATTCCTCTGAAATTATGGGAAAATTTTGACCAATTTTGACAAAATAATTAATTTTGCGCTAAAATGATGTATCAAAGCAAATGCTTTAATTGAAAACCGGAAATTTCAAACTTGATTTTAAACATTTTTGATATACCCCCTACAGAAATGACTTGAAATTGTGGAAAATTTTCTAAGTCAGGATGCCACATATTGGTATTATTTTGGTATTGAAAGGTTTCATTAATTTTCTCTGAAACTATGGATTTTTTTTTTAATTTTTGACTTGATAATTAATTTTGCGCTAAAAGGACTTGAAACCCAAAAATGTTAAATCTGATTTAATTTTTTTTTGTGATATACCCACTAATATTTTTTTCAAACGCGTTGAAATTTCTCTAAGTCGGGATAACCAAATACTTTGAAAAACGAGTCAATCAACATATTATTGAATTTTGGTGAATTTCAATCCAGTTTCATTTTAATAATACTTATTTTTCAATCTTGTTATTTTTCAGAAGCTTCAAGAACTTCAAGCACAGGTCGTTCATCAATGACAAATGCATTCGGTGTGGTGAAGAATATCACTAAGAACAACATGGAATCATCAGGTGAGTAGATTTGGCTGTTGCATATGGATCATTTCCGTTTTTTTCACTAACTGCAACTGCTGCACTAAAAATGGTATGAAAATACAAAATTTTGGTATTACTTGTGCGAATACCAGCGACCAAAATGTGCTCTTGGTTGCCCAGTAATAGATGGTAAAATACCATGAAATCATACCAAAATCATGTTTGTGGGAGACCACAGGAATACCAAAATATGACTTTCCAAGGGCGCGGGAATACCTAAAATTAAAACTATGGCAATACCAAGTTTTGGTATTCAAGCAATGTTCAAAAATCCAGAAGACCTCAAGTTGGTATTGAAATGATTTTATTTTGTGCTATTATTTTACCTTTGGAATAACATGGTTTGGTATTATTGTGCCCTTCCACATACAAGATTTTGGTATGATTTCATGGTATTTTACCATCTATTACTGGGCAACCAAGAGCACATTTTGGTCGCTGTTATTTGCCCAAGTAATACCAAAATTTGGTATTCCCGTGTTATTTACCCCTGCTCGGGGAGGCGCCCCTACGACTTAAAAAATTGTATTAAAATTCTCAATATGAAAATTTGACTGGAGGCGCCCCTACGACTTAAAAAATTGTATTGATATTCTGAATATGAAAATTTGACTGGAGGCACCCCAACGACTTAAAAAATTGTATTGATATTCTCAATATGAAAATTTGGCTGGAGGCGCCCCTACGACTTAAAAATTGTATTGAAATTCTCAATATGAAAATTTGGCTGGAGGCGCCCCTACGACTTAAAAAATTGTATTGATATTCTGAATATGAAAATTTGACTGGAGGCGCCCCTACGACTTAAAAAATTGTATTAAAATTCTCAATATGAAAATTTGACTGGAGGCGCCCCTACGACTTAAAAAATTGTATTGATATTCTGAATATGAAAATTTGACTGGAGGCACCCCAACGACTTAAAAAATTGTATTGATATTCTCAATATGAAAATTTGGCTGGAGGCGCCCCTACGACTTAAAAATTGTATTGAAATTCTCAATATGAAAATTTGACTGGAGGCGCCCCTACGAATTAAAAAATTGTATTGATATTCTGAATATGAAAATTTGACTGGAGGCGCCCCTACGACTTAAAAAATTGTATTGATATTCTCAATATGAAAATTTGGCTGGAGGCGCCCCTACGACTTAAAAAATTGTATTGATATTCTGAATATGAAAATTTGACTGGAGGCGCCCTTATGGCTGAAAAAAATTGAACAGGGGTGTGCTTATGGGTAGATTTGAGTATGCATCGCTTTGTCAACATGTTTCCAACAGATGACTTGTGTAGGCTGACTTACTCTTTGTATCCTCTAACAGAGGATGATTTTTGGCGGGTAGAGTTTTTCGGAACATTTACCCCGAAGCTTTGAAAAAAAGAATACTTTTGAAATCAGTACCATTAATATTAATTTTTTTATTGCTGTTTTATTTTTTGATGAAAGAGATCTTCGCTTCTGGTTAAGGTTTTTTTCGAAGTGATAGGGACTCAAAATAAATCGCTCTATGTGGCAACTTTATTCTAGTAGAGGACTTTACTAAGTGATTTCGTTTACTTTATAGATCGAGAACTGATATGGGAAATGAAACATAGTTTGATTTTAATTAAGTCATACAGTGTACAATGTACACGGTGTGATTATTTAGAGTTCTCCTAGATAAATAAGGTAGGTCTGATATTTTGCACCTTGTAAGAAAGTCTATTTCCCGAAATTTTGAGGGGTAAATTGAAATATAATATTTAGCCCCAAGTGCAACTTCTTCTAAGAATCTCAGAATTTTATAACGATCTTATCAGATTTTTCTTTGGAAAGTCACTGAAAATTGATTGAAACAATATGCTTATTATATTTTTTAAGCACTTTGGCTACTGAATCGTAAAAAAGATATACGTCGCATCTCGCGGCGTCCGAGACACCATTTGATTATGCTGGGATCGATTTTTCGAAAAAATGCCAAACTTTTAAGGTCTGTACCGAGCTCCGGGGTGCCCCAAAAATCAATGTTATATATACCAAAAGATGTGCAAGAATCGGGCCTACACGCCAATGATGTTGAAAATAAGCGCTTCAGTGGCCAAAGTGCCTTAAAAATCACATTTTTGAAAAAAAAAATCTTTTTACGGGTTAAATCCCATTTAAAATTCAAATGCAAAGCACCAGCTCCTGTTACATCCAATCAAGCTCATATTTGGAATTTGAGCTCAGTATGACCACCGGAACAAACCTCTGAATGTCCGCCAAAATGTAATTTTTGTTACATCCTAATACATATACATAATCCATGCAAATTGCACATATTCTTCTAAATTATCTAATTTGATTCCACTTTGTATAACCTAGACTTTATCAATTAGATCTCTAAGAACAATTTTCGGAATAAGTTCTCATAATAAAATATCAGTATTTGTTCGTTACTAGCTGAGATATGCAAATTTCGCTTAGTTACACAATAGGAAGCGTTAACTGAGACATTTTGAATGCTCATATTTATTTTTTTTAAAGAAATTAAATAAAATGTTGATATCAATTTTTTGTCTCAATAAAGCAATGCCGTTAAAAGTAACGATAATTGCACATAATATAATTTCATAATTTTCTTAACTTTTTGGCACATTTTTTTAAATTTTCAAAAAAATAGTAATGAAAAACTTAATTTTATTTTATTCATTTCGATTTATTGTTCTTATAACCATTCAGTTCGCCTGAAAATTTCATATCAAAGTATAAATATTTCAAAAAATATTAGTTTCTGAAGCTTTCACAACTGGGATCTTGTTTATTCGTTGAGCAACAAAAATTACGATATTATGAAATGAAAATTAACTATTATAATTCTGGTTAGTTTTTTAAACAAAAATTGTTGTTATATCATTTGAAACTTAGGTATCCTGTTCTGCCAAGATCAAATTATGTTTTTTTACGGTTTTGTTTACCATGGCCAAATTGGATGAAAATTGAAAAAAATATCAATTGATGTCTCAGAGAGGGTCATTCCAAATAAAAAAAATTGGCAAATTTGTTAAAAAGTGTTAACAGTTTAATATCAAGAAAAAAAACTTGAGCTAACAAGGGCGTAAGAGATTTAATATGAACTGAACTACTTTTATTGCTATGAAAATTCTTTTAGACGAAATCATTTATTAAGCTGAATCATTAAAAAAAACTACTTCGTATTATGTAGAAGGTGATTTTATGAAAATGATATTTCAAGTGAAAAAGTTGATATTTAAGGTGAATTCAATGCTTATCTATTTATTCATGAGCTCAAAGAAGTAAGATTTGTTCAAGAAAAAAAATTTGCCAACAAATCCATATTTTCTTCATTATTTTTTATTTTCATTTCAACGTCGTCTCAATATTATTCTTTATCATATTCTCTCAAACTGTTCACAGAGCCATAATGTATAGCAATGTTATGGTTTTGAAGCATGGATTCATTTTACTCGCCGTCAAAAGACTGTGATTGGAAAAATATCACTGCAAAAAAAATACTAGTAAATTTAGAAACAGTCTATAGATTTAGAATATCAATATATTTTCTTGAAAATGTTTTTGCAAGCAGTTTAGGCATTAATTGACCCTCGCACTTAATTTGATCATTTAAGTTGCTATTTTATACAATTTTGTTAAAGAATATTAACCAGAACCAATATAAGAACAATTTTGGATAAATTTAAAATTTACCGTTTCCCGGGAATTTTGTAACCCTGGGAAATTGGACGCTTTAGGTAATACTAAATCGCATCAGATTATTCTATTGAGAGCTAGTCAATCTGTTTTCTCCGATTTGATTGCAAAGATAAAGTTCAAAAGCCATACACTGAAATAAAAAAAAAAAGTACGAAATTCCTTTATTTTAAGAATTCTGCCTCCTTTCCTTATTAAGTAATTGTGTTTTTCGGATAACTGAATAAGGATTTTTTTATATGTTATTTTCAAGTTGGGACCATCCATAAACCACGTGGACACTTTTTTGGGAATCTGTTACCTCCACCACCCTCCCCCCTCCCCTTGTGGACAATTGTCCATACAAAAAAAAAACTTGTTTGTATGGATCGTGGACAGTCACCATACCCTCCTAAAGTGACCACGTGGTTTATGGATGGTCCCGTTCAAGTCATTCAAGGCATGTTCATGACAAATTTGATAAATATGAATGTACGTGTTTCTATCAATTTCATGTGATTTTTCCATAGAAATATACATTGAAATCGATAAAAAATATTCACTTTTATCTTAGATTTGTTCTCCGAAACTTACCGTGGATCTGGATACCCTGTTAATATATAATTCTGACTTCTGGATTGAATACGCGAGAGTCAGTTTTTATTATCAATTCCAAAATGGATAAAATTTAATTATGTGTAGATAGAGTTATCTTTTATGATAGGTGCGACCTTAAAAATTTTAAATAACTAAAAGATTCTATTGTTTCATTGCAATGGGTTGCGTTTTTCCACGCTGCAGACAAAACATTTTTATTTGTCCACGTTGGGGGATGGGCATTTTCATTATCGAGTAGGACGGGACAAAGAAAGGGTTTACGACTAGGTTTAGAGTCAATTTTATGAATTTTCAAAAATAATGTGAAGTTTGTGTATGTTAAGGGCAAAAGTCACTGTTTGTCTGTTTTGATCTTATATTTGAAGTTTACTAAATAATGTTTTCAAACCTATAGGTTCTTGAAATCTTTGACACTTTCAAGCAAGTGTTTAGCCAAGCGAATTACCTTACTAACCGTTAAAGAATTTTTGAAATTCTTTTTATTATGTTTTCCTAAAATAAATTCGCGGGAAGGTGCGTACATTTTTGAATGAAAAAAAAAATCAAAAACATAAAATAACTTTTATTTCTGATAATGCGGAATCGACGTAACACCTTATAATCTAGCCCTCTTAAACCTTGCGGTTTCGGCAACGGATTCACAGGCGTGTATCGTTCTTTTTGCGACAAGACTTTTTTTAATTTCTAATAATATTGATTCAAAATCACAGAAAAAAAATATCAGCAGAAATCGTACCAAAACTAAAATTTATGCAAAAATAGTAATCTTTAATCCCAAAAATTAAACTTAAGTTATATATGTACTGAGCAGTTCTCTAGGATTTCGGTCATTCGATTTTTTTGTATTTTTTAATCCGACTGAAACTTTTTTGGTGCCTTCGGTATGCCCAAAGAAGCCATTTTGCATCATTAGTTTGTCCATATAATTTTCCATACAAATTTGGCAGCTGTCCATACAAAAATGATGCATAAAAATTCAAAAATCTGTATCTTTTGAAGGAATTTTTTGATCGATTTGGTGTCTTCGGCAAAGTTGTAGGTATGGATAAGGACTACACTGGAAAAAAATGATACACGATAAAAACAATTTGGTGATTTTTTTTTTTAACTTTTTATCACTAAGACTTGATTTGCAAAAAAACACTATTTTTAATTTTTTTTATTTTTTGATATGTTTTAAAGGACATAAAATGCCAACTTTTCAGAAATTTCCAGGTTGTGCAAAAAATTATTGACCGAGTTATGAATTTTTTAATCAATACTGATTTTTTCAAAAAATCGAAATTTTGGTCGCAAAAATTTTACAACTTTATTTTTCGATGTAAAATTGAATTTGCAATCAAAAAGTTCTTAAGTGAAATTTTGATAAAATGCACCGTTTTCAAGTTATAGGCATTTTTATGTAACTTTTTTCAAAATAGTCGCAGTTTTTCATTTTTTTAAATAAGTGCACATGTTTGCCCACTTTTGAAAAAAAATATTTTTGAAAAGCTGAGAAAATTCTCTATATTTTGCTTCTTCGAACTTTGTTGATACGACCTTTAGTTGCTGAGATATTGCAATGCAAAGGTTAAAAAACAGGAAAATTGATGTTTTCTAAGTCTCACCCAAACAGCCCAACATTTTTCAATGTCGATATCTCAGCAACTAATGGTCCGATTTTCAATGTCAAAATATGAAACATTTGTGAAATTTTCCGATCTTTTCGAAAACAATATTTTCAAAATTTTCAAATCAAGACTAACATTTTAAAAGGGCATAATAATGAATGTTTGGCCCTTTTGAAATGTTAGTCTTGATTTGAAAATTTTGAAAATATTGTTTTCGAATAGATCGGAAAATTTCACAAATGTTTCATATGTTGACATTGAAAATCGGACCATTAGTTGCTGAGATATCGACATTGAAAAATGTTGGGCTGTTTGGGTGAGACTTAGAAAACATCAATTTTCCTGTTTTTTAACCTTTGCATTGCAATATCTCAGCAACTAAAGGTCGTATCAACAAAGTCCGAAGAAGCAAAATATAGAGAATTTTCTCAGCTTTTCAAAAATATTTTTTTCAAAAGTGGGCAAACATGTGCACTAATTTAAAAAAAAATTAAAACTGCGACTATTTCGAAAAAAGTTACATAAAAATGGCTATAACTTGAAAACGGCGCACTTTATCAAAATTTCACTAAAGTACTTTTTGATTGCAAATTCAATATTACATAAAAAAATAAAGTTGAAAAATTTTTGCGACCAAAATTTCGATTTTTTTTTAAAAATCAGTATTGATTAAAAAAATCATAACTCGGTCAATGATTTTTTGCACAACCTGAAAATTTCTGAAAAGTTGGCATTTTATGTCCTCTGAAACATATCAAAAAATAAAAAAAAATAAAAATAGTGTTTTTTTGCAAATCAAGTTTTAGTGATAAAAAGTTAAATAAAAAAATCACCAAATTTTTTTTACCGTGTATCATTTTTTTCAAGTGTAGTCCGTATCCATACCTACAACTTTGCCGAAGACACCAAATCGATCAAAAAATTCCTTCAAAAGATACAGATTTTTGAATTTTCATACATCATTTTTGTATGGACAGCTGCCAAATTTGTATGGAAAATTATATGGACAAACTAATTATGCAAAATGGCTTCTTTGGGCATACCAAAAAAGTTTTAGTCGGATTAAAAAATACAAAAATTGAAATTGAAGAAAAAAGACCGATTTCGTAGAGAATTGCTCTACTACTTTGTTAAAATAGGTAAATTTACCATATTTTTTTTTTAATTTTTAATTTAATCTACGCTTTGTTTATTAACCATCAAGAACCATGTGTATGTTTAGGTACTTTAGGATTTTGTTTTATTTTTAAGTTTAAAAATACGTTTCCACTATAAGCGCCTCACATATCAGTTAGTGACTGTCAGCGCCCTAAAAATCATATATGCACTGTAGGCGCCCTCAGCCAAATGCGCATCTACCTAGCTCAAGCCCATCAAACACACCCCTGAGTGTTTCTCAACCGGTGAGGAATTCCCCCCTGGGGGGGAATTTTGACATTCTTGGGGGGGGGGGGAATGAGGATGCAAAAGAAATTCAATGTCTTTAACGTGTTTTCAAAAATTAAATCAATTTCTGATACTTTCTTAGTAATCCTTAATGTTTTCACATGAATCAGAAAATTTTGATCAGTTCTTAAAAATATTTGAAATCGATTGATTTTTAAAATTCTGGATTATTTTTGCTGTTTGTCCATCATGATCATTTTCATTAGTTTGTGTTTTTGCAGTCGTTTCAATCTCAGCTGCTCTTTAAAATACATTGGAAATATTATTTGTCACTGTTTGATTTGATTTTCATTTAGCATTTTGGTGGAGTTTATGCTGAATTATAAAACAAAATTCTTGTAATAATAAAACTGAAAGTTTAAATTTTTGTTGATAAACAGTTCTTAAATTGAAAATAAATATTAAAAAAATATTATCTTCACAAAAATTTATGTAAGATTTAATTCTGTCAGGCTTAAAAATACATTTTTATATGTGTTTTGTGTTGTGCTCATTACTTTTTTTTGCTTTTTTTTATTCCTAAAGGTATAAGAATTAATTTCTTTTTTTTTGCGTTTAGCTTTTTGATTAAATCCCTTTGTTTATTTCATAATACAAAACTTTTTCAATTATGTTTGATTAAATCAAACAAATTGTTTTAATAATGTTTTTATGTTTTTGTTGTTGTGCTCTTTCTATCATTAACAAAGACTTTTTTATTCCTAAAGACAAAAGAGTTCATATCTTTTTTTTTGCGTTCAGCTTGTTTTCAATTTCCTATGTCTGAATTTTTTTTAAACAAAACTTTTTCTATTATTTTTGATTAAATCAAATAAATTAAGAAGAACAAAAGTAATTCAGTTTATTTCGCAATCACAGATTCAATTTTTTGTATGATTCGTTTACTCATGATTTTAAAACATCAATCTTTTATTATTAATTGTTAAATATAAATTTATGTTATTTATTCAATTTTACCAAAAAAAATAGTTAAAAATAAGGGAGGGGGGAATGAAGGTCTTTCAAATATGCCAAGGGGGGAATGCAACGAAAAAGGTTGAGAACCACTGTACTAGAGCGACAAATTATTTTTAAGCTGGTTTTAAGAAGATATTTGCAAAAAAATATATTTTACAAATATGAACATGGTGTTCAAACAAAATGTTAACTTCCTTGATGAACATATGAAACATTATGTATGAGATTAATTATTTTGATTTGACGTAAAATGCGGAGTGATTTAAAATTATTTTAGAATATTTAAGAATAATTTATTTTCTTCGAAAACAGGCAATTTTTCAGTTATTTGCATATCGCGAGTTGTGAACGATTTTTGGGATTTTTGAAACATTTTTTCGTGACTCAAAAATCATTCAAAATCCAAATAATAACAAATTAACAACACATATTTTTTTTGTGATCTTTATTTGTCATTGTTAATCCAGCTGCGATTGACGATTGCACTAATAAAAAAATCTAATAAATATTGAAAACAGCCTGTAAGCCAAAACGTTTCGTTTTTGTCGCTGGAGAATGGAAGAATTTTTTCAGCTTTTAAGTATATTTTGAAAAGAAGCTGTTTAAGTTCATGTAAAAGAGTTCTAGAAACAGTATTTCCAAAATGTGGAACATTCATGTTATTAAAAAAGCCGTTGTTTCCTGGGTTTTTAGAAAAATATTTCTATTTGTTTTTAATTCACAAAAGTTTTAAATTTGAACAGTAAAATCAAGCAAGCAATTCACAAATTATTTTCTATTTGAACTCGAAAATATTTTATTTCCCAATTTTAATGGAGATACATTGTAAAAAAATTCAAGTTCTTTGGAAAATATTTTTCAAAAATTATGAAGGAACATTAGCAGTTTGTGTTTAATGTTGATATTTTAGGATAATTTATTTATATTAAGTGTAGATGTATACTATTTTTTTGTGATTTTTTGATCATTTTTTTTTAAATATGTGACATTGTGGAAATGTTTTGAAACAGAGTTTGGCAAAATTGTAAAAGATAACCGTACTGTTGACAATTTTTTTACCAAAGTATGGCCCGCAGGCCAAATGTAGCGCGAGGTAATTTTGTGTGGGCCGCGGACCCATTTTGAACGACCATGTAAAATAGCCCATTGAACCATCTATAAAACGATTTTAAAATTATTTTTTTAGTTTTAGGTAATATGATTTATCCATACGTTGAATATACGAAACTGATATTTTGTTGAAAAATCCAACTTATTGAAACATTAAATTTCATCTAACACTTCATCAAACATTTTTGGAAATGAGATCCGTAGTAACATTTCTATTGAAAAGATTCAGGCTGACCAAATTTTTTTGAAATATTGTTGAAATTGGAGGAATAATTATTATAATAATTCTATGCAACGATTTATAAATACAGTACCATTGTATTCAACAGTAAAATACACAATTTTTTCTTTAAAAAAATAATAAATAAACCATCCACTTTAACGACCCCCAGGTCTTATGTGGTCTCTAATGCAAGTTTCTTCTCAATGACTTCTTTTTAAAAAAAATTTAGAAAAAAATATGTGAAAATACAGGTTTGAACCCACTTTTATTTTTCTTTTAAAGTCACAAGAGTATCAATTATAAATCAAGATAAACCAGACCATAGAATATGTTTTTTAGCAAAGTTTTTCTATATACTGAACTGTTTAATGAGGAATAAAAATTGAAATGTTTTATTTTTTTTTTTTTTTTGATTTTTATTATTTAAAGGAATTAGCTTGTTGATTAAAACTGTTGGAATTTTTGTTTGTCCTCTAATATTTTAATTACGAAAGTTTCAAAAAATACCTACAATTTCACAAAAATTTAAAATGATTTATTTAATCAACATTTTTTTCAGTTTAAAAAAGCCTTTTTTTCAAATACACTTTTTTTTTATTTAGCCCGCAAGCTTATGTGAGCTTCAAATTTGGCCCGCCACTTAAAAAAAATACCACCCCTTAACTTGATTTATTTTTAATAATTGCCTTTAAAGTTGAAGGTATAAGAACTCTACAATTTTCATAAAATACTTTATTTTATAAAACTTTTATTTGCTTTATTTTCAATAAAAGAAGCAATATTTTGTACATATTTCAACTATGTAAGAGCATTAGGTGTGATATATATTTATCAATTTTGATAAACTACAAAAAGTGGTGGCAAAAATATAATAAAATTGAAAATTATAAGCCAGAATTTCAACATTTCAATGGAAAACCATTGGAAAATGCATAATACACTCGTATAGTTGATATTCAATCATTAATTTTCAAAAAATGTAATATTTGACGAAAAACAAAATTGAGAAAAAACTACTTTTTGCGGTTCTGTACATCGAAAATTCACTAAAATTCAAAATATTTTTGAATTAACCCAAACATGCTCAAAATGATTCTAAATGCAGGAAAATGCATTTTTTTTAATTTCTTTGCAAATTTGAACTTTTTAGAAAAAATGTTTGCCTCCTGATTTTTTGGCCCTATCTAGAAGCAAGGTGTATAGTTGATTTCTCATCACGTTCTGTGAGATTTGGGCTCGCTAAACACTGTGTAATACACAATGTTACATTTTAGTTCATTCCCGGCCAGTATTAAACTGAACAAATTTAGGGTATAAATGGTTTTAATTAATTCTAAGTGGATTGGCGTTTCCATGGATTCATTCTAAGAAAGGGAAATTCAATGTAGGCGCTTGGTGATTTAATAGCATTTATACCCGAAATTTTTTATGTTTTATACTGGCTAGGGACCATCCAACAAACCACGTTTTTTGGCATAAAAAAAAATCTTCGAACCACCCTGCTGCGTACATCAATCTTCTCACCATAAAAAGAAACTAGACTCGTTTCGAGAATCTTGTCTTCCTGTCTACCTCGTTTTGCCTGCGCATCAAATTTACACAATTTGAAATGGGTTTCCCACCACCCCTTTTTTTCTACCTCTCCCTGTCTAACACCCGTTTGAAAGGCAGAAAAAGTTTGATTTCACACGCTTATCACCCACAAGTTAACAATGTGTGCTGGCGCGTTCTGACACCAACTCTGCAGAAAAGTGAAAAATAATACTGAAAGCAATTTTCTTCGGTAAACTTTCAACTCAACTTCCGGTGGGAAAAGTTACGAGGGGAGAAACCCCGGAAAAGAAGGAGTCTTCCATTTCACACCCTGCAATCAAAGGAAGAAACTGTTGTGTTGAATGCATGCGATTGTGAGTGTGAATCAAAAAGTAATGTTACTCAAAAGAAGTGTGAGCTTTTTCGGATAGACAAAGTTTGTGCACCACCTTTTGTACTAAACTTTTCCTCCAACTTCATTTTCCCCCTCTTGACACGTGTTACGGATGCAAATGCAAGTTGTAACAATGTCGAAACTTGTTAACAAAACTCTTCACAAGTTGATTCAACAGTTTGCGCCCATTTCCGCCTAACCCAGAAATAATGACTGATAATTTTTATTTGATTTTCTTTCCATAAAACCAACGAAACCATCAACATTTTCCCTTTTCCTCAAAATCTGGCACCTTCCCACCTTCTAACTAAAAAAAAACCGGGGTGTGTGTGTTGTTTTTGCTTGTTTGGCATCGAATCCTGCTGCCTGAAATCAACCCATGAAAAACGAAACCACCCACATCCTCTAGAACGCCCTGTCGATGCCTCAACAAGTGGCATACAAATTAAAATAGTCACGCAATAAATCAATACCACTTATCGGCAAAAGGAAGGAAAAAAGAGGTGTGACGTTACGACGACGACGACGACGACGGTGAGGAAAGAGGTGAAAAGCGATTTTCCGGGAAAATTCCAGCTAAAACGTGGTGCAACGTACGCACAGCAACAAAAAACAGAGAAACTACCAGAACAAACACTGCCAAGAGAGAGCAAACAGGGTGGAAAACTATTTCCATGGAAGTCCATGTCTGGACGAAAGGACCGAGCCGGGCGAAACAGTGTTGTTGTGTAAGCAATTTTCCTTTCCTTGTTGCAACCTGAAACCTGACTGCTGCTACCTACCTAACTGCTGGCTTCTGGAATGGCATGTGGATTTCTGCAACAGTCGGTGCACACAATCTTACTGTGAAGCCTTTGGAAAGCGCGTGTGAAAAATGTTTGGCTTGCAGGCAGTGTTTGCGATGTGCATGTGTTTGAGAAGAAAAAAAACAGGAAGAATGATGAAAGGAACAGTGTTGCCAACGAATAGAATAAATTTATGAATTTTCTGTAAAAAACCTGAACCACAAACCAACGCATTTTCTAGCACATTTTTGTGTGCCTTCCGTATGTCTAAAGAAGCAATTCTGCCTCATCATTTTGTCCAAATAATTTATCTAACAAATTTACAGGGTGGCCACTAAAATCCCATTTTTGAATTCCCGACTATTAAATAGTCGTTTTTCAGAATTTCTCACTCAAAAAATGAAACAAATGTTTATGAACCACCATATAATATTTTTGCACAAATAGAAAAGCTATTAACAAAATTTGAAAAAAAAAGCAACTTAACAACAAATTTATTAAAAATGTAGTAAAGGCAAGGAAGCAATCATAATTTTGGCAGTTAAAAATTAAAAAAAAACATTGATTTGATTTTTTTTTATTTATTAATTTGTAAGTATTTTAATGTTTATTACAGTTTAATAAGAACATTACCTCTAATATTATGCGAAATTTTGGCAGAGTCGAATTCGCCTAGTTTTAAAAACGACTTGAATCTATTTTAACAATTGTTTTATATTTTCAAAAAGCAAAAGCTAGTTAGGTTTTTTCCGTTGAATGAAAATCAACCATTTTCTACATTCTACACTCAATCTCATACAAAGTTTAAGAGCAGGGGTGCCCATATGTTAGACCAATTTTACAATGACAAGTATTTCAATGACATTTTGTCATTTGTATAGTTAAAAACAGAAAATTACATTTTCCCAACAGTTTTGTTTAAAAAGCTCCCAATCATATAATTCAAATTAACAAAACTAAAAATACTAGATTAGAATAAATAGAACCCTTAAATTTGTTGTTGAGTGCTCAAAACGAATTGAGTTTAATCGAATTGAAAACTGAAAAAAATATTATAAAATTATTCTAAAGATACCAAATAAATTTCATGAGGGTAGTCTCGGTATTCCACACTTTTCTCAACTTTTTGACAAAAAAAAAACTTTTTCCCGATTTGTATCGGATTTTGGTAAATTCTAGATTATTTCCCGATTTCCCGACTTGGGTGGCCACCCTGATTTAATTTAATAAGAAATTTATATGAGCAAAAATGGTATGTAAAAATTCAAAAATCTGTATTTTTTCATCGATTTTCTCCATCAATAGGGTGTTACCGGCAAAGTATTAGGTTTGGATGAGGACCACACCAAAAAAATGTTACCCGGAAAAAAATCTTATTTTTTAAATATTGTTTTCTACTAAAATATGATTTTCATAAAAAACGCTATTTGTTATATTTAATGTTTTAGGGGACATAAAATGCCATCTTACCACAAAAATACAGAAAGGGCAAAAAATCTTTAATCAAGTTTAAATTTTGTGAAAAATAGTGATAGTATAAAGTGTACAGTTTTCAAGTTAAAGACGTAAAAGTTTTTTTAAAGTCGCGGTTTTTCATTGTACTTAAAAGTGACCATCATTGCCAATTTTTACAATAAAACATATTTTGGAAAAGCTGAAAATGTCCTACATTTTAGTCTTTTTTAGATTGTTGATACGGCCTTTGGTTTATGAGATAAGTCAATACAAAGTTAAAATATGATTAAACGCTCGAGAACTAATGATTCAATTTTCATTGTTTACAAAATATTCATTTTTAGCATTCAAATTAATTTCGGAGTTCTCAGCACTAAAGGTTCATAAAAGAAAATGTAGTGAATTTTCTCAGTTTTTCGAAAAAAAATTTAAATGGGCACTTTCTTTTTAAATTCAAAAAGTTACCCGAAAATGGCTTCAGTTTGAAAGCTTTTCATTAAAATTTCACTCAAAGACTCTTTTGTTGTAAATTTGATGATACAATAAGAAATTACGTCAAAAATGTTTGAACCCTTTTTATATTTTTTGAAAAATCAATATTATTTTGGAAAATTCCATGGAATTTTCTGAAAACTATCATTTTATGACTTAAACATATAAAAAACAAAAAAAGGTATAACAAAAATCAGCATTTTTCCGCTCACCAATTTTTTTGATGCAGTTCTCATATATACCTACACTGCCCTTGATCGCATAAATGTCCCATATGCATTTTCATCGATTTCGAGTTATTGATGCAGTTTGGTTCAAAATTGTATGCTCTTTCGAAAGAGCCTATAACATCCAGTACTTTGTTCTAGAAATCAGGAGGAAATCCAGTTTTTTCGCGAAAACTTAACACGTAGCCTTATGTATGGGACAAACTTCAAATGCGTTTTTCTCAGCTTGCTGTTTTTGCATATGGGACATTTATGCGAACATGGGCAGTACAGTTTTGCTAAATACACCATATTGATCCAAAAATTCCTTCAAATGCACATTTTAAATTTTTGCAAACCATTTTTGTTTATTTGTCAAATAGTACAAGATGCATATTTTAGCGTAACGTACTTTTTGGATAACGCTAACGAAACAGTTTTTTTAGGTTATGATTCTGACCATTTTGATCCAGTTTACACCTCCGTGTACGCACGAGTGCAAGCAGCAGTCAAGTGCTCAGTGCTCCACCGTTTTTCGAAATTTTTCGCCGTAATTTACCGTGATTAGCCGCGAGTTTGCTCCAACAGCATGCCAAGGGCCGGCCGTGGCCGTGGCAGTTCGAGTGCGGCCTCGAAAAACCCGCGAAGTTCGTCTACCGGCCGTGTGCAAAAAGGTAAACAAACCAACGCCGCGTCGTCCGCCATCGCGCCGGGGAGTGTGTGCGCCAAAGGATTTGACCCCAAGTTATTACACCCTAATTACCGTGTCCAGGGCCGCAGCCCTATAAGGCTCCGTTCAGCTACTTCCGGCAATTTGTCGACCGATGGCGCATCAACATCCGCCAACATTCCCACCAGTAACAAGTTCGCGAGACTGAGTGACGAGGAAAGCAACAACAACAACACCGACGGTAGCACTACCGACGACGACGACGACGATGGTCGTACACGGAAGAAAGTGATTTCGCCAAAAAAAGTAATTACTCCAAAGGAACGACGACCACCACCAATTTTCGTTTTGGACACGTTGGCGGACGATGTTGACGAGCAGCTGGAAGGCCTCGTGTACTGCCTCAAAATAGGTAAATCGTCAGTGCAAGTGTTCACATTTGACCAAAAGAATTTCGACCTGGTTGTGGAGAAATTGAAGCGTGAAAGCTTCAAGTTCTACACATTCGACCCCGTGCAGAAGACAGCTGTTAAGGTCGTCTTGCAGGGGTATCAAGACCGCCCGATCTCCGTCCTCAAGGAGCACCTCTCGGGTGTCGGAATAACGCCGCGAGACATAAAAGTCCTCTCGCGGAAGACAACAGTCACAGGTACACACACACTGTACCTGTTGTACTTCGACCGCGGTACCGTCAAAATTCAAGACCTGCGGCGGACTAAGGCGTTGGACGGTTTTTGGGTAAACTGGCGGTTTTACTCCAAAAATCCGACGGACGCAGCGCAATGCCACCGTTGCCAGAAATTCGGCCACGGCTCGCGGAACTGCAACCTCCAGCCCCGCTGCGTGAAGTGCGGTGAGTCACACCTCTCGGAGGTGTGCGCACTGCCACGAAAGGCGGACTTGGGGGAAAACGCAGAACAAACCAAGCCGCGCGTAAAGTGCGCGAACTGTGGCGGTAACCATACCGGTAATTACCGCGGATGCGTCGCGCGGAAGTCCTACCTCGAGGAGCAGGAAAAGAGGAAGAAGAAAGCAGCAGCGTCCCATCCTCCTCAGCGAAGTACGAGCGCAGCCGTTTCTGCAGCTGGCCAGCGTACGGTTCCAGCGGACAACCCAGCGTTCCCTCCTGGATGGGGGCGGTCGTTTGCAAGCGTGGTCGCTGCCGGTAGCGGCGATGCGACCCAGCAAGGAGTCACCGGGGAAGATCTCTTTACCCTGCCGGAGTTCTTTGCTCTCGCGGGGGAGATGATGACGCGGTTTCGGAGCTGCCGTAACAAGGCGGAGCAATTTCTAGCCCTCGGGGAATTAATGATTAAGCACATCTATAAAGGATAGAACAATGTGATCTAGTTTTTAAGCTTTCTCTATTTCTATCCCCTTTTCCTAGCAACTTCAGTAAGTTTTTTTTTTTCTTAATTTTTCTTACTCTTGGCAACACCTTTATTTACAAGCAATAACTGTTCCAAAATGGATTATGATGTAACACACAGCTGAAAGGAACTCCAAAACTCTGTTTTGTACCTCAAAAGAACTTATTGTATCTGATTATGCACCAATAAAACCGAATTTGAATTTGAATTTGATCCAGTTTAGGCCAAATATTCAAAACATGCAATCAAAAACCATACAATCAAAAATGATCACAAAATGTTTTAAACTTGAACAGAATTATGTTGCTTTTATCTTTTTCGAAATATCATAAAATCCACGCATTTTTACACTTCAAAAGTAACTTCAACTGATTTGTAATCGTAAAATTTATGCTTTCAAAATTTTGAATTTATTTGATAAGGCGATGTATTCTTGATAGTTCATCATCATCTTCAAATATAATGCACATTTTTATTGTTGAAAATAATTTAGTTTTATTATATTTTAAATTAAATCTCATGTCTTTTTGATGAAATATAGAATGCAGCAGAAATTGTCTCTTTGTTTTGTACAAATTATAAAAAAATGATAAAGATTCTTATTTGTTTTAATTAAGCCAGTGGTCTTCAGCCAAGCCACTCCATGACATTTTACAGTTCTTCGTAAAATATCTTATTTTAGAATCATATAAAATATTTTCAAACTATACGTGAGGAATTTATTATGCGTATAACATTTCTGAGTTATGAACTTTGGAAGATTGAAAATATTCAAATTGATGAATGAAACGATAATTGTTGCGAACATTAAAAACGAAAACTGATGCAATTAACTTTCTTATCTAAAATTACTACAGTTGTTATCGTCCTGCGTTCATAACAAATTTCACTCAAATTAAGTTCAATTTTCAAACTGTAATATTTCCGGAACCACAAATCGTAGAAGGTTGATTTGAACTTATGTTTTGACTTTGCCATCTTGCTCTTGAGCAGTTCTCTACGGAATCGGTCTTTTTTCTTTAATTTTAATTTTTGTATTTTTTAATCCGGCTGAAACTTTTTTGGTGCCTTCGGTATGCCCAAAGAAGCCATTTTGCATCATTAGTTTGTCCATATAATTTTTCATAGAAATTTGGCAGCTGTCCATACAAAAATGATATGTGAAAATTCAATAATCTGTATCTTTTGAAGGAATTCTTTGATCGATTTGGTGTCTTCGGCAAAGTTGTAGGTATGGATATGGACTACAATGAAAAAAAATTATACACGGTAAAAAAAATTTTGGTGATTTTTAATTTAACTTTTTGTCACTAAAACTTGATTTGCAAAAAAACACTATTTTTCATTTTTTTTATTTTTTGATATGTTTTAGAGGACATAAAATGCCAACTTTTCCGAAATTTCCAGAATGGGCAAAAAATCTTTGACCGAGTTATGATTTTTTGAATCAATACAGATTTTTCCAAAAAAACGAAATACTGGTCGCAAAAATTTTTCAACTACATTTTTCGATGTAAAACCGCATTTGCAATCAAAAAGTACTCCAGTGAATTTTTGATAAAGTGCACCGTTTTCAAGTTATAACCATTTTTAGGTAACTTTTTTGAAAATAGTCGCAGTTTTTCATTTTTCAAAAATAGTGCCCATGTTTGCCCACTATTGAAAAAAATATTTTTGAAAAGCTGAGAAAATTCTCTATATTTTGCTTTTTCAGAATTTGTTGATACGACCCTTAGTTGCTGAGATATTGCCATGCAAAGGTTAAAAAACAGGAAAATTGATGTTTTCTAAGTCTCACCCAAACAACCCACCATTTTCTAATGTCGATATCTCAGCAACTATAGGTTCGATTTACAATGTTAAAATATGAAACATTCGTGAAATTTTCCGATCTTTTCGAAAAAAATATTTTCAAAAATTTTAAATCAAGACTAACATTTCAAATGGGCGTAATATTGAATGTTTGGCCCGTTTGAAATGTTAGTCTTGATTTTAAATTTTTGAAAATATTTTTTTCGAAAAGATCGAAAAGACATTGTAAATCGGACCTATAGTTGCTGAGATATCGACATTAGAAAATGGTGGGTTGTTTGGGTGAGACTTAGAAAACATCAATTTTCCTGTTTTTTAACCTTTGCATGGCAATATCTCAGCAACTAAGGGTCGTATCAACAAAGTCCGAAAAAGCAAAATATAGAAAATTTTCTCAGCTTTTCAAAAATATTTTTTTCAATAGTGGGCAAACATGGGCACTATTTTTGAAAAATGAAAAACTGCGACTATTTTCAAAAAAGTTACCTAAAAATGGTTATAACTTGAAAACGGTGCACTTTATCAAAAATTCACTGAAGTACTTTTTGATTGCAAATTCGATTTTACATCGAAAAATGAAGTTGAAAAATTTTTGCGACCAATATTACAATTTTTTGGTAAAATCTGTATTGATTCAAAAAATCATAACTCGGTCAAAGATTTTTTGCCCATTCTGGAAATTTCGGAAAAGTTGGCATTTTATGTCCTCTAAAACATATAAAAAAATAAAAAAAATGAAAAATAGTGTTTTTTTGCAAATCAAGTTTTAGTGACAAAAAGTTAAATTAAAAATCACCAAAAAATTTTTTACCGTGTATAATTTTTTTTTCAGTGTAGTCCATATCCATACCTACAACTTTGCCGAAGATACCAAATCGATCAAAAAATTCCTTCAAAAGATACAGATTTTTGAATTTTCACATATCGTTTTTGTATGGACAGCTGCCAAATTTGTATGGAAAATTATATGGACAAACTAATGATGCAAAATGGCTTCTTTGGGCATACCGAAGGCACCAAAAAAGTTTCAGCCGGATTAAAACATACAAAAAAAATCGAATGACCGAAATCTCAGAGAATTGCTCTCTTGAGAAAATTCTTGATAGGTTTTCTTATTTTGTGACCACGAGCTTGCTGCAAAATTTGTTACAAAAGGTTTTTTTTTGTAGCAAATCCTTTATGAAAGATCTTGATGATTTTTTTTGAGTGTAGTTCATGAGATATTGAATTTGAAGCAATAGAGTTTAATAATAACCTGGTACCTGAACAATTTTCTATCGAGTACGAGCAGAAAGCGAAAGGAGTGGTCCTATTTGTATGGAAATCTAGATCCCTGCTTATTTAGATGGTATCAACAGCTCCTCCAAGTTTTAGCTTGATCTGAAATGTTTATTTCGAGTGCTGATACGTGTAATACAGCGATTCTCAACCTTCTTCTAGGCCTGTACCCCCTGCCATGTAAATCAAGTAGACCCGGTACCCCCGTTGAGAATCGCTGGTGTAATAAAAACACAACACAATAATAGAAACAAAAGATACAAACATGCCTGGTGAAAAACAATTCTGCACCAAATTCCAATAATACTTGATGTATTAACCAGAAAAAAAATGTAATATCAAAAACTGGCAACACTGCATTCCTTTCAACTTTTTAGCAAAAGTACTGCTCTTTCAGTTCCAGGTTCGCCACCTCCGTGCACATCGCAAGCATTATAATCGCATAAATAACCCGGAAAGCAACCATTAAAAACGACTAGTGAGAAACACTAGCAATGCTGCTGCTGCTACGACTACTGGAAATAGTTCGAATGCGATAGTGGTTCTGTGTGGGACCACATAAGTGGACCGCTTTACGGAAGCAGAAGCTTACCGTCAGACTTCTAACCACTTGAAACTTTCCTTCTGCGAAACTCTAACAATTGCAACTTTGTCTTAAGTCCGTATGAGAGTGTCTTGTTTGTTCTAACCAAAGTTCTAACTCCACTTGTATCAAATGATGGGTTTAGTTTGTAAGACAATTTCAGCTGTTGGAACCTCAACAAAAAAAAACTCATCTCGATTGTAAGTTTATCGCCATTTTGTCACGATCGATTGGAAGAAACGCTAGAATTCCTTCGGAAACAGTATTTTCTGCTAGATTTTGTTCTCAAAAGTCTGTTCGTTCTAGCTAGGCTCCTCCCAACCGATTGATCCAATGTACTAACTTTGTCAACTTTGTCCCCGCCCCACCGTATCTCACTCACACTCTGTACCACAACCAACACCACCACAACCGAAATCACACGCACACCACCACCACCAACAATCTCGATAGCCGATCAAGAAACAGTTGACCAGTGAGTATAAACGGGTAAGACGAACCGCTCTAATCACGTTCTCATCTAAAAGGGCCCTGAGTCGTTCGAGCGAGCGAGACAACCAAACCTAGTAAAGAGAGCGAGCGAGCGAGAGAGCGAATGGAGAGCGCGAGCGAAAGAGAGAGTAAGAATGAGAGAGCGAAATCAATCATCCCAGCTCAAGTATGACGTCACAACTCCACATTCATCCGTTTTGCGAGTTTTCAAGAGAGACAGAGGCCAGTGCTTAGGCCAGATGAGAGTGAGATTTTTTGTGAGAGCAGCTGCTACGCCGACACACGTATGCGACAATTGCACCAATACTTTTCCAAAACCAAAAAAACAATGGGTGCGCTCACTGCTAATTCAATCGACCGGCCCGAATCTCTATAGGTACGCAAGTACAAAACTCACAACACACAAACAAATCATTGGTTGGAATTGTTTTTTCAACGTTGGCTAGAAATCGATGTTGTGTTTTCAGTCCATTGATTGGATTATAAAAGCTCTGCTCCGGATTCTGTTCGACTAATCCTGAAATTGAGAAAAAGCATCCCATTGTCGAGGTATTTTCAATCCATTTTCTCATGCGGAATCATTCATTAGATCTCGTGTAGAATCCTCACTGACCAGGTGAACATCGTGTCGTACAAGTCTGATAGAACCCTTTTAAGGCTAATAAAGAAATGCTCTGAATTTTTATGGTGTTTTATATTTTTTTTGTTATTTTATAATTGGATAAAACATTGTGTCGCACCTCCGTGTACGCACGAGTGCAAGCAGCAGTCAAGTGCTCAGTGCTCCATCGTTTTTTCGAAAATTTTCGCCGTAATTTACCGTGATTAGCCGCGAGTTTGCTCCAACAGCATGCCAAGGGCCGGCCGTGGCCGTGGCAGTTCGAGTGCGGCCTCGAAAAACCCGCGAAGTTCGTCTACCGGCCGTGTTCAAAAAGGTAAACAAACCAACGCCGCGTCGACCGCCATCGCGCCGGGGAGTGTGAGCGCCAAAGGATTCGACCCCAAGTTACTACACGCTAATTACCGCGTCCAGGATCGCAGCCCTATTAGGCTCCGTTCAGCTACTTCCGGCAATCCGTCGACCGATGGCGCTTCAACATCCGCCAACATTCCCACCAGTAACAAGTTCGCGAGGCTGAGTGACGAGGAAAGCAGCTACAACAACACCGACGGTAGCACTACCGACGACGACGACGACGATGGTCGTGCACGGAAAAAAGTGCCGACGCCAAAAAAAGTAATTACTCCAAAGGAACGACGACCACCACCAATTTTTGTTTTGGACACGTTGGCGGACGATGTTGACGAGCAGCTGGAAGGCCTCGTGTACTGCCTCAAAATAGGTAAAGCGTCAGTGCAAGTGTTCACATTTGACCAAAAGAACTTCGACCTGGTTGTGGAGAAATTTAAGCGTAAAAACTTCAAATTCTACACATTTGACCCCGCGCAGAAGACCGCTGTAAAGATTGTCTTGCAGGGGTACCAAGACCGCCCGACCTCCGTCCTCAAGGAGCACCTCTCGGGTGCCGGAATAACGCCGCGAGACATAAAAGTCCTCTCGCGGAAGACAACAGTCACAGGTACACACACACTGTACCTGTTGTACTTCGACCGCGGCACCGTCAAGATTCAAGACCTGCGGCGGACTAAGGCGTTGGACGGTTTTTGGGTAAACTGGCGGTTTTACTCCAAAAATCCGACGGACGCAGCGCAATGTCACCGTTGCCAGAAATTCGGCCACGGCTCGCGGAACTGCAACCTCCAGCCCCGCTGCGTGAAGTGCGGTGAGTCACACCTCTCGGAGGTGTGCGCACTGCCACGAAAGGCGGACTTGGGGGAAAACGCAGAACAAACCAAGCCGCGCGTAAAGTGCGCGAACTGCGGCGGTAACCATACCGGTAATTACCGCGGATGCGTCGCGCGGAAGTCCTACCTCGAGGAGCAGGAAAAGAGGAAGAAGAAAGCAGCAGCGTCCCACCCTCCTCAACGAAGTACGAGTGCAGCCGTTCCTGCAGCTGGCCAGCGTACGGTTCCAGCGGACAACCCAGCGATCCCTCCTGGCTGGGGGCGATCGTTTGCCAGCGTGGTCGCGGCCGGTAGCGGCAATGCGGCCCAGCAAGAAGTCACCGGGGAAGATCTCTTTACCCTGCCGGAGTTCTTTGCTCTCGCGGGGGAGATGATGACGCGGTTTCGGAGCTGCCGTAACAAGGCGGAGCAATTTCTAGCCCTCGGGGAATTAATGATTAAGCACATCTATAAAGGATAAAAAACTGTGATCTAGTTTTAAGCTTTCTCTATTTCTATCCGCTTTTCCTAGCAAGTTTAGTAAGTTTTTTTTTAAATTTTTCTTACTCTTGTTAACACCTTTATTTACAAGCAATAACTGTTCCAAAATGGATTATGATGTAACACACAGCTGAAAGGAACTCCAAAACTCTGTTTTGTACCTCAAAAGAACTTATTGTATCTTGATTATTCACCAATAAAACCGAATTTGAATTTGAAATTTATTATTATTATAAAACATTGTGTACTTCTTGTTGTTTTTGAAAAATATTTTTGTCTGAATAGTCTTCATCATAACCCACAACTTTTTCGAAGACTACAAATCAATCCTAATATTTCTGATCATAAAAGAAAATTTCATATTTTGACATACATTTTTCCATGACAAGCCTGAATATTTTATTTTTCATCTCATGACTAAAAATTAAACTTTCTAAACCCTTTTTTATATTAAAGCAATTCTCAGAAAATTCGGTATTTGTTTTTTTAATCCGGCTAAAACTTTTATGGTGCCTTAGGTATGCCCAAAGAAGCCATTTTGCATCATTAGTTTGTCCATATAATTTTCCATATAATTTTGTCAGCTGTCCATACAAAAATGATATATGAAAATTCAAAAATCTGTATCTTTTGAAGGAATTTTTTGATCGATTTGGTGTTTTCGGCAAAGTTGTAGGTATGGATAAGGACTACACAGAAAAAAATGATACACGGTGAAAGAAATTGGTGATTTTCAATTTAATATTTTGGCACTAAAACTTGATTCGCAAAAATCATCCATTTTCCTGTTTTTAAACCTTTGCATGTCAATATCTCAGCAACTAAGGGTTCTTTCAACAAAGTTCAAAAAAGCAAAATATACAGAATTTTCTCAGCTTTTCAAAAATATGTTTTTCAAAGGTGGGCAAACATGTGCACTAATTTAAAAAAAAAATAAGAAGCTGCGACTATTTTCAAAAGAGTTTACCTAAAAATGGCTTTAACTTAAAAACGGTGCACTTTATCAAAAAATTTATAGAAACTTTTTGATTGCAAATTTCATTTTTATCGAAAAATGAAGTTGAAAATTTTTTGCGACCAATGTTTCGATTTTTCGAAAAAATCTGTATTGATCCAAAAAATCATATTTCGGTTAGAGGTTTTTTGCCCGTTCTGGAAATTTCTGAAAAGTTGGCATCTGCATCATCATCATGATTAGAGGTGGGCAAAAAGAGATCGAGCCGCTCAAAGCGCCGGTTCACTGAAAAGAGCGAACGAACCGTGGCTCACAAAAAAAGAACCACGGTTCTCTTTTAAACTCAGGTCTATTGAAAGAACCGTTTCAAGATGGCATGATTTTTGTTATAAATATAATTTATTGAATTTCCGAACAAATGTAGTGTTAAAATTGTTTTTGGGAATTGAAAATGCAATTTCAAATATTTCAATGCTACAAGCAATTAATTAAAAATTAATCACAGAAGTAAATGATTTTCTAAAAAAAAAAAAGAGAAAACTTTTCATTGTACAACTGATTGTACATTAAAGTATAACCGGAATACAAATTTGAGCAATTCAATTTGCATAATTTGTAAAATATTACCAAAAATCTACTGAATAGTTTAGAGATTTTGGAAAAAATAAATCCTTTTGTCCAATTTAACTTCAGCGTTTACATATAGACTTAAGCAATTAAATCAGAATGTAGAAAAGAGTTCACAGAATATTTTCTGCAAAAAAACATATCAGCATTAGTTCAATTCTTGTAGAAATAAACGCAGTTTTAAAATTAATGTAAATTTTTCCAGCATCCTAGATTTAAGTTTGGATGCCATTCAATTACTTGAATGTTTAGGTTCGAGTAGAAATCTTGACATAGAGACCATTAAGACCTTTGGTTTTCAAGGGCATCTTCTCGTTTTTAGTTTTCATTTTTTATCAAATAATTTATAAAAGTCCAATGTGAATAAACTTATAAATTCACACGATCTTAAAAAAAAATTCATCCAAAATTTGAAAAAGAGCGAAAGAGCCGTTCAAAAGAGCGGCTCTTTTTGATGAGCGAACGAAAATGAGCGGCTCCTAAAAAAGAGCGGTTTTGCCCACCTCTAATCATGATGAAACATATCTGAAAATTAAAAAAATAAAATAGTGTTTTTTTGCATGTCAAGATTTAGTGACAAAAAGTGAAATAAAAAATCACCAAAAAAATTTACCGTGTATAATTTTTTGTCAGTGTAGTCCCTTATAATAATCCTTACTCATACCTACAACTTTGCCGAAGACACAAAATTGATAAAAAAAATCCTTCAAAAGATACAGATTTTCGAATTTTCATACATTATTTTTGTATAGAAGCTGCCAAATCTGTATGTAAAATTATATGGACAAACTAATGATGCAAAATGGCTTCTTTGGACAAATCGAAGGCACCAAAAAGTTTCAGTTGGATAAAAAAATACATAATTTAAAATTAAAAAAAAATCCGATTTCGAAGAGAATTGCTCATAAGCAAAAAATTAGATTGAAACCAATTTTCCCAGTATTTTGACTGATTTTCTGAATTGATGCTTTTTTGTTAAGATATATTTCATATATTTAACTTTTAAAACAATAAAATGTGCTATAGAATAAGATAATAACAACTCTGGAGTTTTTTTTTTAAAAAAAAAGGTCCAATAAACCAAATTTCCAGTTTTTGCTTTTTGGGTGCTTTTGCAACCGCCTTGAGTCAGGGGTATTAAAAACACCCAAAAAACAAAAACTGAAAATTTGGTTTATTGGACCTTTTCAAAAAAAAAACTCCAGAACTCAAGTTGTGGCACATGGAAAATTAGTTTATCATTGACAGTGTTATTTATGTGATATTCCAATTTTTAAAAATAATCACCTGTCACAAGTTAAGCTGTTATAATTTTTATTTTGTTTTTTTTTTTTGAAAATTTCGACCAAATTTCCATAACCCAATTTGGACTATGGGAAAATTTGCCCAATTTCGTCAAAAACATTATTTTGGCCTTTAAATGTAGTCTTTGTACCAACACTTTTATAAAAAGTACAAAATAGAAAACTGATTTTTTTAAATTATTGACCTCCCAACGAAATCAACAACTTGTTGGAAAATTTTCTGATTGTCCATAACCTAAATTGTGATTACTTATTATTTTGCCTAATATTGCTAGAACTTTTGGAAAATTTTGACAAATTTTGAATTTTGACTAGGACATTGTTTTGGCCATGAAAAGGGGACCTAAAATCAAATTTTTTATTGAAAGTGAATTTTTTTTGAGTTGATTTAATTTTTTTTTTCAAGTTCCTTATTTTGGTTATTTGTTTAAGTTGATCAAGATTTGTAAGCCAATGTTTACTGAATTTATTTAGCATTTGAAAATATGTTATATTCAATTGTTACCAAGCAAATATTAACGTTTTATGATCAGCTAATAATTAGAAAATCATATCAAAATCAGTTAATTACCATTGTAAAACACTTATATCTCACTTGTGTGTGTGGTCCAATACCCGCTGGCCGGCAGCGAAATTATGGGAAAGTATAATTTGTATCAGGCTTTGTTTATGCTGATACAGCTTATCTCAGTCCCGGGTATTAGGTGGTGATAGCCCTCGCGCTGCTTCCAATGACCCATTTCAGAATGACAGAGCTCCTTGCGGTCCAATTCCGAGGTCATTGGGCATTGTCTGGCCCCGCCTAAACATAGAAGCAAGAATCAGAAGGACTCTCGATCTATCTCTAAACTTCCAATCCCATAATGCAAAACAGGGATTAGCGCGTATTTAATAATGATCAGAAAATATGCAACAGTTGAAAGATTCAGTTTGGATAGATCTCACCAATTTTCTGAAACATCCTTTAGTCCTTTTTGCAGCTTCGGTCTTCCAGCTGCGGGTCCTCAATCACGAGCAGTTTGAGCTTCCTCATGCTGCTTCGGAACACATCCTGTCGTCCTAGTCATATTGTGGTAAACAAGACCACGAACAAACACTGGTTCGACCTCGGGTTCGACCGCAAAACATACAAATTTCACCTTAAAACAAAATTATCGCGGCACGCACAAACCGTAGGAAAAGTCTGTGACAAAACATTGCCAAATCTGATTTACAGATTCCTCTACCGTTTATTTGGCAACCAGGCTTGAAAGCTCTCCTGCAACAACCGCCCGAGCGCGCGAGCTTTTTGACAGCTCCCGTGGGAACAAAAGAAAATGAACGTCGCGCGAAAAACAAAAACAAAACCACTGCTAGGCCGATACACAAAATTGTCTTTTTTCGACGAAATTCAAGGGAAATCCTTAGAACTCGATATTCTTCCACTACAACGCGTTGTTATTAATTATTATCGTCACTTTTATACATATTTTATGGACCGAAACAGGCAAAAAATACAAAAAGACGCGAAGTAAAAATAATGTCCAAACTCTCACGAGCAGTGCTACCAGCGCTCTCTCTGTAAAACACTTATATCTCACTTATACCAAATTGAGTTATCGGGATTTTTTTTTTCTCTGTTATTGGATTTTCTTGTAATAATTCTTAAAAAACAGAATGGGTTATTTTTTAATCAAATCTCTATTATTATTTTGAGTTATTATAACAGCTAATATGACAGTTTGGAACTCGAAATATGGTGAGTTAAAAATGAGAAATAATTGGTTGATACTGAGAAAATCAGATGAAAAATCCTGTAAAAAATTAAAATAAGAGGCTTTTGTCTTAGGCATCATCCATTAACCGAGCGGAGACTTTTTCGGAAATATAAACCCCTCTCCCTCGTGGATAATTGTCCATACTAAAACGAAACATTTTCGAAATTTTACTATATTTTAAAACATAAAACTCATTTTTCATCATCAAATCTTTGAAGTGTTAAAATACATCAAGCATCTACTAGTGGCATTGAAAGGGTTCTCCACTTATCCTACTCTCATTTTCGATTTTCCACCTCTTGGCCATTTTCCCCAGCATCGTCCATTCCAACATCGATGTTGTCCGAGTCTTCCTAGCCACGGTCATGGTCCTCGTACCTCTTCACCGCTATTTTGGCTCGGGATTCCACTCATCATCGGAGATTTTGCCGCCACCCACCACCACATCTACAACCTACTACCCTAAACAATATACTATAATTTGTCGTTTAACCACTCACCGCCGCCACCACCATCGCCACAAACCAGACATTTTATGAGGACCAAAATGGATTTTCCATTTAGAAATCGAGGCCCCACTGCCAAACACATACAATATAGTCTCATCAGGGCGTAGAAACAAATGTTCGTCCATTTATTGCCAAAACTAAGCGCTTAATAGGTTGTTCCTCGTACCCTTCCCGTTTGCCCCGCAAAATTGGTGGCCGTCAATTTAGTGGAAATTAACCCGCGCTGCATTCCAATCTCCAGGACTACCCAATTACTTTCCGCCGCCAGTCGTGGGACTTTGAGGGCATCCGCCACATTTTGAAGTTTCCCTTTGACTGTACACCTTAAGGTTCGCGCGCTTAGCTTGTTTGCCGGGAAATGGATTGTTTTACTTTTTATTAGTCGTTAAATTTTTCCAACGGAACAAATCGTTAACTCGCACAAACACATTTTTGCGTCGCTATCAAATCAAACTGCTCGACGGCTGTGTTTTTTTCTAGCGGGTTTTTCTTTTTTCAATTTTTCCAGATATCGTACCGTTGGAGCACAATCTGCTGCCCCTAATGGTGGAGCTCCCTAATTGCATCACCCCCTTGGCGGGAATTTCCGCAAATGTCGGCCACTTTTTTGTTGTTGTCCAGCGAGACCTTCGCGAGGCCCACTTTTTTCTCCTCGCCACTCCCCCACCTTTGACGTCGCTAAATGGTGTAGAAATCTTGCAAATGGCACGCGGTATTTCGATGGGAGAATTTTCTATGGTGAACTTTGAAAATTTAGATATGAAATTTATTTCAACATTTAGGCTTTCAAAACATTTCTAGCATTACATTCTCAAAAAAAAAATCTTGATGTTTTGCAATGATTTTTTTCAAAGAAATGAACGCGATTTTTTTTTAAATTTATATTTATTCAGATTTTTTTTTCCATGTACATTCATGAAGTTAAAATATTATTGAGTGTCCAATCACAATCGATGATTTTTCCCATAAATTTTAAATACTAGCAACTTTCATTTATTCATGAAATATTGTAGCTTTCGCTATTCAGTGATTTCAAATGTAGGAGGTCCTACATGTACAAAAGGGAAAAGGGATACCTTTAAACTAACTTATAAACTATATAAAGAGCGGATCAATTCAGCTGAAGACTGCAATGGTTTTTATCGAAATGCATAAATTATCTTATTGGACATTCATGAACGCGAATGTTTCATTACGCTATTGAACCAACTTCATCTGAACAATGACTTAAGATTTTTAGAAAAGATTTTCAATTTGCGAAAATCAACAAAAATCTGTTAATAAATTTGACATTCACAGTAATACAACAACTTTTACAACATAACAATTTATTTGTCGTTGTAAAAAATCTATATTTTTTATCAGTATAAATTTAACATTTGAATACGTTTCAAATGCTAGTTAAAGGATTTATTTTGTTTCAAAATTTTGTGTTTTTAGGAGATATTACTAAAATCAATATAGATTTTTTAAATAAAATTTAATGATTGTTGGAAAGTTGTAATCGAATGCGGTAAAGTTTATCAATATTGTAATACCGAATTATAGTAAATGTATGTATACATTTATTTGATTAATGTTCACAAGGAAAGGTGGCCAGACGGGATAAGACGTCAACCACCCTGATTTACTAAGTTAACTAATGGAAATTGCTAAAATGTTCAATAATGAAATTGAACTATAATGAAATATACTCTCAACTTCAAGCTAGACTTATTTTTTATGAATTGAAGCTTAAGCGTTTTTGTTACACAGCCAAAAAGTTGAATCTTGGAATGTTGAAAATTTGGTAGGTTGAATATAACCTAAAAAATGTTTAAAAAAAGTGAATCTGATTAATATTTACCAGAAACTGATGACAATTCATCATTTATTGATGTAATATTACACATTTTTTGACACAAAATCTGTCACCATTTCCTGATGAATATTACCATCATTTTTTTTTCTGTGTAGGTAATAATGTGTTTTCTTTTTCTCAAATATTTTTGAATGTTAATTATTAAAAATGTGATATATTAAAAATATTAAAAATGTGATGGACTAGGCAAGATGGCCTTATGCGAAATATGGGAAGATTGCCACATGTAATTTGTATATTGCGGTTCATAAAAGCTTTTTAAAGGTTTTAAAACGTATTTATCAAAACTGAAAAGCCTTTGCATCGATCAAAAACAAAGATATTTCTGCAATAATACAGCAAAAGTCATTGAAAAGTTTGAAATTCGTTCAAAATATTCAAAAAATATCTAATTTAATATTGTTACAATAATTTTGATGGGCTGAATGAAAATATTGAAACTAATCATTACGCATTTTTTTAAATGGTTAGTCGTGAAAGTTTTCAATTTAAAATAAATGTATTTTAGCAATTATATGAAATTTTCCTGGTGTTACTATTACATATTAAGGACAGAAAGTAACATTTGATGCAACCAAAATTGGTAAGATATTCAAAGAAGTTGGTTGAACCAATCTCATAGATATTTGCATGAATTGTCAAAATTATTCAGTCAATTTATAGCACGAAATGTTTTATCCCGCATATTTCATATTTATTTTTAAAATTGATGAAATCTAATAAATACATTTTAAAGCAAATAATTATGTGTCATTTTGATAAAAGACTTGTGGTAGTGTGTGGTTTCAGAATAAAATAATCTGTTTTGATATTTTATAGGTTGGCCTTGATATAATTTTTTTTGTTAGTTGAGCCTTGATACCATTGCAACCAATTAGAGGAATACTGTTTGCAGTGGTAGTGGTTCTCATCTACTTGTTAATGAATTCAAAATTAAAAATATTCATTTTATGTAATCTATTGATAGGAGACATCATTACATTTAAATTCATGCTACACCCAAACGGTGGTCGCATGATTGTGATGCATGGCGGCATGAAAGTATATCAGAATCTGCATGAAAACTATCCTAATGCATTTTTTGCGATATAGGGGTGTGACATTTTTGCCCGTTACCGACAATTATCGACATTACCGACGGCTTTTTGGTTGTATTGCACAAAAAAAAACCTTAACAGAACGAAGATTGTACCACCAACTTCTTAGTTGTTGATACGACATGCAACCACCGCGCCATAGACGCTTGATGAATTGAGAGAGAAAGAGCACCAACATATACTTCTCTTTGGAGTGTTGCTCGGGGAGGCGCCAGCATTATATGTGTTGGTGAGAAATGCAGATCGCTGAAATGTTTACACGCGGGCAAAAATTAGCTATGAGCTTGCTGCAAAAAATATTATAAAATGTAACATTTTCTGCTACAAATCCACTGTTGCAAATTTTGATATACATTTTCCATTGGGTGTATATAACAAGCCATGTAATGCATTGATTTTCGGTAGAAATTATCTGAAAAAATATTTGAAAACATGATGGATGAAAATTCTAAACATTTTTTTAAACTTCACAACTACATTATTCTAACGAAAGTTAAAAGATCTTGTAGAAATAATCGAATCGATTTTTTTTAAGGAGGAACACACTTTTGTCCGATTTTCTAACAACAAAAATGAATCCATTTTTGCTTGATGCTTGATAAATTCCATGTGGTCCAAAATGTACAACACAAATAATTTAAATTACAGTCATCCCACATATTCGTAACACCCACAAATTCGGAGAAATTGTTAATAGCATGCCAAATGCATTTTTTCTGGCGACCCTACTATTTTTAGCACCTTCATTTGGACATTCTCTTGCTTTTTCACTAGTAAAAGTAGTACTTTTTGAACAAAAACCTTCATTTCATGCCTAATATATTCTGAGCAGCAAAACATGGGATGTTATTGTGCCTCCCACAATTCGACGGTAACATTTCAAAAGGCATCATGTACATTTTGACACTTTCTGGGTTATTGCATATTCTGAAACTACTCCTAATAAGCTACCTCTCCACCAAAAATGAGCAAAAGTTACTTCAGTAAAGTCTGTTTAATCATGATTTTAAATAAAGTAACATAAACAAAATCTCTGCCATCAGCAGTCCCTGTTTATATAGCCCTGTCAACCTGTCAAACAAAAGACTACATGAACCTCGTGACGATAAAAAAGCATCATGAACAAAGCGCCATGTACATTCGGCGAACAAAAACGAATCATAACAAAGCGCCCCCCTCAATGACAGCAGAGTGATATCGACGTTGGTGATTTCAAAAGGAGTTATGTTTGTTTTACTCAAATAAATTTACGGAAATGATGTTTTATTGAATTTGGATGATCAAGTATCAATAAAAGCAACGTTTTTCATCGTTTGTTATTATTAGAACATCTTATTTTGCTTTTATATTAAAACGGGAATTGAAAATGGATGCTTAACATTCAAATGCGTTTCTCAAAACGCATGGTTTGTACATGATGCTTTTTGAAATGTTGGCGTCGAATTGTGGAACACCTGAATTTAACTGATATTTTCACAAAAATTTATCAGACCAGTCATAAAACATAACATAAGCTTGAGTTTCATTGATTTCAGTGTGTGAAGTCATTATTTTGTAAAAATTATATGCTCCTGGAAGGAATCAAAGTTTGTTTACATTCGTAAGAAAAAAGTGTTAAGAATTTTTGGATTTAATGGGTCAAAATTTGATTTAAAAATTTAAATTTGCAGCTGTTCGATACAGCATTCTAAAGATCGCAAGAAAAGCTTTGAAATGAAGATAAAAGCGAATTATTTAGTTGAATTATCGATTTGCTATGATTTTTTGAACATTGGCCGATCTGTAAACTGTTCCGAATATGAGGGATGGTATCATATAATGCAAAAACGACGCTCTAGATAACATTTTTCTTTTGAAACGCATTTTTTTAAACTATCAAAAACATGAGACTATTGCGTAATATCACATGTTCATTGCAACTTTATGGAAATTCTATATTTTAAAACAGTAATGGCAAATGATATGAGTTACGGTCCGAACTCTACAGTATGAAAAAAAAACTTCTTCTTTTTAAATATACAAAAAATCCAGGTTGGTTGGATTGAGAAATTACATGCTCTACTGCCAATATTATTTCATTACAGTCTTTCAAAATAGCCTTATTTTGTAATTGTGTAATTCTAAATATATTGAGAGTCTTTTTTTTATGTTCAGAAAAAAAACTATGACCAAAACCAGCACAAGGCAAACTGTGCCGTAAACTTTTCGCTGCCTTAGTTCTAATGATAATCTCTACAGGTTTAGATTTGTCACGATTTCACGGAAAGACATGTCAAAGTAAATCCAACAATTAATGAGTAAAATTTTGTCCTGACCCATTTTTTGCTTGGATCAACTGAAATATGAGCTAAATAAACTAAAAAAAATCATAAAGAATAGAATTTTTTTTCTAAAACCAAAAAAAAAAACAAAATAAAATCCTAAAAATTTGCCAAGAATCTCCCCATCAAAACACCGTGCCACCCCCTTCTTCCTACTACGCTCACCTTCTACGTTCAGGTCGATTTTCGCTAATGACACCCTCTCTTCCTCCACCTCACTTCTCTACCAAAGTTGCGAAACCGAAGTAATTTTCCGATTGCGTTCCTTTTTAGTTAAGTTTTTTTGTTTACTCTGAGCACAAAGTTAAAACGTTTTTTTTTTTGTGTTGTTCCGTCCTGTGCAGTATATTTTTGATGATTGCTAAAATTTGTATTTGTATTTTTGTTTCGTTTTTCTTTCTTGTTTTGTTTTAGGAAGTTAATGGGTTCTTTTTTGTGGTGGTGTTTTGTGTCCCCGAATCGTTTTTTTACTATATGTGCGTTACTTTTTTGTGTGTCTTGCTTACCTAACACTTTTTTGAGGTTAGTTTGTTTTCGTTGTTCGTTTCTTTTTTTTTACACTTTTTTGTTTGGTTTTTACGGTAACTTTACTAATAAACTTACCCAAAAGACCGATTGGTGCTACTGTTTGATGTCTAATTTACGCATTTTTCTTGTTCTTCTCTTTCTTGGGGTGGTTTTTCTTGTGGATCTTTTTCTTTTTCTTCCACAGTATAAGCTAGACTTTAGCGGGCTGGCAGGACGAGCGGCCAGCGGCGGAGCACGGGACGAGGACGGAAGTTCGGGCCTGCAGGAGGGCAAGGGCACCACGAGTAGCACCGAGGCGAGCATGTGACAGTACGGGATGGCCCGCCGGGGCGTTAAAGGTGACGCCCGGCGGACCAGAGTGTCCTTCCTCCTATTTTAGAATAAGCATTAAACATTGCATATGACCGTATTTATCGAATTTATATTCCAAGTTGTGTATGTTTGATGATTCTCGTGTAGCGCCAGAAATTAAACAAGAAAACTAAGAAAAAATACAAAAGAACCAGAACCAAAACAACAACAACTATTTGTAAAAGAAGAAGACCCCGAAGACAAAACCAGAACAAACCAAGTTCGAGTCTCTTTCAGAAACGATACCAACAACCTTCTCTCCCACCCATGGAGCAGAATGACAACAACAACAACAACAAAACCAGTACAATTCTAGAGCGACCATCAAACCAACCGCATACACAAAAGCCACATACAAGACACACACACATGAAGCAGTACCAAGTTCCACATTACGGAGAAAACGTGTTTGTTAAACTATGTGTAATATGAAATCATAAATATTGAAATATGAATGTTTAGTGATCCCGGAGAAAACAACAAAAAAAAAACAACCCTTGTATCCCCCCAGAACCCCCAGCCCTTAAAAAAAGAACAAACTTAAAATTTTGAGGAGAACCCCTGCGCTAGAAAAACAAAAAAAACGGCATCTAAAATTTCCGTCTCTCCTTCGATAGGCACTCTAGACAAACAAACAAGCGTAAACAAAAGAAAATTCTGCTTCACTCACACTAACACGCGCTTTCTCTCTCTCTCTTTCTCTCTCTTTGAAAATCTCCTAGCATGCTTTCTCTTTGACACTACACGCAGACACACAAGCAAACAAAGGCCTACTTAAAACTCTAGCTAAAATTACAACAGCAGTAACAGTCGTAGAAATAGGCACTCTTTTCTCGAACACACCCACGCGTACACACAAACACTTTCACACACTGACACACACACGCAAAACGAACAAACAAACAATAACACTATTTGCAATCGCTCTAAAACTTACTACTTTTTCAGCCTGCTCTTCTTCACGCACGCACGCACACAAGCATGCAACATCAACGCAAAGCTCTCTCACTTTGATCTGAGAGAACTGTGGTACCGCTACACAGAGACAAAGCTGTTTGTGTTGACGGTATAAAAAATGTTTTTTTTTTAATATCAATTGAACGATGATGAATATCAAAAAATATCACTTGAAAAAGGGAAAGTAAAATCACATAAAAATATTGGAAAAAAATTAAACATTTAATCTTAAAAAGACTTAAGAAAAAATACTTAAAGACATGAATATTCTAAGAGCGAAAATCGGAGTTGACATCATTTCAAAATAAGACCAATCAAAAAAAAAAAATACAAAAAATAAAACACATGCTCAATTTCAAGGAAAGAATCAACTTTGCGATCTACAAAAATACGTGCTCTTTGAAATTTTATGTAAAAAAATTGTAATGTTGTATAATGCATTTCATGGAAAAAAAACATGAAAAAGTTCAAAAAAGGAAAGCATTTAAATATTATTTTCTGAGAAGAATATATTATCATTTCATTTTAATTTTGATTTTGGTTTTTAAAAAAACTGGAAACTTGAACTAAATATTTTTTAATTTATATAAAAAAACATTGAAAATTTTTTAATAAATTTAAGAAACACATAAAAACACTATTAAATTTGATTTTTTTTAAGTTTTTTTCAGTATATTTAAAATAATTTTGTAATCTTTGAAAATTTACACGCAAAATCGGAAAAATAAAAACTTTCACAAACTTGATGAGATTCAAATCAAATTATGTTTGCATTAATAAAAAAAAATCAAAATTTACATTGATTTTCGCTAAGGAAGGGAATGGCAAGGCTGTTGCAAATATTTTTCAAAGTTTTTGTCAGCAAAATCAGAGAGAAAAATTAAAAAAAAAACTTCAAAATGTCTATGTAATTTTATGTGCAATCAGCTGAAACAATTTATTATGCGTTCCCCTGCGTTTATTATAATTTTTGTTGAATGTTTGATTCAATTTAAAAAATGAATTTTAGTGAATTTTCAATGTACAGTGCTGCATAAAGTTTTTTTTCCGCAAAAAAAAACTACTTTTTTATCAGAACTATTTTTTTTTGTAAGCCAATGATTGCAAACCGACTGTACTGCTTTATTGTACTTTTTCCATTCCTTTTTACATTGAAATGTTGAAATTCTGGCTTGATGTTTCAATATTCATATTTTTTTAATAATCCCCCACTCCCTTGACTAAATTTTTGAAAAATATTTACATCGGCCTAAAGCAAAAATACACATTTCTTTAATTGTTTAAAAAAAAACAAAATAAATATTTCATAAATATTTTGAATCAAAATTAAAAATCAAATTGTGTTGCAACTTTGGTGAAATTCAATTTTATTTTAGCAAATGGAAACGTTTTTCAGATTATATAAAATAAAATAAAATTAACACAAAAAAACAAAAATGGTCATTATTTATTCAAAATATTTAAAATAATATAAGAACCAAAAATTGCATAAAAATTTAAACAAAAAAATTGGAAAAAAAGAAAATTAAAAGGCAAAGATTCATTAAAATCAAAATTTGAACCTGAGAAAAAATATGAAAATTTCAATTTGAATGAAACAGCAAGCTTACACAAAAACAAAATGAAATATTAATTGAATGTTTAAAAGAAAGCTTAGTGGAATTTTGGATAAATAATTACAGAAAAAAATAATAATGATGGTGAAATTCGAATAAAATACCAAACACATTAATTTAAAATTCTACATAAAACTATTAACAAAAAAACAAATGAAAAGATAAGAAGATATCTTATGAATAATTTTGCAAATTTGATGAAAAACGTTATCAGATTTAAAAACTTTTTTTTGTTTTAAATGTCTCACGACTTTAAAAACCTAAAACTTGACAAAAATTCATGATTTTTTTTAGTAATATAATAACCAATTTAATGAGAAATAAAAATCAATTGTTTAAATATTATTTTAAAGAAATTCAAAATTTTAATTGAAAAATTCACTGTCAATCAAGGTTTTTAATTTCAAAATTAAAACTAAAAAATTTAAAAAATACATTTCAAATTATAATAAATAAATTATAAATATAAATTATTATAAATAAATCGGAAAACCATATAACGATTAGACTTTATTATTAACCTAACAATATGGGAAATATATTTACAAAAAAAAAAACCAAATGAAAGGGACATTTTTTAAACAGAAAGAAAATAGGTTTTTTTTCCATAAACTTATTAAATTCAATGTTTGTTGTTATTTAAAAAAATGAAACGGTAAAACAATGTTAAAATAAATTAAATTATCCTGATAATTCATTAAGACTATGAATTTAATTAATACTAGAATGATATTGATCAGAAATTAAACATTGTTATTATACAGAAAACGGAATTTCTATCTTAACAATAACCAGCATTTGAACAAGAAACAATTCAGTTCAGAAAAAATACGAAACACTTCTAGTAAATTTTAATCATATTCAGACAACAATGTTGAAATTGTAATAAGAAATGATTTGCTTTAGTATTTAATTTTATTTAAAAGAACTTCCTAATTTCTGATAGAAAATTACTCCTCATAAATGTTTTAATACTTTTATTCTTGCCACACTTCTTTTTCAATTAAATTTGACAATATTTTTTAGGGATGGGGATTTTTAATTTTTTGAGGATTTTGTACTTAATTTCTTAAACAAAATCAATTAATCGCTATTCTTTCAGTCAACACCAACCGCCTTGTCTGTAGCCGGTACCACATGAAGAGACATCTACTTGTCGTCAACACTTCCATTTTTTCGCCGGGAGATCCACCCCCACCACGTGCCACGCCAGCTCAGCGCCATTCCACCTTCTGACCCCCTTTCCGCTGTGGATGATCCTTTTCCTCTTTAGCTAGCTTAAAATTGTTAAAAAAGAATCCTCAAATGCTTGGAACGAGGCAAAATCAGTCTTTTCTGTTTTTGTCACATTCCAAGTCAATACTCTTAAAAAAAACTCTTGCACTAATGCACTATGCACAGAAAAAATGCCCGCCCTTAAAATAAATACTTCGCCAACTTTCTCGTTGCATCTCCTCAAAAATTCCCCCTCCAATTTCCAAATCCCGATCCAACATCCCTAACCCCAAAAAAAACTCTCTTCCAACATCCACAGCGGACGCTTTGATGAGGGGTTCGAGGGCGTTGGTCAACTTCCCCTTAACATTAAGGGGAAATTTCCCACCGAAAGCCTCCTCGAACGCATCAAAGTTGAACAAAGACAAATAAAAACTCTCTTTTAAGCTAACAATCGTGGTGGCTCCCAATTTTCGAAACAAAAACAAAAGTAACTCTAACCAACTTTACGAAAAAACTCCAACTCTTATGGGCAGAGAAAATGAAGCGACTTGTGCAGGATTTGAACCCGGGACGTCGAGCGTGCGTAAAGCACGCACGCCTCAAGCAATCGAAGAAGGACTCTTTAAACCGAATAAAAAAAAATCTGTAAAAAGTAATCTTAAAAAATCCTTTAATTTCTGGTTAGTTTTTGAAGGAATCCTCTCACAAGCTCTCCCGTTTCTGTGTCTAAATTGATGTGTACCTGTACCCCCGTAGGATTTGTTCTAGTTTAGTTTTAGTCTCTCGAATGTCAAAAAAACCAAAAATCCAATCAACTGAAAAGGAAATATATCAACTAACTTTAACAAAAAAAAAATACTCGAATTAGTTGCCCCGTCTTAAGTTTAAGTAGTTGTTTCGGTTCTAGTTTAAGTCTATTATGGAGAAGGGAGAAAAGAAGAAACATACGTTAGATTCCATTTAAAGTAAACATGATAATATATACTGAGAAGATGAAAAATCAGCAAAAAAAGGTTAGTAACTTAACCTAAGTTGAAGTAGCGTGTAAGAATGAGTAGTTGGAGGACGAATCAATCAATCGGCATCGAATTTTTTGTGTCGGTTAGCGTTAAGAAGGAGCATGGTGAAGATGTGAGGAAAAAATAAAGTTTCGGTTTTTAAGGTTATAGTTGTACAATTTTTCTAGCGATATTCGAGCAAAGTTACGAGGAAAAAAAATTAGAATTAATCGTTGATTTACTTTTGTATTCCGCGGGAATGTGAGCAACTACTCAGTTGAACGTTATTTCGAGCAAGTTGGAGAAAAATATGAGATTAAAGAAGAAATAAAATGACAACTGTTGAGCAAAACTAAAACGATGATGATAAATGAGAAACTTTATTTTCCTTTCAATTGAAATTAGCTTTAAAAAACTGGAAGCCTCTAGTTGACTTCGTGTGTGTTTTCGGATCTCTGTCGTAAATCCTGATAAAAGGGTAGATTTGCTGGGTAGAAAAAAGGACAGTTGAACCTTTAGTTTCAAAACAAAGTCATTATTCTAATTTTAATTTAACTAACTGAGTATACTTTTGGATTCGACCTTCACCGATTTGGACCACACTTAGAGGGAACTTTCATCTAGCCAACTGAAATGCCAAGTTTGGTGATGATTGGATTATCCTTGCCTTTGACGATTTTCTAGCAAACTTTTTTTTTCTTTTGCTTGTTACTTTACATCACTTTTTCAAACATTTTTTTTTGGTTGCATTTTATGATTATTGTCTAAGGAATTCGATAAAAATAAAAAAAAACCCTCAAATGCCACCTTATATTTTTTTTTCATTTTTACTATTTTTCTATTATATCACCACGTGTTTCCTGGACAATTTTACATACAAATCGTTGAAATCTTCATAAGAACCAAACCGAGAAACAGGCCTCCAAACACAAGATCCTCTGTAATTGCTCTTAGCTTTAAGTAAAATGTAATTAAAAAAGCTGACTCGGTCCTAACCAGGTCCCAATACCGAAAAGGACCTGATAAAAATAATTTTATTAAAAAAAAAACAGTGCTCCAAAGATTAACAAAATTGGTTTCCTGTTCAAAACTAAGCACGTGGTCTACGCTGGCATTCCTAGCCTACTTCCAGGGGTTAGCAATTCAATGCACTGTGCTAACCCAGGAAGGTGCTGTGTCCTATTCCTCGTTTAGACCAGACCAAAATCCATGATAAAGCTGTCAGACCAAATCTGTCAGACCAAGACTGTCAGATCAAAGAGCAAAAAGTAAACAATCTTGGTCTTCGACGTAGGTGCACACAAATCAAGAAAATAAAATTTGAAAAAGAATTTTATTTTTCCAATTCAATGACTGGTTTTGTACTGTAAAATTTAATGTACGCCAGAAAATGATTAAACAGTGCGGCGTCCTGTACATCGACAATGAAATAAAGCAGTTAAAAGCCTTATTCTTCCACATTAATTTTTGATCGCGTTTTCGGTTTCCACCTGAACAATCTTGAAATTATTTATACGGATTTGTGATTCCTCTCTTTCCATCATTCCCTTGTGCTAACCCCAACAAAAATAAAAAACAATAAATTCTGACCTACTGCGACCGGTTCCAGGTGCCCCGAGGAAAGATTTATGTTTAATGGATTTTTTTTTAAAATTATTTTAAAATTTTGAATAACTTTTTTTGGTGAAACTTGTATTTTAAGATAAATAAGAAATGATAATTGAATAAGCTGCAACAGGCCAGTTATATTTAATGCCCCAATCAGGTGTTAATCATGAGTATAAATGTTCATTTTGTAAAATATATTTTCAAAATTTGCAATATGTGATCAAACCACGCAAAAATACTTTATTACATTTCACGATACCAGAGTTTTTAGTGGAAAATACGCATATGTTTTCACTACATAACTTTTAAGGGTAAAACTAACCAATTAACAATATTTTTCTAATTCACGCAAACTTTTGCAAAGAGTTTTTTAATGTAAATAACTAAAATTTTCTCAAAAAAACCTTTTTAAATACTTTTTTCTAATTTATCATTTGTGTATCAAACGACACTAGTTCTTGTATAGAACTATGGTAAATGTTTAACAAAATACTGTATTTTCTGAACATATTCAAATTTTTTATAATTTGCGATACGTGAATCAAACGACTTAGAATATTCTATAACATTTTGTGGTATTAGACTTTATAGCAAAAAATAAACAAATTTACTCATAAATGCCTTGTGTTTTGTTTTTTTTTAACTTTTTATAATTTGCAACATTTTCACTGCATAAGTTTTAAATATAAAATATATTTTTTTAAGCTAAATCCCGTATTTTTATTTCAAAACATTCAAATATTTCCAGTGTGCAATATATTTACCAAATAACGCAAAGTTTAGCAAGTATTTTCATAACATAAGAGTTTTTTAAGTGAAATACTAAAATTATCACAAACCCCTTACAAGATTTTTTTTTTCTAATTCAACATATGAGTATCAAAAGAGTTCTTGTATAAAAGTTCAGTAAATAATAGTTTTTAGTGTAAAATACCAAATTTTTAACAAAATACTGTAAGTTTTGTAATTATTCAAATATTAATAAAATGTACATCATTTTGCCATATTAGAAATCAGAGAAATTTTTTTTTTCACAGAATCCCTTGTTTGAAAACACATTTTTTTATTTGCAACATGAAATCAAACGATTTAAGAATTGTATGTAGGTATTTGAACCCCCGTTTTGGCAGGATTTGGCCATGGCCATAGTATGTAAAAATTGTTCAGATTTCTACTACATAAGATTTTGAAATTTGAAATACTAAAATTTTACCATATTCTCATATTATTAAAAAAAAATTTCTATATTGCAATAAGTTTATCGAAAACACAAATTTGGAATGATTTTCACTGTATTAGAGTTTTTAGTGTAAAATAATCCGATTTTCAACAAATTCCCGTATTTTTTGAAAATGCGTTTTGGTAATTTGCATTATCACTGCATCAAACTTTTAGTTTCAAATACAAAATTATCACCGTATTTTTGAGATAAATCAGTTGTTTTTATACTGAAATCATTGAATAAATGCATATGCTCGTCAATATAGCCTATTCTTTTTGCATAAATACTATGGAAAAAGTTAGATTTTGTTTTTGTTTTAAAACAATCAGCAGTATTATTGTTAATTATTTTTTAAAACAAAATAAATTGAATTTTTTATTTAAATTTATAATGGAAAAAAATGCCTGAAAAGTCTCAAATACTAAACAAAACTTAGGTATGCAATGAAGGCAACGAACAATGATGTTTTAAAATTTGTTTCATGTTTTCCCAATGTTTTGCATGCAATTGCTTAGCTGTTTGTTTATTTTAATCCAGCGGTAAATGGAAATTAAAAAGTTGCATTAAAAATATAAACAAGCAGATATGCTAGATCTAGATTTCCCAGGATGGTTTTCTCAGCATAATATAATATATTGGTTTATGATCAGTTAAACTTTATTATCGAATTCAATTATTTTTAATTCACACTTTACTGAAATTAGTAAATTTATTTTGAAAAGTCATCATTTAAAACAAAAGAACCTTTCAACAAAAACTATAAACCATCTTTAGTAAACCAAGTTTTTTTTTTAATTTGTGTTTTATAAATAACCATTCATAATTTTTTTTATTTCAATGAATAAATCAACTAATTAATTAAAGTTCAAGTATTAAAAAATATATATATCTCGTAAAGTCATGACTACACCAACTAAGCCATGGCTGGAAAATGTAATTTTAAATTTATAATGTTTTGAATCAGGACAGAATTTTAATTTCAACTGAGAAATATCTCAACTACAAATAATAAATTGACAAAAGACTTGAGCATAAATCGAAAAAAAAGAGTTATTCGTTAAAAACTGAAAAAATCACTATTTTCTACTCAGCAATCTGCCCAAGTTCCCATTTTCAAACGTCTCTCCCCGAATTCAATAATCTCAATGTTTAGACGTATTTCTTTCGCAAATCTCTTCTCGAAACCGGAAATGGTGTTCCTTCGGCAAACACACACACATTCATTCCACAGTGTTATGGGAAGAAGTACACACAAGGTAACGTTAATAAAGTAACCACGAGAACAAACAAAATCAAGTGTTGTGAACTTATAATAAAAAGAAAATTGTGAAAAAAATGTACTTTTTTACATAAACAGTAAAGAAACATACTTAACAGAGATTGAGAAGAAGAAGTGAATCAGAAAAGCAGACCAGACAAGGATAGCGTTAGATGAAAAGAAACAGAGCTCTAGCATCAGAACCAGATTTTTCCTATAGAATTTATCTCGTGAGAATTATGATATAAAAAATAAATCAACTTACATTTAAAGCTACATCCAAGCTAATAAGAGTAACTATAATGAGAGAACAAACAACAAAAAATCCAAAGTAAACCAAAACAGCAAAAACAAAAATGTGAAAGAACAATGTGAGACCGTAGTTTATAGAGGTGGAGCCTAAAACTGAGCAGCAAACAAAGAAGTCGCGAGAGAGTGTTTCTGTCGTCGTCGTCGTTTGGTGTGTGCGTTAGGTAGAATAGAGAAGGACCGGAAGATAAACACTCACTAACTCACGCAAACAAATCATACAAACAAAAAACCGCAACCCAATACAATAATACAATCGCTGCACACACTTATTTACCTTCCCCCTTGAAAATCGAGAGCTATAAAAATGAAAAAGTTTAAATAAGAAGGTGAAAAAAGTATTTATGAATATATTTTCCAAAGAAGTATGAGTTAAAACATTTCTCGCACTACCAATAAAAAAAAAGCTAAATTTATCATGATAGGGTCGGCGAACGGAATAAATTTAAAACGAAACATGATACCCACCAAAATGCAAGAATAAATGAAGAAAATTTTGTTAGTTGGACGAGAAAAGTTTAAAATAAATTAATGGTACAGGTAGATAAAAAGAGCAAATCGTTGAGACTATTAGATGTGGATGTGCTATTTAGCGTTTATTATACCGAAGAAGAAGAAAAAAGAAAGTAAAAAGTTGAAGTAAAGAAAACCCAAATATAATAAGCAGACGCAAATAAAGCCAGCAAAAGTAGCTGAATAGAGTGAAACAAAGGCGATGTTCAACATGGTATATGACTTTCATAAAGTTTGAATGTAACGAAGATATATTTTTTATCACTAAAGTAAAGATCAAGGTAGTAGTGAAGTGGGGAGAAGGTAAGGAATGAGGAGCCAGCATCAGGCGCGATTTATCAGAGTTGTTCAAATGTGTTTGCTTTAGGTTGGAAACGAAGAACACATTATTGGCTAATGGCTTTAAACATTAGGATACTTTTGGTGAAGTTGATCGAGATAGTACATGAAGCAAGGAGCGTGAAAATTGATTTGACGTTTAGTGAACGTCGATTTTATTCAATTTCAATTTAAGACTGTTTGCTGAACTTGTCGTTGAAGCTTGTTTCACGTGAAATAGATTTTGTTTGTTTTTTTTTAAGGTTGTTATCTTTTTTAAATGATTTTTGGTAGTTTTATTGGTATTTTATGCAATATTTTTTACAAGGTTTTTTTTAGAATCATTTGTGAACAAATAATCATTGGAATTTTCGAATTTTTAATACATATTGGAAGCAAAAGACATTTTATTGGGGTCAATAATCAAAGTATAATTAATGCAATAAAAATGAAAAAAGGGTTATTACAATAATAAGCAAAAACTAGATGCTGAAATAAAAAAAAAACGTGCAATCCAAAAATTAAAAAAAGACTTTTGACAAAAAAAAATGATTTTTTATTTAATAAGCAAGATGTTGGAAGGATTTTAAATGATTGATGCAACTGATTGCTTAACTTTTTTTTAGAAATAGAGGTTATGCATCTAACAAGCTTTCAAAGAATTAATAATAAATGAATAAGAATAATAACAAGAAACAACTTTTAGAGAGCAAACCCTTAATTGACTTTTCACAGTTTTACTATAACAATTTTGAAACAAAAGGTATCGTAACCTTACTCTTATTTTCTTTAATCGGTAATCTTTATTTAAATATAAAAAAACGATGATATTTACTCGAATTGCGTTTATTTTAATATTTTTTAATTAAATTTTTGGGGTACATTCTATATAAAAATCCAATTTGAAGGGCTACTAAATTTAAAAATTAATCGTTTCAGGCTTTTTTTTTCATGGAGTTTGGTTTTGTATAGACCAAAATAATTGATTAAAAACTAGAATGTTTTATTAATTAAATCTTTGGATTTTTTTAATTTTATATTTGTCAGACATTTGAGTGATTTTCATCTTCAAATTGAAAGTTAATTTTACCAAAATATCTCATCTTATATTTTATTGAAATTCTGTGAGCAAAACCCAGTTAAAAAAAGTTAAAATTTTAAATTTTGCTAAGAGTCACAAAAATAAATGTTTAATTTATCTTTCGAGATGATACAAATTACTCCATAAAAAAGTATCTAAATTACACCATTTTATGAAATCAATTATGTTCATTCAAAATAAAATTAGCTTTTTGTTTTTTACAAGGAGATATCACATTTTTATGTGTTTTCATTAAAAAAAAACCTCTGTTTCACAAAAATTGTTCTGTTGAATCAACTTTCACACTCGTTGTCTCTTGACCCTGAATCAATTTCTCAAAACAGAAAATAACTTATCAAAACAACCCACTACGCAACATAAATGCTGAAAACATTACGATTAAGTTCAAAAATCCTCTCTTTGCAATCCCCAAATTCTACATTACATCTAAATATCAGAATGCAATAATGAAAAGATCAAATTCTTGGAAAAACGACTATCACTCACTTGTAGTTTAAAACAGTTGCATCATATTAAATATCTAGAGATGATTCTATTTTCCCAACGACTAAAGCTAGTTGAGTTTGTTTAAAATCTAAAATTATAGTAAAAACTATATTTACAGCATCTACATCAAACAAGAAAAGTAACGACAGAAAGTGACAGCTAGAGAAACGGATCCAAATATTTACTCTAGTCTGAAAAAAAGTCCTCGTCTTCCTTCCAGCAGCAAAAATGTATTCAATAATCCAGATCAATCATTGGAAAATTGAAATTTGACCATAAAATTGGGTTATCAAATTGAATAAACTGTTGGAGGGTAGAACAACAATTTCTGGTTTTAATTTAAATGCAACTCAAGAGTTTATTTTCCATTCCTACAACAAAACTGAAGATAAAAAAAACAGCAAAATCGTAGCGACCGAAACACACAGAGAAATGCTAGTGACAGCTCCTAGCATAGCGAAAACAATACAATAAATAGTTCGTAGAGAGTTTTTTCCTCTTCCTGTTCCTTCTTTCTGAAGCAAAAATAAATGTGTGACAACACACAAAAACCAAATGACAGCTAATTGCAGTTTACAGGAAAACAAAACAAAACAAAAAAACTAGAACCAAATCCAAACAGTGAAAACATAGAAACTTTAAACAAAGCAAAAAAAAGAAGACAAGAAAATTATTCACACTCACATACTATTTTAGAGTAGTCTTGTTGGCCGAGGAGACCCGTGTGTAACGACTAAGTATTAGGCATATTTTTGTAACATCGATTCGCCAATTTTTATAAATTTAATATACGTTTGAAGTAAAACAAAATTTATCGAAAAGAAACAAAAAATGCTGAAGCAAAATGCGCGCCCCCTCTTAATAAAGATTGTTGTGCTGTAGAAGTGAACAAAGAAAAATGCTGTTAAATCAACTGATTAAGAGCGAGTCCACGAGCAAAGCATACCCATCTCGCATCGACCTCACCAATCTGCCTGAAATTTTCAGGGGTTGTTTGTACATATAAAACTAGCATCTGGCCAAAATATGAACAATCAAGGTCAACGGGAAGTGGGGCAAATTGGGACACAAAGTTCGAAGGTTCAAAAACGTCAAAAATCTTAAAAAGGCTATAACTTAAGCAAAATTCAATATAATTTCAAAATTCAAAATGCATCTGAAAGGGCTCAAAAAATGCAACAAAATGCAGGGTAGAGCGTCCCAATTGGTTAAATCTAAAGGGAGTTATTGGCATTTTAGTGAAAAAATAGCATAATTTTCAAACTCAAATAAAAAAGTGTTCCATCCAGATATCAACTCGGTTCGACCTGCAGCTTGTAGGGGACATCTGGGACTACCATCTGAGACTGAGAACGCTTTGGGTAAGGCAGTTTAACATATTAAACAGACACTTTTACTTTTAGTAATTTTTTTGGTTGTAAATTTTTGCTCGGGGGACCCCTTAGATCCCATTTTCTAATGATAATTTTATCATATTCGTGTTCCTGAGACAATTTCACAATAGAAACATGCATAAAAATGTTTATTTTGAACCATTTAAACCCTTTAAAAAATGAAAGTAAAAAAAAAATATGAAGTTGCTTTTTTCTGGTGTCATCTAGTATCCTTGGAAACGAGCTTGATTTTCAATAAATGTGAACCGAAGATTTTTTTTAACTTTTATTTTTTAAAGGGTTAAAATGGTTCAAAATAAACATTTTTATGCATGTTTCTATTGTGAAATTGTCTCAGGAACACGAATATGATAAAATTATCATTAGAAAATGGGATCTAAGGGGTCCCCCGAGCAAAAATTTACAACCAAAAAAATTACTAAAAGTAAAAGTGTCTATTTAATATGTAAAACTGCCTTACCCAAAGCGTTCTCAGTCTCAGATGGTAGTCCCAGATGTCCCCTACAAGCTGCAGGTCGAACCGAGTTGATATCTGGATGGAACACTTTTTTATTTGAGTTTGAAAATTATGCTATTTTTTACTAAAATGCCAATAACTCCCTTTAGATTTGACCAATCGGGATGCTCTACCCTGCATTTTGTTGCATTTTTTGAGCCCTTTTGGATGCATTTTGAATTTTTAAATTTAATTGAATTTTGCCTAAGTTATAGCCTTTTTAAGATTTTTGACGTTTTTAAACCTTTAAACTTTGTGTCCCGATTTGCCCCACTTCCCGTTGACCTAGAGTGCTCATATTTTGGCCAGATGCTAGTTTTATATGAACAAACAACCCCTGAAAATTTCAGGCAGATTGGTGAGGTCCAAACGACGTCCCATACAAAGGGGTATGCCCTGTTCGTGGACTCGCTCTTAAATCATTTGGACATAATCGCGAAAAGGCAAAACCTGTACTCAAAAAATGATATGATAAAAAATGATAAGATTTTTCTTTCCGTTTTTTTCTAAACCCTAAATCACTTCTGTACATTGGAAAAGGAAATTTTGTCGATGTGCGTATTTTTGTTGGAAACCCAGAGTGAAAAAAAAAAAGTTATTACAAGTAGTAGAACTCGTTTGTTACATTTATACGGGGAAGCTCAAAGTTCCCAAAGCAAGCAAAAAATCACGTGCTAAACGACGTAAAAAGAAGAGCAAAAAAACAATGTAAAAAGTAATAAAAGACGGTGTAAGAAATTATTTAAACGAAATAATGAGAAAAAATGCAGAGCAAAAAAAAAACTAGATAGACATATCATAATAACTTGAAAGGTAAAAACTTTAACAAAAATACTAAAGAAAAATGCTGCATGACTTATAACTTCTAAAATATTTATTATAGAACGAAAACCAAACAGCAACTTAGATAACGATTATGTAAACTTCTGAAGATAATGAGCAAGGAAAAACCAAAACAAATCAATACGATGTAAAAAAATGCAACTATTACTCTTCATACTCTCAAATAAATTCTTAAAGAATTCTACAAAATTAGTTTGACTTATCAATTTATTGCAATTCGTCACCGTCGTGCTAACTTGTCGTACGTGCATTTTGGGCCAAATTGAGTTAAGAACGCAATTTTGTGCAGCTCACAATGCCTCACCTTTTGACCTTCACAGATCCCCAAAATTCGATTTCAATCCTGAGATATTCAATATAAACCAAAAAAGCTCCGCGGATTTTTGTCACTTTTCATATGAAAGAAGTTTCAATCTTGTCGTGCTATCTTGTCATTTCCTGAAAATGTAGGTAAGTGCGACAATTGGCCAAAGAAATTTCAGGTCAGGATGCGTTTGACGCACGTACAAGTTAGACTACCGTGAACATTTGTAATTAAACTCGGGACTCCAGCAACCAAATACAACCAAACTTCGGGACAATGCACAGAATGGTCAACCAAACAAAACGTGTTTTTCATTGTTCACATTGCGTGCTCTCGTTTTTGTTTATTCAAGGTCAAACATTAAAACGCGTTTTTCTCGAAACGTCGAAATGGCGGGTGCGACATGATAGCACGACAGCGTCGATTTGCAACTGAAAGAAAGCTTCCCATAAAACGCGCGTATCGTACGAATTCTTGTATTGAATATTGCATGCAAGTTAGCCAAGACGCAATCAAAAGTTGTCAACAATAATTAATGCTTACGAGGAGAGTGACTAATGAACCGAATGAATACATGAATGAATTTCAGCAGAAAATATGAGTGTGGAGACTAGTTGATTCATTTGTAGAATATGAATTACTTAGGTAAATAATGTAATAAAATTGTAATTTGAAAATTAACCTGCTTTTAACAGTATGGAATGTATTTTGTTTTATTATTGACATAAAACATCGATATTTTACAGATAACCTAAAAATACGTAAGAAATTCATCAATTCAATCAATTGTTCTAATATTCACAGATGCAATTTAAGAAAATGTGTTTTTTAATTACACTAAATTAATATGAGGCCGCTGCAATTTTTTGTTTTTCAAAGTTTATGTCGCCCGCCCCCTTTTAAAATCGACCCGATAATCAGAAGGTTATTTTTTTTCCTAAAACTTTAAATAGGAACAAAAGTCCAGTCAAATCCAAACAATTCGAAATGAATTCTCCTGCCTTGATAGTCATATTTTAAGTGTTTGGGCTCGATAAGAAAGTTTAATAAATTTTTGGCAGCTGTTCATACAAAAATAGTACGTAAATATTAGAAAATCTGTAACTTTTCAAGGAATTTTTTGATTGATTTGGTGTCTTCGGCAAAGTTGTAGGTATTGATGAGGACTATTCAGAGAAAGGTACGTACGGAAAAAATGTGATTTTAAATAAACTTTTTTTCCACAAAAATAAATTTCCCATAGTCGGTATGTTTTAAATTTTGGATTTTTTTTCTATGTTTTAGGGGGAAAATCCCGAAACTTTTAAACCATTCAAAAGTATGGACCAAAATGTTGCCAACGAGTTATGTTTTTTTTAAATAGTGATTTTCGTAAAAAAAAATTAAATCTTGTACTTGAAATGTTTCACCCTATTTTGTTTATGTCAAAAGTCGAATTTTCTATCGAAAAGTATTTTACAAATTATTTGAGTAAGGGCACCGTTTTCAAAATGGAACCATTCAAAGTTAAATTTTGTCTAAAAAATTAATAAAAAAAATCTTGAAAAGTTACAGAGGGAATATTTGCAACAGCCTTCACATTTTTTTTCTTTTTTTTAACAATTATGGAATGAAAATATTTTAGAAAAAATAGATCCATTATTTACGAATTCAAGTGAGTTCAACGGTTCAACTTTTTCAGTTTGACCGTTATTTTCGAACTGTTTCAAGCAGACTTTTTATATTGGAAGTTGGGAACTCATTTTGCAAAATTAAATTTACATTGTCACCATAATGGTGCTATAACAACTGCACATCATCTCCTTAAAACCATTCAAATGATTCACACGCCGGTAATGTCGCGCAGCATTGTCAACGCCAGACAATTTTTCGAAGGCCCAGTTTTAAATTTAGACAAAAATTTGCCGAATTTTATCTGCCTTTTCCGATCTGGCAAAACGGGCATGAGTCATGCAAAATTATATTGCTCATAAGTGGAGGACACTCTCTTTCTTGCTGTCTCTGTTTGTAGATTTTTGTTACCGAACAGTACATAAGGGTAATCGAGTGTACAGTTGATCGAAATATATTGTTTAGTAAAAATGTGTTTTTTTTTTATTTGTAAATTTTTTCATGATTCTTTATTAAAATCATAAAATTTCAAAAATATGTATGATACAAATAAAGCACCCTTCCACAGTCTAGTTGTTCCCGCAATCACCCAAATTACAACTTGTCGACTAGAAATCGCTGCCAAATTTTTGCTTTCCTCTGCTCGAATCACCTCCTAGAGCACTTGTTGCCATGTTTTGGCGAAAATGAATGAATGTTGTCACCCCAATTTATGCCAAGCGCCGGCAAAAAAAAACAGAATAAATATTAAAACTTGGCTGTATTTTTAATAAGCCAAATTTAGACGCGCGAATCGTCCACCAGAGTGCCATATAAAAATAGTCTAAAATTAGTCAAAGTGCATCGGCCACAAGACCGTGGTTGGGATGACAACGAAAAAAAAGGCAATCTTGTCTGATTTCCTAAAATACGATCATTGGACATGGCATGGCGTTGCTTTTATAAGTGATAAATCACTTTTCACACCGTTTGCTCTGAAACATTTCGCTCGTTTGTGGCGACGGGATCGCAAATTGCAGAAATTAGGTCGATAGAGAAGATGAATGTGGTGTATTTCTTACTAATTGATTTGTCACATTCAGCCAAAATCAAACTCAAATGTCAATAAAAATCAAGTTTGGCCGGTGGAAATATTTTTAAAATATTATGTTCAAAATCTACCCAAAAAATCGAGAACCAAGGAAAATTATCATTTTCATGTAACTTCTAAATATTATTACAAATACAGTATGTAAAAAAAGTATTTACACCCCTTGTGCACTATGCACATTTTGTGATGAAACATGTAACAATTTAAAGTTTGACAGAAACCTAGTACTACGTTTTGTTCAGAAACTCATGCCGAACATTTTGCTACAAAAAGCGCATGAAAAGACGATTTTTATAAAAAGTTATATAATAAATACTACTACAAAAATAAAAAAAGGTGCAAAACAAGTTTGTACACCTTTCGAAAAATTAACATAAATAAAGTTATTTGTTGAGAAATCACCATGAATCCAGTCTCCCAACTCCAAATAGGCATCCTTGACTGATTAAAAAAATAATTTGGATTGAATATAAAGTTTACTAACTACTTAGTATAAAAATTTATATAACTCTGGAAATTGTATATAAAACTTATCTAAACTTAATTTTGCAAACTTTCTATTTAACTAAATGTCAATATATTACCATAGCATTGCTAAATAAACATTTTGGAGTGGGTATAACACCGTTTTGGGGGTATTAGTATCGATAGAATAGTTTTTCCGTTGGAATTTCGTACCAACCCGGAATTACGTCGTCGGAAAATCCGCCGGCATCTGAACCGGTCCACAATTCACAAGTCAACCTATGTGGCATCAGAAAGGGCATAAAATTTCCGATCTTTTGATACCCATACATCCAGCTTTTCTATAAAACCCACGTTTTTAAATACCTGGGCAAATAGTAAGTTTGATCCACGAGAACAAAAATTACGAAATTCCATACATTTTTAGCAGGTTGCTCAAACGAAACCACAACAACGTTTTTACCTAGGTAGTTAAAAACGTGGGTTTTATAGAAAACCTAGATGTATGGGTATCAAAAGATCGGAAATTTTATGCCCTTTCCGATGCCACATAGGTTGACTTGTGAATCGTGGACCAGTTCGGATGCCGGCGGATTTTCCGACGACGTATTTCCGGGTTGGTACGAAATTCCAACGAAAAATCTACTCTATCGATACAAAAACCCCCAAAATGGTGTTAAACCCACTTCAAAATATTTATTTAGGAATTCTATGGTAATATATTGACATTTAGTTAAATTGAATGTTTGCAAAGTTAAGTTTAGTTAAGTTTTATATAGAATTTCTAGAGTTTTATAAACTTTAATACTAAGTAGTTAGTAAACTTTATATTGAATTCAAATTATTTTTGTTTAATTAGTCAAGGATGCCTATTTGGAGCGAGGGCCTCGTGGCGCGGTGGTTAGCGGCTTCGGCTACCGATCCCTAAGTTGCTATGGGGCGCGGGTTCGATTCCCGCCTTATCCTCCTGGCCTTCTATCGGATGGGGAAGTAAAACGTCGGTCCATTTGCGTAAAAGAGGTTTTGGGTGACTCACCACACATAACCTTCGGACGCCTAGAAATGAGCAGAAACTTGCAACAGAGCCCACAAAAGACCCGGGGGTCGTTAAAGTGGATTGCTTTGCTTTTTTGCCTATTTGGAGTTGGGAGACTGGATTCATGGTGATTTGTCAACAAATAACTTTAGTTATGTTAATTTTTCGAAAGGTGTCCAAACTTTTTTTGCACCTTTTTTATTTTTGTAATAGTATTTGTTATATAACTTTTTATAGAAATCATCTATTCATGAGCTTTTTGTAGCAAAATGTTCGGCATGAGCTTCTGAACAAAACGTAGTACTAGGTTTCTGTCTAACTTTAAATTGTTTACATATTTCATCACAAAATGTGCATTGTGCCCAAGGGGTGTAAATACTTTTTTTACATACTGTATAAGTGTTATCAACTGAAAACAAAATGCTGTTGTAAATGCTGATCTAGTAAAACCATTTAAAACATATTCGGGTACGTTTTACTAAAAAATAGTAGTTAATGCAACAAGTTGCAAAAAGAGGATTTTTTCAGCACGAGTCGTACATTTATCCAACGAGGTTCACCGAGTTGGATAAATACGACGAATGCTGAAAAAATCAAGTTTTGCAACGAGTTCCATACAACATTTTTTGCAATTTCAAAAAACACCCTTTGAGTGAAATTATAAGTCAAATGTTCATGTATTTTGTCAATAAATCGTTAAAAATCAAAAAAATGCAGAAAAGTGTTACTTTTCGAAAAAAGTGCTGAAAAGTTCAACTTTTCACTACCCATTTCAGTGCTGAAAAGTAGAACTTTTCAGCATTTATTTTGAAATGTGTTGCTATTCGATTCTGTTATTTTTGGTACAGAAAAGTAGGCTGTTTCGTCGTTCAAGAATGACAGGAAAAGTTAGTAGTTTCACGACGGAATTGCAAAAAAAAATAGTTTTTAACTCATAAAGTTTTTATTTGCGTCAATTTTCGTCAATATTTACTAAGATGATTTGAAAACTGATGATTGCAAATCATCAGTACTGGTATAAAATGCATTTCAAAACACTTTTTCCACTAAAATGTTGAAATAATGGCACGTAACTTATTTTTTAAATATTTTCACATTTTTTTGAAATTTTATTGTATAAAAAATGTTTATTCAATCCATACAGTAAAAAATGTTTGATTTCAGTTCTTCATAAAGAGCATAAAAAGCCATTTCATTTTTAATAAAAAATACAAAGTAAAGTCCATTTATGAAAACGTAGAGAACTATTCTATTGTAAAAGATGTTATTGAGTAGTTCTCTACTATTTAAAAATTTCTGATGATTCTTAAATTTTCATTTATTGAAGAAAAAAAAAGACATCTTCTGAGCCATAGTGCGTGATAGTGCAGAATCTGGTTAAGGAGATATAATTTTTTTTTCGTTTTTGTGCACATTAAAAATACTTTTTGCAAAAAAAAAACCGTAAAAAATATATTAGAATTTTGTATGGAAAAATCGTCAAAATGTATGTAAAAGCAACTGATTCAGTTTTTTTTCCTGTGGAGGCCACAATATTCGCAATATCTTTATCAATTTCAGATGTAGGACCTTCATTAAATTTAGAACAAATTTTCCGAAGATACCATATTTTTATTTTTTTTTTTTTTGCTGGAAAGTTATACAGCAATTCCCCACGAAAACAGCATGATTCGAAAAAAAAGTTATCCGATCGGGCTCAAAATTAAAAAAAACCCAGTTTTTATTTTCAAAAAATCGTATCTCAGGGTACTGAAAACGTAACATTACCATTTTTTGATAAATTATTTAAAATTTTCCGAGGAATCCGATAAAAATATTTGTAGACATAGGCTCTTTGGTCCCGAGACCTTCAAAACAGCATTTAAAGTTATCATACAACCTTTTCAAAAGTTAAGCTAAATTTTTGGAACTTCTTACTATTTTTCCAAAATAGCCAAACTAATCACCTTTCTTTTGCGCCTAAGACAGCTAAAATCGGATGAAGTGGCGCGGAGATATGATTTTTTGAAAGAGTGGTTTTTGCGAAAATCGACGAAAATTTCCATTTTTCGGACCACCCTAACACGGCGTAGGTCACCCTAATGGCCAAACAAAAAATACGGGTCTAATTATTTCGGTCAAGGATTCCCCAGAAAAATGTTGCTTCTGGATATGACCATTTTGGCGCAGACTGAAATATGTAGCAACAAAGCTTAAACAAAATCAAAGATCCATAAGCAGACTTGGCCGAATGGCTAAGCTGTCAACATCGTAAGCGGCAGATCATGAGTTCGATTCCCATTTGCTACAACCTTCCATCGTCTGGAAATATTTGAGAAAAAACGATTTGCGATGCCAACATTTTTTCAAGTCACCGAAAAATAAATTTAATTTCATTGATATATTTTTTATATCACACTTAGTGCAAAGTGTTTTTATCTCTTAAAATTTGATAAATTATTTCCAATGATTTTTTTTATGATTTATTCTTCATGTGACAGCTTGAAATGCACAGTAAATCACAGCCAACAGCCAGTCAGTGCCACGATGTCTAACCGGTCAACGGGTCCATCCACATGGACTCGTCCCTCACCGGCGATGGAAAAAGGCTGGGAAAAGTATCGCGCGATGAAAAACTGCACCTCGAAATGCGCATTGAATTAGTAATGTGACGAACCTGTGACGAAGATGCCCCGGCGGAGAAATGCAACTTTTCCCCCCCCGCTGGGCATTCAACTCAACTTTCCAGAGACCAATGGGTTCGAACTCTGGAAGACAACTCGGCGACACATTTCGTGATGATGCCTTCTAGGGAGGCATCTCCGCAGCCGGAGTAGATTCCCATTTTGGATGGCCGCGCGAAAGATGTGCCCTGCGTGTTAAACAATTCCGACGGACTCAAAACGGAGATGGCTGAATATCATGTGTGATCGATTGGTTTCTTTAATTTTGTTACAGCATACTGAAAAGTAAAATTTGAAGCATTAAAATACTGTACTTTAAAAAATACCTTGAAATTCTGAGAAACCGTGGTCGTTAAAAGTTTTTTGATAGAGTTGATATTCGAATTGAAGTAAGAGTCATCGGAGTCGCTTCATAACTTCGCATCAGTCTTTAAACAATATGGATACTAGATCCACCAATAAAATCAAACTCATATTTCCCATAACGATCGCTGACTTCAATTGTCTACAATGTCACCATGTGCAAACCCGCTTTTCACATTGTCAACCGGTATTGTCCACGAGACTCGCGCATCCATCAAGCGCATCCCAGTCCCGTCGTGACCCGTACGTCGAGGTATCGACTCCCATCAAGTCTAGGCAGAGCGAGATCTGGCCGACATCTCCGGCAGCCCCGTCCAGACTAGTATTGCCCCCCCACTAATTCCAAATTCAGCGATCGTATCGCGCAAGGGAAAAGCTTCTTCGTTCCAATTTAAGGCAAACTCTCCCACGGTGCTTCCTGCACGTCTGGGACGACGACGGTGTTTTGCTTGGTTTTTCCTATTGAAACTTCAACAAACGTTGCGAATCGTATCACGAAGAAAGTTTCGACGGCTCCTCCGAGAAAATGCCGCAAATAGTTCGCAACTTGAACACTGCCACTTGGGAAAAGCGAAGAAAAGCTGTGAAGGAGTCAGTGGTTGTCAAAAGCTAAGTATAGACTGAAGATTAGTTTAAATTAAATCATCCAATAGAGAACCTTAATCAGACAAAAATAAAAAAAAAATGGTAAAAAAAGCTGATTGAAGACCACTGAGGAACTCCTCTAGCTCCAATGGATGGGTAGGTGGCCACTGACTGTAAGACAAGCTTTCCCCCATGGAGGAGGTCGGCCCCCGAGAAGATCTCCGCTGGATGAGGGTGCGTGCTTGCAATGGATCGAGGAAGAGATGACTTATACCGTTACCGCACTGCCAGCTGGATGCTGGTTCTTGGAGGTCTGATGAGGATCTTGGTGGGATGAATTTTGCTTGCCTGCGTAGAAGCTGATAAAACTGCGAAGCTAGTGGTGTGGGGGAAACTTTTCTCACACATCCAGTAAAATAAGCGCATTAAATTAAAAACGAACAGAAAATACGCACCGAAGTCAGATCTAATGTGATTTACTGCAGGCGGTTTGATTCTGTCTGATGATGCAGGTTGATCATATGCGATGAATCCGTTCCTTTTTTTCAATAAAGAGATTATGAAGATTGATGATTGCTTAGTCAAAATTTTTGTTTTGTCTGAAACTTCACTTAAAAAAAAAAACAATTTTGGGACACTCTTGCGGCTCTTGAAAATTAAAAAAGAATACATTCAAACTTATGAAATATAATAAAAAGAACCAAAAGAATAATTGTTTCAAATAGTTTGTTTTATTTAAAGTCAACAAAACTTTTGAGCTTGAATTCAAAGTCACATGCTTTTCGTACTTCAATTTGGCGGTCTGATAATAAATTTAGGGTATGGAATAAAATAAGTTCATTTGAATTTTTGTGAATTTCAAGAAATTTTATGTAATCAAAAACTTAAAACATTGTTATAACGCCTTAGTCTAAAATATGTATCAAGAAACAAGTCTTGTAAATCATTCAACATTGGCACATTTTATAACTTGTTTTTAAGAAAACGATTATAGCATATAGCAAACTTAAAATTTGAAGTACGTTTTTCAGATGAACAAAAATATTTGTTATATCCCTTTTGAAATGATTATAGTTTTTTTATATTTTTTAATTATTTTTTTTGCAAATTTACCATTTTTATTAAAAGTTGCAGCAAAAGTTTCAACAATTTTAAAATAATGTAATTTTGGAAAAAATAGAGAAATTTATTTTTCTCAATTTCTATTTTATAACATGCTCGATTTCAGAAATTGTTTGTTTAATTTCAAAAGTCAAAAATAAAAATCGTTCAGAATTTTCACACTTATTAAAAAAAAAGTAATAATACAAACACAGACACCAGACCAAAAAAAAATTACCAAAAATTTGCCCATTAATTAACATGTAACTTGAAAACGGTCAATTACATCGAAAACAATGTAGAACACTTATCGTATTCCAATTGAGCAGGGGTGCCCAACCTTTTGGCCCTGCGGGCCAGATCTGATTTTTCTAAAGCAGAGGTGGGCCAGAACTAATGTTGGTGAAAGTAAAAAACAAGTAAACATTTTTTTTCATAAAATTTATTTTAATAGGTTAATTCAAGTAAACAAGATTAGATAAAAGATTACTTTTAATTATGTGTTTATTTGATTTACTTTTATTTTGTTTTAGACAAAATTGTATTGTTATTGTTTTAGTCGATTGAAATTGAATTACCTGACATCATTAACTAAAAAAAAAATAAAAAAAATCGTCGTTGCAAGTTTTTATTCAAGTTTGAAAAATCAACGAGACAAGATAAAATTTATTGAAACGAAATTTGGATTCTAATCTTCTCTACGAAAAACCAATCTTTGCGTTGTTGTGCACCTTTATTCAAATATTTTACAAAACATTTCAAAATTATTTTAAAGAAATTTAAAAAAAGTGTAAACTAATATATATCTGATTCGTCATTCTTCAAATTTCTTAGAATTCTTGAAGATTATGAAAAAAATGCTATCTGATTTCTTGACTTCTTTAGATTGTTTTTTATTTTTTTTTTTAATATTTGCAGCGATCTTTATTTTCATTATGATTAATTTTCCTTTTTTAAGCTTTTTCCCAGCAAAACTTTATCATTGAAAAGTTGCTCTGAAAACAATAATGATTAATCAAAATCCTCAAAAAAGAAACAATTGAATTAAAAATAAAAACAGCCAAAACTTTGAGAAATTAGAATTCAGTGTCTTTTGCATTCTTTTTGCATATTTTTCAAGTTTAGTTATTAATTCTGTTAACATCAATATTGAGATGATAAGAATTAAATTCAAACATAAAGAATGTTTAGATGTGAAATAAAATCATTTCAAAAAATACAAAGGCATAATCCTAACAAACGTTGAATTAGCAAAATTGTATGTCAAAAGCAAAAAAACAATTAAATTTTTTGTTATAATATCTGAAAATTGATCTTAAGATATTTTTTTTATTTAGACACTCAATTTATTTATTGAACATGTTATGAAGGGCCGGTCATAGAACTATTTTGAAAAGCCGTCGCGGGCCGGATAAAATGGATTCACGGGCCGGATCCGGCCCGCGGGCCGGACGTTGGGCAGGCCTGCAATTGAGGTTTGCCTTTGGAAATATTTTTGAAAATTAATTTACACAAATACTTTTAATAAAATTTGCATTTGAAAAAAAAATTTTTTTAACGAAAACTTTAATTTCTTTTTACATGTTTGTTTTGAAATGATTTAAGTAACCAAAAAGGCAGCTTTTGAGCCACAGAACGGATAAAAAATGTGTAAAGTAACGATTTGAAAAAAAAATAATAATAAAAAAATCCATATTTACCGAAATTGGTTTAAAGAATCTATCATGTTCAACCTCAGAGTTGGAGACATAAACTTCGAAAAAACGGCCGTACAAAATTTCATAACCAATTTCAAAATTTCAAAATTGCTAAAAACTCGAATTTTTGGCCCTTTAAAAAAACTCACTTGAAATTTCAGTTGTGCTTACACTTTATAAACTTGTGAAAATAACATTTTGTTTTCAAAACTTTTGTCCATACAATTTAAGGTGGCTGATCTTAAATGAAGGGTCCTTTCTTAATATTCGTACTAAAATTTATGCATTTTTTTCTTTAAAATCTATTTCCTTAATTACATACAATTACTTTTTGAACATTTGAGAACAAAAACTAGAAATATGTATAATAACCTTTGTCATATTGTGTCAGTTTTTAAAGTGTAAGCACAACTGAAATTTCAAGTGAGTTTTTTTTTAAAAGGGCCAAGAATTCGAGTTTTAGGCAATATTGAAATGTTGAAATTGATTTTACAATTTTGTAAGACCGTTTTTTTCGAAGTTTATGTCTTCAACTCTGAAGTTGAATATGATAGATTTTTAAAACCAATTTTGATAACTTTGGAATATTTTTCTAAAAAGTAAGTTTTTTTTTCAATTCGTATCTTTACACATTTTTTATCCGTTCATCTGTGTGGCTCAAAAGCTGCTTTTTTGATTCCCTTAAACATTTTAAAACAAAAATGTAAATAGCAATTAAAGTTTTTGTGAATTGAACTTTTTGTGAAAAAAAATTAATATTTTTTTCAAATGCAAATTTTATGAAAAATATTTGTCCCTTCCGCATTCAAACTTTCCACAATGAATCAAGGGGCGAAAAAATGCACGGATCAAAATATTACATACATGAAAAAAAAACTTAAAATAAATGATAATTATAACCTATAAATTAAAGATCATTTAGTTTTGAATTTTCATTAAAAACAATTTAATATTGGGACAAATTGGATAAATAATGTTCTAATGAACTCACTGCAATTTTTTTTAATTAAAAAAATAATAAAACTCACACAACTTTTGACACTGGAAATAAAATTTGCAATTGCCTGATCTCGATTATGTCATATTATTTTTGCATAGACAATTCTTTTTTGGAAAAGCAAATGCAATTTTTTGAATTTGATTAAATCTGCCGATTTTGTAAAGAATTACTTCGGCAATTGCAAATTTTTATTCAAGGTTTTGTTACCTGAAAAAGTATTGGGCACAAAAATATTTATTGACTAAAATTTACATTTTCATTGTAGATACTTTTAAAATTGGTTGAAATACCCGAACATGGGTAAATAACAAGGGAAATGCGTAATAATACCTTTCTCTGGTATCAATACCAAATTTTGGTATTCCTGGACCCTTTAAAATTTGTCTTAAAGATTATGCAAGTTCAAAATGTGGTATCATACCAATTTAAGGTATTGTTTTGATATTGAAAAATTGCAGAATTTGTGAATGGTCGAACTCCACAATTTGGTATTCTTTTGGTATTAAAGTGTTTTATCAAATTCCTCTGAAATTTAGGGAAAATTTTGATCATTTTTGACAAAATAATTATTTTGCGCCAAAATTTTGTCTCAAAGCGAATGCCTTCATTGAAAACCGGAAATTTCAAACTTGATTTTAATTTTTTTTATATATCCCCTAAAGAAATGACTTAAAATTGTGGAAATTTTTTTAAGTGGATGCCACATTTTTGTATTATTTTGGTATAGAAGTGTTTCATCAAATTCCTCTGAATCTATGGGATTTATTTTATAAATATTGACGTGAAAAATAATTCTGCGCTAAAATGACTTGAAACTCAAAACTGTTTAAGCTGATTTTCAATTTTTTTATATACCCAACAAGATTTTTTTAAAAACGTTGAAATTTCTCTAAGTCGGGATAACCAAATACTTTGAAAAACGAGTTAATCGACAGATTATTAAATTTTGGTTAATTTCAATCCAGTTCCCAGGCAGACGGTAATAACAAAATTCATGCCATTTCAATACCGTCTTATATGAGACGTCGTGGTTTTCACCTAGCCGTCATAGCATACTAAGGAAATGCGATGCTTTTGAAGGAGGAATCGTTGGTTTTGGGGACACCGGACGTCGATCCATTGCGCACCTTGGGGACAGAATGGACAACCCTGATTCCTTCTGGAATTTGTTCATTGGACCATCCCCTATACACCTGTCTTTATTCCGAGTGAATCCAAGTTGTCCCCAGACCTGTAGGAAAGTTTGAACGAAAAGCACAAAAATCCCATAGTAATTGCCATGTAAACTTTAAGCCGCTGGGGACAGGCCGATTCTCAACCAAATGGGCTGATATTTGGCATGAGAGTCCCTATGGGTATCCTCTACAAGGGGAACCTCGTTTTGCCGTAATGTGAGAACTTTTTTGTTTGGCTGAAACACCCTAATATCAACCATAAAATTAATCATCATATTTTGAATATATTGTGGAAATGAATGTTACTTGTACAGAGTTATAGGATATTTAGTTCCTTTAACAATATTTTTACGAGTACAACTATGTAAACTCTATCTATCTAAAATTGTTTATTTGCTGATCAACAAACTCGTATTGTACAACAAAAAGTAATAAAGATTAGTATATTACCTAGAATAAAAAAAAATAATCAAATAATAAAAAAAGACACACACACCCAAAGGGTATTTACTTTGTTTTCTGATTCTTAAACATTGTTATGATTTAAGAAAATAAGCTGACAATTTGTTTTTATTATAGTTCAGTAAAAAGACAATTTGAAGAAAGTTTAACCTCGGATGCCAAATGAAGAAACTGCAAACCATGGACCAATGGACATTACCCAACCTGTGGTGTTTTTTTTTTTGTTTGCTGGTTGACACGGAAAAAACATTAGAAAATTGATGTTAATTTTTATATTAATTTTTTATTTGTTTAATAAATTTATAAATAAAAATATGTAAAGAAGTTTATTGTGCAATACCTATAATATAATTTTATCAAACCCATTTTTCCGTGTTTATTCCGATGAACTCCACCAACTCTCTACCGTGCCCGATCGATACGTACCGCGATGTAACTGATCTGATTGGAATAACAATTGCGAACTTCTCTCTCCGATCCCTCACAGCAGAGGAGACTTGTTCCTTCAAGTGACGAAACCTGCCGCCGTTAACGGTTTGCGCAAAATAAATCAAAAAGTGTGTTCCTCCTTATCAAAATCGCAAAACGTGTCGCACACAGGACCCCGCACGGACGGGGAAGAACGCATCATCAACGGTGTGATGCTGCGATATGATGCGTTGAGTTGCAAGCAGGGAGCAGTACTTGCTGATGATGTGTGGGAACGGAGTCACGTTTGGAGTTTTAATGAGTCCCGGCAATTGAATGTAATTACGAGAGATGGGTAGTATCATGACTGGCCGGTAAGATCTGGATCAGTTTTTGAAAAGGTTGTACTGAGTTTGAAGATTTTTTTAACTTTTTGAAGATGCATGTAATTCTGATTATTTAAATATTTTTATTTATAACTTAAAGAAATATTGTGTCAAAAGTATCTCCAGAATTCTCTTTTGAATGTGGGGCGAGAAGAAAACCTTCCCACACGTACAGAGAACTTTTGCGTTGGCATTCCGGTCAAGCTGTTGCATTTGTTCAGGTGAAATGTTTCCTCGATAGATCGTTTCATGTCATGTCATGTCATGTCAAGGTAATGATTGTTTCACGTAGATAGATCATATTGCTATTGATATAAACGACAGTTTTGTTATCATATGTATTGAATGATGTTTTTAGTTCTTGAACATTCTGTAAATTCAAATCAGTGTCCTCAGGTCCAACCAAATCTACGCGTTATTTTAAATTCAGTTATTCTATCACGTTAAACCTCTAAATTATCTGCAGCTCTATCCGTTATCTGACCGCAATCCCCTCCGGAAAGGAAGTTCTGTTCCAAATCCAACATCCGCCCAATCCACTAACCTCGCACTTCAACTTCCCACCAGCCACAACCTAGTGTCACCTTCAACGACGACTTGAAGTACGCAACAGTTGAGTGATATTTCCATATAACTGTTTGTTCCCCGCACCAACCCACAGGGGCACGTGCATCGGCTGTGGCCCAAAACTTCCTTCCGTACTTGGAGTCCGGTAATTGTCCATTGATTCCCAATTTGAGCGAGCCGGACCGGCCGTTCCTATGCTTCATGCGATTATGCTCCAAGGTGGTGTCACAGACAAAAAGATGTTGACCGTCGATTGACATCAAGACTAGACAAACTACCGATCTACGCCAAAAGAGTCTCAACACGCTAAACTTGAAAGAATCAACATTGTGTTTGACAAGTAAGTTTTCAAAAACCGCCAACAGATGGCGGTAGTGACCAACATAACCTTCAATTCATAAACGAATACTGATTCAACGTCTTATTGTCTGTGGTGAAACTGCGCAAAAAAAAGAACATTTCTTGACTTTTTTTTGATAAGGTCCTATAAACAAAAGTAAACATTGAGTGTATCCCGCTTACTCCGATGGACTTCGACATAAGGTGTGAAAGGGATACACTCAATGTTTACATTTGTTTATAGGACCTTATCAAAAAAAAGTCAAGATTTGAAATTGATAGATTCCGTTGGGCGATTAAAACCAATTTCTTTGTTTTGCGCCTCAACGCCGGTTCTGACGGCCAAACCCGGAAGAGAGTTGCTGGCACCACTGAGTGAGGAAGGGAAGCAAGTGTTAATGGCAAAGAATAATGTGGGTAATAATAATAAGTGTGCTGACAATTGTCGTCAATGTTGTTTTATTTGTTGTCAACTCGGGCTAGCGATCGAATCGATCACCACCAGCCAGTGCGACCAGACTTTCAATAAGCCCTCCCTCAGCAAAGCCGCATTGACGACAGTTAGCAGGCGGCCTGGCCAGGCCGGAAAAGGAAGTGCTGAATAAAACAAAAGTGCTTTTGCACAAAAATAGCGTTAGAAGAGCGCAATTTGTCGGAACGGGTTTGGTGGTGCGGGAAGTGTTGACTGGGTTGGAGGAGTGGAAGGCGGCCAATGATTCAGCTGTGACGGGAATAGGTAATGCACGAAATTTGGGTTCAAATAGGGGCAGAATTGGTTTAAATTTAAAACAATTTTAATTTTTTTTAATGAGTCAAGAAGCCTTTCGTACAACTTTCAATACATCCCCTTTTGACGTTCACAGATCTCTAAAACTTGCTTAAAACTCGATTTCAACCCTTATTTATTCCAAAAAACTCCATTCTTGTCATACGTCATATCAAATAGATTTCCAATCAGATCATGATGTTTCGACACACCATACAATTCAATCAAAAGTATGTTTTTCGTTTAATATGAATTTGTAAACAAGCAGGCTTCGAAGCATGCTGGCTCCTCATCACTGTAGTAAAACTCAGTCACATTCTTTTATTAATCATTTGTAGAGTTTGTAGAACCATACAAGATTGTCCAGTTTAGCTCACGAATAGTTGATTACTGAGTTTAATTTCACAAGGTCCAAACAATCAAACGGGATTTATTCCCATAGCTTACACAACTTCAAAAATATTCATACAATGGTACCTAACCTAGTCTCATGGCTCTTGATAATCTCTCAACTCTCATCATGTTGCGGATTTCCCAGAACAGAAATCTCGGTATTTTTCCAGAACCAGGAATTCTCGGATCTTGGAATATTTTTGTTTTATCCCGGTTTACCCGGAATTGAAAAAAAAAATATTTCATAGGTTTTGAAGGGACTGAACAATTTATTGACAGCTGGAGCAATTTTGATATCGAGAAGATCGACAGCCAGAGAGTCGACTGTATTTTTAAAAGCTTGTAAATTTTATTTACAAATATCAATGCTTATTAAGGCTAATACAAATGTTATTTAAAGTTTTTGTCACACCCCCCCCCCCTCCACCCCCTTCAAAATTGGCCCAAAAAATCGTACGGCAAAAAAAATCAAAAAACTTCAAAATTTCAATGTAAATTTAAGTACAATTATCTGAAATCAATTTAAAATGCATTCCCTTGCGTTTAAAATCATTTTTAGCATGTTTGGGTTGGTTTACAAATCTTTTGAATTTTTGAAAGTTTTCGATGTTTAAGTTTTATTTTTGCTAAAATTTTTGTTTTCGTTAAATCTTTCATTTTTTGAAAATTAATGATTGCAAAACAACTGATTTAGTGTAAAATGCATTCTAAAACACATTTTCCACGCATATGCTGAAACTATGGCTTGTCATTGGGTCATTCTACGCCAACTCACAAAGCAGTTGCCCCGACTCCTCTCCGATTTTCGTGAAACTTTGTTCTAAGAGGTAATTTTGGTCCCTGATCACGAATCCAAGGTCCATTTTTCGATATCTCGTGACGGTGAGGCGGTACGACCCCTTTCATTTTTCTGTTTTTTCACTAAGACACGTTTTTCAGTGATTTGTAGCTCGCAACCGTGAAGAGATAGAAATTTGGGTGTCAAAGGGACTTTTGTGTAAAATTAGACGTCCGATTTGATGGCGTACTCAAAATTCTGAAAAACGTATTTTTCATCAAAAAAAGTAAAAAAAATAGTTTAAAAATCGCTGTCATTTCCCGTTACTCAACTTTCAAAAATCGTGAGACATGTCATTTTATGGGAAATTTAATGTACTTTTCGAATCTGAAATAACCCAGAAGGGTCATTTTTTCATTTGAAATATTTTTTTTCATTTTAAAATTGCGTGTTTTTTCTAACTTCGCAGGGTTACATTTTAGAGTGTAACAATATTCTTCAAAATTGTAGAGCAGACAAAATCATTTTTTTTATACATGTACATAAGGGGTTTGCATGTATTCTTCACGAGTTATCAGAACTTTACAAAAAAGTTTTTTGAAAAAGTTATGATATTGACCATTTTTGACCAGTTTTTCGAATTTTTAACCCAAAACTTTTTATGAAAAATAGGTTTTTTCGGAATTTTGAGTACGCTATCAAATCAGACGTTTAATTTCACACAAAAGTCCCTTTGACACCAAATTTTTATCTCTTCACGGTTGCGAGCTACAAATCACTGAAAAACGTGTCTTAGTGAAAGACCAGAAAAAAGAAAGGGGTCGTACCGCTCCACCGTCACGAGATATCGAAAAATGGACCTCGGATTCGTGATCAGATACCAAAATTACCCTTAAGAGCAAAGTTTCACGAAAATCGAAGAGGGGTCGGGCAACTTTTTCCGATTTCGTGTGAGTTGGTGGAGAATTACCCTATTTCAATATTTATATTTTTTCGACAAATATAAAATAAGTTTAATCTAAATTTCAAAAATTCAATCTTCGTGGTTACTATTCCATTATAATTTTACTTATAAATTTTCAAATGTTATTTTTGCTAGTTATACAACTTGGCAATTCTTTTGTCTAAAAAAACCTTAATTTCAATTTTCTAAATTTTTAGAGGAAGACATCACAAAATGCTTCATAGTCTGCAGTGAAAAATTAGACACTTTTCATTTTTCCCAAAACATTTTATGGATTAATATAGGGCACCGAATTACCAAAAAGATTAAAGATGCCAGAAATAAATAAAAAAAAAAACAACGTTAACAACATGCCCGGGCAGACGGTAATAACAAAATTCATGCCATTTCAATAACAAATATTGTTAAAATAACAGAAAGTGTTATGGAATATTCTTGAAAAATCCATTTTTGCATAAGAGTTTAATAACAGTTTATGTTATCATAACACATTTTGTTATTGGTCTGATATTGGTTGAAAGCCAAAACAACTTTGGAATAACATTTTTTGTTATGGAAGAATACCGCCAACTGTTATTGGGATGATCGGATTAGTTGTTAAAATAACAAAAAATAATAACAAAGATTTGTTCGAAGAATAACTAAAAATGTTATAAGTCTGTTATTACAATAACAATCCAATAACAAAAAAAATCATAACGACGAATAACAAATCTTGTTATAAATAACACAAAATGTTATTGGCCTAGTATTTTTAAATATCAAAAAAATTTATTCCCAAGTTATTTCCGTCTGCTCGGGTGGTCGTTAAGTTCATAATTTGTTAAATTTTTATTTTTGCAAAAATAAACATTCCGACTTCAATTTTTTTGTTTATTAAAAATTAAAGTTTTTAGCAATAATTATTTTTTTTGTCATATGAATTTATTTAATGAAAATTTGAAGGGCAGAAGACACAAACCTAAAATAAAACTGATTGCTTAAAACTTTAATTATGGTAGTAACAAATGATTACGAGCGAGTTTTTCACCAATGTGTAACAGGTCGTATCGAGGTGCTCCGATTTGGATGAAACTTTCAGCGATTGTTTGTCTATACATGAGATGAACTTATGCCAAATATGAGCCCTCTACGACAAAGGGAAGTGGGGTAAAACGGGCATTGAAGCTTGAGGTCCAAAAAACATAAAAAATCTTAAAATTGCTCGCATTTCAGTAAAACTTCATCAATTCCAACTCTCTTAGATGCACTTCAAAATGAGCCATAGACATCCAGGATTGGTTTAACTGTTTTCTCATAGCTTTTGCAAATTACTGTTAAAAATTGATTTTTTTAAAACCTTAATATCTTTTTGCAACAGCCTCCAACACCCGTACTCCTATAGGTTAAAAGTTAGGGAATTTCATGGACTATAAGCCTACGGTAATAACTTTTTGACCAATCGCAGTTTTTCTCATAGTTTTTCGATTTTTCTACAACAAACATTTTACAACGTTAGTTTTTGCCCTGTAGGCTTCCATAGCGGCACTTTTTGGTCTCAATTTTGACATATTCGAAATCCTTGGAAAATTTCACGTATGCATTATTCAGTCCTTAATTACCGCCATTTAATAATTCTAAATCATTTTAGAGTTGTGTTGGGGTCATATCCAAGCTTGACAATAAAAAAAAGACTGTAAAAAATCGTGATCAGATCGTCCGAAGATTTGATTTTTCGTTTTTTTTTTTCTCATACCTTTGAGTATTCGAGTCTGGACTGTACTCTCAACTGAAAATCAATGAAAAAATAAGTTTTTTAAAGTGAAAATACAAGGAATGCTGAAGGTCTGAAAGGAACTGACTATCATAACTAAGACAATTCGTGATAGCAATGAACTAGAATGTTTGCCTTATCATTCAAGAACTTGAACTGTGATGGAATTTGTCCACGACTCACAAACCCTTCTCATCCATCCAATCAAGTCAATATACAGAATCACCGCAACCAAGTTCACTTTCAGCAGCCGATTGCATCAAACTCAATCCATCTCTGTACGACCACCCTGGGGCAGACAAATTGAGCTTATCACCATAATCATCATCACCGCGCCACAGCAGCCCTTTCCGGCAGCCGATCTCCAGCGTCACTTTCAGCTTCACTTCAAAGTCCCTTTCCAGGGTAGGCAGTCGAGCGCGCACGCGTCCTCCTCTTAAAACGGCAAGGTTAAGGTCCATCAGATCTCCATTCACGACTACCGCGTGTCCCGATCCGGACCAGCACTCGCACTCGCACATCCAAAATTTATGGCCAGCCGGACCGATTTCGGACCCCGTCCATTGATCCGTAAACGGGCCCTAAATCCTTTATTGTTGCGGCGCGTGCTGCTGGTCGTCGTTCTCTCTCTGAATGATCTTGATCTCCGGATTTGGCAGGTCTGGTGCTGCTGTTCCCTAAAACACGTGATCACGGTTGATCTGACGAGAGTTGGGGGAAATGTGGGGTAAATTGAGGGATTCTGGAGTGGAATCGTCTTGCGCGGACGGAATCAGTACTATTGTAGCTTCAAGACAGCTCTCCAACGGTCCATTTCACCCCGGCAGTCTAGCCACCTGACATCCCCGGTCCAAACGCACCGTGGCAGTCCGAGTTGGAGCCGGCTATTTTTAGCGATCCTCCTTAGCTGGACTATCGCGTGCCCCCGAGAGACCGGCGACACTATAATCAGTCTTAACGCCCCCCTCTCGGTTCTGTCAGCTCTGTTCCGGGCCCGCACGCTGAACGACAAATACGAATTTCTGCTAAAAATAGGCGTAACCATATAATTCTCCTTCTCTTTCGGATCGCGCGATCGCGACCTGCTGGAACAATCCGGTGTCTCCGATCGCTGTGTTGGTGTTGTTCCGACGGGGTCCAAGCACAACTGGAGTCGTCTCGCTTCGTCCCACGGGTCCCGCCACGGTCCGTTTCACACGGCTAGCCCGCGAGTGTGAGTGTGTCCAGCGGGTCCAAGCACCAACACGTGCGCGATCGCGCGGCCGAAGATTGCCGAAGTGCGCGCGAGCGATCGTGCCCGATCGCGACCCGAAGGCGCTGGATCGGCGGAGGTTTGTATTATTTTATTTTCGTAATTTTATTATATCGACAGTGGTCAGCTGGAACCATATGTAGAATGTTCGTCTGAGCGGAGCGAAGCGAAGTGTTCGCGACTCATCGGATCGAAGCCAAAACGTGAACGCCGAACGCCGTGTGTTTGCAAGTCGTGTCAGTCTCTGCTGTGTTGTATCGGCGCGAGCTTGTCGTGTGATTCGTGTGGAAGTCGGTGACGACGAAAAGAGTTCACAGGTTTTTTTTTGGAGAGTTGCCGGGTGACAGCCGAAATTTGAAGGACGTCGTTTGTCCACAGGGAGCGGAAAGTTGACCGAACCGGTGACGGAATCCGGTGCTGGTACGAGGAAAAAACCAGATTTGCGAAAGTGCCAACTTCCAGCAACGCTGGAGAACGTGTGAGCTGCAACAAGTGTCAAGCGTGTGCAGAACATCTGCGCTGAACAACAGCAAGTGTGCAGAGCTGAGACTGCAACGGCCAGCCGGAATCAACGAACTAGCGGATCTACATCTGGAACTCGTCAACGACCTGTGTACGCGGTCGTAACAAGTGGAAGTCAAGCCGACATTGTAACAGCGGAGCCGTGCGTGATTCTTCACACCCGGATAAAATAAGATCACGCGGATTCCACCCATAGCAGGAGGGGAAACATCAAGACAACGGAGAGTGCCGCCAACAGAGCCGATCTACGGCGACCAAATCAAAAGATAAAAATAATCTCGAAAAGGGGATCAAAACATTAGAAAGACAACACACGCCACATGCGAGCCGCGAGTCAGTCCCAAAAAAAGAAGGAGCTGTTTGCCGAGAAGTGCTGATTTGCTGCGAAGACCGGGATCGTCGAGGGAACGAGAGATCGTCGTGGGACAACGTGGGACGCTGAGTGACCTGATTAATGCTGCCGTGAGTGACGCTGCCCCTGCAGAAGCCGCCGCTACCGTGAAGTGTTCGTGTACCGTCCAGCGTTCATCCACCTGTCAAAACACACACCGTAAGAGAGTGAGTTACCGTCCTCCCGCAGATCCCAAAATACACATTGGCCCGCAGTTCACTCGGGGTCGCGGAATTTTACGGGTGCGAATTTTCCTCGTGCGGGAGGATTTTCCGGTGTTTTTGACGGTTCGCGAGTGACGTGAGTGCGTGCGTGTGTGACACGGCCCTTTCCCGGAAGACAAACAGTGAAGACAACAACAAACCCGGTGTTCGGAACGCCGGCAGTGTGACAAGTCGCGAAGAATTGCTAGAAGAGGTTTAATTTTAAAGTGTTCCGGATCGTATCAGCTGTGCTGACCGGATTACCCGCGCCGTACCGGTGGACAACCCGCGAGCCGTGAATCTTCCTCTGGTGCCGGTCCCCAGAAAAGCCGCAAAAATTTGGGAGATAATGGATCCGAATGCAGCGCGTGACTCGCGCTACAATCTGAACTACAGCATGAGCATGATGAGCGAAACGCCGGAGATCTACGGAAATCCGAACGTTTCGCTCGCCCGCCCCCCGAGTGGCGGCCTGGTCGGCCAGGTCATGTCCCGCGGCGGTCAGCTAATGTCCGCGAACGGACCACAGTGCGGTAGTGGTGCCGGTGGTGGCGGAGGCGGCGGCGGTGGTGGACTGTCCGGCGGCCGTGGCATTAAGCGGGCCAACTCGGACTGCTACGACGACGGCCGGCAGCTGGTCGGGTCACAGTCCGGCGGTATGACCGGGCTCGAGGGCTGCCAGGTCGGCGGCTCGGACGTCGTCGACGAGAGCTACACCTCGCTGCAGCCGAAGAAGTCACCACCGAGCAACGGGAAGAAAACCAAGGGCCGTGTCAAGATCAAGATGGAGTACATTGATAACAAACTGCGACGGTACACGACCTTCTCGAAGCGCAAAACCGGAATCATGAAGAAGGTAAGAGCGCCCAACCCGGAACAGTTTCCGGGCTAACCTCAAAGTGCGTGTCTGTTTTGGTTCAGCTGTCAAAATCAGCTTGTGAGTGCCGTGGGATGTTTACATCCAGCAGTGATTCAAACAATCCAAAGAACAACGTAAATACTCGGCATTTTAGTCGATTGTCAGTGATCCTAGTTGAAAACCTTCAAAACATCACCAAAAACCCCCTTAAATTAACAACCTCCCTATTTCATGAATATTCGTGAAGCAGTGTTGCCACTTTTGCCCCCTACCAATCTTGGTTCAGTGACTCACAAAGGCTTTTATCTTATCAAAATGGTTATCTTAAACGTTCTGTGACGCGTGATACGGATTGAAGAGCCATTGTTTTCCTGTTTGAGGTGTAAAAATGTACGGCTCAAGTCTTGCAACAAGTGGCTCCTCGATTTGCTATCTTGAACGAGAAATTGCGATTCTTCTTCTCGATTGAATGATGTAGCACACTTCCAAACTGTTGACAGTTGCAATCAAGTTGTGATATTGAAATGTTCTTTAAAAATTTCCTCTTAATTTGAGAAGTCATTTCTTACAAAGCTAGAGCAAAACATTCATCAAAACCAAACTCCTCGATTGACACTAACAAAACTGTCAATCCGCACCAAAACCACCGCTTCTGGCAACCCTCCCTTCAATGTTTTTGTTCATCCACCTCTCAGCCTCAGTTTCGCTCTCTCGATTCACGCGGCGGCAATGTCACGCACACCACCGCGCGCATCTGCTCTCATTTTAATCGTGAGGCACTCACGGAGAGTGAGAGTCGTGCGCTCACTTCATGCTGATCTTTTTATTTATGCTCGAATCTGGCCTGTGTTTTTCTTGGCCTCTTCTTTTGCATGCTTCTTCGCTGCGCTGTTGCTTCTTGCTCATCGGGTGATTTTTTGAGAGTGCAATGTTTTGAATTCTTTTTGGGTTAATTTTTTTCTTTGACGGGGAACGGCAAAATTGTCTGCTGCTGCCGGGTTTTTCGTTTTTTTGGTGATTTTGTCATCTGCTGCGGGCGGGCGATGGTGTTGGTTGGGTTCGCTCTCTTTTATCAGTAATTTGTCGCGGGACAGATGTGTGAGTTTGAGGACTGGGAAGAAGATGTAAACTGATAACGTTATCGTTGCGAAATTTATCGGCGCGAAAGACACATGGTGAGCTTTCAAGGTTTTTTTTTTTTTGAGGAAGTTAAAGATTGCAAAAAAGTGATGGTATTGTGAAATAAATAGAATTAATGATTGTAATTTTAGACTACTTTTTCAAAATAACCATTGCGCCATGGGTTTTCAATATACACAGGACGTTTTGAAAAAGTAAGCGCATGCACTTCTTTTTATTGAAGGCTGTTGCAAATATTTTCCGAAGTTTATGTTTATGTGTTAGGAGCGCCCGGCGCGGGATTCGAACCAGCAACCTCTGGATTGTGAGTCCAACGCGTGGCCCGATTGATGCAAACGGGCGGCGGGCGTATAGCCATTGTGACCTCAAACTAAATTTGCATTTTCTCAATAGCAAAGTAAAATTTGTACGTGGAGGCGATGCATTTTTTTTCTTTAAATTAATTTTTTGTAAACAGGCTAAAACCAACAAAAAACGGCTATGTTTACAAATGAGCGCTTCTCTGAAATTTCGGTCATTCGATTTATTTGTACTTTTTAATCCGGCTGAAACTTTTTTGGTGCCTTCGCTATGCCCAAAGAAGTCATTTTGCATCATTAGTTTGCCCGTATAATTTTCCATACAAATTTGGCAGCGGTCCATACAAAAATGATACATGAAAATTCAAAAATCTATATCTTTTGAAGGAATTTTTTGATCGATTTAGTGTCTTCGGCAAAGTTGTAGAATACGGACTACACTGAAAAAAATGATACACGGTTAAATTTTTTTTGTGTTTTTTAATTTTATTTTTTGTCACTAAAACTTGATTTGCAAAAAAAAAATCACTATTTTTATTTTCTGATATGTTTTAGGGGACATCAAATGCCAACTTTTCAGAAATTTCCAGAATGTACAAAAAATCTTCAATTGAATTTTTGAATCAATAATGATTTTTTTTTCAAAAATCGAAAGATTGATTGCAAAAAAGTTTAAACTTTTTTCGAAGTAAAATCAAATTTGCTATCAAAAAGTACTCCAGTGAAATTTTGATAATGTGCACCGTTTTCAAGAGTAAGCCATTTTTAGGTAACTTTTTTGAAAAAAAAAAACAGTTATTCATTTTTAAAAATAAGTGCTCATGTTTGCCTACTTTTGAAAAAAAAATTTTTTTTTGAAAAGCTGAGAAAATTCTCGATATTTTGCTTTTTTGAACTATGTTGATAGGACCTTTTAAACTAAATTAGTTGCTGAGATATTGCCATGCAAAGATTTAAAAACAGGAAAATTGATGTTTTCTAAGTCCCACCCAAACAACCCACCATTTACTAATATCGGTATCTCAGCAATTAACGGTCCGATTTTCAATGTTAAAATATGAAACATTCGTGAAATTTTCCGATCGTTTCGAAAACAATATTTTCAATTTCATTAAATCAAGACTAACATTTCAAAAGGGTCAAACATTCAATATTAGGCCGCTTTTTCAAAGATGTTAAAAAATGTTATTAATTGTTGTTTGATTTTCAATCAATAATTTGTGAAGGGAACTGGGAATGATCTACTTTAGTAAATAAAACGGAAGAATCGAAACCTACTGAATTCAGCTGTAATTTTTGTTTAAATCAAACAACAAAGTATTTAATTGAAGTGTAGGGAACATAACCTTTAGAATTTCAGGGCCTCCGCCGCGGAATTCAAAACGGTGACCTCTGGATTGTAAGATCCACACGGTCGTATTGCAGAGAGTTGTACCAATAAACTTTTGTCCCATAGCCGCAACAAATGAATTCTAAACAAACCAATTTCCTAATAGTTTATTTTTCCCAGCCATTTCCGCTAATGACCTCTTCACTTTCCACGGCTGCGCGACACATGGCACGGCCCCATTCGTTGAACTCTAGGAACCGCTCCTGTAGCAGCACTTCACACAATAGTTGCTCAATTAAAAGCTAATTAAAAGCCATTCCCCAGCCTCCACCATCAAGAAGAAGCCAGCCAGCCCCTGCTAAAGTGCTTCGACCAAGCTCAAGGGGCTGGACATCGGCGGTGCCCGCTGGGCTCCTAAACTGCTGAAGAAGCAACATTTATTATCAAAGTTCCAAACCCCCTCGGCCTTCCCCCATTTTCTTGATCAACATCCAATCAATTAATTGAAAATAGTGTTAATTATGTGTGATAGATGCCGTGGCGCGCGAGCGCGCACATGACACACACATTCGCGCAAAACGTGACGCCGACGGGGATCGATCCCGCGATCTGTCGGTCGTTAAACTTTTGCCGTCGCTGTCGCTGCTCGGCGTTTTATCGATCTTTCACAAAACTCACTCTCATTTAACGCCTAGAGAAGGTTAATCTTCTGTTTTTTCGTCTTCTTCCACTTCTTAAGGGGAGCGAGCGAGGGGTCATTGAGGGGCAAAAAGGCATAAAAAATCGATTGATGATTATTTCTTTCACGACTGTGGCCACGCGGTTATCCGTCACGTCATACGGTTGTCTCTTTGGGGGTTTGAATGTGTGAGTGTGTGTTTGTGTGCGCGCGCCCATGGGCTTATCGTACAACAGATTTAGAAGAGTAGTTCAGGTGGACGGTGTGACGGTCCGGCGGTCGGTCTTGGGGTCTTGGTTGATAGCAATCGAAAGAGCCAGGTCAGGTTTGGCCTCAGAAAGATGGGCTGACGTCGCGTGAGTCACTTGAGATTTGATTTTTTTGTGTGATGATTTTTAACTTTGCTCCTTTCAATTGCTGCAAGACACACGTGAATTGCATTGTTGGAAGATTGGAATTTATGGGATCATGGTTTTCAAATGTTTTTGAATTTTAATTTAATTGAATCATGTCTAATAGTTTATTGATTTTGATACAATCGTTTTAAACATTTTGAATTAATTTATTTCGCTTCTTTAATGTCTGTGTTTACCTTTTTTCAATATTTAGTCAATTCGATAAAATTTTAAATGAATTGAATTTCAATTGATTGTCATTTTTATCCACTTTTTATATCAATCTGAAAGCTTAGAAAACAAAAAACAATCACCCTTTTTTGAGCAAAACAATTTGTAGGAAAAAAAAATCCTAATTTCAAGATGACCATCAGCTTTCAAGTACAGTCCAGACTCGATTATCTGAAAATTTTCTTATTTTTGATTGTCGAGCTTATCTATGACCCCTAAACTACGCTAAAGTGGTTTAGAATTTTTAAATCCATGATGGCGGCCAAAATGGTGGCAATGAAATATTGAAAAAATACATTTTGAGACCATCCATAAACCACGTGGATACTTTTTTTGAAATCTCAAACAACTTGAACTACGACCAAATTTTTTTTTGTATTTTTTTTTATTTTCTTGCTATTAACATCAAATTCGAGTTCTGCAACCTCATTTTAGTCAAACATGAATATTTGATTGCCTTCTATTTTTTTTGATAACCCGCCGTTTTGGCCGCCATCTTGAATTTAAATCTTTGATCTTTGAATTCTAAACTATTTTAGAGTAGTTAATGGGTCATGGGTTAAGCTCGACCATAAAAAAATAAGACAAAAATTTTTTTTTTTTGTGATTCAATTATCCAAAGATTTGTTTATTCGAAGTGAAATTTTTCCATGGCCGTCAGATAATCGAGTCTGGACTGTAGTAAAAAACTATTTTGATAGTGTTTTCACTATAGATAATCGAATTTCGAAAAATCTATAATTTTACGTTGCCGATGTTAAATCAATAATTCACTTGAAATTGACCTATTTGTGGTCTGAACTCGTTGATTTGATCTCAAGACAAAAAAAAAAAAAAAAAAATCAAAAAAATGCTTTGCCTTATTTGATTGTCCAAAGTTTCATGCAAACCCTCGGATAAACGAGGCTTTGGATAATCGAAAAGTCGGATAATCGAATATCTAACTGTAACTTTGTATGAACTATTGCGACTTAAATAACAGTTTTATAAATATTATCGAATAAACTCTTTAAAATGTTGTACACTGTTATTATTCCTTGACATTTTGTGATACTTTTGTTGGTTCTATCCCTTTCCCAAGAACTATTTAGGACCTTAAAAAATATATTTGTATCCCATTTTGCGTGATGCCATTTAGCATTTAATTTCCTTTCCTTCAACACCTAAACTCCCAAGCTCGAGAAAAAGGGGAAATTTCCATACAAATTCCCCCTTTTTCTCGAGCTTGGGAGTCTAGGTGTTGAAGAAAGCAAAATTCTTCTTTTGGCAGCAGTAATCACAAGTCAAAACAGTTTTCTGGGAACGGGTTATTCTGGGTTATGGGATAGAATTACTTTTGATAAATATTTTAATAGTTTATCTTTAAAATTGAACAAAGATTGTTTTTTCATTACAAAGTGACAGTTAAAGTAACACTCAATTTGGTTCCAAAGCAACAGTTATGTTTCATAAAATTATATATTATTTCAATTCAAATTCAATTTAAATATTTGGAACTTATTTTGGAGAAAATTTGTGTATTTTTGCCAAGATTAATAATGGTTTTGCTTCCAGCCAATTTCTGATTTTTATACTGACCCAAATTTTTACAAAACTCTTGATAGGAATTAGATTTTAGTAAAAACGGTTTTTTTAAGTTAATTCCAATCATCAAATCCATGCATTTCCTTTTAGTATTAAGATTGTATTTCTTTCAATATAGCTCGACTTTTATCGGTTTTTATTTTTATAGTTCGTAATATTTTTATCGCTGAAAATCCAAAATGCAGAGTTAGTTTATTAGGAATTTGGACAGTTGCAATTTTAAACTGCGTAAAAATTCAGAATAGCATCAACAGTCCTTCATTTATCTTCAGCAGAAGTTTGAATCACTTTTTAATATTATCTTCATTTTTCGGAATGGCTCTTAAAAAAAGGTACCATGAAACCCCTACTTAATTTCATGATAAATAGTGGTTCCGCTTCAACAAGGTTCACTTATTTTTAAATAATATACTGAATTCTTTTAACTTGTGTGATTCAAAATGTGTAGTAAATCTAAAATTTAAAAGTTTGGCATTAAAAAAATTGTAATCGTTTTACATTTTATTCTTAATCTTTGAATAAAGTAAATAAATTCGCTACTACAAACAAATCACACATCAGTACGTTCATATCTGATTGCATCAACGTCAGTAAAGCTAATTAAATTACGTACCTTAAAGTTTCAGTAAAACAGCCAACTTCTGCCCCCGACAGCTCTTTCGACATATTTTGTTTCACTCTTTTATGATTTCGGGGGCCCCCGTAATTAAACAAGTGCGAAGATATAATTGGATGATTTCTCCCGCTTCAAAAACCACATCCCGCGTTCAGTTCAGGATCAATCCTGCGCGCAACTCCCAAAAATGCCATAAAAATTCCGAACAAACAAGTGTAATAAACAATTTTTGTGCTGCACTCCACACACGAAAACTGATACGAGCCGGGGCCGCGAAAAAATTAATGAACACATTTTATTGGAGTTTTATTTATTTATTAATCATCGGGAGACCCCTCGACGCATCCTGGTCGAATTCTCTCTCGCGGCGAGAGATCCTCGCAAAGAACTTTTTCATTCGAGGGGCGCTTCGCAAAAAGAGAAAGACAAAAAGAGAAAGGGCGAATAATTGGTCGTTTTTACAATTACGACTCGGCCCAAAAAGTGACGGAACGGGCGCGTGCGGAGCAAATCGAGAGGTCCTAATGTTGGCCACAAAACATAAACGTTAAAATTTTACGACCCCTCGAATGTGCAGAAAAAAAAAAGTCTGAGAGAGTCGAGTGTGGAATGCCTCGTGCGTACGTCGTTAATTATCGGCTTGCGAAAAAGAGATTTGGCGAAATGAGAGAGAGGGGACAAAAAATCGCACCTTCACTGGGAGGGTGCCTAAAGGACCCTATGAAAGTACACTCGAAAAAAAATCTTGCAGAAGAAATGCGACCCCTTGCGAAAGTAATTATTTTATTATCAAAAAACAAGAGCAAGTAGCCGAGCTGAGCCACGCAATGTTTGCGCTCGTGTTTTTGGGCTCGTTTTACGAGCTCGGGGCTCTCTCTGGTTCGGCTCTCGTAAAGGTGCAAAAAGTGGTGTTTTGGCGAAATTTGGCTGCTCCGAGAATTCGATCGGCGGCACGACGACGGCACTGACTGATAGCAATTGTTCATTAATGTTTTAATTACTTGCGCTGGAGGAAGGACAAGTGCGAGGGTGCAAGTTGTGGAACTTGTTAAAGTTTACTGCTACCTCATTTGGGGATGGATAATTGGGGCCGTTATTTAAATAAATGGAGCTTAAGTTTTTTAAAGGGGCTTTTTCTGGGGTTTTTGGGGAAATCTGAGCATAAATTTGGATTCATTTGTGACTGGCTTTTTATGAATGAAAATATTTGTTTATCATTTTTGAGAATTTATTTTTATACTCTAATTTGTGTTTCAAATTTTTCTTCCTTTCAATTCTAATAGTTACGTTATTACATTAAGCATTGTTTAGCTAATAAAGGTGAGATATTTTTGCTTATTTCAAAATTTGACCATTAGTTGTGGTATAACTTTTAATTTTAGAATTATGTTTGAAAATCCATCGTGCTATCATGCCGAACGTGGGTCTCGGGCCAAATTGTGCTGAATACGCATTTTTGTTGTATCTATAAATGCCTCACCTTTTGACCTTCACAGTCCCTCGAAATTCGATTTAAATCTTGAGATGATAAGATTATAAAATTTGACAAGGTATTTGTACTATTTATAGTATAAAATAATGTAAAATTTTAAGATGTAGAATTTTGAAGTTGAATATAACCTCTTTAATGGTGTAATATTACCTCAATTTTGACTGAAAAAATGTAATTTTACTGGAAAAGAGGTAAATTTGCAAATTTTTATAGGCAAAATTACACACGCATAGACATTTGTTAAGACTTATTTCTGGGTCGTTACATATACGTAAAGGTGGGTATACGAGGTCGAATAAGAAATTTATTTTCCTAATAATTTTACAACCATTCCTCAGTTAGGAAGGTAAAAAAATGCTGTAAAATTTATTTTATAACAGTTGTCTTGCAATCGTAACTTTAAAAATCTCGCAAAAATGTAGTGAAAAATATATCTGAAAAAATTTCAACGTGACATGCCAAAAATAGGTTTTAATACAATAATCTGTAATTCAAATTCTTTACGGTTTATTGCACTTCTATTTACATTTCAATTTTAATCTTAAAAAATATTTTTGTCATTTTCTGAAAATATTCCTACCAAAGATTTGGCTTTGAATCAATATCAGTCTAATACATTAATCAGATATCATTCTAATACATAAAAAAAATACTGCATGCACCAAAATTTTGTTGACTTCATTTTTTATGTAAAACAGAATTTGCAAATGAAAAGTACTTAATTTTTTTATTAGATGCACCGTTTTCTAAATAAAGCCATTCTAAGTTAAATTTTGTTCAATAAATTCCGGGTTTTTGACTTTTTAAAATATGGACACTTTGTTCCTGAAAATATTTTTTTTTCGGAAAGGTCAGAAAATTTCCTACAATTTCGTCAATGTTAACATATTAATCATTTCTAAACTTAAATTTTCCTGTTTCTTGTTTTTTAAACCGTTGTATCTCAGCAACCAGTGGTCCAATCTTCAATGTTTCTTAGACGAAATTTTAGGAAAATTTCTGAACTTTTCGAAAAAAGTATTTTTAGGAATGGACACTATTTAAAAAAAATCAATAAACCTGAATCTATCGGACAAGATTTAACTTTGAATTACTAAATTTTGAAAGAGAGGCACCTAATCAAAACATTGTTTTTTTATAATTTTTTAAACATAAAAAAAACAAAAATTCAAAAATAGGGATTTTTGGAAATTCATTTTTTTAAATAGTTAATTAAAAAAGCACCAATTTTTTTTCTGGGTACCTTTTTTAAATAGTCCTCATCAATACCTACAACTTTGCCGAAGTCACCAAATCAATATAAAAAAACCTTGAAAAAAAGATAAAAATGGTCGAAATCCGCCGATTTTGTAGAGAATTGCTCAAGTGCGTTATGTATTGCAACAGTAAAGGAAGTATTAGACGACTATGACAAACAAACAAACAAACTCATGTTTGACAGTTTGCCAAACTCGCAAGCATCAAAATATATGTAGGCTAACGTTTCTGCAAAACAAATTCTGACAAACAAACAAAGCAGGCAAACTGTATTTTTGTTTGTTTATTTGTTAAAGTCTAATACCAGCTTAAGGCTTCTGTATAAATGGCAAAAAGTTCTAAATTAATCATTATACAGTGTATTATAAACTATTGACAATAAATTGAAAAAAAAAACAACGAAAATGTAAATTTTGAGTAATTTTTCTCCTTGTTGTTTTTTGTGCTGTTTGATACATGTTGATAAAACTCATAAAAATAAAATTTGGAGTAAATTGATGAAAATTGCAACTTTGTACCATTTATGCAATTAAATTCATCTCCATCCCGTTAAACCTCCTTGATTCCTGGATAATGACCCGGCATTTCGGCACACGCCCGAGTCCCAAACCCTTCCCAAACGTCTTTCATTGACAAGATACACGCGCGGCGCAAGCTTTTCCGCGGAACCCGGACAGTAATACCCTTCACGTGTCGTCTCGCTGTCCTCCCCAGAGAGAAAAAACACACAATGAATCGTTCCGTTAAGCCCCGCCGCCCTCCCCTGAGGGCAGCGTAAAAATTCGCCAAAATAAACCCCAAAATTTGGACCTCATTTGTATAGCCGCAACTTGCGCGACATTTCTCGAGTTCAAAGCCCCATTAAGCGCGGACCCACAATAATGAAGCGAAAGGTTGAAGCGTTTTGGCGCAGAGGTCCCCAAATCGTGCCACGCTGGAGTCACAAACACCGAGTCGGCTTAGCCTGACCCCGGACTTGCCGCGGTCACCAAGTGGCGCACATGTTAGAGCTTTGTCCCGTTTGGCTATTGTGCGGCCGTCCGAGCGGTGCGGAATTTCGGGAATTCGTTAGAATCTGGCCGAAACATGCTGACGGCTGGGGTCTCGGAGTGCGTTGCGGTGCAGCGTTGTCGGGAAAAATGCAGCTGAAGGTTCAGGGGGAAAGCTGCGCCGGCGAGCTGTGACATTTTGCGAGTTTGTGGTGGGACGGCCAAGGGAAAAGCTTTCTGTCTGTGAGGTTGCCGACGGTGTTTGAAGTGCACGTTTTGGCTTTGGTCTTAACTGTCACAATTTGGTTATGTTCAGTTTGAAACTTGGTTATGTAGTCGATATTGTCTCAGATATCTCTTGTCTAACTTCCACTGTTTTGTCCAAAGGCACACGTGCCTTGCACGCCGACACAAATTAAACTACCTCTTCATTACGTGTTCATTGCGCAAGGGTGTCATCTTCAGCGACGACCCCAAAAAGACGACGACGCACATGAAGTCATCTCGGCTACCTCTTCATTAGCAGGTGACCTCGTCCAAAGCATCGCCTCCACACCATTATCGGCCGTCCCACCACCACCAATAATCGATGATTAATCAAAGGCCCGCGTCGTAAATTCCTTCAATTAATCTCTAATTAACAACAAAAACACTGGGCACGAAGACCAGAAGGTGTGGGCCAACCTGTCTCTTCGAGGCAAATTTTGAAAAGTGGTTTTCTGCGAGCCTGTCAGAAGATCTGGAGGTCGCTCATCACCGCTTGACGGCAGGTGAACTCTTCGCGCGGTCTGTAATTTCTCCGCGCGCCCGCATCTTCAGCAGCAACTCTGGCCTGATTTGGAGCTATTTTTCATAGTGTTCATTAGAGTGGCGAGGCTTCGCAGAAATCGCACGCTCTTTGACCGCGGATTGCGAAATGGAGGCGCGTGCTGCGGGTTCATCACTCCGACTAAACGGGGCTTGATTAGAGACACTTGGTTGTCTCTGAATGAGTTTGAAGCGGGAAAATAGGTCACGACGCGCCACCTTAATGCATCAAAAAGTGCGAAAACGAACCTGGGGAATCGCCCGAACCACGCACGGCTATAACGAGAATTAGCGCGCAACTGTGCGAAAACTGCAACGACTAAATATAGAACTTTTAGTGCACTGTAGTTGGGCGAACGCTGAATGTGCAGTACACAAATCTAGACCATATGCCAAAAATCGACGCAAAGTGTGCAATCCATTTCCTCATCGTCGAGCAGTCGTGAAGTCTGTTTGCGCCAAGTGACGTGAACTGCACGCAGCTTCATAGGTAAACAGACTTTTCTTGAGAGAGTCGTGGGACAAGTGAAACCACTTGGGCATTTTGGGACATCTAGTCAGCGTTTGGGATACCTACGTTCAAAAACAGAGATTTGAGACAAAGGAAACCGTTTGGACATTTAGGACAAGACATTGCAGTAGAGAGCTGTGAGACAAATGTAACCACTTGGGCATCTAAGATAGTCAAGTCAGAGTCAGATATACAAACGCTGCAAGAGTAGCTTTGAGACAAATGAGACCACTTGGACATTAAAGAATTTTGAGTCAGAGTTGTGGGACAAATCAAACCACTTGGACAACTATACTTTTAATTCAGATTTAAGCTAAACAAATTAAACTTTAGAAAGTCGTGGGACAACTGAAACCACTTGGACATTTGAGACATCTAAGTCAGCGTTTGTGATTCCTACATTTCAATACAGAGCTTTGAGACAAAGGGTACCGTTTGGACTTTAAAGACAGCTTCGTAAGAGTCAGGGATACAGATATTGCAGTAGAGAGCTGTGAGACAAATATAACCACATGGGCACCTAAGATAGTTAAGTCGAAGTAAGAAATACAAACGCTGCATAGCGAAGCTTTGAGACAAATTAGACCACTTGGACATTAAAGAATGGTAAGTCTGAAGTATGAGACAAACCAAACCATTTGGACATCTAAGTCTGCCAAGTTGGAATCAGAGTCAAGAGACGTTACATTAGAGAGCTGTGCGACAACTGAAACCACACGGGCAACTATGTAAGTTACGTCAGAACAAGAGATGCAGACATTGTTTAAAAGAGTGGTGAGACAAATAATACCACTTGGACACTTAAGATAATTATGTATGCGGCTGAAATAAACAGATGTTGTATTAGAGATCTGTGAGACAACCAAAACCACTTTGGTATCTAAGATTGCTAAATCAGAGATAAACAGACATCGCACTATAGAGCTGTGAGACAAATCAAATCACTTGAACAACTAATACTTGTAACTCTGATTTATAGATAAACAAACTAAACTTTAGAAAGCCGTAGGAAAAACGAAATCACTTGGACATTTAGAACGGCTTTGTTAGAGTCCGAGATACAGATATTGCAATAGAGAGCTGTGAGACAAATATAACCAGTTGGGCATCTAAGATAGTCAAGTCAAAGTATAACAGAACTTTGAGACAAATTAGACCAATTGGACATCAACGAATGATAAGTCAGAGTAACGAGACAAACCAAACCATATGGACATCTAAGCTTGCCAAGTCGGAATCAGAGTAAACATACGATACATTAGAGAGATGTGAGACAACTTAAACCACTAGGGCAACTAAGACAGTGAAGTCAAAGCAAGAAATAACAGACGCCTTAAAATAAGCAAAAAGACAACAGAAACCTTTTGGACATTAAAACAGCTGTGTAAGAGCTGTGGGACAAATCAAACTATTTGGACAATTAAAAAGTAGAGTCAGAATCTGAGATTGACACACGTTGCATTAGAGAGCTGTGAGACAAATGAACCCGCTTGGACAACAGTTACATCAGAGCAAGAGATGCATACATAGCTTAAGTGAGACAAATAATACCACTTGGACACTTCAGACTATTATGTGAGCGTCAGGAATGAACAGAGGTTCTATTAGAGAGCTGTGAGACAACTGGAACCACTTGGACATCAAAGGCAAACGTTGCATTAGAAAGATGTGAGACAACCGATACCACTTGAGCATCTAAGACAACCAAATCAGAGATAAACGGACGTTGCACTACATAGCTGTGAGACAAATGAAGCCACTTGGACATCTAAGACTGCTTAGTCCCACACAGAAACAACAAAATCTAACGTTAGAAGCCAGTTGAGACAGCGGGAACCACTCGGAAACCTTCAATAACTTTCCAACCCAATTCAGCGATATCATCCCGATTCTAATTGGCTAAAAGTCGTTTAGTACCTTTCAAGACAACAAGGTGATAAAGAGAGGGTCGAAAGAGAGACACCAATCGTCTTCTCTCCATGTCCATCGGCGACGATTAGCGCAGGTTCGTGTTCGGAGCCCGGGCTGGCTCGAACGAGAATTGATCACCGATCGGGTCAGCAGATCGATCCAGTCTGATATTCGGAGTCGTTCGGCGGCGGCTTCACCCAAAGACCAGAGACAATGACCAATTCTCGTGTATAATCGTTGCACGGGAAGATGATCAAATCGAAGAGTTCGAGGGAAGAAGTGGTGTTTGAGGGGTAAAACCAATAACAACAATAATCAGTGATAAAGGTGTGGTCGTCAAAGAGGGTTGAGGAGGAGAGGTGCAAAGCGTCGTCAAGAAAAATGGATATTTAGTTTTAGCTTCGCGCTCGCCAGCGATAAAATCGCGCCCGAATGGGGTTTTAATTAAAAGATAAATGTTTGTACAGATTTAACGCCTCTTGGAATGCTTGCTGGTTTCTTTGCTGAGCTTGTTGTGACTGGCGTTTTGTGTTTGCGTTGATCCACGCGATTTTCGGCGAGGCGTTTTGTTTGCAATGTGTGCGAGTTTTGATTTTGTTTGCGTTTGTTGGGGAAGGTGACAAAATTGACACGTTTATTTTTGGATCATTTCGTTAAAACTATCGAGCACCTGTTAATAAGTCAATAAGGTAACAGCTGGTGTGGCGTCCAATTCTAAGCAAAAATTACTTGAGGATTCTTTGGAGATTTTCCCTTATCCTGTAAAAAAAGTCGACATCTACAGTTCTCGTCCTCCCAATTCCCTTCTTTGTCCCTAGTGTGCAAGGGAGATGAGAGCGGCCGGTAATGGACGATTGTCATACAGGATGACCTGTAAAGGCTGAACTCCTGGAAATAGATAAGGAGTACTTCTAGGGTTTTGTCAGTCAACCATGGATTTGTCTTAGTATAGACGTATCGGTAACGTAGTTCGTCATAGATCACTCTTTGTGAAAAAATAAGTATGTTGATACATCAAAGGACGCTTTCGTTCAACCTGCCCAAGATCAGCCACATCTTGACCGTCACAACAACCATCATTTGTACATCTTTTGTACCACCATTATGCCGCGCGCTCAAATCATACCCGTAAAATCTGGATCAACCCATTGAATGCAGAACTGCCATCTGATACCCCTCTTCACGGTCCTCTCCAAGTCTCGCTTCAGCACGATCTGCGCGAAGGCTACCTCAGAGGCCCGTCGCGCAAAGAACACGTCGACAACGGCGGGTGACAATTATCACGATCTCTATCTGAACATAAATCTCGAACAAACAAGCCTCGGAGATATCCGAGGGATTCGCGGCCGGGATTTTCACCTCTCATTCGCACCTCCAGCAGGTCGTCGGCGGTAATTGATCAATTGTTTGCGACTTCTTCGCCGATCTTCTCGCAGGTTTGGGCCCCCTTCAAATTGGAGTGGAAAATAATATATACGTGATTGCAGCGCGCGGTTGCGATATGTGTTCAATATGTTCAGGACACGATTGGAATACAATCGCGAAGAAGGGAAGACTACTGCCTGCGAGGAAGAATTCCTTGGTGAACACCTGCAGAATTCCCGGGAATGCTGGCAGCGAAGCTGCCAGCTGAAGACCCACACTAATGGAAAGCCACTGTTCATTACCATTATTCAATCTTCATGAACTTAGCTTGAAATGAGTCCGCGCGGCTCAACTAGTTCCTCCGGACAATCATTTGTGAAATCTCCCTCCGGGAGATGTCGTATTCGTCGTAAGTTCTCCAAAAGACGCACGTATAATTTTCCGCCCACCTTTCCGTTGGCCCCGGAGAAGTGGAGGTTTAGTAGCTGCTGCTGCTGCCGATTGACGTTACAATAGACAACGGTTGGCGGAAAACGCAAAATAATAAAAATAAATTTAATTATTCAATCGAATCGGTTTGAGCGAGGGGGAGTAGTTGCTCGGCTGCAGGAAATCTTGAATACTAAGTCTTGTACGCGCGCGCGTTCGGGCTGATGTCGGTGCGTAGGTTTGATTTCATTAGAGAACTCGAAAATGTCTAATGAATGAAGCTTTTAATTTGGTTCGACGAGCTTGGGAAACCGGCTAGTTGCGAAGTGGATTTGAATGGTTTATTTGCTTGTTCGGCTAAGCTTTCTTTATTCTCGCAGAATTTGTGTTTAGGCGTCCAAAAGTTGACAAGCTAACAACGATGGATGTGAAATTGGCTGGTGAAATGAACAATCCAGCAATTACAAGGTACTGTTGTTATATATCGTTCTTATTAAAATGAAAGATTTGGCAAAACAATCCCTTTTGTCTAATTTATAGTTTATTTGTTAACTTTAGTTGCTTTTTAAAATACCTACAAAAGCTTTTTTTTAATGGTTCAACTAGCTGTCTCATTTGTTCAACCATATCCACTGTCTCAGCTGTCTCAATGGCTGATTTACTTTTAAATATTTAAACGATTTCAATTTGTCCAAGGATTCACAGTTGTCTCACCAACTGAACAAAAACAACTTGTCTCATTACTTTTTTAACAGTCTGTCCCAGCTACCCCAGGTGCCACAAAAGTGATCTTACATATGTTTCAAATTGTGTTCCTACTTGTATTAGAAGATTCAAGTGCCTCATTTTGTCACGTTTGTCTCAAGTGATTCAGCTGTCTCACCTGTCTCGATCATCTCGTTAGTCTCATGTGTCTCAGTCGCGACAATTTCTGCTGTTCCTCGATTTTTCCTCCAAGCGACTAAAGTTGTCTCAGCTGTAGGTAATCGACAATTGAGACAACTTGTGTAGCTTGGACAACTTCGATTAATTGTTTTTTTTTTCTAAATAAATTTGGCTCATACTGTCTTGAACAGTGGTTCTCAACCTTTTGCAGTCCATTCTTCCCGTAACTAAATGTCATAAACTTCATTTCCAACAATTAAAAAATACTTTAGGATTTTTTAAACCATTTTTCATTAATAATCAATTTTTTAATGTTCATTTGTTGATTTTTTTTCTTACTGTTCTTTTTAACAGTCACAGGCATATATTTTCATTTATAAATCAAAAAAATATTGTTTTCAATTTATAATTGTTTGCCTAAAAAAACAAAAATTAAAAAAATATTTGAAAGATGCAAAAACTCTCCGAAATAATGTTGTAAAAAACACGATTGCAAAATCTTGCAAACAATACATATTTTTTCGAAAGCTGCTAAGGTTAAAAAGATTTTTTTTTAAATTCAATATTCAAATCATTGTTAGGTTCAATAATATGAGAAACAACGAATATCGACAAAAAATACGAAAAATAAAGAACAGAACTCGCGGAAAATCTCTCCTTTTTTCAAATATTGTCAAATGCTGCTCATTTTGAATATGCTTGAAAACTGTAATGATGTCTCTGCAAAATAAAAAAAATAAGTACAGATCATCTGTGAATACTAGAACTAAAACAATTTAGGAGTAAAAACTTTGGAACTGCTCATGAGCATGTATGTATATCTGAGCATGAATGTAAATATTAATGTAAAAATTAATAAAAATTTACTCCAGAAAACCCATTCTCAATAAACTGCTCATGTTTTGAAGAATGCAAAAAAAAATTAAAAATAATACAATTATTATCTTACAAAAAGACTGGCAATGTTTAAAAAAACGAGAAAAATTAGCCAAATTATTATCTTAAAAAGTTCATGAAATATTCTATAAAAATCATAACTTTCAAATTATAAGATGATGCACGAATTTTCAAATTCTCAATCGATCTGTACTTTCAGGAACTAACATATAATTCTATATTCATATTTTTGTATTTCTTTTGAGTTATTTCATTTGTGTTTGAATTATTGAACACATGTTTTGCTTAAGAATGTGTAAAAAAACATTCATTAAGGCCGTTGCAAATATTTTTCAAAGTTTATGTCGCCCCCCCACCTTCAAATTTGGCCTGATTAATCAGGGGGCAAAAAAAATATTTTTTCAAAAAACTTTAAAATTTTAATGAAAATTAAAGTTTAATCAACTGAAAATCAGTTAAAATGCATTTTCCCGCGTTTATAATCATATTTATCATGTTTGAACTCCTTTGATTTTTTTTTTAAATTTTCAAGAAATGCCAATGTACAGTCCCACAAAAAGTTTTTTTTTGCGAAAAAAAAATCCGTCAATACCTCGATATTTTCAAAACTAATTATTGGAAAGCAACTGTACGCCTGTAAAGTGCATTTTAATACACTTTTTTCATCCAAATGTTGAAACCTAGGCTTGTAATTTCAATTTTTATATTTTTTTTATTTCCCCCCCCCCCTCCCCCTTGACTTTGGTCAGAGCCGAGGGGCATAAACTTCAAAAAATATTTGCAACGGCATAACTTTTTTTTAACAAACTCATAACAAAACGCTTCTAAGTTTGTTTGATATATTTGTAATTTTATTCGCTATCAATTTTTAAAACATTGTCAAATCAATCAATTGAACTATACTTTCGGGAACAGACAATTTAAGATTATTTGATTTATATTTCAATGAACAGGTATTTAAAGGTTTATTTTTTTTTACTATTTTGTAAAACTGTACAAACATTTTACAAGTTTTGATTTTCTTGAAAACATTTTTTTTTACTCGTTTGAAAAAATAAACTAACTGTTCCATTTTCTTGAACAAAAGTTCATAAATCCGTTTAAAAAAACTTTCTTCACTTTTCATTCTTTAGTGAAGAAATTGCCTACTTAACATCACCAAAAATAACGGTAAGGGAAATTTAACATCTCTGCACTTGAATCGAAAAATAATGCTTTTTGACACTGTTTATCCTTTTGAGTTAACGAAACACATATATGCCAACTCTTAGCAGGTTAACACACGTTTCACAGAAAAATTATGTTCAAAATGTTTATCGGAATTGCAAAAAAAGTTGTATGCAACTCGTTGCAAAACTTGATTTTTCCAGCTCTCATAGCATTTATTCAACTCGACAGAGCCTCGTTGCATGAATGTTTGACTCTTGTTGAAGCATTAAACAATTTATAAGATTTTTAAAGTTGATAACATTTTTGCCAAAACTTTTTTTTTTAATTCATTTGAATTATTTTTTGTAGAACAAATATCATAATTATACAGCGTTTGAAGTTTTTGTAGATTTAAAAAAATACCTTTGATTATTTTAACAGTCTTAAGCAACATAAAGTTTCAATACAATCGATCTTGAACCTCTATCCCTTAAGGTGATTATTATGCAGTGTTAACTACAAAAGAGAGCGCGCGCGCAAACCTTCTTTCTGAATACAAATTTTTGTATGTTTCTTGCCGGGTCAGATCGCTGCAGCTGTGGCCGATCTCCACTCGATTGTTTTTCCTTCCCAGCGAGCAACCTCAGCGCGATAGTTTATTCTCTGTCCAGTACAATTATCGGGATAATTTCGCGTCCCCCTGTTTATGCGAGGACATGCAGAGGAGACCCCGGCCCCCGAATGTTTTATTAATGTGAAGGGGTCTGCCGACTTCTTCAACTTGTTGTTGTCGCCGTTGTTTGTTTGAATTTCGAAAAAAAAGGGACGCGACGATGCTTTTCCGCGAAAAACGCGGGGGAAAATTATGGATTGCCGGTGGTTTCGCCGTCGTGCGGGATGACTAAGTAGGTGGTAGGGTGGTTCCGATTAAGTTGACTTCTTTCGTTAAAAAAAATTAAAGTGTGTCCGACGATGTGCCGTCCAAGCAACGATGTCATACAATTGGCTAAACACAAACAAAAAAAATTGTGTGTCCAAAAACTTAAAAATGTCTCTAGAACCACCCCACCACCGCCAGAATCACGCGGGCGCAGATCGTTATCGTCTTTACACATCAATTTAACGACGCGGACCATCGCGTTTTTCGGACCGTGATAAGATAAGATTGGCCCGGCCAGCTGAGGACTTTGTCAGTGCCGATTTGCAACAACAACAAAAAAGAGCCTCCCTGATAACGATCACCGCTTGATTGAAGTGGAAAGACCGCGTGCGCTCGGGGTTGACAATTTTATCGCCGTGTTTTCCATATCAGACACGGAGGGAAATTTGTTGATAAAAGTGACGAAATTCTTCGTAAAATTGCGTAATTTTTTTCCCCAGTGCATTTCACGACTTTTTCGCAATGTTGCCGTAAAGATAATTTGCACATTATTTTATCTTATCGCCCCGAATCTGCGCGGCGTGGCCACACCGAAAAGATTTACATTCAACCGGGGAATTCAGTTGTTGGCAGCGATAATTTTACGACCCTGAAGGAAAGCAGCCCGGCAACTATTACACTGCGTTGATGGAATCAACCAGAGCTGACAAGTTCGGGGATCGCCCCAAGGCATCCGGCCCCGTTACTTCTTCCATTAGTCCACAATCTCCACGCGCGAGATATCAGGAATCTCCTAACCTCGCCAGCGCAATGCAAATCGCCCAAATGCCTCGAATATCTAACTCGCCAAGTTTCCTGGATTCCGGGCACAACAATCCACTTTCCGGTACACACATTCTAACAAAGTCGATGCATTCCGAGTCTTGCGCTCGTGTCCAAACCTTACAGGCAAACAAACAAATCCAGAAGCTCTGAACAACCGAGTCGGGGTAGACCGCATAATTGCGCATTGGACACGGCCAAAACATTCAATTTAGGTCCGCGACGATGGAGTTTCGGTGCGGTTTCTGCGCGCGGATATTGTCCAACTGTGTGCGCAGTTGGACGAGGTGTGACCTAGATGGGTTGCGCGAAATGCTAAAGGTTGAAGCACGGGTGCGTTTGATTTGTAGGGTGGGAGAATTTTGGGATTTTTGCGTGTTTCATGGAAACGAAAAGAATTTGAGTTCATAACTTGAAGACTTGGAGACTTGACGACTTGAGGACTTGAAGACTTGAAGACTTGAAGACTTGAAGACTTGAAGACTTGAAGACTTGAAGACTTGAAGACTTGAAGACTTGAAGACTTGAAGACTTGAAGACTTGAAGACTTGAAGACTTGAAGACTTGAAGACTTGAAGACTTGAAGACTTGAAGACTTGAAGACTTGAAGACTTGAAGACTTGAAGACTTGAAGACTTGAAGACTTGAAGACTTGAAGACATGAAGACATGAAGACTTGACGACTTGAAGACTTCTAGACTTGGAGACTTAAAAACTTGAAGACTGAAGACTTGACGACTTGAAGACACGAAGACCTAAGAACTTGGCGCCTTGTAGACTTGTCGACTTGAAGACTTGTTGTTTTTGTTGATTTTATTAGGTGAACTTTAACCCTATGGGTCATTCGCTCCCGTTCGACTGAAGACTTGAAGATTTGAAGAATTAAAGGCATGAAGACATGAAGGCTTGAAGACGTGAAAACTTCCAAAATTGAAAAATTGAAGACATTAAGACATTAAAACATTAAGACATTAAGACATTAAGACATTAAGACATTAAGACATTAAGACATTAAGACATTAAGACATTAAGACATTAAGACATAAAGACATTAAGACATTAAGACATTAAGACATTAAGACATTAAGACATTAAGACATTAAGACATTAAGACATTAAGACATTAAGACATAAAGACATTAAGACATTAAGACATTAAGACATTAAGACATTAAGACATTAAGCCATTAAGACATTAAGACATTAAGACATTAAGACATTAAGACATTAAGACATTAAGACATTAAGACATTAAGACATTAAGACATTAAGACATTAAGACATTAAGACATTAAGACATTAAGACATTAAGACATTAAGACATTAAGACATTAAGACATTAAGACATTAAGACATTAAGACATTAAGACATTAAGACATTAAGACATTAAGACATTAAGACATTAAGACATTAAGACATTAAGACATTAAGACATTAAGACATTAAGACATTAAGACATTAAGACATTAAGACATTAAGACATTAAGACATTAAGACATTAAGACATTAAGACATTAAGACATTAAGACATTAAGACATTAAGACATTAAGACATTAAGACATTAAGACATTAAAACATTAAGACATTAAGACAACTGATAATAGTACTTCAGAATAGGCGAAAAAAATCCACAGGGTGCAGGTGGGATTTGAACCCACAACTGATCAACGGTACTGATCAGTTGTGGGTTCAAATCCCACCTGCACCCTGTGGATTTTTTTCGCCTATTCTGAAGTACTATTATCAGTTGTCATATTACTTACTTTCGTTACTTTAACACAAATAAATTCGTGACATATAAGTCAAAAACGGTAAAATTGACATTAAGACATTAAGACATTAATACATTAAGAATTGAAGACATGAAGACATGAAGACTTAAAGTCTTTCAGACATGAAGACGTGTAGACATTAAGACTTAAAATCTTTCAGACATGAAGACTTGAAGAATTGAAGAATTGAAGAATTGAAGAATTGAAGAATTGAAGTATTGAAGAATTGAAGAATTGAAGAATTGAAGAATTGAAGAATTGAAGAATTGAAGAATTGAAGAATTGAAGAATTGAAGAATTGAAGACTTGAAGACTTGAAGACTTGAAGACTTGAAGACTTGAAGACTTGAAGACTTGAAGACTTGAAGACTTGAAGACTTGAAGACTTGAAGACTTGAAGACTTGAAGACTTGAAGACTTGAAGACTTGAAGACTTGAAGATTTGAAGACTTGAAGACTTGAAGACTTGAAGACTTGAAGACTTGAAGACTTGAAGACTTGAAGACTTGAAGACTTGAAGACTTGAAGACTTGAAGACTTGAAGACTTGAAGACTTGAAGACTTGAAGACTTGAAGACTTGAAGACTTGAAGACTTGAAGACTTGAAGACTTGAAGACTTGAAGACTTGACATTAAGACATTAAGACATTAAGACATTAAGACATTAAGACATAAAGACATTAAGACATTAAGACATTAAGACATTAAGACATTAAGACATTAAGACATTAAGACATTAAGACATTAAGACATTAAGACATTAAGACATTAAGACATTAAGACATTAAGACATTAAGACATTAAGACATTAAGACATTAAGACATTAAGACATTAAGACATTAAGACATTAAGACATTAAGACATTAAGACATTAAGACATTAAGACATTAAGACATTAAGACATTAAGACATTAAGACATTAAGACATTAAGACATTAAGACATTAAGACATTAAGACATTAAGACATTAAGACGTTAAGACGTTAAGACATTAAGACATTAAGACATTAAGACATTAAGACATTAAGACATTAAGACATTAAGACATTAAGACATTAAGACATTAAGACATTAAGACATTAAGACATTAAGACATTAAGACATTAAGACATTAAGACATTAAGACATTAAGACATTAAGACATTAAGACATTAAGACATTAAGACATTAAGACATTAAGACATTAAGACATTAAGACATTAAGACATTAAGACATTAAGACATTAAGACATTAAGACATTAAGACATTAAGACATTAAGACATTAAGACATTAAGACATTAAGACATTAAGACATTAAGACATTAAGACATTAAGACATTAAGACATTAAGACATTAAGACATTAAGACATTAAGACATTAAGACATTAAGACATTAAGACATTAAGACATTAAGACATTAAGACATTAAGACATTAAGACATTAAGACATTAAGACATTAAGACATTAAGACATTAAGACATTAAGACATTAAGACATTAAGACATTAAGACATTAAGACATTAAGACATTAAAACATTAAGACATTAAGACAACTGATACGGTACTGATCAGTTGTGGGTTCAAATCCCACCTGCACCCTGTGGATTTTTTTCGCCTATTCTGAAGTACTATTATCAGTTGTCATATTACTTACTTTCGTTACTTTAACACAAATAAATTCGTGACATATAAGTCAAAAACGGTAAAATTGACATTAAGACATTAAGACATTAATACATTAAGAATTGAAGACATGAAGACATGAAGACTTAAAGCCTTTCAGACATGAAGACGTGTAGACATTAAGACTTAAAATCTTTCAGACATGAAGACTTGAAGAATTGAAGAATTGAAGAATTGAAGAATTGAAGAATTGAAGTATTGAAGAATTGAAGAATTGAAGAATTGAAGAATTGAAGAATTGAAGAATTGAAGAATTGAAGAATTGAAGAATTGAAGAATTGAAGAATTGAAGAATTGAAGAATTGAAGAATTGAAGAATTGAAGAATTGAAGAATTGAAGAATTGAAGAATTGAAGAATTGAAGAATTGAAGAATTGAAGAATTGAAGAATTGAAGAATTGAAGATTTGAAGAATTGAAGAATTGAAGAATTGAAGAATTGAAGAATTGAAGAATTGAAGAATTGAAGAATTGAAGAATTGAAGAATTGAAGAATTGAAGAATTGAAGAATTGAAGAATTGAAGAATTGAAGAATTGAAGAATTGAAGAATTGAAGAATTGAAGAATTGAAGAATTGAAGAATTGAAGAATTGAAGAATTGAAGAATTGAAGAATTGAAGAATTGAAGAATTGAAGAATTGAAGAATTGAAGAATTGAAGAATTGAAGAATTGAAGAATTGAAGAATTGAAGAATTGGAGAATTGAAGAATTGAAAAGTTGAAGTTCATGTCTGAAGAATTAAAGACTTTCAAGACTTGGAGATTCAAACACCAAAAATGTCCAATATCCAGGCTTTAAGTTGAAGTATTTCCGTAAACTTTTGCCCAAGTTTGTTCTCAACTTCCTCAAAGTGCTTTTCTCCCAACCTGAACCATTTCGCGCGCGCGCACGCTCATCCTTATTATTTATTTATTTTGCACCTCAGTCGGCTCGTTTAAATTCTCGATTTTTTGCCAGCTACCTCAAACCTCCCCCCTCTTTCGCGTGAATCACCCGGGACTCCCCGAATTCAGCTTCTGTAGTGCTTGCGGCCTGACGAAGGCCCGGCTGTGTGGTGGGTTATGCTAATTTTCTGCAACATTGCGCGCGTATTTCAAAAGCCACAAAGCCATTGAATTCCTGCCATCCGGAAAGTGCATTCAATGTTAAGGGAGAGGAGACCCGTTCGGTAGCCCAGAAGGGGCAGCAGATATCATTCCTTTGAGATGGGCCGGCTGTTCAAACATGCCGAGCATTGCGGACCGCAAGTCGGGGGGCTTCAAGAAGAAGAAGAAGAAGTGTGATCTCGGTGACCGAAGGTTGGAAGGTGTGAAAATGGACCCCAAGATCTGGACGCTTTTTGCTGTAGCGCTTGGAGCGGGCTCTTTTTGCTTTCGTTTGAAGAATCGAAAGGAGGTTTCACCTTAAAGGTGAAGTGTAGGGATCGATGTTCTGAAGGGAGGGGGGTTAAGTGCAGCTGAAAAACATATGTTCGGACATAAATTCACACTTTTGGGCTCGCGGAAATTCTGGGCGGATCAAGGTCGGAAAGAAGGAATTGCGGGGGAGGTTGGGTTGGGGGCAGCGGTTGCTTACTGTTTGATCTTTGCACTGAATTACAAGTATAAGTGAGAGTCTCTTGTAAGAGATGTTTAACCTTATTTTACAGTGTCTTCTTATAATATTGAGAGATTTTTTTTTTTGAGGCCGCTAGAAATATAATATTCAAAAAGTTTATGTCTGCAAAATTTAAAATTCTCTCAAACAATTCAACATATTTTTTTAAAGCAAATTTAAGCTTTAAATTATTTGATAACAAGAGATAGTTATCTGTTAAAGTTTTGCAAAAAGACATTTTTAAGAGATATCCGTCTCCTTTCCCATTTAAATCTTTTTTTTTTTAAATAGGGGACAACAAAATAAACAATAACTAAATATTGAGTTTTTTGCTTTTTTCACTTAGAATAGACTATAAAATTTCTCGAAATATACCTAAGCTTCCGAGATATATCTTCCAAATACATATCGATTCAAAATAAAATTTTGAGCAAGCGTCTGTACATGACTTTTTTGTTCTGTAGAATTTACATTCACAATGCTTGGTCATTTGATTTAATGATATTTTTCATTGATTATTTTCTCTTTTTTATACTTTTATGAATTACTTGGTATTTTGCAAAGCATGGATACATTTTACATCGATGTTTTGTTAAAAGGGCATGACACTCTCTGATTTTTTTATGGGTTGAATAAACCATATAATTTCCACAAATGCAATGGAAATTATATCTTTAATTCTTCTAATCATCATTTTATATATTTTAAATTTTGCTGAAATGCCTGCTATCAAATTTGTATTTTTTTTTCTTCTTATTTGCTAAAACATGAAATATTTGGATTCAGAATTGAAAATTATCAGTTTCTGAATATACTTTTGAGCATTTTTTCTGAAATGCTTACTATCAATCTTGGTTTTTTATTTGCTAAAACATAAAATATTTTAATTTAAAATTTATAAATAATGTTTTAGCAAATAAGAAAAAGTCAATACCAAATTTAATAGTGAAATATTAAGAAAAATTGCTCATAAATAAATTCAGAAACTGTTAAAAATTATGTTAAACAAATTAAAGAATTTCAAGAGAAAGAAGAAAGTGCAAAAAAATTAAAAAGGACAAAAAATTAAATTATGGGCCATGGTTTCAATATTTTAATTGAAAAAAGTGTTTAAAAATGCTTTATAAACCAAGCAGTTTCAAAAAACATTTGAGTATTCACAAAAATGTTAATTTTTTGCGAAAAAAAAGTTTTTTTTTACCCCGTCCCAAACATGCTAAATATGATAATCAATGCAGGACAATGCATTAAAGATTGTTTTCAGTTAATTTGACTTCTACCTTCATTAAAATTTTGAAGTTTTTTTTTTATATTTTGTCTGCCCCCTGATTTTTCATACCAATTTTGAAGGAGGGCGACATAAACTTTGATAAATATTTGCAACGGCTTAAGGTATCGAAAATGAAGAAAATCGTCATTCGTCACAACATGCACCTGATTTATAAAATGAGTAAATCTCTCTGTTTATAAAAAAGAACAAAAATATTTAAAAAATCTAAAATCAAAATGTTCAAAAATATTTTGATTTTATTTTAGTTTTTTGTTTTACATCTGAAAAACTGTGAAATTTGCTAGTTTAATATAAAGAAGAAACAATAGATAATGTTTGAATAGTTACAATTCTGCGAAAAATGCAGTTTTTTGATGGATTAATAAGCACTTTTGTTTGAATATTTTTTTTTGCATTTTTTCATTTCGATGAAACTTTGTTTTTTTACTAAAGAAGCCATCTTGCATTATTGGTTTTCCCATACAGATTTTTATACATTTTGCATTTATGGTACAAGCTGTTGAAAATTCATTTGACACACCAAGAATTCAGAGTCGAGAGAATCGTTCCCTCAATATTTATGGAGGGCTCAATGCCAAAATCGAATGAATAATGCTACCAACCCACACCATCAAAACAATGTGTTCATTTGTTAATTGTAACAATAAATTTCCAACATGTGTCATACATCGACTTCTGACCACTCCTCGGTCACCAAGCTGTGGTGGCCGAGGTAGTTAAGTCGTTGGATAAATCTGACAATGGTCTCTGGTTCGATTCCCGTAGTCGACAATTTTTGTTTTTTGTTCTGACGGATGAACTTTTTTTTGTGCAAATGAACCTCGAGGGAATATCTGTGTTCTCTGTGTCTGTGGATGGTACCACGCCTGAGGTCATTATTCTCTCGGCCAAGCGCTGCCCAGTTTTGGGTGCAGTGTTGCCAATTTTTCGAAAAAAAAAGACTTGAAAAAACGTGGAAAAAAGCGGAAAAACAAATTTTGACTTTACTTTTAGATTTTATTTATATTTGTAATCAAGAAGTAATTTAAAACATCGAATCGTGCATCAGTTTCGAATTATATCCACTAAAATTGTTGTTTTGTTGATAACGTGACTTTAATTGTCTGTATAAGTTATGACCAATCTTGACCATTTAAGAATTTATTTTTTTCGAAGTGGTAGTCTTAAAAATGAAAGTATCAAGAAATTTTCTTATCCCTCAAATAAAAAAAAAATAAAAATTTTCGTGCCAACCTTAACTCTTGATAAGGGCCAAAAACATTTATTTTCGACTGTTTCAGTACATTGTAGCAGCCATTTGAGTGCTAAAAAGTTCTACTTTTCAGCACTTTTTTTGGAAAGTGATACTTGTTTTGTAGTTTTGGCATTTGTCACTTATTTTGAGGGCAAATATCATTCAATCGGGGAATTTTTTTTAAAAAGCTCTTTCCAGAATCGCAGAAAAAAATGTATATGCAACTCTTGGCAAAACTCGATATTTTCAGCACGCGTAGTGCTTATCCAACTTGACAGAACCTCATTGGATGAATGTACGATTCGCGGAAATATCATCATTTTGCAACTTGTGTCATATACTACTATTTCATGTCGTCGCCATCGTGCTAACTTTTCAAACGTGCATTTTGGGCCAAATTGAGATAAGATCGCCATTTTGTGCAGCTCACAATACCTTTTGACCTTCACAGATTCCCAAATTTCGATATTCAATAAAAACCAAAAAAAAAAAAAACTCCGTGCATTTTTGTCACTTTTCGTATGAAAGAAGTTTCAATCTTGTGCTATCTTGACACATCCTGAATATTGATGTAAGTGCGACAATTTGCCAAAGGGATTTCAGGTCAGAACGCGTTTGACACTGGTACGAGCTCGACTTCCGTAAACAAAAAGGAACCTACGACATAACAGCACGACGGCGTTGATGTAATCTCTCGTTAATTTGTATTTTTTGATTTTTTTTGTTAGAAGAAAATGGTAGAAGAAAAATTAGTAAATATAAAAATGTTGCTATAAGTATTTCTATAACAATACCTAATCAATTTCCATCTCCTCTTCCCCTCCCGCAGGCATACGAACTCTCGACGCTCACCGGCACGCAGGTGATGCTCCTGGTGGCGTCCGAGACCGGTCACGTGTACACGTTCGCGACGCGCAAGCTCCAGCCGATGATCACGTCGGAGGCGGGCAAAGCGCTCATCCAAACCTGCCTGAACTCGCCCGACCCGCCCACCGGCAGCACCGGTGACCAGCGGATGTCGGCGACGGGCTTCGAGGAGACGGAACTGAGCTACAACATCGGCGACGAAGATTCGAAAGTAAGACAACTGGTGTACGGCCACGGCCACCACGGGCATGCTCATCTGGCCCATCCGCAGTCGGGGCATTACGGGCTCGACCAGCAGCTGATGCAGCAACCCTATCCCGTCAGTGGGCAGGGATCGCCCCTGTCACACGCCCAGTCGTACCCCCCGCACTCGGGCCATTCGCACATCCCCCACCACAGTCATCACTCCCACACGACGCACATGACGCACGCCCACGCGCAACGGTAGTCCCCCGGGGGATGTTCCGCGATCGTTGGGTCCGTCAAACGGGTGCGCGCGTGAGTCTACCTTTCTACAGGGGGAGGTGAGGTGTCCTTAAGAATTTCTTTAAGATGACCTCCTCCCCTTTCGGAAAGGGTTGACGTGAGGACCAAAGTGTAGACATTTAAGGATTAGTTCTGAAGAGTCTCGTTTCACTTCTGGATTGTTTTATTTTCAGCAAAACTTTCCCTCAAATTATGAAACCTTAAGCCTCTTCCCAATTTCAGCGAGAAGCACAGGCAACCGATGTAATTTATAAACAATAATTATAAAATATTCCATCGAGATCTCACACAACACACACACTCAGTCTTCTTCCTCTTAATCGCGGTCGCTTTCGCGACTTCTTGCAATAAGTTTCACGACTCATATTTTGTGTGCCCAAAAGACGCCCGAGACGCTACTCATCATCGTCGCGGGGGTTTTAATTTCACTTGTGCGTCGTTCCCCCCTTTAACGCGAATGATTCGTCACACTTTGCAAGAAAAAGCTTCAGCCTCAAATAATAACTTTTAAAGAAATGTTCAGCCTCAAAAGCAGCTTCTTCTTCGTCTTTTGCGTACAATTTCAATTGTCCTCCACCTCAAACTTACGACGCGCGCGAGAGATCCGCACGAGAGATCGCAAACGTTAAAATCGTTGTAAAAGTCGCCTCGAATGAAAGTAATTTGTGGATGACATAAATATTTACGTTGCCTGGAAGCCCGAAGTTTTTTTTCGGAAAGTTTATGACGGATTTTGTTGTTGTTGTTGCTTCTTTGGGGATTCGATTTCGAATCACAGATTGACAGATAGGAAATTATCTTGAAGAAGGAGAAGGTTCTCTTCTGAGTGACAGTCCTGCCACCTGGTGGTGGGATCTGCAACTTTAAAACGTCAAATATTACAGTCGAACAAAATTTGATCTCTGAGATAAGATTTTGTGATTTATGTTTTATTGTAACATTGATATTTGCTCTTTTGAGTGTATTTGAGTGTATTTGTATTTGAGAGAGCATTTGCGCATTTTTGAACATTATTCAGAATCTTAAAAGATATTTAAAAATCTGCTGAAACTGGTCATTTAAATTTGGTGTGAAATTGCAAACCAATTAATTTTGTATTTGCTGCGTCGAAGTTTGCATGCTTGTTTTGCAAAATCAAATATTTTATTAGAAAATCGAAGTCTTTTCGCCATAAAACCCGATCAAGTTCTCAAATAAAGTTTTTTTTTATAAGTTCATGGATTTGCTGATAAGCAACAAGTTTTCAAACATTTTAAAATTTCATATTATAATTCAGAGTTGGCCTTTGTAATTTTTAGTTCATAATTCTGGATTTCCGTTCATTTTACTCTTATTTTTGATTTTCATTTGTCTTGAATTAGTTTTTTTTAGGCGAAAACAAGTTGGTTTTAATTGATTGTTTTGTACCTTTAAATAATTTTTATGATAATTGCTTTTTTTTTCCTTTATAAAAATACATAATGTTAAAATTTCTTTCGGTTCCTTTTTATTTGCTGGATTTTTTTAGTGTTTACCCGAAGTACATCATATTTTGCACAATGCTTTGATTAATGTGCGAGAGCTTAAAATAGGTGAAATTGGTAAGAAGAAAGTCAGTTTACAAATTTGTTATTTCTTGCGTAAAACCTTGCATGCAGGTTTTGTGAGATAAACCGTATGTTTCACCTTTTCTTAATAAAAAGACAACAACTTTCCTAATGATAACAATAATCCATCGATATTTTAATGATTCTATAGACGATAATCTTATCGACGATACGGACGAGAGCTAAATTTTAAATATTTTAAAAATTGACTTAATTCAACCATTTCATTTTAAATTTTCAATGATTTCACTGAGAATATATTTTTTTGATAATATAGTATGGTTCAAAATATAATCACAAATTTCACAAAACGTGAATATTTTTAAAAAATACTCAAATTAAAATACTTCGCAATATGGAATGATGCGAAATTTTCTATGCTTTTTCACTTTAATTAATTTTTTTTTTGTATAATAACCAAATTTTCAATAAATATCGTATTTTTCGAAAATACTATTTTTAAATAATTTGCAAAATGGGTGTTAAACGAAGTGATAAGTGGTATGTACTTTCACTCAACAAGATTTTTTTTGTAAAATACTAAAATTTCACAAAACATTTCTATATGCATTGTCATTTTTTTTGTAAAATTGGAAATATTCAATATGGGTATCAAATGAAACGAAATTTTGTATGCATTTTCAATTTATTCGTGCGTTTTGTAAAATTATAAAATTTCGCAAATTCCAGTATTTTTTCGAAAACATTTTTTTCCAATTTGCAAGATGGCTATCAAACGAAGCAAAATATTGCATATTTTTATTTCTAATTATTGTTTTTTTTTTGTAGTATACTAGATTTTTAACAAAAAATACGGCACTTTTTGAAAAAAAAAATTACTCAATCCCGTACTTTTTTTATATTTCAGTATTTTACAAAAAAACTTTACTCAATAAGATTTGAGTAATTAAAAAAATATAACTTTTATATAATTTAAAGTGCATTCCAAAAATAAAAGTTTGAAGTTGAGATTTTTTAAAGCTAATTTATATTCTTTATTCAAATTTTTGCTCGTATCGAGTGCTCTTTTATGAATTTTATGACAGTCTTATTTTTATTAAGATATCTAAAAAAAATATTTTTATTGTTTATGCAAATTGTCAATTTCTTGCTTTCTATTTTCTGCATTTTTTTTTTAAATAAATATTCGAATACTTTGAAATCATCAGATTATTTTCGAAGATCCAAAAGATGAACTTTTTTTTAACAAAAATGGTTTAAGGAATTATTCAAGAACTATCGGTTTTGATAAAATTTAATATTATTTTGAGATTTATCATGTTTTGCTTTTCATTTTATAAGATCATTTTTTGTGATTTTTATTTTTCTTTTCTTTTTCAGAATGTTTACAAATTTTGAAAAAACATTAGTTTATTTTCAAATAAAAAACAATCAGATTCGTTTTATTTTTTTCATTTTGATGTCAGCAATTTTACATTCGAATATATTATTAACATTCAACCATTAGAGAATTCCAGTTTCTGTTCGATTTTTTTTAATAAACTTATTTTTTGAAGTTAGAATAACAATTGACAGTTTTATTTAAAAAAAAAAACATGAAAATTGTGTATTTCTTTTCAGTCTATACAGATAATTCTAAACGCATGAGATTTTTAGCAAATTCTGTTTTGGAATAATGTTTGATAATATTAATTTCAAACAATATTTCGATTATTTATCGAACTACATGTTATTGTTGTGTTTACATTTTGGCTAAACTTTTGTAAATGTATTTTTTTTAAATAATGTTTTTCTGTTATTTCCTTCATATTTACTGCCACTAATGCGTGAAAATCTGAATTATTTTTATGTTTAAAATTAAACTATTTATCGACACGAAATTCAAAATTTTTAACACTTTTCATCTGTAAATCTCTGGCCAAACAGGTATTGCACAAGGATTCCCTCCACTGACACTTTTCTGGCAGCATCGATTAATGGTTCGAGACGCCACGTTAATTTACCAACCATTTTTTATTCTTTTTTTACTTTTCTGGCACCCATCTTCACCGTTCGTCATCTTAATTACCCTTAATACGACGGATTTCACTTCGCAAAAGTTAACGCTGATTACTTTTCAACTTCTTTGTCTGCTGCAGCTGATGATGGTGGCGACAAAAGCACTCGATGTGACACCTGATTTGGCACATTGTCAAAGTTTTGAAGGCTGGCGCGTACTTGCTAATTGGCAGGTAATTGTATTAGAGGCAGTAATGGAGCTTATTTTTGCGTTGTTTTCTCAGAATTTCGAGTGAATTGTTAAGGCGTCAAGTTGGTCAGTCTGTAAAGGTCGAGCCGGTGAAAATTTGTAACTCCCCAAATCCAGATGAGCATGCCCCGACATCAAAACTTGTAGTGTTTTTTTCTTAGTAAATCTGTCTTTATTTTGCTGTGTGTGAAAAGTTTGGAATGTATCTTTAGTTTGGTTTTCCGCTGTTTGTTACTTTCATTTAGTAGTGTGAGCTCTTTAAACAAAATTTAATCATCAAAAATTTCCGAAATCATTCCATCAAACGAGAGCTCACCAACACACCCTTAACACATTGTGTTTTTCATATATGTGCGTGTACAATTCGTCCCCGTGTGCTATATTTAATTGTAACCCCCAGATTTCTCTGTAGTTGTGTAAGTAGCCTTAAGGTCGAATCGAACAATTGTTTTCTTTTATTGTTGACAGTGTCGAGCGAACATAAAAAAATACAAATACAATCAAAGAGAGCGAGCGATTTTAAACATCATTGTACGTTTGCTTCACTGCGGGCGAACCTTGTTTAAGTAGTTATTATTTTCAATTGTAGTCTTGTAATCGTGTGCGTGAATGCGACTGTGTGCCTTATTAGTGGTAGTGAGTGCTCTTTCTGAAGAGCGATTAGTTTTAAAACACTTTAGTTCTGTAAGGTTTTATTAGAATCATCTCGTAATTGTTGTTTTGAGTTTTCGTTTAATTTATTAACATTCCAGTTTATGTTCAGTATTTTTGATTTGTAAACACAAATTACTTTTGTAAATATAGTGTGTAAGCACGTTTAAGAAGAAAAACAAAGCAATTGAGAACTTAATCCAGTTTGAGTAGTAGAGAATTTTAATTGTTAGTCTTAGTCGAAGAAACACAAAAAAATGTAACAAAAAGCGATAAGGAATAAATTAACTTATTTTAACTTTAACTAATGAAAATATTTAGTTCGACAGACAAAGTCAGTATACTCTTTTGTTTTGCTATCAATAGTTTGCTCTGTAAGACGAAATCGAATCTATTTTTATTTGCGTAAGATGTAGTGAATTTTAATGATGAAGAAAACAAACGAACTTTATTAATAAATGTTGATGAAATACACAAAAAAAATGAGATTGGTTGATGTTGTGCTGCACTAACACAAATTGCTGACGCGTGTTCGAATCTGTTGCTGAACTAACCTTGTATGTTTGTTGTTGTTTTTGAGTTTTGTTTGTCAATTGTTTGTTGAATCTTGGTAAGTACATTTTCAATTTCTTTAGTTTTAAGTTATATCACAATTTTTAAAGTTTCGCATTTCCCCTAAAATTCTTGCTCAATTCTTGCTCGCTGTCACACAACTTCACATGCGGATTACGTCAGCTCATTTTCTACTGTAAATGGCAAACATGGCCTGCTCTTCCTCCGCACATGGCAGTAAACTAAACGCTTACACCTACGCCCTCCCCGGTAACGTCCCACCAGCACCTTTGTCAGGGTTCTTCCAAAATGAAGGCATCAACCAGCTGCTGCTACTGCCTTCTTTCCCAAACAAACGCGTCTCCCCACAGTTTGAGTCGTGAATCTTGTTTCCCCCAAAAAAACGCGGTAGTTCACGCTGCTGCGGAGATTTTTGTTTATTTTTAAAAGAGACCAGTTCCATTCATAGTAAGACCATGTGTGTTTAGAGGGGGAGGGAGTGTTCACGGAAGGAGTCACAATGTTTTGTTTAATTTCATTTTAATTCAAATTTAAATTTCAAAATTTTTTGTATGTCACCAAATTCAGATAACAGTGTAATTTGAAAGTTTGAATTATCTTACATGTTCTCAGGAAACTTTCTCACAAAACTCAAAATTTATGATAAATGCTGGCTATTTGCTACCAAAATCACTGCGGGTTTTATAATAAAGTTACCTATTGCCTGATATGTAGTTTGAAAAATAGTTTAGGCTGAAAAATGCTTGAGCGCCCTTTTCAAATGTTGCTCCAAAAATGTCCTCAAGAGCAGAGGGTTTTAACTTAATGAATTTGCCGGAATTCCACAAGTAAGCTTTGGTATACTTGCAATTCAAGCTCGTCGTCTTGAACATTTGTAAGAAAAAGAAATCCAAGAACATACAAGAAAAAATTTAAAAAATATCAATCCATTTAAACATAACAACAAAAAATATCTGAAAAACTACCCAAAACTGAGATAATTATGAGATAATTTGCTATCGAGTTAATTTAAAAAAAATGTACTTCCGTCTAAAACACACAAAAAAAAACAAAAAGTGTTGACTTCAGGAAACGAACCAGAGACTTCTTACAGACTTATCTTATTGGCCAACAGCCTCGGCGGCCACAACAAAACAGAGGCGACTAAAGAATGACCAGAAGTCCGTATATTACAATTGTCGAAGATTTATTGTTTCAATTAACAAGTTGATGGTTATTTTCTCTCGATTTAAGCATCAATCTTAAACATTGAGAGAACGATTCCCTCGGCTCTGTAAAAAGAAGTCATTCTAGAATGAAATAAAAAAATACTTTTTTGAGAAATATTAGTAAATTATTTGTAAAAATCCCTCGCGAAATCTTGAATTTTTTCCAAAGTTTTTATTCAAGCATGAGAAATGCAGCTGTTATTTTCTCCTGCTTCAATAAAAACTTTGAAAGATTCAAGATTTCGCGAGAGATTTTTACAATTAATTTAGCAGTTAACATTTTTCCCAGGTATCAATGTTTAAAATAAAATTCAGTGATTTCTTTCGGATTTTTGAATGAATGAATAGAAGACTTTCACCAAGTTTTATTTAAAGGAAAAAAAATCATCATATAAAACATGCTGTTTTCCATATATTATTAATATTTTAAATACATTTTGTTCCTCGAGTCCAACCGAAATTAATCGATAAGAATAATAGTAGCTCTAATAAATCCTATTCAGAAAATGTTTTTTTTTTAAACTTTGTAGACCCATCCACAATTGTATCTATCGACTCAGAAATCTTAAACTAAACAAATGCCTGGTTTTCCAAATACGGGCAAATCTCGTTGCTCCCCTTTGATATCAGAGTTATATTCCAAATTTGCACTCGAGCTAGCCTTGGTGTTTGTATGGGAAAATCCACAACAGAAACTAAATTTCATAATTAAAGCCTCATTTTTAAAACATCAAAACATAAAATATCACAAAATGCTTTTAACAATATTACAGTTATGCTACTGCCAATAAAATCGGAATATCAATGAATTTATGAAATTGTTTTCTTTTTCTCTATGGTTTCACCTCTTGTTCTGATTTGTGCTCCCATAATGTACAATTTTTAGTAAGATCAAAATAGCCCAATTGGATTGAAAATACGTTTATAGAGGTTTTACGGTTGTACGGTTTCTACGACCATTTTTTTTCAACTATCAGAGCAAACCCTCAAAAATTAGAACACTTTTCAAGCTTAACAACAAACATTTTCAGCTTGAAAAATTAATTTTGGACTAAAGTGTCAATAGTTAATATCAAATATGTTTTTATGACCAAATATCGATATTTTTTAAAAACTTTCAGAAACAGCGTCCAACGCTTCAGAGAAAAACATATAGTTCGACAATTTACTAATTTCGTTAGGGTGGTGCCATACACTTTTTCTTAGAAAATTAAACATTTTCTTATGAAGTTACCGCAAATTTAAAGAAAAATTACCCTTAGCTCTACAAGTGTTAGAAACATCATTTTTTTCTAAAACTTAGCTCTCAATTGCTACGTATAAAAACTGAATGTTTTGCGGGTATGATATGATTAGATGCTGTAAAGGAAAATTGGTCGTAGAAACCATAGATAGCGTGATACAATTTTGATGTCTTCGACAAAGCTGCTTGTCTTTGCATGCCCAACATCTTTTAGAAGAGAAAAAACCCAAATATATTCCTGGAATGTTATATTTTCTAAACATCCTGATCGTGAACCACCCTAATTTTCAACCCAAAAGTTGCCTCTTCTTATCAGCAGCAACTCTTCTGAAGACACCAAAGTTCCAAAACATCAATTTTTTTTTAGTTTTGCGAACCGGACCACTGTGCAATCAATTGTATTTTTTTCAATGAAAATTCAATTTTTGTGTGTGTGTGCAACCAACCAAACGGGGCCACGCGGCCGCTTCTTACAAATTGAGTTGTTTCCATGTATTTTAAATTTATATTCTATACATGCAAATAACTTGCATAGGCATTTGGAAAGTGTAAGCTCTGCCGAGCTTCGGTGACCCATTTCTACGCAGGCTAGCCGTGCGCGAGGTACCTCAGCTTGAATCGACAAGCCCCGCCCTGAAGAACGTTTGTATCAATCGGATTCAAACGTTATTTAGAACTTCCGGATCTTTGCCAAATGGAAAAAGACCCAGCACGTATTTAGTAAGCAGTTTTTTGAATTTATGTTTTTTTGGATGGATCTCACCAAATTTCAGCTGACTTCATCTAAAGATGTAGTTCCCCAACATAACCAGCTCCTCCTACCCTTCCTCTTTGTGAAAATTCAATTTTTAGGCAATTATTAGTTGAAAAATCATGCAACAAGATTTTTTGCAACGTAAGATTTTTCGAGTAATTCGAAAAAAATTGTAAGACATAGACTCATTTGTCAAGACACCGTTAAAACAGATTTTTTCGTTTTCATACAACATTTTCAAATGTTAGGCTAGATTAATTAAGCTCCACCCTAACAAGACGTAGGTTATCCTTATAACCAAACAAAGAAAAATACGGGCCTAGTTATTTCTTTTTCATGGGGAATTGCTGCATGGTATAGTCTAATGCATATTGTACCCCAAACAAGTTCTGAAAATGATTTACAGCAATTATCCACGAAAACAGCATGATTCAAAAACAAAAGTTGTCCAATCGGGCCCAAAATTGGTGTAAGGATTCCTTGGTTGAAATAATTAGGCCAATATTTTTTTGTTTGTCTATTAGGGTGACCTACCGATGTGTTTGTTAGGGTGGTCAAAAAATTGTAATTTTCGTAAATTTTCGCAAAACTTTATTCAAAAAAAAATCATAACTATGCGCCATGTTTACAAATTTTAGCTCTTTTTGCCGCAAATAAAATGTTATAAGAAAGACTTTTGAGAAAAAATATTGGAAATTTCAGAAATATAGATTGACATTTGAAAATTTCCCGAGAAATTCGATAAAAATATTTTCAAACATAAGCTCTTAGGTCTCGAGACAGCATTTGATGTTTTTTCAAATATCAGGCTAGATTTTCAAAACAAAAATAACTCTCCTTTTATTTGCGCTCAAGAAAGCTAAAATTCGTTGAAAATTGGGGTTTTCTGCTAAAATTTACGAAAATGGAAATTTTCTGAACCACCCTAACACATTGCATGCAGGTCACTCTAATCGCCAATCAAAAAAATACGGATCGAATTATTTCGACCAAGGAACCCATACATAAATTTTGGGCCCGATCGGACAACTTTTCTTTTCGAATTATGCTGTTTTCGTGAGGAATTTCGGTACAAATATTATTTTTATTTACAAACACAATTTTCGATTTTTTAATACAGTGCACCCAAAGGAAAAATATATCTCAAAATCTGCAACAGTGGATTTGCTGCAGAAAATGTCACGTTTTATAACATTTTTTGCAGCAAGCCCCTAGATCATTTTTGCCCGCGTGTAAACATTTCAGCGATCTGCAGTTCTCACCAACACATATAATGCTGGCCCATCCCCGAGAAACACTCCAAAGAGAAGAATATCTTAGTGCTCTTTCACTCACATTTCATCAAGCGTCCATGGCGCGGTGGTAGCGTGTCGGATCAATAACAAAGAAGTTGGTGGTTCCAATCCTCGTTCTGATAAGGGTTTTTTTTTTGTGAAATACAACCAAAAAGCCGTCGGTAATGTTGATAATTGTCGGTAACGGTCAAAAATGGCATACCCCTATATGGCAAAAAATTCATGAGGACAGATTTCATGCAGATTCTGATATACTTTCATGCCGCCATGCATCGCAATCATGCGACCGCCAGTTGGGTGTGTGTAAAGAATTTCACGAATGTCCCCTTTTTCAGCTTAAATCACAAAATGCTGCTGTAAACATACTCACACACACTCAAACACACACATGCCCAACTTTCGTTGGACCTATTTGGTCTAAATAACGCTTGTTATGCTTCTCGGCAGCACCCAGATCGGTGAGTTTAGAATACCCTCGTGAATACTAAATATAGACTCAAATCGTTCGCTCACACATAACAGCGTCGTCACAGAAATTTTCCCATTTTCCGGCATATGTGCGTCTCCCGACGTTCGTTTTTCATTGCCCAAATGTAGGTCACTCAGTGGAAAACTGCTTTTGGTGCGGTTGAACAAGTGTCTTCCGGGATGATGATTAAGGGTGATGACTGATTTTTACTGAATTTTGAAAAATGACAATTTCGAAATTTCAATTCTGTTGAATTTTGCTTCATGATTTTTTATTGCCTCAATTTTCTGCTTGGTCATCCCGTGAAAAAAAAAATGTAATTTTTTTTAATTTTAGACCTTGCCTTACACCCAAGCATGTGATTTTAGTGTGCTGCCTGCGACTTCATATATTCTCTCGTTTGCTCTAATTAGCTCTGTTTTGCTCTCGGCAGTCTCAAAATTTGCCTTTTGGCGCGTGTTTTATGGCTTTCCGCGTGTATTTCCCTTATAAAAATGCTCCCGCGACGTCTAACTTGATGAAATTGGAGGTAGATTGAGGGAGAAAGGGAGGGAAACTCTGAAAATATATTTTCCGCCTTATGGCGTGTTGTGTGCGATTTGTGGGAAATTTGTATTGTTTGTGTCAGCTCGGGGATGGTTTCCGAGAATGGATGAATTTGAGGAAATGTTTACACATTTTATGGCAAGGCAAGAAGCAGGAAAAAAATCATTGCGTCCGACGGTTTCAAGTTTATGACTCAGTTTCCTTGAGCTGTTTAACAAATCGGCTGTAAAGGGAGTTATCAAAACTAAAACTTTCAGAAAATAAATATTATTTGCAGCATTTAAATCAGTCAGATTTTGCAATCTTTCCAAAATGTCAAGCAAACATCTTTACTTGAGCATCGAAAAAGCAAATTTCAACAAAAAAAACCTTCACCGTCCACTTCACAAAACTTTATACTATACCTCGAATACTACAACCTCCCGAGCTAACCCAGAGTCTTCCATTCAAATCTATGCAAATTCACACGGGGGTGATGTAATAAAAAAAGCTCTCCTCCAGTTCGAAACACCCACGCCTCGTCGGGTTGGTCACTGGCCGCGGTGGCGTCTTCTTGGCGGATTTCTTGTGACTCTTCCACCTCTTATAGTGGGTGACCCCTGAATGTGTTGGAAAGTTCACTTTGAACATCTTAGTATCTTCACATTCGTTGACAACATTGTAGTGATTTTTACTGGAAATTTAAAATTAATTAAATTAAAAATGCAATTTAGGTGAAAATTTATCAATTTTAATTAGTTTTTAAACAGCAACTTATGGTCCGATTTACAATGTTAAAAATATGAAACATTCGTGAAATTTTCCGATCTTTTCAAAAACAATATTTTCAAAAAATTTAAATCAAGACTAACATTTCAAAAGGGCCAAATATTGAATATTATATTTGCATATTATATTTTTTTCGAAAAGACATTGCTAATATATCGACATTAGAAAACGGTGGGTTGTTTGGGTGAGACTTAGAAAACATCAATTTTCCTGTTTTTAAACACTTGCATGGCAATATCTCAGCAACAAAGGGTCGTATCAACAAATTCTATAAAGCAAAATATAGAGAGTTTTCTCAGCTTTTCAAAAATATTTTTTTTTCAAAACTGGGCAAACATGGGCACTAATTTAAAAAAATGAATTGCTGCGACTATTTTGAAAAATGCTACCTAAAAATGGCTATAACTTGAAAACGGTGCACTTTATCAAAATTTCACAAAGGTACTTTTTGATTGCAAATTCGATTTTACATCGAAAAATGAAGTTGAAAATAATATTTCGATTTTTTGCAAAATATTGTATTGATTCATAAAACCATAACTCGGTCAAGGATGTTTTGCCCATTCTGGAAACTTCTGAAAAGTTGGCATTTGATGTCCTCTAAAACATATCAGAAAATGAAAAAAAATGTCTTTTTGCAACTCAAGTTTTAGTGACGAAAAGTGAAATGAAAAATCACCAATTTTTTTTTTTTTTTACCTTGTATCATTTTTTTCAGTGTAGTCCTTATCCATACCTACAACTTTGCCAAAGACACCAAATCGATCAGAAAATTCCTTCAAAAGATACAGATTTTTGAATTTTCATATATCATTTTTGTATGGACAGCTGCCAAATTTGTATGGAAAACTATATGGGCAAACTAATTATGTAAAATGGCTTCTTTGGGCATACCGAAGGCACCAAAAAAGTTTCAGCCGGATTAAAAAATACAAAAATTAAAATTAAAGAAAAAAAAGACCGATTCCGTAGAGAACTGCTCTATTTCGGAATTGCAAAAAATGTTGTATTTTGCACTAATAAAAATGCTGAAATAATAGTTCATGCAACAAGTTGCAAAATATTAGTTTTTGCAATTCCGTCGTGAGACTACTTACTTTTCCTGTCATTCTTGAACGACGAAATAGCCTACTTTTCTGTACCAAAAATAACAGAATCGAATAGCAACACTTTTCAAAATAAATGCTGAAAAGTTCTACTTTTCAGCACTGAAATGGGTGCTGAAAAGTTGAACTTTTTAGCACTTGTTTCGAAAAGTAACACTTTTCAACATTTTTTTGATTCAAACGATTTATTGACAAAATACATAAATATTTGACATAAAATTTCACTCAATGGGTGTTTTTCGGAATTGCAAAAAATGTTGTATGGAACTCGTTGCAAAATTTGATTTTTTCAGCACTCTGCGTATTTATCTAACTCGGTGAACCTCGTTGGATAAATGTACGACTCGTGCTGAAAAAATCCTCTTTTTGCAACTTGTTGCATAAACTACTATTGTGCAACATGTTGCAAAAAAAAAGGATTTTTTCAGCACGAGTCGTACATTTATCCAACGAGGTTCACCGAGTTAGATAAATACGCAGAGTGCTGAAAAAATCAAATTTTGCAACGAGTTCCATACAACATTTTTCGCAATTCCGAAAAACACCCATTGAGTGAAATTTTAAGTCAAATTTTCATGTATTTTGTCAATAAATCGTTTAAATCAAAAAAATGTTGAAAAGTGTTACTTTTCGAAACAAGTGCTGAAAAGTTCAACTTTTCAGCACCCAATTCAGTGCTGACAATTAGAACTTTTCAGCATTTATTTTGAAAAGTGTTGCTATTCGATTCTGTTATATTTGGTACAGTAAAGTAGAATATTTCGTTGTTCAAGAATGACAGGAAAAGTAAGTAATTTCACGACGGAATTGCAAAAAGAAATTTTTCAGCACTTGTTTTTAAATTTAATATTTATTATGACAGAAAATAACATTCAAGCGGAGAAACAAACGTATCACTTTAAACAATTCAATTTAAGTGATGTTTCCAAGAATTGCAAAAAATGTAGTATTGAACTCGTTGCAAAACTTGATTTTTCAGCACTCGTGTATGACTCGTTCTGGAAAAATACTCGTTTAGCATAAACTACTATTAAATTGAGAAAAAAAAATCAAATGCATACTTTTGAACAGTTTATTTTCAGAGAAGAGAGTTATGATGAAGTTCAAAAATATACATGATTTACTTATTTTTTCGACTTTCCGTGGCGATTTCTGGCACGAGCCATGCCCCCAAATGGCACATAAAAGTCGCATCATTTTCGCGCAAAATTTTGCTGCATCTTCGCAGTAACAATTTCAAAAAATGACTGCAAGAAAAATAAAAGTGACGCACTTAACGGCCAACGCCACACACCACCAATCGTAATCGGTAAGGTTTGGCCCCAAAAGTGTTGCTCCCATGGGGTGACTGTTTCGTTCAACTACTTTATGGGACCTCTTATCGGAGGGGGTCTCGTGACCTGCGCGTCGAGGAGGTTCGAATCTTCACTCTTTTTTAACAGCCGTATTGAAATGTTTAAAACCTTATAACATCGTGAACTTTATGGCACTGATTAGTGTAGCAGTTCTTTTTGGCATAGAGAGGCTTTGGGTCCACTCCCCACACTCGAGCGCCAATTTTACGACCTTTTGTCTCAGGTTTTATTTGCGACTCCGCGGGGAAAGTCTCCTCGCTCTCAAGTTCTGCGCTGTGACAAAACTGAACGAAAAATATAAATAAAAAAAAATCATGAATGGACCTCACCAGTTATGATTCATCTTCAGGTTTTGAGCTTGAGATGATACTTGGTTTTCGGGCTGGGGGGAAGGGGGCGGTTGACTTAAGGTGACTTAAGGTAGGTGGAGGAGAGCAGCCGGTCAAAAGCGTCTCAGAAGCGGTTTTGTCGCGTGTGGGATGTTTGGGTTAATGGATTTTGACTTTTTTGTGTGCGTTTTTTGCTAGGTTGGTTTTAGAGAGGATTGTTGTCTGTTTATTTTTTATGGGTGCCACTATTTCTAAGCTGCTGCTTCTGCTAGACTGCTGGGTTGATGCTTTATAAGAGAAGAGTCGTAAAATTCGGATATTGTAAAGAGGCTGTGTGATCCACTTCTTGAGCTAGATTTGCCTCCTAATGAGATGGTTTCGACATGAAGAGGAAGCCAATTTTGATCAGGTAAATTTTGCTAAACTACAGAAGAACTTGTGGCAAAACTCGATGTATTGAGTAAACGAACCGTTATTGAACACTAGATAACTTAATGTGCAATATTGCAAAGATTATTCTTTTTATATTTTTTCAAACGTGCCTAATTTTATATTCTTCGTGGAATTTTTTGCTGATCTGTGCAGAAAAAAACCAAACCTCTGGAATCATCGTACAGTTCAGCCATGAATTTGATGATCTGGTAGCCCTGTTACAAGTTGTCAACGGTTGAGAAGTAGTATACTATTTGTTTATACTATTGATTTTGTAAATTATGGCAAAAATTAAAATATCAGCAAACAAAATTTCTTAAATTCTTAAATTAGATGATTTTTGAAAGATTTTTTTGATCAATCTGTTGTTAACTATGTTTAAGAGTTTGATCTGAAGACATGGTCTTTAGATTTACAGTCATGCCTCGGTTTTGCACGCCTCGGTTTTGCATTGCCCCGGTTTTGCACCGTTCAGCTGCCTCGGTTAAGCACGGCCCAGTGCATAACTGAAGCACAGAGCTTATGGGATTTTGGCTATATGGGAGACATTGGCTATAATTCTATGAATAATCATGCAAACATCAAAAAATTATAGTGTTTTGGAATCGGGATGATGTCAGCTATCCATTAAAATTATTATTTCATGAAAATTTTTACAAAAATACGTATTTTTCCTGTATTTTGAAAATGCATATTTTTTTCTCTAAAGAATCCAAAAATATATTGTTATTGCAATATGGGTATCAAATGATCAGGTTTTTTTCATACATTTTGGATGTAACAATAACATTTTTAGAAAATACTTAAAATTTTCACAAAGCTACGTATTTTCGAAAAAATACTCAAAATTTTAATTTTTACAATATGGGTATCAAACGATTGGGATTTTTTCATACATTTCGAATGTAATAACAACATTTTTAGAAAATACTCAAAAATTTCACAAAACTACGTATTTTCGAACAAAATACTCAAAATTTCAATTTTTACAATATGGGTATCAAACGATCGGGATTTTTTCATACATTTCGAATGTAATAACAACATTTTTAGAAAATACTCAAAATTTTCACAAAACTACGTATTTTCGAAAAAAAAATACTCAAAATTTCAATTTTCACAATATGGGTATCAAACGATCGGGATTTTTTCATACATTTCGAAAGTTATTAAAAAATGAAAATATTCAAAGTTTTCACAAAACTACGTATTTTTGAAAAAAATACTCAAAATTTCCGTTTTTCACAAGAGGTATCAAATGTTCGGGATTTTTTTATACATTTCAAAAGTTATAACACAAATTTGTGGAAATATCCAAACTTTCACAAAACTACGTTTTTTTTGAAAAAAATACCGAGTGATTAACTTTGCATCCTTTGATCAGAACCCCATTCGAGTTTCCCGCCTGCATGAACTGATCGGAGAATCCATTAACTTGATTCAGGCTTGGAAGAATGAATAAACCAAGTGAACTGAGTTCGTTGAATAAAGCTTGACAAAAAATTTCAGAATGGTTTTTATTTAATGAAAAAAAATATTACATGTGAAATATTTAAACAAATGTGTAAATTTAATGAATTTCGAAAAAAACGTCTTTGGTCACTATCAAAACAATTCCAAAATACTTGATCGTGTGATACCAATATTGCAATAACTGATTTTTCTTTTGAAAATACGTAGTTTTGGGAAAATTTGGAGTATTTTCAAAAAATATTGTTATTACATTCGAAATGTATGAAAAAATGCCGATCGTTTGATACCCATATTGTGAAAATTGAAATTTTGAGTATTTTTTTTTCGAAAATACGTAGTTTTGTGATAATTTTGAGTATTTTCTAAAAATGTTGTTAATACATTCGAAATGTATGAAAAAATGCCGATCGTTTGATACCCATATTGTGAAATTGAAATTTTGAGTATCTTTTTTTTCGAAAATATGTAGTTTTGTGAAAATTTTTAATATTTTCTAAAAATGTTGTTTTTACATTCGAAATGTATGAAAAAATCCCGATCGTTTGATACCCATATTGTGAAAATTGAAATTTGGAGTATTTTTTTCGAAAATACGTAGTTTTGTGAAAATATTGTTATTACATTCGAAATGTATGAACAAAACCGGATCGTTTGATACCCATATTGTAAAAATTTTAATTTTGAGTATTTTTTTTCAAAATACGTAGTTTTGTGAAAATTATGAGTATTTTCAAAAAATGTTGTTATTACATTCGAAATGTATGAAAACATCCCGATCGTTTAGTTCCCATATTGTGAAAATTGAAATTTTGAGTATTTTTTTTCAAAAATACGTAGTTTTGTGAAAATTTTGAGAATTTTCTAAAAATGTTGTTATCACATTCGAAATGTATGAAAAAATCCCGATCGTTTGATATCCACATTGTGAAAACGGAAATTTTGAATATTTTTTCGAAAATACGTAGTTTTGCGAAAATTTTGAGTATTTTCTAAAAATGTTGTTATTACATTCGAAATGTATGAAAAAATTCCGATCGTTTGATACCCATATTGTAAAAATTTAAATTTTGAGTATTTTTTCGAAAATACGTAGTTTTGTGAAATTTTTGAGTATTTTCTAAAAATGTTGTTATTACATTCGAAATGTATGACAAAATCCCAATCGTTTGATACCCATATTGTAAAAATTGAAATTTTGAGTATTTTTTCGAAAATACGTAGCTTTGTGAAAATTTTAAGTATTTTCTAAAAATGTTATTGTTACATCCAAAATGTATGAAAAAACCTGATCATTTGATACCCATATTGCAATAACAATATATTTTTGGATTCTTTAGAGAAAAAAAATATGCATTTTCAAAATACAGGAAAAATACGCATTTTTGTGAAAATTTTCATGAAATAAAAATTTTAATGGATAGCGGACATCATCCCGATTCCAAAACACTATAATTTTTTGATGTGTGCATGATTATTCATAGAATTATAGCCAATGTCTCCCATATAGCCAAAATCCCATAAGCTCTGTGCCTCGGTTATGCACGCCTCGGTTTTGCATCCCCCATATGCGGTGCTAAACCGAGGCACGACTGTAGTTACTTTAAGTTACATTTAGAATTACTTGATTTGGCATGAAAGCCATATTTTCAAATTTCTCGAATAGTTATCTATTTCCGGTCGCTCCATTCCATACAACTTAAATCATCATATCTCTTCATTTGCTAATTCAAGTAACGTCCACCATTTTGCTTACAATCCATCATTTGTCTTTAAATACCAATAAACCACCGGAATTCGAAATGAAACCCACCCCGAACACCAACCCCTCCCAAGGGGGTTTGTTTACCCAAACCACCGTCAAAAGCCGTCAATATCCAATAAGGCGTTCCGGTGAATTGTCAAAGCACCGGCACACACACCATACCCAATTGGGCCAATCAATGGTCGTAAAATTCCAGCTCCTCCCGGCGGAACGTGCGCAAAATCGACAAGTCTGTCCGCCGGATCTCAACTGGCCGGACAAATTGCTTGCCGCCGCCGGAGGGTGTGGGAAAAAGGGGGCGTTCCAATCATAACTTCGATGCGATATTTTTCCTACCTCCCCCCGAAAGAGGGGGTGGGTTGCAGGGTTCTAAACATTAAGGTTTGATAAATTATCGGGATCTCTGACTTAATTTTCGATTTCTCAAATGATTTTAAAATAAATTTTGCTTATTAAAATACTAAATTGTAGAAAATGCTCCAACCTTTGTTTTGAGGGTCTTGGGTAGAAGTTCGGCACCGAACGACGTCTAGGTTCATCCAATTGGACGTCTCGGTGACAGTCGTTGATGTCACACGCTGGGAGGGAAGTTCGCGAACGGAACCCTGGCGGTGGTGTGCCTTTGGACGACGGACAGCACAATAATTTATTCCTGACTGGCCGCGGCGAGGGATCCAAAAAAATAAAATAAAGATGGACGACGACTTGGTCGAGCGAGCGAGAGTGGAAAGACTAATTACATTTAATTTATTGGCTTATTTATGGCAGGCCAGAATTCCGCGACGACCCCGAAAGCCAAGCGAACTCCACACCCACGCCGGATAATTGTCCGGAACATGGTCCCCGAGTGGCACTCGGGTTGTGGTGGTGATCGGGAAGAGTTATGGCGGAAGTTGGATGACGGATGACCTGCGGGATCTAACAACGAAAGTGTACATTCGTGTTCGGCGATCAGTCAAAAAAGTGAGAAGAACAGGCTTTTGCTGTTCGAAATTTCACCTCAAAAAGATAAAATTGAAACTTACCTTGGCAAAAATAATAATTTTGGACTGATTTAATACCAAATCTTAATAGAGATTCTTTTTCTAAATTTCGCTGCCGAATATATAGTCTACAGAATATTGAGATTTTTTCCTCTTGAACTTCAAAATTTGTCACCGCTGAAGATGATCCTCCACAAAGTCAACCCAGCTCTTCAAGCGAAATATTCCCACAGTCCTTTTACGTCAGTGGCGACAATAGTGTTCAAGCCGACCCCGCGGCTCTTGACCGCGTAAAACTTGTTCCATTTTTTCCCTGGGTACGTCTTTCCCCTTAAGCTGGGCGCTGCTTCTGTGAACCATTTCCAACTTCTTTCATGCGTTGACCGCAACTCTGGCACCACCATCGCTCACCCACGCACCCCATCGGAACCAGTTTGTGCCAAAACCTCACAATCTACAACCCCGCACACAAGTGTGGGACGCCACGCCACATCTCGCAGATCTGTTTTTCGGATCCCACGAAAAATGGTGTCAGGAACCACAAATTCTAAGCTTTCGGAATGAATTGGAGAAATTAAGTGTCTGCGCAAAACCCACACTCCTTCTGGCGCAAAATTAAAAAAAAAAAGCTCAACTCTTGAGTTCGCTCGCTGGAATACTAATTATTTATTTATGTAAATACGTTTTAATCAGCCATCAATCGATAATTACCGATTCGATACGCGTTTGTGTTGGGGGACCCCTAGCTCGGCGGGAGGAAGTTTGCAGTTTGCAAGTGGTCAATAAATTATTTCTTTACGATCGTTTCCTTCCTAGTTTGGATTGGGCCGGTTGGACTGTGGCCAGTCAGTACGACGGTTGATTGAGTGATAAGCTTCTGGCTACTAACAATTGTGTGTGTGGGTTGGGTGGATAAGCAACCCGTCCACTCCCGAAAGGGATACTTAAAACCTGAGGCGACTAATGAAAGTTACAATAAGATTATAATGATTTTATTTTACTATGAGCTTCTAATCAAGTTTTTTTTGAATAATTAAAGTCCAGTAGAAACAAATGCATTAAATGTTTTAAAATTAATTAAACACAATTATGTTATTTGTTTGTGAGTGAGGGTTTTATTTGGCTGTTAAAACGATCTTACTATTTCCATCGTTTCCCGGCTTAAGAAGCCCTTGCGAAAATGATTCAACGTCAATCTTGCTAGTGTATTCAAAAAAACAACTAAACAATATATAAAGTTTGAAAATCACTGATATTATCACAGTGAGCAAGTGAGCAACTTAATTTTCACCAATTATCTCTCATTTGCTTCAGATCGAGAAACTGTAACTTTTTTCAAAAAAAAATAAAAGTTTTTGCGGGCTGGTCATAAAAAATGGTAATATAAATAATAATCATATTCATCGAAAATCTGTAACTCGAAAGGAAATTTTCTGATCGATTGGCAGTCTTTAGCAAAGTTGTAATTATGATAAGGACTTCTCATTTAATGTTGAATTCGCAAAATACTTATTTTGACCCGAAAGATTCATCGTTAAAAGGTCCTTAATCTAATCTAATCTAATCTAATCGAACACAAGCGCAGCCAGTCCGAAGAAAGCATCCTGGAAGAACTTGTGGTAAGATTACGCCTCAAGTCCTTTCTTGTCAATATTAATGATTACAGTACATCCGAGTTACCCCGAAAATGTATAGCAAAAATTAAAGCGGCCAGGCCTACTGCGTTGCATTAACCGCAGAGACAGATTCTGTGAACGGATCACATTTCATAGAATCATCAGGGGAGGAAGGATGCGTGGACATACCGTACCAAACGCTCCGAAACAGTTGTGGTGTGGTGTGTAAGTGTAAATTTGGCAGATAATAATATTTAGGGGCTGGGGGGGGGGGGAGGGGAGGGGGAGGAAATGTGGATAGGAGAAAAGGAAGGTGGGAATGGGATAATATGGATATATCATTTGATCAATAGAATATTATATAAAATAAGGGAATAAAATCATCTATCAAATAATGATAGATAAAATGGATAGATCTCACCAAGTCAAGATTCAACAGCTCCAGCAGGGTTTGGACTTATCATCAAATGCCACTTGAATCGTAATTCTTCTAAGACTTCTGGACTTGAACAGGACTACAGTAAAGAAGCGGGCAGCAACAATCAAGGTTTCAGTTCTTCCAGCAGCAATCCTGGTACAGCTCGACCGGCAGCAAAGGCATAAGACGCCGCAAGTTGGTACTTCTCACCACACGATGCATTTAGTCTGCTACTGCTGGCCGGATTGGTAGATTGGAACAGGAGCATGATGACCACTTCATAAAGTGCTCCAGCTGTTGCTGATCCTGCCTTCTTATTCGTGTAATCGTCACCCCCATGAAGAGCATCAAGCCAACGAGAAGTTGAATTCTGGGTTTTGATATTCCACTGACACTACCTCAACCGCTACCACCATTAAAATTGTACAGGAACTCCGGTTTAAAAATTGAAATCGAACGTTTTTCAAAAAATAAAATTCCAAAAATATGACAGCGGAAAAAATATACGTCTGTTCACGCTCCCAGATTACTTCGATCTCCCGACTTCGGATAATCAAATCTCTCATCGTTAAAAGGTCCTTAATAAACAAAACAAAACGTATTTTTTTAATTTAAGACTAAACAGTAGGGTGCCCAGAAAAAGTGACCACCTGCTCCACAAGCGGAAAACGGGTTTTTGGGTTATTTTAAGCATCTGTGCAAATTTTTTTTTTTGCGTAAAAGAGGTTTTGGGTGACTCACCACACATAACCTTCGGACGCCTAGAAATGAGCAGAAACTTGCAACAGAGCCCACAAAAGACCCGGGGGTCGTTAAAGTGGATTGCTTTGCTTTTTTTTTTTTTTTTGCAAATTTTGAGCGAAATTTATTGAGATTAACCCATTGAAACCCGAGCCTAAAGTTGGCGCTGGTAGCATGTTAGGATCGAGTTTTATAGCTTTGGTATGTTCTATAAAGTTGTAGAGCATTAAATTTCCAATAAGAATCTCACTTTTTGGGAATATTTGGATGGAAGTAGCATACCCTGCAGATCAAACTGTAAGAAAATTGGGTTTACCATTCATTTTTTTCCCATATAAGCTTCACCTTCGAGTATCAATGGGTAAATGTTGACCGATTTTGCTCATATTTGGCCCAGAGTCCTAAAATAGCTCAAGGAACAATATTCAGCTTGTGGAGCGAGGTTTTGAGAAAAAGTCCCATATTCTGGGCACCCTACTAAACTGTTGCGCTAGAGTTAAGGATGGATTTTTTTAAATGTGATCCTAACATATCACGAGTTGAACAATAAAAAATAAATAAATAATCACAACATTTATACTTTAAGAGACTGTTTCCTGTTTCACAGCAATCAGCTATCCAATCATCAAAGATAGTACAGAAAAAAAGTTGATTTTTTGCCGATTTCATCATTTTCCCGTTTTTGCGCGCGGTGCGTCAAAAAACCCGGATTTTATTTTCAAAAAATCATATCTCGGAAAAAAGAAAACATAACTTCACAACTTTTTTGATATGTTATGTGAAATTCTCAGAAGAATCTGATAAACATATTTACAGACATAAGCTCTTTGGTCCCGAGACCTTCAAAAAAGCATTTTAAGTTTTCATTTGACTTTTTCAAATGGTAGGCTAGATATTTGCAACTTCTCACTATTTTTCCTTAAAAGCATATCTAATACCCTTTCGTAAGCGCCCGAGACAGCTAAAATCGGTTGATAATTTTTATGAGTTATGATTTTTTTTTTAAATGTGGTTTTTGCAAAAATCGACGAAAATGGTCATTTTTTGGACCACCCTAACACGGTGTAGGTCACCCTAATGGCAAAAATACGGGTCTAGTTATTTCGGCCAAGGAACCTCCCGAAAAAAAATTGAGCCCGATCGGAGAACTTTTTTTTCGAATCATGTTGTTTTCGTAGGGAATTGCTGTATAAATAAAAAAATTGAAAACAATCTCATTCTAAAGGGGTGCTCTTTAACTAAAAAACTATTGTTCTTTTTTTTGCTACGTTTTTCTTCGAAATTCATGTGATGTAATTTTGAGAATTTGATTAAATGAGATAATCTTCAGAACAAAAATGTTCGTCTGAAGTATAGTTATGTGTTTCAAACTCTTTTGTATTTTTCCCATTATTTTGAAAACAATTATGTTTATGACATGATTTTGTTAAAAAAAATATTTTTTTTTTTTCAAATATCAAGTATCAGTTAAGACAACTTAAACTGTGACCGAAAGACAAATTAAAATAACACTACTTACTTAAACTGTCATTCTCGTCAAAAAAAAAAAACAGTACAGAAAAGTGCTTTTCAGCATCCATGTGAGTACAGAAAAGTTCAACTTTTAAGCAATTTTATCAAAAAGTAATATTTCTCGATACTGTTTAGGAGTTTGACACTTATTTTGACGGCAATGATTTCAGTCAAGCGGGGAAACAAGCGTTTCACTGAAAAAATCAAATTCATAGAAAGTTTCAAAAATTGCAAAATAAGATGTACACGAAAAAAAAATAGTTCGCGTAAATTGAGATCTAGGGAGAAATTGTTCAACTTTCATGATGAAAAATTCAAAAATCCACAATAAATGTTAAACACTTTCTTCCTGGTTCCCGATGGCATGAAATGTGATCTCGTTTACTTGAACTCATTTTCAATTCGTTGCAAATCTTGATTTATTCAGCACTCTCCGTTTTTATTCAACTCGGTAAACCTCACTGGATAAATGTTGGACTCTGCTGAAACATTCTTCTTTGTGCAACTTTGTTGAATAAACTTCTTTGTTGTGGTTTTTAGTTTTTGAAGTTTCTATAAAAAACTAAAAGCAATATCGAAAGATTTTCCTCCTGCTGTTATTTTGCATCAATCCAGAACCATAAATCATGTATATTGCATCGATCTAATCACCCAACCGTCACCGCTCACCTGTTGTCAAACTTTTCAAAAATCTATTTGACTATCACTGTTTAGCGATATTCCAAAGAAGGAAATTTCCTACGAGTAACTCGAAACCATATGATGTTGGCTAAACCGTTTCACCAACAATCAATCTTTCTTATCTGCGGGACTCCATCAACCCCCCTCAAAGGAGAACCCACCACACACAGCTGATAACATTCCATTACTCTTCGTTTTCCCCTCGTTTTTTTCAAACATTTCGTGTGTGTTTTATTTTACCAAAAGTTGGCCGCTGGGCCATCAATCGATACATTTGCCAATATCTTCGACAGGCAGCAGCAAAATCAACAAAAAAGAACCTGACTGCTCCCCCTGCCAGGAAATTGCACAACTTGTTACTGTCAAAATTTCTGACAGCTGCTCAATGGTAGCGTATAACCTTTCGCGCCTTTCTGCCAATAATCGGGGGGGCCCCTCCCGGCATGGGGTCTAATATATTTCAGCACTTTATAAGATGTTTGTTTTATCAGCTTGAAAAAAAAAAGCTTGAAGAAATGAAGAAGTGAGTAGGAGGTTGGAAGTCTCTGCGAGAAACAGCCGAAAGGCAAAAAAAAAACAGACCAGGAGAAAGAAAGCAACACCGAGAAAAAAAGGTAAACTGCTGAAGAAATCCTCGAATCCGACGCCTCATGATAAAACATTAATAAAAAGTGAGATTTTAAAGGCATCCCAAAACAAATAACGGCCAACAGTAACGGTGGTCATTCCGGAACTCCGGAGGACCTGCTGTTGAGGGGGGTGGTGGGGAACGGGAAAACATGCCGGCCAACACGGGGTGACCTCCTCGGAGTGTGAAAAAGAAAAGAGAGTTGTTATGAAAAGTAACGAAATCTTTTTTGAAAGGCGACGTGTGCGAATCCGACTTGCCTCGGGGGCAGCAAAAGGTGCAAAAGTGAGGCGATGAAGATCCTCATCCCGATGAGGATCGCAGGGTCAGCGATGGAACATGGGGACAACGACAGCGAAGCTACACACACCTTTGAAGATCAGGGAAGGAAAAAAATGAAGGAAACGGACGCGTGCCAAATTGCCTTGAGGGTTTGAGTGGGGAGTTGGAGACTTTCTGTGGTGGTTTATTTTAGGAAATGGTCTTTCTTTAACTTCTAATTTAAGAGTAAGATCGTATCGATTAAATGAGTCCTTTTCATAACATCACTACTCGTAAGGCACGCCGGCGAATGATTTTTAACAGTGGAACGTCAAGATCTACTTGTAGATCCTCAAAACGGCACATTTCACCTGTTTCAAAACGAAGTTTTGTTCAACTTCGACTGATCTCAACGAGCCTCCGGCGCCGCGCTCCAAATAAAACAAAAACTGTCACCCGCAGTCCGACAACGGCCGGCTCCAGAAATGGCCAGGCCAACTTCTTCAACATCAACAATTACCCGATGCCGCCCCAACTCCGTTTGAGAGTGCATGCAAATCCACGGCCTTTGACAATGAAACCACTCTGACCGATTTGGAAGGCTGGCTGCCGCACCCTTCCCGCGGAGAACCGGTGATCGACGAAAGGAGATGCACTTGTGCCCCCACAACCGTCCGATCGACCCCCTGAAAAAGGAGTTTGTTTACTTTGCCGTTTTCGGGGGGAGACTACTATAATGATCTCTGCACGATTCGACCAAGAAGCGATCTCCGCCGGTGGAGTTCATTCACCATCATCCGCCGGACAAACCTGGTCAGGTCCAGATTTGGAACATTGACCGGGTTCCCCAGACGTCTACGACTGGGGTCAAGATCTGTCACTTTGTTAGGTTAGAATAAAACGTAAACAAATCTGACAGATCGTTGTTTCGATTCGATCCCACCAAGAAACAGTCAACCTAACCTCAACTTTCTAAACCCCTCTAACCTTTGTTCCAAGACCCTGAAACTGTTACGCGTGCGTCGCGTTACATTTTTGGGCTGCGTTCGCATATAAGGCGTCCACTAATGTCACCTTTTGGCAGTGGCGGCGGGCCGCACTGTGTCAGTAAGTCGTCGTGCCGCAACCAATATGGCGAAGGCTCGTCGATTTTGGCGCGCGAGGTTCTTGACTTGGAACGGGATTTGCAATATTTTTTTTATTTGACGACTTTTTGATTTTATTACCGGCTTCGGAGAAGGCTAATTCGACGTAAAGCCAGCGATGAGGCGTCCCGGGTAAGCCCATAAATCACCCCTCGTTGTCGTCGCGACTTTGAAGTCCGGAACCAGCTGTCAGAGATTATCGATTCGTGAGCGAGCCCACCTTAAATCCACGCTTAAATGAAATGAGTCAGAATAATCCCCCCGCCCCCTCTGATCATCAACTCGCCATCATGTGTCAGGGTTGAGCAGAGAGTGATTCCGGCCGAATTTATTGACTTTCGAATAAAAATTTAGCGCTTTTTAACGCACGTTTCGATACTGCGAACGCGACGCAACGCAGAGCGATGCGATGTCCGCGCATAAATTATGTGACCTCGGACGGACAGGGTAACTTTTCGGAAAACTTTTATTTTCGATGCATCCGTCATCGTTAAGGTTTGGTTGCGTAATGCATTTTGTCTGGAAAGGTATGAAAAGAACTAAAAACTAAAAACTAAAAACTAAAAACTAAAAACTAAAAACTAAAAACTAAAAACTAAAAACTAAAAACTAAAAACTAAAAACTAAAAACTAAAAACTAAAAACTAAAAACTAAAAACTAAAAACTAAAAACTAAAAACTAAAAACTAAAAACTAAAAACTAAAAACTAAAAACTAAAAACTAAAAACTAAAAACTAAAAACTAAAAACTAAAAACTAAAAACTAAAAACTAAAAACTAAAAACTAAAAACTAAAAACTAAAAACTAAAAACTAAAACTAAAAACTAAAAACTAAAAACTAAAAACTAAAAACTAAAAACTAAAAACTAAAAACTAAAAACTAAAAACTAAAAACTAAAAACTAAAAACTAAAAACTAAAAACTAAAAACTAAAAACTAAAAACTAAAAACTAAAAACTAAAACTAAAAACTAAAAACTAAAAACTAAAAACTAAAAACTAAAAACTAAACTAAAACTAAAAACTAAAAACTAAAAACTAAAAACTAAAAACTAAAAACTAAAAACTAAAAACTAAAAACTAAAAACTAAAAACTAAAAACTAAAAACTAAAAACTAAAACTAAAAACTAAAAACTAAAAACTAAAAACTAAAAACTAAAAACTAAAAACTAAAAACTAAAAACTAAAAAACTAAAAACTAAAAACTAAAAACTAAAAACTAAAAACTAAAAACTAAAAACTAAAAACTAAAAACTAAAAACTAAAAACTAAAAACTAAAAACTAAAAACTAAAAAACTAAAAACTAAAAACTAAAAACTAAAAACTAAAAACTAAAAACTAAAAACTAAAAACTAAAAACTAAAAACTAAAAACTAAAACTAAAAACTAAAAACTAAAAACTAAAAACTAAAAACTAAAAACTAAAAACTAAAAACTAAAAACTAAAAACTAAAAACTAAAAACTAAAAACTAAAAACTAAAAACTAAAAACTAAAAACTAAAAACTAAAAACTAAAAACTAAAAAAACTAAAAACTAAAAACAAAAAACAAAAAACTAAAAACTAAAAAATAAAAAATAAAAACTAAAAACTAAAAACTAAAAACTAAAAACTAAAAACTAAAAACTAAAAACTAAAAACTAAAAACTAAAAACTAAAAACTAAAAACTAAAAACTAAAAACTAAAAACTAAAAACTAAAAACTAAAAACTAAAAACTAAAAACTAAAAACTAAAAACTAAAAACTAAAAACTAAAAACTAAAACTAAAACTAAAAACTAAAAACTAAAAACTAAAAACTAAAAACTAAAAACTAAAAACTAAAAACTAAAAACTAAAAACTAAAAACTAAAAACTAAAAACTAAAAACTAAAAACTAAAAACTAAAAACTAAAAACTAAAAACTAAAAACTAAAAACTAAAAACTAAAAACTAAAAACTAAAAACTAAAAACTAAAAACTAAAACTAAAAACTAAAAACTAAAAACTAAAAACTAAAAACTAAAAACTAAAAACTAAAAACTAAAAACTAAAAACTAAAAACTAAAAACTAAAAACTAAAAACTAAAAACTAAAAACTAAAAACTAAAAACTAAAAACTAAAAACTAAAACTAAAAACTAAAAACTAAAAACTAAAAACTAAAAACTAAAAACTAAAAACTAAAAACTAAAAACTAAAAACTAAAAACTAAAAACTAAAAACTAAAAACTAAAAAACTAAAAACTAAAAACTAAAAACTAAAAACTAAAAACTAAAAACTAAAAACTAAAAACTAAAAACTAAAAACTAAAAACTAAAAACTAAAAACTAAAAACTAAAAACTAAAAACTAAAAACTAAAAACTAAAAACTAAAAACTAAAAACTAAAAACTAAAAACTAAAAACTAAAAACTAAAAACTAAAAACTAAAAACTAAAAACTAAAAACTAAAAACTAAAAACTAAAAACTAAAAACTAAAAACTAAAAACTAAAAACTAAAACTAAAAACTAAAAACTAAAAACTAAAAACTAAAAACTAAAAACTAAAAACTAAAAACTAAAAACTAAAAACTAAAAACTAAAAACTAAAAACTAAAACTAAAAACTAAAAACTAAAAACTAAAAACTAAAAACTAAAAACTAAAAACTAAAAACTAAAAACTAAAAACTAAAAACTAAAAACTAAAAACTAAAAACTAAAAACTAAAAACTAAAAACTAAAAACTAAAAACTAAAAACTAAAAACTAAAAACTAAAAACTAAAAACTAAAAAACTAAAAACTAAAAACTAAAAACTAAAAACTAAAAACTAAAAACTAAAAACTAAAAACTAAAAACTAAAAACTAAAAACTAAAAACTAAAAACTAAAAACTAAAAACTAAAAACTAAAAACTAAAAACTAAAAACTAAAAACTAAAAACTAAAAACTAAAAACTAAAAACTAAAAACTAAAAACTAAAAACTAAAAACTAAAAACTAAAAACTAAAAACTAAAAACTAAAAACTAAAAACTAAAAACTAAAAACTAAAAACTAAAAACTAAAAACTAAAAACTAAAAACTAAAAACTAAAAACTAAAAACTAAAAACTAAAAACTAAAAACTAAAAACTAAAAAACTAAAAACTAAAAACTAAAAACTAAAAACTAAAAACTAAAAACTAAAAACTAAAAACTAAAAACTAAAAACTAAAAACTAAAAACTAAAAACTAAAAACTAAAAACTAAAAACTAAAAACTAAAAACTAAAAACTAAAAACTAAAAACTAAAAACTAAAAACTAAAAACTAAAAACTAAAAACTAAAAACTAAAAACTAAAAACTAAAAACTAAAAACTAAAAACTAAAAACTAAAAACTAAAAACTAAAAACTAAAAACTAAAAACTAAAAACTAAAAACTAAAAACTAAAAACTAAAAACTAAAAACTAAAAACTAAAAACTAAAAACTAAAAACTAAAAACTAAAAACTAAAAAACACAAAAACGACAAAAACGACAAAAACGACAAAAACGACAAAAACGACAAAAACGACAAAAACGACAAAAACGACAAAAACGACAAAAACGACAAAAACGACAAAAACGACAAAAACGACAAAAACGACAAAAAATACAAAAACGACAAAAACGACAAAAACGACAAAAACGACAAAAACGACAAAAACGACAAAAACGACAAAAACGACAAAAACGACAAAAATGACAAAAATGACAAAAATGACAAAAATGACAAAAATGACAAAAATGACAAAAATGACAAAAATGACAAAAACGACAAAATCGACAAAAACGACAAAAACGACAAAAACGACAAAAACGACCAAAACAACAAAAACGACAAAAACGACAAAAACGACAAAAACGACAAAAACGACAAAAACGACAAAAACGACAAAAATGACAAAAATGACAAAAACGACAAAAACGACAAAAACGACAAAAACGACAAAAACGACAAAAACGACAAAAACGACAAAAACGACAAAAACGACAAAAACGACAAAAATGACAAAAACGACAAAAACGACAAAAACGACAAAAACGACAAAAATGACAAAAACGACAAAAACGACAAAAACGACAAAAACGACAAAAGCGACAAAAACGATAAAAACGACAAAAACGACAAAAACGACAAAAGCGACAAAAACGATAAAAACGACAAAAACGACAAAAACGACAAAAACGGCAAAATACAAATTTTGACATCAATTCGCATGTTTTTTTGAAATACACAAGCGAAAAATTGATAAAATACATAAATTCAATCAACAAAGTTGCATTGTACCTGAGAATGTGCTCCAAGACACTAATTGACTTTCTAATTGATTACAACATTGTATAAGCTACATTCAACACGAGAAATGAGTTTAACTGAAAAGAGTTGTCAACTGTCATTGGCTCGAACCAGTGAAGGTCCCTTCATCCTTTCACGTCATCCTGGAACAATCCTGTCACCAGGAATAAATCTTCCCCTTTGCAACAGTCGTAATGGTGCTGCACCGACTCCAGATTGTCTCTATAAATTTAGAGCCCTCCCTCGACTCGACTCTTGAAGAAAAATCGACTCCGCTTAAAACTCCACGCCACGTTTGTTTGTTTACATACGGAATTCCTGCCCGAAACGTCACCCGGCTCACGCTGGAACTAAATCAACCGACTTCACTCGCGAGAGACTTGCTGAAGTCCAGGTTGTCGTGAGGCCGCGCACGTCTTGCTACGAATCTCGCGCGTTTCCCCCCTGCGGGCAGGTTCGATAATAATGCTAATAAATCTTCTTAAAAGTAAATTAATGTTGAATTATATGCTCTTTATTTTATTTATTTTCGATCTTAATGCGATTCCGTGATGTTTCTTCGTCCCTTTGGGAACCTCAATTGTCTTACTGCGGGTTTCCCGTTGGAACGCCGCAAGAAACGGGGGGGAGAACCTAACCTCACAAATTAGCGTGACAACCAGCTAGATGACAAGACCGCGGCCGTAATTTATCGATCGAATCGGTGTAAATTACATCATTATCCGGTGGCACTAGGAGGTCTTAGTTGTGAACGATTCGCTGGGTTTCGGCACGGATCAATCGCTGGCGGGCGCTACCGGCGAGTTATAACTCATCGACTTAACGCACCGCTACGAAGGGTGACGACGAGATCCGTTGGAGATTATTGGGCGTCCTCGGCAGCCTACGGGTAGTGGCGCCCGCCTACGCAATCTTAGGGGACTTGGAATAGCTAGTGAGAAATGAGAGGGCAATAACCGTTTTCATGTTTTGATGATGATCACAAGTGTTGATCCAAGATCTGCAAGCAACCTCCTTCCTGCACTGATTAAAAGATCGCAATACGCCCCAACTCCAAGCTCGAATCTTTCGGGCAGGTCTCACTGAATCAACAACTCGCAACTCTGTAGCGAGTGATCTGACACGTACGTCGGCGCAGGTTGCCAATCCGAACTTTAGTGGAGCGTGGGCGACCTCCGAACGGCAGCGCGATCCCCCCACAGTATGTAAACACAGCGAAGCCACTCGAAGCTAAGCGCCCCGGGGCCATGAGTCAGAGTCCGTTAAGCCCCGCCAACGGGGGGAGGTCACACTCTTGGAAAGTAAACAAAGAAGCCGTGAAATGTGTAACAACAATAAACATTACGTGCGCAGCAGCGGTTCAAGTGCGTGACGAAAAGTTTCGGCTGAGTTCATCGGGGCGGGAGAACTTCGCACGTCAACACAAAGAACCTCAAGAACGTAGCTTACGTAACGCGGCTAAGCAAAACAAGCAGAACAGGTCCTCCCACTGTTGGATCAGCTGCTCAAGATTTCCGCGGGTTGAACCCACGACTCCGGCAAAGTTCAAACCGCGGCCGAACCTTGGTAATGAATTACAAAAAAAGCAGTCCCCACACTCTCGTAGAACTTGTCCGCGGCAGCAGCGTTCCCTCGGTGGAGCGTAGAATGGGCCCGCGGGTAGATCTTCACAACTTGGCGCAGCTGGCCGCGGCAGTATTTATGAGTGCGTGTGGGGGCGAACCTGGGGCGGTTGAAGAAAAGGTAGGGTAGATTCACATAGCAGTGTGATGATCTGAAGATCTACTTGATCAATTTAAGCCTATTATGATGCCTATTATGAGTTAATAACATACGAGTGCAATACAAAGATCTTAACATTAAGCAATCCCTAGATGATCCAGGACATCCCAACATGTCAACAAAGCAGTGTGAGAGGTTGATCCGAGGTTAAAACCGTCGACCTTTTGTCTGTTACGGTGGTAGATACACAGGTCTTAACTCCAGGGACTCCACAGATGACCTGGTACGTCGAATTCTACCATCAAAGTAGGCTACTATACTAAGAAGCTATGCGATTACGATCCGGGATCATAATCTACCGACCTCCAGCTTTTTACGGCAGTAGAGACATAGATCTTAACTCCAGAATATCTTTTCTAAAACCAAAATAGCTGAGACTTCTTTTAAGACTTCTTTAATCTTTGCGATCAAAGATCATTTGGATGCTCTAATCCAGTACTTAATCCACTAACCTACAATAACCCGCAACATTCTGAATGAATCGAAAAACCACCAACCAGCTGAGCCCGCCTGGGGGCGCGCGCGAGTGAGTGTTAGCGCGGCCAGAAAGCGACATGATAGCGTAATTTATTTCACCTCAAATACACGAATCTAGCGCTCGTTTTGAAGTTCCTCGTAGCCCAAGCCACAGGGCATCTCGTCGAAGGTGCTACTTACGCGCGCGCGCCCCTACGAGTCCTCCCCCGCAAATCTGCGCGCAACGGTTTATTCGCCTAGGGAGAGTTTTGTTACAACGCGGAGTCAACCCGGAGTAGCAGCTATAGCTGGGCGCCTTCAAGGTCACGCGCGCGTGTAGATCGGGTTTGCCCACACGCGATCTCGCGCGAGATGAGGTAGAGAGATTTTCCGGCAATTTGTCGTGTGTGTGGGGGCACCTGAGCAGGTAAGATCTGCTGTAGATCTGGGCGCGAGTCCTTGAACTTGGCTATTGTGAGGTTCTGAACTCGCGTTGGCACCGTTATAGAGTTTAATTTTCTATCATAATAACAAATACCAAGAGTTTTAACTTTAAATCTATGAAATTACTGAAATCATTCAGAGTTGTTGATGCTGATGATCTTGGCCGAACCTATGACTCACCGTTGTACCGCTAATCCATCGCCCAAAGTACTCTCCCCAAGTGAACGCATTACCGCGTAATTGATGGTTTTGAGCGACCCGCTGAACCATCTTGTACGCCGATGTTACCCAACATACCCGAAATGCCATTCTACCGCACCGTCAACGAAATGGCACAGGGTCACTCCCTGTCCAACTCCGCGAAGCCCCAATCCCAGGCGCTAACATTATCATAAATCAGCAATATAGCGTTTAATGGACTTTCAATCACTCTCACTTTGGGTTGGATAATTGCTCATCAATTATCCGGTTGCCTGGCCGAGGTTCCTTTCGCCGGCAACGGCAACGGCAGCCGATGACGATCTCTTGGCCGGGAATATAGGCTTGTCACGAACCAACAGAAGAAACCCCACCCACCTTCACCACCTTCGCGAGGTCTTCTGAGAGGTTGGGGATCGTTGCAAACGAAATCGCGGACTCTTTTGACAGATCCAAGATCTTGTGAAGAGAGAGGAGGAGGGGGCAAAAAAGGTTGCGCGGACTAACAATTCTATTAGCACGCTGTTTTGCATTTCAATCATAATTATTAGCCAGGTTATTATTAAGATAAATATATAGTCACTTATCGCCCCCTCTTGGTCTTCTTCCTGGAGCCTAAGCGGAGCCCAACTAGGGTGGACTAGAGCAGTGAAGAAGTGCTGCAAGCTTGAACTGATTTGGTTGAATTCTTCATATCATATATCAAGAATACAAGTATGGAATATAACTATTTAAAATTATTGTTTTTGGTAATCAAAGATCAAAGATACGAAGAATACCAAAAAAAACAACAAAATATTGATCTCAAAGTCTTCAAAGATTCCACAGATTTCAATGTTTCTGAAGAAACTGTGTAATATTTTGAATCTGAGGAATCTTCAGTGTCTTAAAAATCAACAATATATTCGATATCTTTAGTATTCTGTATATCTAAGGTCTTTTTATTGTTTTGAAATAGTAGAATTCCATTTTTAGTCCATCCTTCTCTATAAAATCCCTGAAATCTATAAATTCTATCAAGGTTGTTAATCGATAAAATTATCGTCGATAATATTATCATCTGACGATAACGATAATGGTTATCGTTATCGTCGGAACGATAACAATAATCTATCGTTTTCGTCGGAACGATAACGATAATCTATCGTTATCGTTATCGTTATTTCGATAATTCTATCGGCGTTAATCTTATCGCCGATAATGGACGACAACTCACTATAAAAATCTTTCTAAAATCGATTAATTCAACCATATTAAGTTAAATTTTCAATGCTTTCACTAAGAATATATATTTTAAAAATGTAGTAAGTTTCAAAGTATAAATATTTGAGTACATATTGTTCATAAATGTTCACAGAATACCTTATTTTCTCGAAAATACTATATTTTTTTTAATTTGCAATATGGGTATTAAACGATTCAAAATTTTACATGTATTTTAACAATTTCAGGGTTTTTTAAATGAAATACTCAAATTTTCACAAAATACCGTATTTTCTCGAAAATACTCAATTTTTTATGATTCACAATATGGTTATCAAACGATTCCAAATTTTGCATGTTTTTTAACAGTTTTAGAGTTTTTTTGAATAAAAAGCAGGAAAAATTCGCTTCTTTTGGTACCCTTATTGCGAATTGTAAATTTTTTAGTATTTTCGTGAAATTATGGCATTTTGTGAAAATTTGAGTATTTCATTAACAAAACTCTAAAACAGTGAAAATGCTTGCAAAATTTCGAAGCGTTTGAAACCCATATTGCAAATTATAAAAAATTTGAGTACTTTCAAAAAAGTACGGTATTTTGTGATTTTTCAACATAATTTGGTTGGTTTTAGTCAATTTTAGATATATATTAAATAAAAGTTATCGCTCGTTGTCGGCGATAAAATTATCGCCGATAGAATTATCGGAATAACGATAACGATAACGGTATATTATCGTTATCGTTCCGACGATAACAATAACCGTTATCGTTAGACGATAATATTATCGACGATAATTTTATCTATTAACAACCTTGAATTGGATGTTAGATATATGGCCAAAAACTTATTCAAATACCATCATGTTACACATCGTTGGAGAGAGAATAGAAACATATTTCCTACGAGTCTAAAAGTTCGAAGATCTGGCAACCCTGTCTTTAGTAACCAATTAAGTGATATTTAAATAATTTTTTAAAGCCGGATCTCACTTAAATGTATGTAAACTATGTCCGGATCGATCATCCGACCCATCGTTGGATAGGTAATTGAGAGACCTTCCAAACGATCACAAAAGTTTGAAGTTCTGGCTACTCTTTGTTAGTTATGATGTACTTTCCAAAGAATTAATAGTTCAGATGAAAAAAATTCCGGATAAATTTTTAGTAAGCGGTGAGCAACGCATCAACCACATAGGTGGATTATGTTAGTTTTTTATTATATTTCTTTCAAATACTTGAAACCTTCTGAATCTCAGGCAAGCAAGCTAATTGGTATTCTTTGTATCTTTAGTTAATTCGGCATTCTTTGAATCTGTGGAATATGCAAAATTTTGAATTATATGAATTATATGAAAACTCTACGATATTCTAGGTATATTTTGAATTTTTGATGCAAGGTAACGACATCCACCTCAGGTAAAAAGATAGAGATTCAAGAAACCATCAAATCTCTCAAAATTTTAATTGCAAACTTCTAAATAAAAATCTTGCCTTAAGAGGCAGTATTTGTAGATTCTGCTCGGTTTGTTCTAGAGGTCGTATCGAGGTGCTCCGATTTGGATGAAACTTTCAGGGTTTGTTTGTCTATACATGAGATGAACTCATGCCAAATATGAGCCCTCTACGACTAAAGAAGGTGGGGTAAAACGGGCATTGAAGTTTGAGGTCCAAAAAACATGAAAAATCTTAAAATTACTCGCATTTCCGTAAAACTTCATCAATTCCAACTCTCTTAGATGCATTCGAATGGTCTTTTGATGCCCTTCAAAATGTGCTATAGACATCCAGGATTGGTTTGACTTTTTCTCATAGCTTTTGCAAATTACTGTTAAAAATTGATTTTTTTAAAACCTTAATAACTTTTTGCAACAGCCTCCAACACCCATACTCCCATAGGTCAAAAGTTAGGGAATTACATGGACTATAAGCCTACGGTATTAACTTTTTGGCCAATCGCAGTTTTTCTCATAGTTTTACGATTTTTCTATAACAAACATTTTACAACGTAAGTTTTTACCCTGTAGGCCTCCATGGCGGCACTTTTTGGTCTCAATTTTGACATATTCGGAATCCTCAGGAAATTTTACATTAGATTGAAATGTTGGAATTTTGAATTTAATTATAAAAATAATTAAATAAAACATTTCTGAAAGAAAGTTAGATTTTTCAAACCCTGTGTTCAATACGTCAAATGCTGTATCAAGTAGGCAGATACCTGTTTTACCCATAATCCGACAAAATGGTAAATAAGATTTTAATTAATTCTAAATGGCATTTTTTCCAATCAAATTCAAAATTCCAACACTTCAATCTAATGTAAAATTTTCTCAGGATTCCGAATATGTCAAAATTGAGACCAAAAAGTGCCGCCATGGAGGCCTACAGGGTAAAAACTTACGTTGTAAAATGTTTGTTATAGAAAAATCGTAAAACTATGAGAAAAACTGCGATTGGCCAAAAAGTTAATACCGTAGGCTTATAGTCCATGTAATTCCCTAACTTTTGACCTATGGGAGTATGGGTGTTGGAGGCTGTTGCAAAAAGTTATTAAGGTTTTAAAAAAATCAATTTTTAACAGTAATTTGCAAAAGCTATGAGAAAAAGTCAAACCAATCCTGGATGTCTATAGCACATTTTGAAGGGCATCAAAAGACCATTCGAATGCATCTAAGAGAGTTGGAATTGATGAAGTTTTACGGAAATGCGAGTAATTTTAAGATTTTTCATGTTTTTCGGACCTCAAACTTCAATGCCCGTTTTACCCCACTTCCCTTAGTCGTAGGGGGCTCATATTTGGCATGAGTTCATCTCATGTATAGACAAACAAACCCTGAAAGTTTCATCCAGATCGGAGCACCTCGATACGACCTATTTCACATCGGTGAAAAACTCCCTCTTAAATCATCGCATCCGGCATCCCTGCCAGACTCCCAAGTACACCAATCTCAACCCACAATCTCGGTGGCTTCTCGAGTACTTCTTACGACACGCGCGCGCACGAGTCGTAGGTACTACCCACGGTAATGACGGCGCTGATGAGATGCGCCGTGGAGAAATGGTTTGCTAGCTGCTTGCTCTTCCCAACTGCGAGTGTTGATGATCACCGAGACCTAGGACTAACCGGTGGCGCTAAGGCTTTCAAGAAGGCATGCATGTCTTCACCTCTGGAGATGTGGAGGTCTCCGGGAGCAGCACGCTAATCTTGGGCTCATAAAAATGAAAATAAAAGTTATGAAAAAACGCAAGAGCTATAACTGAAGGAAGTGTTCGGTCGGACGGACTCACGGCCGGCAGGCAGCAGGCAATAAAATATATTATGACTCTATCTATAATTGGCTAATGATGACATCTATGAGTGGCGGGCTTCTCCCCCTGTTGCTGCTCGGAAGAGGAAGCAGTTGTAACTGCGCAGACCAACGTCCGGGCAGTTATTTGCGAGCATTTGTGGAGATAAAGATGTGAAAAGTGCTCGTTCGGGAGATTAAATATCATCAGTTCAGCTGGTTGTTCTGAATGGGAGTGAACGGGGCCCGCTGAATGATCACTTGCCGCGGAGAATGGAATCCGTCCATCTTTCTCTCCTGCGCAAAAGGGAGTACACCTAGTGGATGCGATTAATAACACACCGTCCGGACTCGTAACGGACTGGCGAGTGGGAATGACTGTTGCACTTTGCGTTGTCGATTGCATATGATTGAGGTAAATCGGTTGCACATGCGCAAAGTGGTGCAAGTCATTCGAGGGAAGTGTGCATTTCTTGAAATGTGGGACAACGCACCATGTCAGCTGGACGTTTTTAAGTTCTTGAGGTTGAAATTGATCGGAATCGAGTAATATCATGAACAACTTCGTAGAAAACTTGAAATCTCTGTAACCTCTTAACAAGGTGTGGGTTGTTATGTGAAAGACATTACCAATATGACAAACAACGTTACCAAAAACTCAATCTTGGTTATTTTGAGATCTGGACATTTTTTCGGTGGACTTTTTAAAGACCTGGAGGTAGAATTGACAGAAAAAGGTGAAGTAGCTAAATCTTCTCTGGGACCCTAGTTTTACCAAACGAAAGTGACTTGCCGAACTCGTCTTTCAAAAATCGATTACTCAACGGCTCCTCACCCATTAGTCACGGCAAAGTCCTCGCCAGGCCGCCGTCCATCCGTCAACAATTTATCAATCCCAGATATTTATAGAATCTCTAATCGACGCCACTCTCCTCAATCATGCCGCGACGAACTTTGGGCCATCACCGGAGAGCCATCCACCGAGTCACAAAATACATTATCGAGAGCTTCCGCGCTCGCATCGACCACCTTGGAATGACTCCCGCTTCTCGGGACAGACCATCACTTCTTCAACTCACAAGAAGTCGCGCGGGCGCGCGCACCTTCTTAGTTAATATTCATGTATTCAAATCAATTAGGCAATCGTTTACGATAATTACATATCTGGGAACACGCCTGGGTGCGACCTTCTCTCAATCTCTCAGCCGGTCCACAGAACTTCAAAGTCTCCCCTCAAGACTCTTCGAATCTTCAGCCCTGAAGGAAGTCATCCAATCTCTAACAATCTTCGACCGTTCACCGCGGGTCCAAATTGAATTGGATCTGCCGTAGAATGTGGAGAATGCCCGGACTGTGAGTCCGAGAGCGCCACTTGGAATGGCCTCAGAGAGGAAGCAGCATACAAACTATCTCTAATCGATTTATCACTGCGACACAACGCGCGCGCACGAGGAAGAGGCTCATCTTGGTGGTCGCAACAACTTAAGCTTCAGCCGATGGGCTGCTTCAGCAGGTAGCAGCTATGCCCTCCAAGTTCCTCCACCACCGTGGAGAAATGTGAAAATGATCGATAATCATTATCACCTTAATTAATAACACCCAATCAACGGCAAACAAGATGAGCGCGAATGAACTGCTTCCGTGTGTTGAGGGATTTAAAGGGAGAGTTCGAGGGGACACCAGATGACCAAGTCGCCGGAGGTGAGTTCTTCTAACGCGTGGAATCCGACACACGTGTGAACTGGAACGTTGATGGGATTGTGTGTTGAATCGTTTTCGAATGGACGGGAAGTTGGGCAGATGGGTTTATTATAAACATATTTTCATCTTTGGTGGGGAAGAGAGAGATTGATTGGGAAGACAATCCGAGAAACTAATGACAATCAATCGATGAGAGCTTATCCGTTAATATTGCTTTATTGTTGCATTGTGTCACTGTATTTATTAATAATATATTTGTTTAACCTTAACCAAAATTCTAAACTAATCTTTTGAAAACAGTCCTGGGTACAATTTAAATTCATAACACACTACGTTAATGACACAACTAAGATGACGATACCCGACGCCAAACAAATAAATTATCTTTTTTTAACATGTAAATTGCCACCTCTTTTTTGTGAACAGTGAGTAAAATGAATTCATAATCCAAAACCAAAAAAAACTTGTAAAAAAATAAACTAAACTTTCAAAATTCTAAAGCAAAAGTATCACAAAATGATTTTTACATCGTCGTAGTTATGCTTATACCAATAAAAAGCAAAATTTTAATGAATTTATAAAAAATTTCAATGTATAGCAAAATTTTACATTTAATGATACAGTGGACTCTCTGGCTGTCGATCTTCTCGATCAGCTGATTTTTTATATGTTTAAATCTTTGCCCATCGATTCCTTATGTCCAAATAAGACATTTTGCATCATCAGTTTGTTCATACAAGTCTCCAAACAATTTTTAAAATCACGACTTACTTTTCAAAAGGGCTTAAAACATATTATTCGGCCCTATTAGAATGTAAGTCATGATTTCAAAAATCAGAAAATATTTTTTCAAAAATTTTCGAAAATTGCACAAAAAGTTTAACATTGTAACATTAACATCGATTGAAAAATGAGGATCAATTGGGTAGAACTAAGCTTATTTTCATTCTTTGCATCAACATCAATATCTTAATCAACAAAATGTGTCCAAAAATGCAAATTGTTCAGCTGTTCTTATATATTTCTTTGAAAGTTGGACAAAAATGGTCACTATTTTTAAAAAATGAATCAAGAGAATTTTGTTGAATAGTTTATCATAAAACGTGCTCTTTATCAAAATTTTACAAAAGTATTTTTTGATTTAGAATTCAAATTTACATCTTAAAATGTTTTTTTGATTTTTTTATGTGCATTTTTGATCCTTTGCAAAAAACAATACTTTTATAGGAATCGATAGACATAGTTTCATACAAATAAAAAATATAATGAAAAGTTAATTTGTGAAATTTCAACCTCCTAAAGTGTCCACGTGGTCTATGTATAGCCCAAAGGTTATCTAATATCAACCTTAACAAGATATTTTCAAAGGGAGTTGATTAGTTCAATAAGTTCAAACCGTGAATTGAATTGCATTGAGTTTTTTTTTTGTTCACTATAAATATCATTTTCCCAATTAATTTCCAAAACATTAATGCCAAGAAGTTGTATAACAGTGGTTCTCAACCTTCTTCGTTCCATTCCCTTCTTGACTTACATATTTGTAACAACCTTATTCCCCCCTCCCCCTCTTCACCATTTTGAACTATCGATAAGTTGCACAGGTATAAATTTGATAAATTATTGAATATTTCATATCAAGATTAAATGAATCATACAAAACAAAAAAAAATACTTAAGGGTGCACAGCAACGAAGGAAGTTGTTGTCTTATTATTCCAAAATTGTCAAACTTACGGACCCAATCCCGCAACAACGCGATTGTAAAATTAGTCAAAAATTATTGTAAATTACATTGTAGACAGTACTTTAGGGGATGAATGAAAAATCATATCGATAGTTCCCGTATTTTTGAAGATACTAAAATGTCTGTAACAAAAATCTGGGTGCAAAAGCTCTGGTTGATGTGCACCGTTTTAAGTCAGAACAAAACCAGCAGTTCATATTTTTCGAATAACCATTTTATAAATGTTGAATGGAATAAGAAACCTCTCAAAAAATATGTTTGTATTGCTTTTGATAACAATTAAATTCAGCACGCAAAAAGTAAAAAGTAGTTTATGCAACAAGTTGCAAAAAGATGTTTTTTTCAGCACGAGTCGTACATTTATAAATACGACGAGTGATTAAAAAAATATGTTTTGAAACGAGTTTCATACAACATTTATTGCAATTCGGAAAAACATCTTTTGAACAGTATTATGGGACAAATGTCCATGCATTGATTCAATGAATCGTTATAAAAAAAAAATGTTGATAAGTATAGCTTTTCCAAACAAGTGCTGAAAAGTTCAATTTTTCAGCATCCGTTTTAGTGCTGAAAAGTTGAACTTTTCAGCATTTGTTTTGAAAAGGGTTACTATTAGATTCTGTGATTTTTGGTACAGAAAAGTAGGTTGTTTCGTCGTTCAAAAATGTCAGGAAAAGGAAGTAGTTTTAAGAAGGAATTGCAAAAAAGTATTTTTAAGAGCTAATCAGATTTGAACGCATGATTGAACACAGAACTAATTTCTGTGAGTTGTGAACCTGTGAAAATATTTTTTTCAAAAACTATATAATTTCTCACGATTGAAAAGATTTCATAACCTCGAGACAATTATTTTAACAATCTTTTTCATATTTTCAAGAACTTCTTGTGTTTTTCCAACTACTTCTTAAACTTTTTGAGAAAAAATATCAATTGTTGATTTTTTTCATAAAAAAAATCCGGTGTTTGTCATTGCCCATTTCATTTCCTTGTGATGTATTTTAAAACATGAAATATTGAATGAGTAAAGAAACACCAGATTTTTTTATTGCAAATACTTGAAAAATCTTTGCATTACTTTTGCATCCGAATTCCCCCCAAGAATGGCCAAATTCTTCCCCAGGGGAATTTCTCACCGGTTGAGAAACACTGTTGTATAATGTATAATTACGCTTAAATCCTGAAGAGTTTCCGGGAATTTTAGAAATTTCTCGTCAGCAGGGGTGACACTGCGTGTGGGAGTAATATTATTTGATAAAATGAGATAAAAAATTTCATAAAAACAGTTTCAGTATCATTTGATCTGATTTTTTGAGGACAGCTTAAAGTGTTTATAAAATAAAGATTCTAACGGTAAGTTTGAAATTCGTTCAATAAAAACAACTAAACTTCATAATTGTGGAATGCTTGACTTGGTGATGGAACATAATGCTTCTTACTTTGTTCACTTATTTAATCTAGATTAGAATTTGTTTTTTGAAACTCAAAATCTTATATTTTTTCCTGTTTTCTTTTCTTGTTTCAGGTAAGCACTCATCATCGCAGAACACAAGTTGTGATTCAACAAGATTGAAATGTAATGTAATGGTTCTGACAATAACTTTCAATTTTCCCACGGGCTTCCAGGAAGCCAATCCTGGTAACCCTCATCAAAACCAAAAGCTCAAATATTCGCACACAATTCACCCAGCAACGAAAAAACTCAACCCTTTCTTTTCGCCAAAGGTGCCAAGCCATCATCATCTTCACCTCCGTAGACGCAATCAACACACGACACACGCGACATTCTCCTTATTACAAGTCTTCCTTAGCCTCTGCGGAGTGACCACCGGGCCCCTAATGGCAGGTTTAGAGGTGACGATAATTTGTAGTGTTTTAGGGGGGAAGGAAAAGCCGCGTTACGATATAATTGTCCCTCCGGAGAGAGACGACGAAAGTGAACCCTTTAAGCGGACCAACTAACAGTAGCGCTGCTGTAAGCGATTAGGTCGCTCGAGAGGTGTACGTGTGATAGGAAATCGATTAATCTATGATTGATTTATGATTGCGTATCCGCGTGTGGCGTTAAAGAGCGTCGTCAGCTTCGGGGGCCCCCGGTGGAATGTCAATTGGGTGTTGTGTTTTTCTTCTTCTTGCCTCTGCTGACAACGCTACGGTGGCAGAAGGAAGTGACAACTGGTAATTTGGATGTTTAGTTAGATGAGGTTAGGAGCTTCGATGGGTGGAACCGTCAGGTGGGGTGATGATGAAATCAAAATCTAAATAAATCAAACTTGATGACTATTTCAAACTACTTCACTGCACGGTACCACAAACATTCCGCTCGCCAAACCTCCGTTAACACTTTGTGAAAAGTCTTGAAAACGTGGCTTTCTATTTGGCCATTATTAGGGCAGCTATTCAAACGCGAGTCCTCCAGAACCGGGCCCCAAGAGGAGTAGCCAAATGGCCGTCGTCCTCATTGCCAAAAGATCATCATCCATCATCCGCGCGCGCCCTCCTCGCAGAAATGGGATCCAACGTTTGAAACAGAGAAAACGGGTTCGTCGCTGCTTCAAACACTGGCGCGCGCGCAAGTCGCCAGGCCCCAAATTAACGACCTCTAGTCCATTAATCGTTAATGAGTTCATTATTTTGAACGGGGAGCTCCAATAAAAAAGGCGCAATTCCGGAATTTGTCAGCGTTGAAGAGAGCGCTAATCAACCCGCGGGGCAGGTTGGCAAAATTCCGAGGGCCCCGAACCGATAATCATTTATCGATTAATCAACGGCCGCGAGAAAAGATCGGCGGCCGGGTCATCCGATGACGACAATGACTTTGGGCGAGGATTATCCTTTGTGCAGGCGCGCTAATGACAGTTTAGAGCGGGCATTTTGGTGCAAGTTTCACGCCCCATACTCCAAGTAAATCGGATAACTGTAAGCGGGTATTATTTTGACAATTCCTGTCCACATCTGGGCAGTGTCTCGATTCCGGATCACAAATTTTCGACCAAAGACCTGATCAACGGGGGTAGCAACCTCAAGTCCCCCGAACTCGTCGATGGACGACGCTTTTGATGGGGACCGGACAGGCTAAATTACCTAACAGTAAATTGACTAATTGGCGTCACTTGAAAAGTATTCGCTGAAATTCACGACAAGCAAGGAGCTTGCCAGGGAGTGACCAACTGGCCCAGCAAATAAAAAGTATCTGAAGGAGATGACGCCTGAATGACACACTCGCGACGGACGGCCAACGGCGCGTAATGTGGTCATTTTGGTTTCTTTTTATTGAAAACAATCGTAAAACTGCTGTGATTTTTATTGGCACATGAACGGAGTCGAAAAAATTGAGCCCGGTTCGATCACGGGTTGGGAAAGGAGCGCAAGGGATATCGGAGGAGGACGGGTCCACTGGAGATTGGTCTTTTGGAAAGTTTTTTTGGGAAGCGACAGGGAGTCGTTTCAGGAAGCTGGAAAGCTAACTTGGCTCGTAATTTTATGAAACTTTGCTTTAACATGTAATAAATTTATTACTTGCTTTTGTCTGAATTCCCAAATTATTTTACTATTTTATTCATTTATGTATGTTCTTTTAAGCAATGTTATAGTTTATAAAAGTTATGAACGCCCGGAATCAATTTGTTTAAAAAAGAAAATATTACTTTTCGAAAGAAATGCTGAAAAGATGAACATTTCAGCACTAAAGTGCTTGCTAAAATAGTAGTTTATGCAACAAGTTGCAAAAAGAGGATTTTTTCAGCACGAGTCGTACATTTATCCAACGAGGTTCACCGAGTTGGATAAATACGACGAGTGTTGAAAAAATCAAGTTTTGCAACGAGTTCCATACAACATTTTTTGCAATTCCGAAAAACACCCATTGAGTGAAATTTTAAGTCAAAATTTGATGTATTTTGTCAATAAATCGTTTAAATCAAAAAAAAATTGAAAAGTGTTACTTTTTGAAACAAGTGCTGAAAAGTTCGTCGTTCAAGAATGACAGGAAAAGTAAGTAGTTTCACGATGGAATTGCAAAAACTACTTTTCACTACTATTATTTTTGACGGTAGAAAGTAGGCCGTTTAGTAATTCGAGAATGTCAGGAAAAGTTAATGGTTGCACAGAGAATTTACAAAAACTTCAATTTTGTTGGTTTTTCATCTTCATCTTTTCATCACTTTTTCAAATATTTAAATCAAATTTAAAAATAATTTTGTTTGCTCTTTATCATTGTTCATTTTAATTGTAAATTTTAGTTAACTATTCATCTTACAATAGGTTAGACTTTGAGGTTATCCAAATCAAAAAGGTTTTTATCATGTGAGTGTCTCTACAAAATCGTTTTTTTTTGTATTTTTTAATCCGGCTGAAACTGTTTTGGGGCCATCGGTATGCACAAAGAAGCCATTTTGCATCATTAGTTTGTCCATATAATTGTCCATACAAATTTGGTAGCTGTCCATACAAAAATGATTTATGAAAATTCGAAAATCTGTATCTTTGGAAGGAATTTTTTGATCACTTTGGTGTCGAAAAATTGGTGGCAAAAACTTTTCAACTTTATTTTTCGATGTAAAATCGAATTTGCAATCAAAAAGTACGTTATTGAAATTTTCATGAAGTGCACCGTTTTCAAGTTATAGCCATTTTTAGGTAACTTTTTTGAAAATAGTCGCCCACTCTTGAAGAAAATATTTTTGAAAAGCTGAGAAAAATCTCTATACTTTGCTTTTTTGAGCTTTGTTGATATGACCGTTAGTTGCTGAGATATTGCCATGCAAAGATTTAAAAACATGAAAATCGACGTTTTCTAAGTCTCACCCAAGCAACCCACCATTATCTAATGTCGATATCTTAGCAACTTTTAGTCCGATTTTCAATGTTAAATTATGAAACATGCGTGAAATTTTCCGATCTTTTCGAAAACAAAATTTTTATTTATTTTTAAATCAAGACTTACATTTCAAAAAGGCCAAACATTCAATATTACGACCTTTTAAAATGTTAGTCTTGATTTGAAAGAATGAAAATATTGCTTTCGAAAAGATCGGAAAATTTCACGAATGTTTTATATTTTAACATTGAAAATCGGACCATTAGTTGCTGAGATATCGACATTAGAGAATGGTGGGTTGTTTGGGTGAGACTTAGAAAACGTCAATTTTCATGTTTTTAAATCTTTGCATGGCAATATCTCAACAACTAACGGTCATATCAACAAAGTTCAAAAAAGCAAAATATAGAGATTTTTCTCAGCTTTTCAAAAATATATTTTTCAAGGGTTGAAAATTTTTTGCGACAGATATTTCGATTTTTTTAAATACAAAAAAAACGAATTACTGAAATCTCAGAGAATTGTCCATGTACTTTGTTTTCATTTAGGTCCATAGTGTCGTACCCGTAGCGAAAGCACACGAGCCAAAACAATTAAAGGTGCTTAAGGCTCTTAAATCATATTTTAATCGGGTAATATTGTACGAGTGATATTTTTATTCGTCCCGCTGTGTTCCATCCCGTTTCATTTCCTGCTGCTGCTCGAGTGCAATAAAATGGGCTTCAAAGTAAATATTTGTGCCGTTTTGGGCTGTCTTTTGTATTGTTTGTGATATTTTTATAGTCATTTTTATGATTTGTTTGGGTTGGGCCTCATATGGAATATTTGTAGGTTATGTTTTTACTTCAATATTTTATTTTTTTTTATCTTTTAACAAAATCTCAACAAGCTAAGTTTTGAAAAAAATATTTTCTCAGGTTTTGAGGTCAGGTTTCTTAAATTTTTAGGAATTTCACTTTCCCCAAAAAAAAAATTACAGCATACTTCATTTGAGGTATCATCAACGTTGTTGTTCAATGAAACCAAAAATAAAAAAATAAATATCAAGAGCCAATCCATCGCCACCATCAACGAACCGCCGCCGCCCGTCCTCTCGGGTGAGGAATTTTTCAATTAATTTCACTCATTCACACCCTTGTGTCGCGCGGCATGTCCGCGGAATCATTACGGGGCGCGTGCTGGACGGCCATCGATCGCGGGCACGCGCTCGGCATAGGCAAATGAGCCGCCTCACCTAGCGAGAGAGAATAATTAGCTGGAAATGAGGGAACCTCCCCCTAGCGACAGCTCCTTGGCCACCGTGGCCGCGGCTTCCTTTCCAGAAGTGACCGCCTCAGCCACCGCCACGGTGGACACTTGAGCTGAAGAGCGCTGTTGAAGATCTGCCTGGACGAGATATTGCGTCGAACGGCGTGGTCTAAAACACAGTAAGCAAAATTATTTGAGAATTGCTGTTTATGGCTTTGAGTAAAAAGTTACAAATTTGGAAAAATTCAAAAAGGCAAGAAATTTACAATACAAAAAAAAAACTTTGTAACTGTGTAGTCTAGTGTGGACCCCCAGTAACAAGGCCGATAATTATCAAATAACAAACATTTACCGCCGTCGTCGTCGCGATCGCCACGTGAGCGCAGAAAGCAGTGAGTTTTCCAAAGGGTCTTGGTACTGCGAGCGTGGCCGGGAGTCAAAACCACACTTTATCATAATTATAAACAAATCAGCGGCGCGATCTCCAGGTCTGAGTGGTGTCTTGGAGTAGCTTGGAGATTCGAGAGCAGAAGAAGCTGGGTTGGCTAGGTGGACACATCGAAAGAAACGCATCGTTTAGAGTTTATAATTACTTGTTTTTTTTTTTTTTGTGGGTTGGATAAACAAAGGATAGGTGAAAATTGAAGAAACGCCAGAAAGATTCTACGATAAGATTATGAGAAATCGATTTTGTTTTTGAAGCATTCAAGATTTTAGTTAGGGCCGGCACAAATCTTTTTTACTGATTTTTTTCATAGCGCAATTTGATTCTTTAATGAGTGAAACCTGAATGAAAAACAGCCTATATGTGGAATAAAACAAATTCAATTTGCCTTCAAATTTAAAGGGTCTTCACAACATAAAATTTTTCAAAAACGCTTCTTTTAAAAAAAGGATCAATAGCGTGAACATCATTTCGCTTTAAAACGCCTTCAAAAATTGTTTTAGACGAAAATCACTTGTTTTAATCAACCAATATGTTGCATATTGTGATTTTAAATTTATTTTTTTGTCACGAAAATTTCATTTGCAAAAAAACACTTTTTTATTTTTTATTTTTTTTTTTCAGGGGACATCAAATGCCAAATTATCAGAAATATCCAGAATGAGCAAAACATTTTCATCGAGTTTAAATTTTTAAATCAATACTGATTTTTTTCAAAAATTGAAATTTCGGTCGCAAAAATTTTTCATCTTTATTTTTCGATGTGAAATCAAATTTGCAACCAAAAAGTACTCCAGTGAAATTTTGATGAAGTGCACCGTTTTCAAGTTATAACCATTTTTAGGTAACTATCTAGAGTTTTTTTTTTTGAATAGGTCCTATAAACATATGAAAGACAATAGTTTATAGGTTCTTTAAAAAAAAACTCTAGACTCTTTTTTTAAATAATCGCCAAACATTCAATGTTACATCCCTTTGAAATATTAGTCTGGATTTAAAATAATTGAAAATACTGTTTTCGTAAAGATCGGAAAATTTCACGAATGTTTCATTTTTTTTTTTGTATTGAAAATCGGACCTTTAGTTGCTGAGATATCGACATTAGAAAATGTAGGGTTGTTTGAGTGAGACTTAGAAAACATAAATTTTCCTGTTTTTAAACACTTGCATGGCAATATCTCAGCAACTAAGTGTCGTATCAACAGTTCAACAACAAGTTCAGAAAAGCAAAATATAAAGATTTTTTTCAGCTTTTCAAAAATATTTTTTTCAAAAGTGGGCACTAATTAAAAAAAAAATGAATAGCTTAGACTATTTTCAGCAAAATTACCTAAATATGGCTATAACTTCAAAACGGTGCACTTTATCAAAATTTCACAAAAGTAATTTTTGATTGCAAATTCGATTCTACATCGAGAAATGCGACCAATATTTCGATTTTTTTTAATTAGTATTGATTCAAAAATTCATAACTCGGTCAAAGATTTTTTACCCCTTCTGGAATTTTCTGAAAAGTTGGCATTTGGTGTCTCCTAAAACATATCAGAAAATAACAAAATATTAAAAATAGTGTTTTCTTGCAAATTAAGTTTTAGTCACAAAAAGTGAAATTAAAAATAACATTTTTTTACCGTGTATCATTTTTTTCAGTGTTGTCCTTATCCATACCTACAACTTTGCCGAAGACACCAAATTGATCAAAAAATTACTTCCAAAGATACAGATTTTCGAATTTTTATAAATCATTTTTGTATGGACAGCTGCCAAGTTTGCAGGGAAAATTATATGGACAAACTAATGATGCAGAATGGCTTCTTTGGGCATACCGAAGGCACCAAACAAATTTCAGCTGGATTAAAAAATACAAAAAAAAATGAATGACCGAAATCTCAGAGAATTGCTTTGTTCACAAATCACAAGTGAAGGTCAAAAGGTTTGAATTCTATGCGAAAGACGACTTTAATTTTATATAGCCCAAAATGCCCTTACAAAAATCACCATGATCACTATGTACCGTAAAACGGGGTGACTTTGATAGGTTTTTGATTTTTCCGCAAAATGAAGAATACATTTAAAATACGTACGGAATTATTTAGAATCATACTGACCGTAGTAGAGAAGTGTTCAAAGTACCTCAAAAAGAACTTTTCATAAAATTTTTAAAAGTTTATAAAGTAAGTTAACTAGAGTTAAGAAAATGTTGATGAAAGTCATTATTTAAAACTTCTCAAAGTGTCATGATTTTTTCAGTGAACATGATTTTGAATCGGAAAACGGAATTCATTTTTGGATTCTTTGGACAATTTTCCACTAGGAGTTTAACCTTCATTGTAAATAACAAATAATTTGTGTTTTTGAAACACAATTAAAAAACATCTCTAAATTTGTAGGCAATTTCAGTTGAACAAATTTGATATAAAATGTGAAAACTTGTGCTTCGTGCATCGAATTCAGTATAAAATGCAATATAAATCGATAATTTTACAAACAAAACTAGTTTTAACAAATTTCTGGTAAAATTCCGACTTTTCAACAATTTTACCTTAAATTTATATGCATTTTGTTTAAATGCTTATAAACTTAGTTAACTAAATATAAAAATTGACTTTTTTCATAAAAACTATATCAGCAACTTTAGTGATGGTACATTTAACGTACAAATAAAGTTTGAACATCTTAAATATGATTTTAACAAGAAAAACTATGACTATCAAAGTCACCCCGAAATTTATTTTAATTTTTAACGTAACTATTTTTCTAAACACTATTGAAAAAACTTTTTTTCCGAAATAGTGCATGGACTTTGTGTGGCCTACCCGAGTACATGTTTTAAAAATAATAATCTTGAGAAACACCTTTCCAGTTGGGAAATATTCCAAAAATAAATTGAAATCCTATCAAAGTCACCCCGGTTTACGCTACGTCAAATACTCAAAATAATGCACGAGCAAAATCATTGATTCAACCTTGCATAACTTCCACCCCTAAATATCACCACCGCTGATCGGTCACTTACGACGGCAAGGCGCCACCATCAAGTACCGGTTTCTCGATGACCCCGAACCTTCCGAGGGCCGAGCAGCCGCGTGGACAATTCTTTCCAAGTCTTTCTGACACATCATAAAATAATAAGCACGTCGCCACCGGCTGGCTGGCTGGAGCGCAATACGCGTTCAGCATCAGCTATGGACCCTAGCCAGAAGATGAACTGGTCTATGTTGAGGAGCGAGACCTCGTCCCTTCTTCATGAACCTCTACCGCGCAAGTATGCAATCTGCATATGATCGCCACTTCAAGTGGTAAGCGCCAGTACCCACTGGACGGGTTGATCCAGCGCAAGTTACGAAAAGATTATAAAGCTGTAGACATGCAAAATTTGTAAGAATTTTCCGTGACTTGCCCTGGACCAGCTGATTACCCCGTCGTCGTCGCCGTCATGCATTGGCCAGGCCTGATGATAGATTTATTGCGTAATGAAGCGAGACGTTAAGCGTTTAGCGTGTCATAAAAGAGCCCGGGTAGCGATCGTCGTCCAAGAAGAAGTGGCCATGGCCATGCGTCAGCTGCTGCCGCAGTCGCTATCGATTGATCGGTAATTGGAATTTTTTGGAATTTATGAAGGTTACGCCGAATTTCGCACTTTTACACAGCCCAGAAGGTCTTAATTTTTCTGGAAAATCATGCCACGAAATGAGAAATGAGCTTTATGAAATCTACATTGTAGTGCGAAATTATGGACGGACATTTTCCACGCCACGCGGTGAACTTTTCGGCCGGCGCAGAAGTTCAGCGCCGGGATTGCACGTGTAATTATGAGCCTTTCGGTGGGGCGTGGAACTTATCAACGGAATAGGCCATTTTTTAAAGTAGCCCTCGTTTGCGCGGTTATTTATTGGTTCCATTAAGTCCGGCGAGATAATGGTGAGTTATGGTGAAACCCCCCCGGAGGGTGAGGTAGAACTTATACCGGCAGCTCACTTTCTCTGAAGTTTAACAAAAACGTCAATCTCAACCAAACAAAAAAAAGCTTCAGACTATCCAACCTTCAGTCGAATCACTTATCGAATCTGCCGCCGCCGGTTTAGCGCTGGGTAGCCAATCAGCCATCAAAATGTAGGTAAGCAGAGCGATTTATATCGCATGCTGCAAGAGAGGGAGCTTATCGCGAAACGGCGTCAACCGGTGCGATATCTGGCGAACGCACGAACAACGGGGGCCGCGGGCAAGGTGCAGAACTTCCACCGTTGAGTTTGGTTGTGCTGAACGGAATGGAATGGAAATTAGGGATGCTTGAATATAATTTTTTTGTGGTTCCTTAACAAATATCTGCTCAAAGGGGAACTATACCCTTTTTCAGCCTATTTATATTATCGGCCTATCAGCACTTTGATCATGAATTATAGCTTTCATAAAGTGTTTTTGACGGTTCCAAAGAAATAAATAACTCAAACACAAGTGAGCAAACAACTCTCCATTGTTGATACATTCGGAAATATTGATTTAATAACATAAAACGGCAAAAGTGATGAGAATTGGTCGAATGGCTTAGAGTGATTAAAATGGGTATATTTCCGTTAATAGCTTTTTTGAGAACTGTCTAATAAATTCATCTGACTATTTTTGCACAGTTTTATTTAAACTATCAGTAAAACATTTCAAGTTCATGACAAAAATGGCAAGAAAAAACGTAAAAATCTCGATTTTGCTCTGGGCGTGGCCCAAATTTGACTGGGGATTTTTTGGCCCAAACAATCAGACACATATTATATGACTCACGCAGCGCCATGGTTGTCGATTTTCACTAAAATCAATATTTATAAAAAAAATCCGTTCCATTTCAACCAATTTTTGTTCTGCGGGTAGCTTTCGAAGGCGATGAGTTCGGATTCAAGAATATTTATTCAAAAGTTTGCATATTATTTGGAAATCTTGCACAACATTTGGAAAAAGGCTTAAAAAACTTTAAAATCCAACTTTGACGTTGTCTAGCTTAAAGAGTCATTGTCTAAAAATATATTTAATAAATCCTTGAGGAAATTAACGTGACGTATTCAAACATGGTAAGAGTCCATAAGCGATCCAAAAAAAGAAGTATGCAGTAATTTTTGTAGTGTCCCAGACTATGCCTCTGCCATTCCATAGCAGAAAATGTGAAAACAAGCAAAAAATAAAAAAAAAGTGACTGTAAAAATATAAAAAAATTAGATAGGCAAAATTTAATGATTGGAGGTGGTAGAATAGGCCAAATACTACCAAAAACAAGCATAAACTAAACAAGATAAATGCAAATCACAATACTTAAAATAAACAAGAATAACATAAAACAAGAGAAGTAAAGTTTTTAGTAGAACAAATGCTGCTCAAAATGACTTCTGAACACGGGAAGAACAAAAAATGTGTACCGTTTAGGGGAAAATGTGTACTTTAAAAAGATTTTATTTGTTTTCATTCTTAAAAAACAATTCTAACAAGACAATTTAAACCGATAAATATTCAGTTGTGAGAGAGTCTTATTTAAATTATTTATTGATAAAAGTATTAAATATTTTGATATCGCTCTCCTTCAAAATTAAAGGTGCATAAGCTTTTTTATGCTTAAAAATAAAAAAAATATAATGAAGAAAAACTTGTTCAAACGACTCTGAACTGCTCAATTGGAATTTATGATCATTATTCTTAAAAAAGTAACTTTTAGGCTTGAATCTTGGTTTCTGTTAATATTTTGGAAAAAATAGATTTTTGTTTAATATGTTACTGCCCTGTTTGCAAAAATGTCTCATAAGCTGAAACAGCAAGCTTAAAAATAAGGCAAGGCAAGTCTGTCCAATAGCGTGGTTCACGGATATATGAAAAAGACAAAAGTGTTCAATTTCGTTTGCATCAACCGGAATTTTAAAGTTTTATGACCCCAGAAGCTGGCCTGAAAATTTGAGCTTATTTGATTGCGGTTTAGTTGCTCCAGTTTTGATCTGAAGTTAGTATGGAACATTAATCAATTTACTATTTGAAAATTTCCCAAAACCCTGTACATTTTTTCTATTCTTAAGTTTTTTTTTATAGGTTTTGATCCGGGGAACAACTTTGTAGAACATCGTAAAATGCTAGGAATTGATCCAGAAAAGATATAGGATATTTTTTGTAGTTTCCTTTTTTAGGCAAAATTTCAAAACATGCTCAATAAATTAACCTGTACCTTTTCGGGATCATTTCCTAGCGCTTTGCGATGTGCTACAAAATTGTTCCCCGGATCAAAACCTTTTAGAAATCTCTTAGATGATAAAATTTTATCGGGTTGAGGAAAACTTTCAAGAAGAAGAAGAATAAATCAATTAAATTTATTGAAATTCCATTCTAACTTCAGATCAAAACTGGAGCAACTAAACCTTAACCAAGTAAGGTCAAATTTTCAGGCTAGCTTCTGGGGCCATAAAACTTTAAAACTCCGGTTGATGCAAACAAATTGATCTTTTTTGTCTATTTTATATTTTTGGGGTTTCTAAAAAAGCACATGATTTTAAACCAAATCGCTTCAATAATTCAAAAGGATCTAGTACATTTCGTCGAATGTCGTTTCGCCGAAGGTCGTTTCGCCGAATGGTACGTTTCGCCGAAAGTCGTTTCGCCGAATGGACATTTCGCCGAATTTTTTAGGTACTGTTTGGGGGTCCTCCAAAAACCACGTAGACGCTGAGGGGGTTGCGTGGGGGTTGTTTTTTTTGTTAAGATTTCGACATTGTATAAATGGTTGAGAGATGGTCTCCTATGCTATTTAATAGAAAGTGTTTTTAATTTCATGTTTTTTAAAAATGCTCTTTTTTGGTTTTTTTGTTGTTGTTTTTTACTGCTTAATGCTTAGTAAGAAAGAATTACACCCATAGTTACAACAAGTTTAACAAAGACAAGATTACTGTAGGGGAAAACACTTTTAGAATAGTTTTGTTAGACCCTTTTTTTGTTTAAAAAACTGCTTCATAAATTCTCAGACAATATTCAAAAAAATTTGTTTGAAAAAGAGTGAAACAAAAATTTTTTTTTTAAAGCAGTGGATAATTTCCACAGACATGTATATTGAAGTCAGATTTTTTAAAGAACTGCTCATGTTTTAAAGAAATTCAAAAACATGTTCAAGAAAGTTAACTTCGCTATAAAAAACCATCAAAAGAACTCCTCTTTTTTAAAAGAATGTGGAAGCACGACATTATTAATTTTAAAAGAGTAGACAATTTCTAGAAACTTTTTTTTTGAAGTCATAAAATGTCGAATTAAATACTATGATAAGAACTGCTCATGTTTTAAAGAATGGAAAAACACAAACAAAAATGTTAAAAAAGATAAAGATGTCTCAAAGAATTGATGTTTTTCCAAAAATGTTCTGATCTAGACTGACAACTACTCTTAAAACCATCAAAAGAACTGCTCTTTTTTTTAAAGTATGTGAAAATACAAAAAAAAACAATATTGATTTTAAAAGAATAGACAATTTTCAAAAACTTTTTCAAGTCATTCAATTTTGCATTAAAAACTATGATAAGAACTGCTCTTGTTTTAAAGAATAGAAAAACACACAAAAATGTAACAAAACTATTGATGATTCTATGAAAAGTTTTTTGCCAAATCAAATTAGATTATGATAAATTCGTTTTCATACTTTTTATTTTTATATAATTTTTCATTTTTGTCGCAAAAGTTTGCATAAACAAAGTAGTCTTCTTTATTGATAACTGTTCCGCTGAGTTATCCTGATTTTTTTCGAGTAAGTTTAATAGTTTAATCATTTTTTATCCTCTTTATAATTTTTTTTCATTTTTTTCCTTTTCGGCGAAACGTCCCATTCGGCGAAACGTTCCATTCGGCGAAACGACATTCGGCGAAATGACCTTCGGCGAAATGACCCACGACGAAACGACATTCGGCGAAATGTCCCCCACCCCAAAAGTTATCGAAATGCATTTGGGACATTTATGCGATCAAGGGAAGTTCACTTTTTACAATCTACTTTTTACGATATTATTAAATGAAACTAAGTGAAAACGTTTGTTAGAAAAAATATATAGATAAAACAATCCGTTGATTTGTGCTGTACAATTTAAATAAAAATGAGTAACGCATATTATTTGTGTCGTGCCAAATTTGTCCAAAAAAAAAAATGAAATTTTCATTGAAAAAGCATGTAAAAATAGTTGGGAACTTAAGGAAGTTGATTGTTCAACGTTTATTATTACATTTTCATAACATTTGGCACTTAAAGCTTAAAGCGGAAATCGCTGATATATTTTCTTGAATTCATTGATATTTAGCAATTTTTTGACTGTTGCATAACTGTAGTAATGTAAATGTGACATTTTGAGATACTCTTTATTTTAGTTTTTTTTTTGTCAAAAATTTTAATGAAATCAGCAGTAAATGAAAGCCAAACATCAATTTTTGAAATAAACTGTAGAATATATTTTTGATTTACTCTAAAGGCATCGATATTAAAATCAATAATTCTTTCAATTCAAACATCGACTTAGTTGTTTGTATGTTCAACTGAAATCTGATTATTTCTAGTAAAACTTTATAAAATCAGTTCATCCTTTTCACGTCAGTTGATTTGTACATGAGGCTCACTTAAATTGTTCAGCTTGATTTACTTCAATTTAAGGTAGTTTGATATTTGCTTTAAAAATCACCAAAAATCAGGATCATCTCGCATCTTCTTGCATTTTTCGACCAATTTATAGGGAATTGAATTTCCTACAAGAATCTCACCTGCTGCCAAAATCCTGAAACGATGTTTTTC